>NC_088781.1:119736506-120356822 GCF_958450345.1 Calliphora vicina
TTAACATTTTTAACCATCTGTCAGCTGTCATTTAAGGAAATAAAACGTACGTATATTAAACTTCATCAACACAATTTCGAAGAAAAAAAAAATCTAAATACTCGATAGAAAAAACAAAAATTATGCAGAAAGATTTGATAAGAAACAAAATAAGAAACCAACACAATGTTAACCTTTAAAAGTAGGCAACAGAAAACAAAACAACAGAAATCTATAGTATATTTACTAAGGATAATGTCAAATCTCAACACAAGCAAACAAGATGTTTGAAATTGAGAGAGAAAGCAGAAAAAACATTAGCAAACAGTAAGACAAGTGACATGAATGCTTAAAACACGTAAAACAGGTTTTTTTTCTTTAACAAAAAAAAAAAAAAAAAACGGAAAAATCAAAACCCTCTTTATTTAAACAAAAAACGAAAGAAAAAAAATCAACAATGGTCGTTGCTGATGAGCTGTGCATACAAATAAGGGGGAAAATTGTGTTGTCTAGTAAAACAACAAGCATAAGCAGTCCTTTTTTTTAGCTAGACATTTAAAAGCTGTTGCTGTAACAAAGTTTATAAGAAATCAGTGTTAAATTTATTAAGAATAAAATAATACACTCAATAAAACAAAATCACCATTGCTAATGATAAATAGTATTTCTTATACTTGCATTTTTTTAACATTTAACATTGTGTATGTTTTTTTTTAATTGGTAAATCTTTAGTGTCTTTTTTTGTACTCTTAAGAGATCTCCACACTAAGTAATATAATTAGTTAAGGGCCACGTAGTGCTAAGTATATAAAAATAAACTTAAAATGGAAAAAAAATATAATATAAATTTGTGTGTTTTTTTGTTTAATAAATAAGCTATTTATATGAAATGTTACCTATATACAGCCAAGTCCATTCCCGTTGGTTTTAATGATAAATAATTTAAATTAAAAATGTAAAGCGAAAGACTAAAGAAAAAACATGGTGGTCTTGTTTTTATACCCTGTGGCCAGCTAGAATTTAGAATAAGCTGGCCAGACAAACGCTGCTGCTTATTAAATTAAATCAACAGCCTGGGGGTATGCAAAGGTAAATGTTGGTGTATTAAATAGATGTGACACTAAAGCGGGAAATAATGGAAATGAGATTATAAACAACAGTATAGTAAGTAAATTTGTTTAAAATAGACATTGTAAACTTTAAATATTAAATAAAGTGAAAAAATATTTTTTTCTAATTTGGAAATTATATCTTTACTATATTGAATTAAACAGCCTAGTATAATTTCCTTTAATAAATTTATTTAAATTGAATTATTACTAAATATTTGCTCATTTCTAAAATCGAATTCATAATTAGGTTTCCCTATAAATATGCTGCTTATTAAATTAAATTAACGCCCTGAGGCTATGCTAAGCTAAATATTTGTATTTTAAAAACAAGTAAGAAAGTATGGTCGGTCAAGACCGACCATATAATACCCTACACTAAGTAAAAGAGTAAAAACATTTTTCTTTTAAAATTTCAATAATTTGTATTTTTGAGTGGGCCTTATATGGGGGCTATGACCAATTATGGACCGATCACCATGAAACTAGGTCGTGTGATTTTTGTCTATATGAAAGTTTACTATGTTGAAATTTGTGAGTATACCAACATTTTTAAGCGATTTATGCACGTTAAAGTGATTTTCGGAAGCGGGTCTATATGGGAGCTATGACTAATTACGGACCGATCGTAACAAAATTTGGTGACATGAATTTTGTATATATAAAACTTATTTGGAGCGCAATTTGTGGAGATACATTTATAAATTAAACATTTTTGACCGATAAAGTCCAATTTCGGAAGCACATGTGTATGGGGGCTAGGTGAAATAATGGACCGATTTCAGCCAGTTTCAATAGGCTTGGTCCTTGTGCCAAAAAAATAATATGTAACAAATTTTATCGAAATATCTTCAAAATTGCGACCTGTACTCTGCGCACAAGGTTTACATGGACAGCCAGCCAGCCGACCAGACGGACGGACGGATGGACGGACATCGCTTAATCGACTCAGAAAATGATTCTAATGATTCTGCACAAACGCATAATACCCTCCCCACTATGGTGGTGTAGGGTATAACAACTTACATAAAAGAGCAGCATTTTATAAAATAAATTTAATAAAAAATCAGAGTAATTTCGTGAATTGTGGCAAAAAAAATGCTCTATTCATCTCGTCGAATCGTATGTTCCCTTCATTTAGAATTACACTCGTTTCAACATTGAAACATTTGATGAAAATTGTTGAATCATTCGATTGCCAACAAATTAGGCTGCCTCAATGAATCTGTATGCTTAGGTTGTCCTTATCTGGGATTTTACTCTTGAATCTATTTCAAATCGTTCCGTGTTTATACTGAACCGATTTTTCTGATTTTCAATACTAAAGTGCTTAAAACATTAATAAATACTCTAGGGAAATGTATTTAAGTGAGAGTGATTTACACAGACAAATCGAAAGACTTGGAAAATAAAAAGCATTTAGAAGCTATACACATTGTAGATTCGTGGATTAATATTTCTAAGTGTTACACACCGAATAGATTACTTTTATATACCCTCCTTTACGCGGAGAGTTACAGGGCATACAAAATAATGGTGAGAGTAAAAATTAAGGAACTAATTTAAATAATATGATGTTTTTTTATAACCGAAATCCCACAAACCTCTTCCACAACTTGCACTACCTCACCTTTATAAAAAATAACTAAAATTACTCACTCACATTAGATTCAAATAGATGTACAAAGTCTTTTGCTAGATTATAAAGCAAATGTGTCCACATTTTTTCTATTTAACGCTACACAAAGGACTTTTGTAATTTGTTCTAATTAAGTTTTTTCCCCCATTTACGACCCCCCTCTCACAAACAAAGTAAACTACATTTTATTTGGAATTTGTTATTCGCATTAAATTTAATGAAATTAGAAAAAATTCAAATTCAAACAAACATTCAGTTGTGCGTGAATGATGGCAGAGTATAAGACCAGTGAGAAATGTTTGTTAATGTCATTTGAAATTAAAAGAAGAAAAAAATTAACAAAAAAATAGACCATAAAATTGTCATATCAATTCAAAGCTAAATGTTAAGCATACTAATAAGGTAAGGGCAGTAATAAAATAAAGTAAAGCATACTTTTAAGAGTGATGCAGTGGATTATAAAATTGGGAATACTAATTTGGTTTAATGTGTATAAATAGTAAGGTTTTAAAACCGGGCAAAAATATATATAAAAAACCTGGTATCAATCAGCATTGTAATTTTTTTTCATTAAACATTTCAACGAAAAATTCCAATGAAATTTGGACCCAAAATTAAACATTTCTTCGAAATTTTCTTTTCCCTTGCTATCAATCAGCATCATCTCTTACCCTTTGCTTGTAAAGCTAACAAATTTTAATTATAATTTGTCTCTACTTGTCCACAACAATTCTGCCATCAACATTTTTTATCTTTAATAGTTTTTTTCCCTTTTTTGTAACACAATACTTTTTCTTTAGCTTACAAGTATCTAAAAATATCCTTAACATTGTTATGTGATTTAAGAAAATACATATCTTTAACAACTTGAGCTTCTTATTATTACCAAAGCATACTTTAAGGCTTAACAAATAAAAAACAATCAAAACATAGGCTAAGGGGTTGATAAGTAAGACCACAACTAACAATAAATTGAATTGTTAGCCATGGCAAAAAATACCCCTAAGAATGTAATAAAAAATATGCTGTAGTTTATGGACAATCAACATCTGCATATAATGTTAAGAAGTAACGGAAATAATATAAAAAAGAAATCACAAAAACCACAATACATTTAAAAAAAGATACACATGATTACGTTTAGCAGCCACCCCTGCCACATAAACAAAAACTTAAATTATTTTTCATCAGTTGGTCAGAAAACACATCAACTATTTTTGGGTTAAAGCAGGAAAGAAAAGCAAGAAAACTTAAATCAATTTGAAGTAAATTTTGAATATTGCTGAACTGCCAAAAGGGCCCAAGAAAACAAAGAAAAAGGAAAACTAAATTTCAATTGCATACAAATACTAGGGTTTAGATTTGTGTTCAGACATGAGTCAAATAAAAAAAACCTTTGTTAACTTCTATATTATTTTCCCAACAATGAATATTGGTTAACGCAAATAAATTCCTCAACATATATTTTAACAAATTTTCAATTTTCCCAAAACTAATACTTAAAGACATTTACACCTACATACATACAAACAATAAATAGGTCTGTCCTACACATGTCTGCTTAACAAACTAGTTTGTTTGAATGAGTTTTTAAGCAAAGGTTGCATATGCTGAGGAGGGGTGTTGTGTTACGCTTGTCTATGTAAGTGTGTTCTTAAATAATGGGCCTTGAGTGTTGATTTAAAGTTTGTGTTTGGTTTTTTATTTAATTTTTTGCTTTTCAACTTCTTGCCTTTTCTGTCAGTCGTCCATTTGAAAACGTGTATAGCCATCGTCGTACTCGTTTATTTTACATGAGCAGAAAAAAACAAGTATTCAATAACAATTCATGTTGAAAACTTTTCTTCAGCTTGTTGTTATTCTTGTTGTACGAGTATTTTGTTTTCCAAGGGGTTTTTTGTTGTATTTATTTAAATTTTATGTTGTTGTTGATATGGGGATTGACAGATTTGGGTTGGCTTGTAGTAGGATTTTTTTTTTTTGTTATTTTATTTATTTTTGAGTTTTATTCATTCTTTCTATTCTTTAATCTATTTAACATGTAAATTATGTTAGAAGTAAGTTTTGTTTGTTTGTGAAAAAACCCAGCAGAATATAGAAAGAAAGAAATTATTTCCAACAAAATGGCGTGTTTAAATTATTTTGATGTAAGTTATAGAAAATATATACAAATAGTTTTCAATATTTCTTGTTTCTGACATTATATCAAAAATTTGGTTCCAGTCTCTGCATTTAAAATTAAATCTTATGAAAAAATCTAATGAATAAGGTAAAATTTTAAGCTTATAAATTATATTCTTAAAGTAGCCAGCAAGTTTAAATTATTTTTTACTAAAAACAATATTGCGAAACTTATTGAAATAAAAAATTAATTTGTGGAATTTTGATAAAAACAAAAATTTAAAACCTAAAAGCAGGCAACACTAATTAAATGCTTTAAAAATTGTGCCTAAAAGTAGGCAAGATTTCGTATAAAAACGGTATAATTAATTTAAAAATAAATGAAAGTGAGACAATTTTAATGAAATTAACAAAAAAACCTAAAAGGAGGCAACACGATTTACTGCAAAAAAATTTACTTAAAAAGTTTAACCCATAAGTAGGCAAATAATTTAGTCTTAACTTACTCTTATAGTGAAATTATGCAGAAACTAATTAAGCTACATGACAAATTTACAATTGTTTAACTAAAGCAGGCAACATTTGTAATGTAATTTTGTATAATTAAAAAAAAGTTTAACCCAAATGTAGGCAACAATTTGTATTATTACAGATTTTGCTTTTACATGTTTTAAAAGTGAAACCATGCCAAAAAAGCCCTATAAATTAAGTAAAATTTTTAACCCTTTAATGCATATTGTTGCCAATTGTCTACATTCCAGTTCCACTTAATTTTAGACGAATATAAGCTTGATACTAATTAAGAAAAATCAAATGGAGTAGGAAACGTTTCAGCTAAAGAAATTCCAAATCGAGCTAAAGCTAAAGGAAATATAATAAATAAAAAACAACTAAATATTTGATACTTTATAGAAAAATAAAAGTAAAAATCATGCATTTAAGGGTTAATTTTCTATTGTTTGCCTTAAAGTAGGCCACACTTCTGAACAATATTTTACAATTGCTTTACTTATAAAAATATAACATAATTAATTCTGATAAACGAAAATGTGTAATAATCTGAAAATGTTTTTTAAAAAATTAACCCAAAAGTAGGCAACACTTTTTTATTATTACAGATTTTTATAAATTGGCTATAGCTTGCTTAAAAGTAGGCAACAAAACTAAAAAAAAGAACAATAGAAATTAAATAACATTTAAAACTATAAATATCCTAAAAGTAGGCAATACTTTTATACACAAGTGTAACCAAAACTATGAGTAAAGATAATTTAAAACAAAATTTCATATTTTTTGATACATCTAAATATTTGTTAAATTGTGAATCATAGAAGAATATGTATCACATTCTTAAATATATATGGGGGATTTCATGTCAAGTGAACCAACTTTTGAAATCGATGTCTTCCGATCGGGATGAAATTTGCACCAAGGTTAGCTCTATTGGATAGTAACTCAGACACAATTTTTCAACAACATCGGTCGAGAACTCTCTGAGTTATAGGGGGTAAAATTTTGACAATTTGGTCAAACAGGGTTTTTTCTTATCCATGTAACTTATTACCTATTGTTCTTAGCAAAATGTGTTCCAAATAGTATAGATAGCTATTTCTTCGATCTTTCGAAAAAAAATATTTAAAAAAAAAAATAAAAAATTTTTAATATTTTTTTTCCGAAATCAAAAACTTTTTTGACTTTTTTTTAAAATACGCTATTTTTTTTTTTTCTTAAAATAAAGTTTAGATATTTTCCTTGAACACCTACTTGGTCGCTTAGTGGGATGCGAGTGGGATATCTATCAAAATAAATATTTTGTAACTCAAAACATAAAATTTTTGACTTTTTTTGCAAAATCAAAAACTTTGTTGACTTTTTTTTTCAAAATGGACCCTTTTTTAATCTTTTTTTTTAGGTCAAACAAAAGCTTAGATATTATCCTTGAAGACCCTTTTGGTCGCTTAGTGGGATGCGAGTGGGATATCTATCAAAAAAAATATTTTTTAACTCAAGACTTACAATTTTTGACTTTTTTTTTTGCAAATACGATTTTTTTTCCAAATGGGCCCTTTTTTTAAAATTTTTTTTGTAGTCAAAAGAAAGCTTAGGTCCATTCCTTTAAGATATTTTTAGTCCCTTAGTGGGATGCGAGTAGGATATCTATCAAAATAAATATTTTGTAACGCAAGACATACAATTTTTTAATTTTTTTTTGCAAAATCAAAATTTTTTTCCAATATGGGCCCTTTTTTAATTTTTTTTTTTTGCTCAAAAGAAAGCCTAGGTCCATTCCTTTAAGATATTTTTAGTCCCTTAGTGGGATGCGAGTGGGATATCTATCAAAATAAATATTTTGTAACGCAAGACATACAATTTTTTAATTTTTTTTTGCAAAATCGAAATTTTTTTCCAATATGGGACTTTTTTTTAAAAATTTTTTTTGCTCAAAAGAAAGCTTAGGTCTTTTCCTTTAAGACCTATTTTGTCACTTAGGAAGATGTGAGTAGGATATCTATTAAAATAAAAATGTTGTAACTCAAGACATTCAATTATTGACTTTTTTTTTGCAAATTCGAATTTTTTTTCAAAATGGGCCCTTTTTTAAAAATTTTTTTTTAGTCAAAAGAAAGCTTAGGTCCATTCCTTTAAGATATTTTAGGTCCCTTAGTGGGATACGAGTGGGATATCTATCAAAATAAATATTTTGTAACTCAAGATATACAATTTTTGATTTTTTGGCAAAATCAAAAACTTTTTTGACTTTTTTTTAAAATGGGCCCTTTTTGTAATTTTTTTTTTTGCTATAAAGAAAGCTTAGGCCTATTCCTTTAAGATGGTTTTGATCGCTTAGTGGGATGCGAGTGGGATATATATCAAAATAAATGTTTTGTAACTCAAGACATACAATTTTTGTGTTAAAACATTTATTTTGATAGATATCCCACTCGCATCCCACTAAGGGACTAAAAATATCTTAAAGGAATGGACCTAGGCTTTCTTTTGAGCAAAAAAAAAAATTAAAAAAGGGCCCATATTGGAAAAAAATTTTGATTTTGCAAAAAAAAATTAAAAAATTGTATGTCTTGCGTTACAAAATATTTATTTTGATAGATATCCTACTCGCATCCCACTAAGGGACTAAAAATATCTTAAAGGAATGGACTTAAGCTTTCTTTTGACTACAAAAAAAATTTAAAAAAAAGGGCCCATTTCGAAAAAAATCGTATTTGCAAAAAAAAAAGTCAAAAATTGTAAGTCTTGAGTTAAAAAATATTTATTTTGATAGATATCCCACTCGCATCCCACTAAGCGACCAAAAGGGTCTTCAACGATAATATCTAAGCTTTTGTTTGACCTAAAAAAAAAGATTAAAAAAGGGTCCATTTTGAAAAAAAAAAGTCAGCAAAGTTTTTGATTTTGCAAAAAAAGTCAAAAATTTTATGTTTTGAGTTACAAAATATTTATTTTGATAGATATCCCACTCGCATCCCACTAAGCGACCAAGTAGGTGTTCAAGGAAAATATCTAAACTTTATTTTAAGAAAAAAAAAAATAAAAAAAAATAGCGTATTTTAAAAAAAAGTCAAAAAAGTTTTTGATTTCGGAAAAAAAATATTAAAAATTTTTTATTTTTTTTTTTAAATATTTTTTTTCGAAAGATCGAAGAAATAGCTATCTATACTATTTGGAACACATTTTGCTAAGAACAATAGGTAATAAGTTACATGGATAAGAAAAAACCCCTGTTTGACCAAATTGTCAAAATTTTACCCCCTATAACTCAGAGAGTTCTCGACCGATGTTGTTGAAAAATTGTGTCTGAGTTACTATCCAATAGAGCTAACCTTGGTGCAAATTTCATCCCGATCGGAAGACATCGATTTCAAAAGTATAAAACTGCATAAAGATGGCCTCTAAAACCGAATTTTTAAAGAAAACTACTCAAATCCTTGAAATTTTGCATTTTTTATGTTTGCCAAAAATTAGGCAACACTTTTTACAAAATCAGTTTAGTTTTCTCCTTAAATACTATTGTAGTCTGAATTGTTTAACTAATGTAGCTTTGCTCATAGAAATGAGTCTTGTTCAAATCACTGGTAATAAAAATCAAGTAATTTTTTTAAAAGAAACATTAAAACTAAATTTTTTTAGTTTTGTAATTTTTCGGGTCGGTTTTAGAAATGAAATCCAATATAGAATAGATAGGAATAGATTCGTAAACATCATTTTAAACTTGAAACTAGAAAATATTGTAGCCTTAAAGTAGGCAACACTTTTGATACAAGTGCCATGTTTCCCCACTGAATACTCCACAATAAATACATACATATAGTAAATTTTAAGCATAAACAGGTTCAGTTAAAATTGTTTATGTTATTGTTAACAATGCCTGAAATAAATAATTTTCGAAGATCTTTATATCACCACTTTATCAAGTGCTTTTTCACAATTATAAAACTTAAGACGAAATTTATATGTTTGTATAATTCTTATCTCATTTCATAAATTGCAACAGAAAAGGATAAAGGATCTAGATATATTTAAAAAATTTGCTTTTAAAACTATTGCTGGGTTACTCTCTAAACTTTTCCTAAAATCTGTTTTATTTGTGGCCATATATATACTATAAAAACCTAGAAAATTTATATAGTTTTTGACGTTTTATTTTTTGTGTTTAGCATTTTTATTGATTTTGTTTTATGCCTTCAACAACTTCACAAAAAAAAAAACCGAATTGTGATAAAGGTTTTATGATTGTTATTTTTTTCCATTTTGTTCATTTGGTTTAAGAAAAATCTTGCTCTATGACAAATAACTTTTAAGCTCAAAGATTTTTTTTTGTAATAAAAGTTTGCAACCACAAAACGGTAAATGTAAAACTAGTCTTAGAGCAAATGTCAGTCTTAAAAAAGGCCACAAATTTCTTTTATGGTTTTACAAGAATATCATAAAAAAATACTATACATAGTATAAATGAAACTAAAATGCAAAAAAATGTTTTATTATGGGTAGCAAAAATCATTATGCAGATATGGTTATCAAAGATTTAATAAAATGACAGATGGACATATGATATGGAAAAGAAGAGCAGTAAAATCAAAACAAAAAAAAACTAGTAATTGATATGGAACTTTATGTAATGGGAAAATAAGTATAAAATACAAAATGTCAAACAAAAATTTATATGGATAGTTTGGCAGAAAAGCCTATAAATTGGATTTGAAGTTTAATGTTGATTTTAAAATGTTTTATTTTGTATTTATAAAATATTCTTGATTTTATCTCAAAGTGGTAACATTTCTTAACTATGCCTTTATATATAAAACCTAAAATTTTTATAAACCAACCTAAAAGTATGCTTTAACTTTCTTAATTGAATTTAGTTTTCATAAAACTAATTTAGTGATAAAATTAACTAAATTATACCACTATTTTGTTTATTTAGCTAATATTTAATTAAAATTTAAACATTATATTGCCTATTTTAAAAAAATATTCATTTTAATTTAATTTAAATTTTAATTTAAAATCCCCTTATAGTAGAAAATTGTTTTTCAGTTGTAGTTTTAAAATTTAATTTATTTATATGTGTAAAGCCTACATTTAGGTTGCTGCAACACAATTCATTCTCGTAACTCTGTTATCTCTCATTTATTAATAATGCATTGTTTTGGCGTAAATTTATACGTTTATATCCTCCCAGCTAAGGATTTAAATTTGAGGTTTAATTTTTTGTTGTTGTCGCTTTTGCCTGTAGTGTTGCTGGTAATATTGTCATTGCTGGTGTTACTCTCATGTCTCATGTTTTTAACTTGTTATTATACATGTTTAGAATGTTGTTGCTGCAAATGTGTGTACCTAGACAATGTCAGGAATGCATGTTAGAACATCCGTTACATTAGTTTACATGCGTATATATATGTATTTGTAAAATATGTATGTATGAGTTGCTTATACATCCGTTTAAATATTTTATGTAGAAAATGTTGATGTTTTGTGAAAAATTTATAATAAAAATTTAACAAAAGTTGACAATTAAACAGAAAATATTAAACATGCTAAAAAAGGACTTTGTTACTACTAATTTAATTTAAACCTAAAAGTAGGCTTTATATTCTCATAGTTTACTTAAATTAATTTAAATGTTTCCATTTATGTTTATATTTCAAGCCTAATAAAAGTCACTAAATGTTATTTCTTTATTAAACTTTATAAAAACCATATTTTTTTAAATTTAATTACATTTCGCCTAGATAAATTCATATAAACGCTCATTACCCCACTAAGTATGCTGTACATTTATTTAATTTTTACTCTAAAGCTAATCATTATCAATTATAATTGGTGGCAACAAGAAAAAATCAGCATTTGTTCAATGTTTTGTTAACAAATTACTGTAAAAGCAATTTAAAAAATTGACAAACAAAAACTACATTGTATACATACAAATATGTAAGCATATTAAAGCCCGCCATTGTTAATATTGTAACCACAACAAAAAATAAATAAATTTAACACCAAATAATTTCAAATAATTACTAAACATAATTGTAAACAAAGTACGAGACAACAACAAATACATTATTTATAATAATAACAACAAAAAAAAATTAAATTAAAACAAATAATTTAAATTTATAAATGTGTATACAGACAACAAAACTAGATAATAATATAAATAAATAATTTAAATTGCCTTAAATTTATAGAAAAATAAAATAAAAATGTTTTGGATAAATTCAATAAAATACAGAATTTAAATAGCAAATTTTGCTAAAGACTTGAACTTGAACTGAACTAGGACCTGAAATAAATCCTGCACTAGCGCTGGAACAAGAACCTGAACTAGAACATCACTAGAATCTAACTAGAACCTGAACTTATATTTAATATTTAACCTGAAATAGAACTGAGCTAGAAACTGTACCAGAACCTGAATTATAACCTGAACGAGAACCCAAACGAGAATCTGAATTTAAACCCCAAGTGGAACCTGAACCTGAACAAGAACCTGATCTAAAACTGAACTAGAGCAGCTCTAGAATCTGAACTAGAACCTGAACTTAAACCTGAACTTAAATATGAACTGAACTGAAGTAGAATCAGAACTAGATCTTGAACTGGATTTTGAACAAGAACCTGAATTATAACTAAACTAGACCTGGGGTAGAACCTGAACAAGAACCTGAACTAGAATCTGAACTTAAACCCCAAGTAGAACCTGATCTAGAACTCAACTACAGCAGCACTAGAATCTGAACTAGAACCTGAACTTAAACCTGAATCAGAACTAGAACCTGAACTTAAATATGAACTGAACTAGAAAATGAAGTTAATTCTGAAGTAGAATCAGAACTAGATCTTGAACTGGATTTTGAACAAGAACCTGAATTATAACTAAACTAGTCCTGAGCTAGAACTTGAATTAGAACATGAACAAGAACCTGAACTAGAATCTGAACTTAAATCCCAAATAGAACCTGATCTAGAACTGAACAGAACTACAGCAGCACTAGAATCTGAACTAGAACCTGAACTTAAACCTGAACCAGAACTAGAACCTGAACTAGAACTTGAACCTGAACTAGAACTGAACTAGAACCTGAACTAGAACCTGAACTAGAATCTAAAGTAGAATCCGAACTGGAATCTGAACTAGAACCTGAACTAGAACCTGAACTAGAATCTAAAGTAGAATCCGAACTAGAATTTGAACTAGAACCTGAACTAGAACCTGAACTAAAACCTGAACTAGAACCTGAACTAGAACCTGAACTTGAACCTGAACTAGAACCTGAACTAGAACCAGAACTAGAACCAGAACTAGAACCTGAACTAGAACCTTAAGTAGAACCTGAACTAGAACCTGATCTTAAATATGAACTGAACTAGAACCTGAAGTTAATTCTGAAGTAGAATCAGAAATAGATCTTGAACTGGATCTTGAACAAGAACCCAAATTAGAACTAGACCTGAGCTAGAACCTGAACTTGAATTATAACCTGAACTAGAACTTGAACTCAAACCTGAACTTAAAGCCCAAGTAGAACCTGATCTAGAACCGAACTACAGCAACACTAGAATCTGAACTAGAACCTGAACTTAAACCCCAAGTATAACCTGACCTAGAACCTAAACTAGAACCTGAACAAGAACCTAAAATAGAACCAGAACTCGAACCTGAAAGTATGCAGTAGTTTTAATATTTCGCTTTTAGGTCAAATATATTGCTCAATTATAAGTCAAATATTTTTAAAAAGATTTTCCTTCAACTATTTTGAAATTTCCTTCAATTTTAAATGCATTTTCTTAACTTTAAATTTGTTTTTTTCTTCCAATTCCAGTTCATACATTTTCCCATTGTCTTTTGCTGCATAATTTTCGTCCCGGTTTTTTGCTATTTAACAGAAAGAAAAAAACTGGGAAAATTTACATGATATTACTGCAGTTGTATAGTAGAATTGAAAAAGGCCAACAAAAAAAAAGTAATAGACAACGTTAAGGAACAGAAGAGAGAGCAGAGCAGAGAAGAGGGAAACCTCCATACAAATACCACAAAACATACAAACAGCTATTTGCTTTTCAAGCCATGTCAGCACATTACAATTTTTGCTAAACAAGATTTATGGTTTACTAACATTTTATTTTTATGGTGGTTTTTTTCTTGCACCAGCCAGCCAGCCAACCTCAAAAGCAGAGCTCAGAGTATAGAGAAAATGAATTGAAAAAAATCGAGGAAAAAAAAATAAAAACAGGATGTTTGTGAAAGCAAGTGTGCGAGTGCAAGTGCAAGTATGTGTTGAGTGTGCACAAAATATCCACTCTTACAAAAACATGACGTGGGTATGACTATCTGTTTTGTGTGGTGTCGTAGTCAGCGTCATACTTGACGTCCTTTTTATACTAGACATTTAGGCTTAGCACCTACAAATATGCAATAGATTTTCTTTTATGTATTTATATAGAGGTTTTTGTCTTGCATTTACTCAACACATGTGGTCGTGTTGCAAATAACAGCACAAAAATATTGTAGTTTACGTATTACATAAGGGAGCAGGGAATAGTAAAGATGAAATGAAGAAGGTTGTGAGAAAACATAGAGCAAAAGAAATGAAAATATTTTACACATGCGAAATGTTCGTAAATTATTTAAAACCAAAATGGTTTGTTTTTCTGCAAAAAAAAAAATACAACAAAAATGGCAAACAAAGCGAAAAAAGCCAAACAGCCTTAGAGTATGCTTTTATTTCCTTTTAAAAATGCACCATTTTAAAGAGTGTTAAGTGTATGTTCTTTTCTGTAATGCTTCAACGATTTCTGGTTATTCCATCATTTAACCATCAGTCTGCTGCATGGAGTGAGTGTATGTGTATATATATGGATACTTTTTTTTCTTGTTATTGTATGCTTGGCAGACAGTCATTTCCTTTATAGGCCTTCATGTAATTACCACTTGTTTCCCGTTTTTATACGGGAATATATACAGTATTCTTTTAAGGGCTTCTAACAAACAGGGATTTTGAAACAGTAAGGCACACCATAATGGTTACTAGGTGCATTTTCTTTTTTTTTAAATACTGGCTTCACTATATGGCCAGGATTTTAAAATTTATGTCTTTGCCATACAGGTTTTCACACATTTGTTTGTTTCATTCTTTGCTAGTTTTTGCTGTAGTGGGTGTGTCTTACTTTCTTATTTTCAATTTTCCTTCTTTTTTTTTTGTTCTTCCTAGAACCCACCTTTATTTGTTCTATCATTGTGCTGTGCTCTATACTGTTCAAGTTTATGTTTATCGTGCTTAAGTTGTCAGCAGGCTCATGTTGTAACAACACAGTTTTAAAAGTCGTTAGCAAATAGTACAAAGAAACAATACAATAGCAACAGTAATCAGAAAAAAAGTGTTATAAACACTTGCATACATTTAGGCTTACAATCTTGATAAGTTGTTAAAAGCTCAATAACTTGTTCAAGAAAACGTTAAATATGTACATACGTACATAGTAACAGCATGTAGGTTAGCATGTGTGTGAAGGTTTTAAGTTGGAAAAAAGTAACAAATATTTCAGCAATGCTGTAGATATACTGCATACATTGAAAACGGAAAAGGAAAAAAAGTTTTTCAATTGCAACTTGTAGTTAAATACTTAGTTTGTTTCTATTTAAGGGAAATAGAAATTGATGGAAATTCATTTTGATTTCGGTGTTTAATGGAATACTTTAAGTAAAATAAAAATAGTTTTTAAATCTGTTTATATAGTTCAGAAATTAAATTTTGTAAACAGCTGTCTACTTTAAGAAATAATGTTGCTGGCAACACATATTCCTAAGTCAGGACTCCCTAAAGTAGGCTTTAGAATCCTAGCTTAACAAATCTGATGTTTTTTAAACATCAATTCTACATAGTTACATTTTTTTACATAAACAAATTAGTTTATGAGAAAACAATTGCTCAATTCACAACCGGTGTTGTGTCATTGTATAGATGTATATTATTTAATTGCTTTATTTTTGTTTTCAAAAATTTTTTTTAAAAATATTTTTGCATTTTGCAAATTATTCCTTGTTAGCATACATTGTAATGACTACTACATACCTTCAGCTTTACCTAGAAGTATTTTAGTAATGGTTGGAGAAAATGTACCGGACGTTAGCATACCCTTTAGCAAAATAATCTTCCTCTCACGCAAGTTTATAAAACAACTAATCATTTTGAACTAACTTCTTATCAAGCATTCCTTTTCATTAACTTAAATAGCCATATTTCTTTATATTTTAGCTAAAATGTCAAAAGAACCCAACTACTTTTACAAAGCATAAAAAACCAAATCGCTTTATTTATGGCGGTACTTAATAAGCTGTTACGCAGCACAACGCCTAAAAACACACTTAACCATAAAGCTGATAATTTAAATAATTAATCAGTTTTTTGTTCTTATATACTTTCTTTACAAAAAAAAAAAAAACATAAGAAACCAAGCAACCAAAAATCTGGAAAAAAACCAACACAAAACATCAAAGATAATGCTAGCGACCAGAAAATTCAAAAAAAAAATAAGAAGAAATTTGACATGACAAGTCAAGCTCACCCCTTCAAATAACATGAAAATTCTTACTTTAAATAACAGCGAAACAGTTTATTTAGCGGAAAACTGTTGGTAACATTTTCTTAAACAGCTAACTTTTTTAAATGTTTAAATAATTAATGCCTACTTCAAGGAGAATTTCTTACAAACAGCCCACAACAAAATGTAAACAAATCAAAAAATCAAAGTAGGAAATTCTTTTCATTATTAAAAATTTAAATGAAAGCAAATTCACACTCATTCTCAAATTTTTTTTTAAATAAAGACTTGTTTTTTTTACAAATAAAAAAAGAAATAGAAAACCAAACATTAATTTTTTTCTTGTTGTTTTTAAACAAAGTGTCTTTTTCATATCAATCCCTTAATTAGAAACTTGTCAAGTCAATAATCAATGTTGATTTTTGTTTGTTTGTGATTTTACCCTAACCAACCCCTTTGATTTGTTACACAACGTTAGGCAATATTGAAAAGAAAAACGTTTATTTTTCAACATTTTCCAGTTTGTTTATTAATAATTAATAAAAGTGCCAAGACACAGAGCAAACAGATGGAAATAGAAATACTGAAAAAGGCTGGTTTTGAACATTGACAAAAGTTGCTGCAAAAAAAAACAAGGAATTGAAAAATATTTTTTCGGTGGGGTTAAATGAAAAACAAACCCATGAATAGGCATGATAGCTTTTATTTCTGAGAATTTCCTGGTACGCTACATTAGGCGAAGGGTATAGGGAAGAAAGAGGAACATGCGCCACTGGGGTATATGTCCCATACTAGATATTAGATTGCTTAAAGGAATAATAAGTACTAGATTGATCTTCGAGATGTACACAGATTAGAATCTATGAGTTTGAACTACCTCCGTCAGGGGTATCTATGCCACACCAGCCCCACCAACAAGCTCAACCCCATCAGGGGTCTATCTAGAACTTCCAGAATTTATCAAACAGTAAAATTTGTCATAGGGCACACATAAAGACAAATAAATAGAACTTTTAAACCAATTTGTATGCCTCAGTCTATTGGTCTAATTAAAGCCTTTTATAACAGTGTAAACTGTCAACTTGTCTCAAGAGAAAGTCACTTACTAAAAGGGCATTAGTAGTTCGCCTAAACCGCATTTGAAACACTTTAACTAATTTTTTCTCTTACACTTATTTCACGATTTCTTTTTCCTTTTTATTGTTGTACTTTACCCAACAGTTCATTATAAAACTTAACTTAGAGTGTCACTGGCAAAAGCATCAATTATTTGTGTCTTCTACATACAACAACAATAGCAACAACAACAATAATAACAACACAGTTAATTACTAGAATGCCAATTAAAAGTCGTTGGTTAGAAGCAAACTAAAAAGGAAAAAATATATATATATAAGGATAAAGAACGATGAACAAGCAGTTTGCTGTGATAAAATAAACAATTGTAATTACACAACTACATTTAAAGATGTACTACGAGTTAGTACAAACAGTGACACAAGCAGTCACAGCCAGAGAAGCAGGAAAATAAGCTGAATTTGTAGTGGAACTAAAATACAAAAGCTACAACACAATTATTTGTTTTTGAAACTTAAAAAATTGTGAACAGGGAAGAGGGAAAGAGAAGAAACAAACAATCTTGGTAAATTGATAATTGAAAAGTTAAAGAGATTTTTGTTTTGCCAAAAAAAAACTAGAGGGGTAAGAAATACATGAAGTGAAAATTAAAAATTAAAAGCTTAAATACTTAGAAATTTGTAAAAAAAACAAAGGCCTAGAAAAGCAAAAGATGTTTTTGTTACATAAGGGAGCTAAACAACGATGATTTTAGCAACAGAAATAAGTTTGTTACAAAAATTACGTATTAAAAAAATGAAAGCCTAAAAGTAGGCAACAATTTGTGTTTGGTAAAGCCTGTTTTTATGTAAGAAATAGGGGAAATAAATTATAGTTTTTGTTCAATATGAAGGCCTAAAAGTATGCAGTATTTTTTATAATTTTTATCAATAAGAGAAATTTGACACTAAAATTAAGCAAACTGTTAAAATATTTCAAGAATTTGGACTGGACAACTAAATATGCAATGTTCCATAAAACACATCATTTACAATAAATTATCCTTAAAGTGAAACGACTTTATCATATTTTACTTAAAATTATTATTTTGTTTGCCTAATCTAGGTAATATTTCTCAGAAAAAATACCTGAATTATTGTTTTTGTGGGAGCGTTTTATTTAAGCAATATTTTAAAAAATTACTTTGTTTAAAAGATTGTAAATATTTTTAAATATATATCTTGATAGGCCTAAAAGTATGCAATTTTTCTAAGAAATATTTAAAACTAATAAAATAAGTGAAAAGTATTAAAATATTTTCAAAAACATGAAAACTAAGCGAACGAAATTCAAGCAAAGTTAAAAAAATAAAAAAAATTGAGTTAAATTTTTAAAAATATGTAAGAAATAGGCGAAAAAATTATAGTTTTTGTTGAATCTCAATATGGAGGCCTTAAAATATGCAGTATATTTTTAATTTTTATAAATAAAAGAAATTTTGACACTAAAATTAAGCAAAGTGTTAAAATATTGAAAGAATTTGTACTGGACAACTAAAAGTATGCAATGTTTCATAAAACACATAATTTACAACAAAATTATCCTTAAAATAAAACGACTTTATCATATTTTACATAAAATTATTATTTTGTTTGCCTAATCTAGGTAATATTTCTAAACAAATACCTAAGATACCTGAATTATAGTTTTTGTGGGAACATTTTATTCAAGTAATAGTTTGAAAAATTGATTTGTTCAAAATGATTCTAAATATTTTTAAATATAACCCAAGATATAGGCCTAAAAGTATGCATAATTTTTTAAATAATATTTTTGCTTAAAACTAGACAATATTTCTAAGAAATGTTTTGTTTTTATCAACACATGAAATTTCGAAACTACAGCTTTGTTTGAATATATTTCTAGTTGTACTGAAAAAAATAAAAACAAGTCAGAAAGTATGGTCGGTCAAAACCGTCCATATAATACCCTAGACCAAGTAAATGAACAAAAACATTTTTCTTTATATTCGTGAGTGATTTTCTGAAGTGGGCCTTATACGGGAGCTATGACCAATTATGGACCGAAATTAGGTCATGTGATTGATGTCTATATGAAAGTTATTAATGGTGAATTTTGTGTGTATAACAACATTTTTAAGAGATTTATGTACTTTAAAGTGATTTTTGAAAGCGGTTCTATATGGGAGCTACGACTAATTATGGACCGATCGGAACACAATTTGGTGACACGAATTTCGAATATATAGAACTTATTTTGAGCGAAATTTGTGGAGATACATATATAAACTAAACATTTATGACCGATAAAGTCCAATTCCGGAAGGTCATTTGTATGGGGGCTATGTGAAATAATGGACCGATTTTAGCCAGTTTCAATAGGCTTGATCCTTGGGCCGAAAAAATTATATGTACCAAATTTGATCGATTTGCGCACAAGGTTTACATGGACAGACGGACGGACGGACATCGTTTAATCGACTCAGAAAGTGATTCTAAGACGATCGGTATACTTTAAGGTGGGTGTTAGACCAATATTTTTGGGCGTTATAAACATCTGCACAAACACATTATACCCTCCCCACTATGGTGGTGAAGGGTATAAATATTCTCAAAAATATAAAAAGTTAGCCAACTTTGTTTTAGCCAAATTTAGTTTTAACGTCATTATTTGGAATTTTTTTTTTCAAATTTTTTCCAAAAATAATCATAACAGAAAATTCTTAATTTTACTAGTAATATTTTTTTCAAGTAAAAAGTAGTAAAAGAGATAAAATATTTTCTCAGAAATGTCTGCTAGATTTTACTATTTGTTGTGTATAAAAACGGAAAATTGAAAAAAAAACTTGTAATAATATTGTGTAAACGAACACACTTTACAATTATGCAGACTGTTAAAATATAGCAAGAATTTGTTCAGAACAACTAAAAGTATTTAGTGTTTTTCAATACAATGAACACTTTCCTTAAAGTATAAAATTCTGTAGCATATTAAGTAAAAATGTAGTATTTTCCTAAAAGCAGGGACTAGTTTTTAAAAAATTCAGAAAACAGGTTTATAGTGAAGTGAAATTAGTTTGTTTTAAAAAAAGGTAAGCCTAAAAGTAGACTACTTTTTTGATAATGCAAATTTGTTTTTAGTATACAAAAGGGAGATGTAAAACTCATGAGAATCATAGTTTTTGTTTAATATAGCAAGTCCTCGTTATGGACTCTTAAAAATATGCATCACTTTTTTTATACTCGGAAATTAAAGTATATACAACGTTAGCATATAAATTTAAAGTATTTTGAAATAAACTTACTGTATATTTAAAATGATTTTAATGAAATGTTCTCAAAAAAGTTTAAGATTTAAAGCAATTAAAGTACCCAAAAATTTTGTTAGAAAAACTAACCCTAAAAGTAGGCAACATATTTCTTATTTGCCATAGAAATATAAAACATGAAGAAAAACCTCAAATTGGTACAAAATTGCTTAACAATTTAAACCATAAATCAAATTATTTTTAAACTCAAACTATCTGCTTCTCTTTTTAAGAAAATTGTTCTGTGTTTATATAATTTTCAACTTGCTGCACGTAATCCACAATTTAAACTTCATCCTCAAACTACATAAATTTCCAGCTAACTATACGAAAGTCAATTGATTTTTTGATTTTTAATTACAAACTTTACTACCAAGAAGAGTTAAACTTCAACATGGATTTAAGTGACAACTATTAAAGCAATGACCAACTTTTTTTGAAAAGAAAAAAATCAATAAACCAAAATGAAAAAAAAAAATAAAATAAAACCTTGACAAGACAGCTACAAAAACATTAAACATAGCTATACAGTAAGCCATACCAAATAAAACTAAAGCATAATTTTAGGGTTATCAGAAATTTTGTTTAAAAAAATATACCATAAAACCTAAACCAAAACATAATTTTATAATAACATATGACCCATTTAAAGCATGTATTTGTTAACACCCTACAACATAGATATTTTATTTTTTGTATAAAATACTGAGTAATATACTTATATTTTTTTTTTAATTCCTATATTTAAATAATAATTGTATATTTGGTCGTTTTTAACGAGACTTGAACACGTTTTTTTCAATGTGCCACAAAGGTGTGGCATGCGCATGAAAAAAATACAGGTAATTAACTTAATTAAACACTTCACATTTTATATCTACTGCTGCTCCGTCCTGCCACCACATCACTACTACCTACCACCTTCAGCCCTTCATTTCGCACTTGCCCTTTTTTATTGTATGTATATGCCAAAAAAAAACCACAAATTCTATAGGGTTTTTCCTTTTGGATTATTACTACTGGCCTCATAAAATTCAACATATTCATACTACAGCTGTACAATAAAGGTTACACAGCACGAGGAAAAAATGTGTGTAATAAATGCAATATTATGTCAAAATTGTGGACAGATATTTTATGTAATTGACTAAAGCTGCAAATGTAACGTAGCACAGCAGCAGCAACAGCGTGTAAGTTTATGTATAAATATGTTGTAATGCAGAAATAAAAAATAAAACTGAAGAGTTTCTTAATTAAAAAAAAAAGAATATTTTTACTTTGGTATTTAATGGCGGTTTTGTAATTAAAACAATGTGTTTTTAATATAAAAGCTTACAACAGAAATTAAGGGCATGATTAAATTGGCAGCTACAAGGATTGGTAGAATTAAAGTAAAAATATATACGTTTTAACAAGTTTCAGTATTTTATACTAGAAGCCTGGTGTTTATAGAATCTTTGTACTAAAGACAGAGTCTTTATACTAAAGACAGAGTGTTAATACTAAAGACAGAGTTTTTATACTAAAGATAGATTTCTTATACTAAAGACAGAGTCTTAATACTAAAGACAGAGTCTTAATACTAAAGACAGAGTCTTAATACTAAAGACAGAGTCTTAATACTAAAGACAGAGTCTTTATACAAAAGACTAGAGTCTTTATACTAAAGACAGAGTCTTTATACTAAAGACAGAGTCTTTATACTAAAGACAGAGTCTTTATACTAAAGACAGAGTCTTTATACTAAAGACAGAGTCTTTATACTAAAGACAGAGTCTTTATACTAAAGATCAGAGTCTTTATACTAAAGACCAGAGTCTTTATACTAAAGACCAGAGTCTTTATACTAAAGACCAGAGTCTTTATACTAAAGACCAGAGTCTTTATACTAAAGACCAGAGTCTTTATACTAAAGACCAGAGTCTTTATACTAAAGACCAGAGTCTTTATACTAAAGACCAGAGTCTTTATACTAAAGACCAGAGTCTTTATACTAAAGACCAGAGTCTTTATACTAAAGACCAGAGTCTTTATACTAAAGACCAGAGTCTTTATACTAAAGACCAGAGTCTTTATACTAAAGACCAGAGTCTTTATACTAAAGACCAGAGTCTTTATACTAAAGACCAGAGTCTTTATACTAAAGACCAGAGTCTTTATACTAAAGACCAGAGTCTTTATACTAAAGACCAGAGTCTTTATACTAAAGACCAGAGTCTTTATACTAAAGACCAGAGTATTTATACTAAAGACCAGAGTCTTTATACTAAATTCCAGAGTGTTTATACTAAAGACCAGAGTCTTTATACTAAATTCCAGAGTGTTTATACTAAAGACCAGAGTCTTTATACTAAAGACCAGAGTCTTTATACTAAAGACCAGAGTCTTTATACTAAAGACCAGAGTCTTTATACTAAAGACCAGAGTCTTTATACTAAAGACCAGAGTCTTTATACTAAAGACCAGAGTCTTTATACTAAAGACCAGAGTCTTTATACTAAAGACCAGAGTCTTTATACTAAAGACCAGAGTCTTTATACTAAAGACCAGAGTCTTTATACTAAAGACCAGAGTCTTTATACTAAAGACCAGAGTCTTTATACTAAAGACCAGAGTCTTTATACTTAAGACCAGAGTCTTTATACTTAAGACCAGAGTCTTTATACTAAAGACCAGAGTCTTTATACTAAAGACCAGAGTCTTTATACTAAAGACCAGAGCCTTTATACTAAAGACCAGAGTCTTTATACTAAAGACCAGAGTCTTTATACTAAAGACCAGAGTCTTTATACTAAAGACCAGAGTCTTTATACTAACGACCAGAGTCTTTATACTAACGACCAGAGTCTTTATACTAAAGACCAGAGTCTTTATACTAAAGACCAGAGTCTTTATACTAAAGACCAGAGCCTTTATACTAAAGACCAGAGTCTTTATACTAAAGACCAGAGTCTTTATACTAAAGACCAGAGTCTTTATACTAAAGACCAGAGTCTTTATACTAAAGACCAGAGTCTTTATACTAAAGACCAGAGTCTTTATACTAAAGACCAGAGTCTTTATACTAAAGACCAGAGTCTTTATACTAAAGACCAGAGTCTTTATACTAAAGACCAGAGTCTTTATACTAAAGACCAGAGTCTTTATACTAAAGACCAGAGTCTTTATACTAAAGACCAGAGTCTTTATACTAAAGACCAGAGTCTTTATACTAACGACCAGAGTCTTTATACTAAAGACCAGAGTCTTTATACTAAAGACCAGAGTCTTTATACTAAAGACCAGAGTCTTTATACTAAAGACCAGAGTCTTTATACTAAAGACCAGAGTCTTTATACTAAAGACCAGAGTCTTTATACTAATGACGAGAGCCTTTATACTAAAGACCAGAGTCTTTATACTAACGACCAGAGTCTTTATACTAAAGACCAGAGTCTTTATACTAAAGACCAGAGTCTTTATACTAAAGACCAGAGTCTTTATACTAAAGACCAGAGTCTTTATACTAAAGACCAGAGTCTTTATACTAAAGACCAGAGTCTTTATACTAACGACCAGAGTCTTTATACTAAAGACCAGAGTCTTTATACTAAAGACCAGAGTCTTTATACTAAAGACCAGAGTCTTTATACTAAAGACCAGAGTCTTTATACTAAAGACCAGAGTCTTTATACTAAAGACCAGAGTCTTTATACTAAAGACCAGAGTCTTTATACTAAAGACCAGAGTCTTTATACTAAAGACCAGAGTCTTTATACTAAAGACCAGAGTCTTTATACTAAAGACCAGAGTCTTTATACTAAAGACCAGAGTCTTTATACTAAAGACCAGAGTCTTTATACTAAAGACCAGAGTCTTTATACTAAAGACCAGAGTCTTTATACTAAAGACCAGAGTCTTTATACTAAAGACCAGAGTCTTTATACTAAAGACCAGAGTCTTTATACTAAAGACCAGAGTCTTTATACTAAAGACCAGAGTCTTTATACTAAAGACCAGAGTCTTTATACTAAAGACCAGAGTCTTTATACTAAAGACCAGAGTCTTTATACTAAAGACAAGAGTCTTTGTACTAAAGGCCAGAGTCTTGATACTAAAGACTGAGTCTTTTCATACTTTCTTTTCATTTTATCTTTATTCTAAATACATATAGTTGTTATACCTGAAGCATGTAGACTTTATACTTTAGAATTATATTATTTATGTTACAGAACCGATTTCATATTTAGAATCATTTGCTTTCCCTCCTAAACTTATTTCGTTACCAATTAATTGAAGTATTCTTTGTATACAATACAAATTTATTGTTGTAAATACACTTCATTTCAAATTAAATAATTTTGTCTTAGTTAAATAGCAAAACCAAAAAACAATAGCCTACTTTTAGGCTTGAAATATTCACTAGTGCTCTTAAACAATCAAAATCATCCTGTACTTTTGCTTTTTAACATAAATACACTATAATATAGAATATCTTTGTGCGGTATTTACTTTAAATTATTTTATTTACTTAACAAATTTATTTTCATTTACAATTTCACACATACTTAAACGAATGGCTGGCGAAGGGTGGTACATAAATATAATTGCTTGTAAAAGAATTCGTTCTCTTTATTTATTATGAATGAAGTCTTTACAGAAGTAACAAATAAATCCAAATCCTTATTCAAATACCAGTTTAAATGCTTTTGTAAATATTTTCAATAAATTTTGCTAGAAATCTAAATTAAATACAAAATTTTCAATCATCTCTGTGTAATGAAAGAACAGTAGCAAGCAGTAACTACTGCTGCTATAGTGGTAGCAAACAATAAATAAAGAAATAACTTTAGTTGGGATAGAGCAAGAGAGTAAGCAACAAATTGCTTTTTAAGAAAATTGCTAAAAATTAAGAGAACCCAGCACAAGTTTTGTGAGAAGTATTCAAATTATTTTATTATCATGAAGGATGTTATTTATGTTTGAAATAGTTGTTGGGTAGCTAACACAACAAAATTTTCTAAAACACAATTACAACAATATTTTGTAATCACCGATTTAAATAACAAACTTGGGAGGAAAATTGTAGAAAATAAAGAAATATACGTTTACAGACTCTCGGAAATAACTCCTTCATATACATATACAAAGTTATTTACACAAAATCAGTTACACACAATCTTACTTTACATACACTGTTAGTGTAAATAACAAACAGAGCTTGAATATTGCAAAGATTTTGTTACATTATTTAGCTGAACTTCAAAAAAACTAAAATAAATAAAAAAATTAAAATGTTTTACGTATTTCTTAATCTGCATTTTTAATTTGTTTAACAACCAACACAGACAAACTTAGAATGCTAGAGAATATCATTTGATTTACATACTCTTGGGGTACAGTGTTTGTAGTAAGTAGTGTTACATTTGTCATGGTTTCTCTATCTTTCTCACTATGTATTTCGATTAGTAAACAATAAAGCAGGGATATGATAAATGAAAGCAAAGTTTGTTTTCACTTTAGTAATAGTACCAATATTGTTTCTTTAAAAAGAAAACTAGAACAAACTGCGAAGCGTTTTGCTTTTGTTTGCAGATAAACCAAGCCGGAATCGAACCCCCAACCATCAGATTAATAGCCCAGCCCTCTATTGGGATACACAAATATAAATAAACAAAATAGTACATTGGTTGAAAAAAGTATGATAGCGGCCACAATCCCCTGTCTAACTCTTTTTAATTGGAATTTGGGAAATTGATGTGAGAATTATTGCTATAGAATGAAAAGTGCTAATAATTCTAAAAACTTTGGGCCGTACACTGCAAATCGCTAGAGATGGATAAAAATTCCTTTGTTTTATTTAAGACTGTATAATTTTACGCTTAACTCTTTTTGCATGTAATCGCAGTATATAAGTTTATAAGTTTTCTATGTGTGTTTGTATTTATGTCTCAATGTGTGTGCTTTAAGACTGTATTTGTGTTAATAAACAATGACTTCTAAGCAATTCCCAGCAGTTCTAGCAGACAATTCCGAACTAGTGATTTTACCCATCAGTTAGAGTGGGAACTAGTTATTTCAATGGCTACATGACTAATTATTGACCTATTTTGATTACAATGATACTGTCTAGTAGCTGGTACAAAGTAGTCAAGCCATTGGATTCACATACTACCAAGCTGGTTACTTGATCAGCTACAAAACTCGTTATTTTAACATGTATGGATGCTAATTGACCTCCAATAGTAAACTAAACAAGTAAGGAAGTATGGTCGGTCAAGCCCGACCATATAACACCCTACACTAAGTAAAAGAGCAAAAACATTTTTCTTTTAAAATTTCAATAATTTATATTTTTGAGTGATTTTCGGAAGTGGGCCTTATATGGGGGCTATGACCAATTATGTCCATATTAAAGTTAACTATGTTGAATTTTGTGTGTATACCAAAATTTTTAAGCGATTTATGCACGTTGAAGTGATTTTCGGAAGCGGGTCTATATGGGAGCTATGACTAATTATGGACCGATCGTAACAAAATTTTGTGACATGAATTTTGTGTATATAAAACTTATTTGAAGCGGAATTTGTGGAGATAGATATATAAATTAAACATTTATGACCGATAAAGTTCAATTTCGGGCGACATTTGTATGGGGGCTAGGTGAAATAATGGACCGATTTCAGCCAGTTTCAATAGGCTTGGTCCTTGAGCCGAAAAAATGATATGTACCAAATTTCATCGACATATCTTTAAAATTGCGACCTGTACTCTGCGCACAAGGTTTACATGGACAGTCAGCCAGCCGACCAGACGGACGGACGGACGGACGGACATCGTTTAATCGACTCAGATTCTAAGTGATTCTAAGTCGATCGGTATACTTTAAGGTGGGTGTTAGACTAATATTTTTGGGCGTTACAAACATCTGCACAAACGCATTATACCCTCCCCACTATGGTGGTGTAGGGTATAAAAAAGACATATCATAGACAGTCTAATAAAGGATTGCTTGCAAACAAACCTTCCTCCGACAACTCTCCAATGGAGTGACTCCACTATAGGTTACTAAGAGCCACTAAAGTGACAAATGGCTTCAAGCTATATTACATACGATATCATACTAAGCAAAAATAAAGATAAACTGCATGAGAATTATATCAAAACAATTTGTGTAAAATCAGTTTGTACGAATTTCTCACTACACTCTAGATTACTTAGAGACAATGCAGTGACAATTGTCTTCACGTTAGATTACTTGGGATGTATAAAGTAACCAATTGTCTTCACTCTGCACTACAAAGAGCACATACGTGTCAAATGATCAAAATATATAAATTGGAGTCAGCCAAGTGATAAGACATTTGTGACAATTACTGTCTTTAAGGGATACATTGACTACATGCTTAACTGCTGGGTTGTTTAAACTTTATCAATGCGTTGTGTACATTAGGGTGGCCCTAATTTTACACTTCACCGTCATCTCCTTCATCTAAAAATCAAATTTCAGTCAAAACGGATAACGTTTAGTGGTAAGGATTCTGTTTCAAGTAGCAATATTTTCCAAAAACAAGTTAGAACGGTATATTCAGATTTGCCGAATCTTAAATACCCACCTGCATACATATTTTTTAGATTGATATATATGGGAGCTATAACCAATTATAGGCCGATCATCATATAATTAGGTATAGCGATTTTCGTATATATGGGGATTATTTATGACGAATTTCCACTTAATAGCGATATTTATGCTAATTTAAGTGATTTTCGGAAGTGGCCGATCCACAAGAAATTTAGTGTTGTGATTTATTTTAACACGAAACTTATTTTTGCTGAATTTTGTATGGATACTGCAATTCTGAAGGTATTTATAGACCATAAAACCATATTTCGGGAAGAAATTTGTATGGGGGCTAGGAGCAATCATGAACCGATTCTTATAATTTTCACCAGAGTTAGTCCTTTTATTATAAAATAACGTGTGTAAAGTTTTACGGTATTATCTGCAATATATTTAAACAAATAACCAAAAATATGTGAAAATTGTAAATTTTTTTTTAGGTTGTATCACATTTTGGTTCATAGCTCTTGTTCTACTGAACCGATTTTGCTGATTTTCAATAACAAACTGCTTAGGACAACAATAAACATATTTTTTGCAAGTCTACCAATTTTGTATGCGTATTTTGGACGTGAGAGTGTTTTACACAGATACACAGACGGACATGGCTCAATCGACTTAGAATTTCATAAGGACCAAGAAAATATATACTTTGTTTGGTCTCACATGAATATTTCTCAATGTTACACATGGAATGACAAACTTATATATATCATCATTCACCACTTGTGGTGGTGGAGGGTATAAAAAGATAAATGTTGAACAAAAACGTTAACCGATTAAGCTTAAACTTTCAGTATTTGGTTTTAAGAAAATCAAAAAATTCCAAAATAAGAGTGACCCTAATACAGACATATTTCTAAGTATTTATGTAAATGTTTGTAAATTTATTTAGCTGTACATGAAATAAACTGTTGTTTTGTTTATACATATATCTACTTCCATTTATATTGTTGTTCTTCCAAACTATTCTCTTAAGGGAGCCTTTCATTTCCACTCTCTCCTTTTACCCCATAAGTATGCTGTTGATTTCGCATCCCTTTTAAACAGTCTCATAATCTCATATAATCTGTATTCAATCTATAATGCCACTTAAATATGGATTTTAGCCATTCTGAAATGAAAACATCTATATATTTTCTTTCTTAGTTTTTGGCTGTCAACAAATTTTCACTGTTTCTTATGATAATGTCTGCTTGCATTGTTGTCGCTGTGTTGCTGTTGCCCATGGTGTTGTTAGCAAGAAACTATTGTTTTACTTTCCTTACAAATTTGTTCCTTACAAATACTTCGTCTATAGTTTTGTTGTCTTTGGAAATTTTCCAAAAATTGTTTTTCTTGGTGGGTTTTTGTGGCTAGAAAATGAGTGGTTAAGTTTTATTGTGTTGTTTTGTTTTGTGTAAGTATTAATAGTCTCGAGATGAGCAGATGATGTTTTTTTTAGTTTAAAATGGTTAGAAGTTATGGTATTAATGGTTAGGGAGAGAGAAAAGAGGAAAATAGAAGCAAGAAGATTTTGCTAGAGGAAATTGAAGATTTTCAAATGGATTATTTGTAAAAATTTGTAAGAAAGCTTGTAAGTAGAAAACAAAAGTAGCACAATTTATGAAAAGTATATTGTTCCAAATAGTTTAGATAGGATGGCCAACCTATTCATGTGGTAAAATATCACAGAGATTTTCTCAATCTCAATATACATCCAATTCGTCACAATAAAAAATAACCAGAGATTGAGAAAATGGTGTTTAATCTTTAGTAATGTAACTATTCGGGTAAGTCCTTAACATAAAAACTATATGCCTTTAGTAACTACTAAATACTACCCATCTTCAGTTTCCATCGAAATATAATTTTGCCTCAAAATTACCCCAAAAATCCAACTTCAAATCTTAATAGCAGACATTTGCAGAAAACTAAAACACTTAATTGAAAATTGTCTTTGATTGTAATGTGACACTTTCCCCCCAAAAAAGAAACTAACATCTAAAACTAAAAATCTCATTATTACCTTAGTAACAAGAAAATTAAAAACTACTTCAAATGAAGTGAGAATTAACACTCACCACTTGATGTCTGTCATCTTTGATATTTTGAAAACAAAAATTTCTGTAGAGACGAAATACAACACACATTGCCACAAAGGTTAAAACAATTTTTTTTCTGCAACGAAAATATCATAGAGAAAAGGACCTTGGTCCTTTGCATACAAACAACAAAAACAAAGGAAAAAACTCCCCTTGTTAGGAAATAGAAAACTCTTTGTTTTTCTAAACAATTTTTTTTTGCCAACAATTGTTTGTCTACATTTATTTTGTTTTTGTTTAAGCACTCGTGCAGTTGTTTAGCAGGCTCCTAAGCCAAGGAGGCTGAAGAGAGAGCGAAGAGAAATAGAACTATTTTTTTGTATTTGTAAACAATACACAATAAATAAAAAGAAAAACACAAAATGGAGAAAAAAAGATTTAACTAAGCAACAAGAGAAGTGCATTTTGATGTTTTGAGGTGAAAAAATTCAGTTTAGATATGTTTTAAAGTGAGCTACAGAGGATCACAGGAAGTGCGGTCACTAGGCTTTAGTATAAAGACTAAGGCTTTAGTATAAAGACTAGGACGTTAGTATAAAGACTAAGGCTTTAGTATAAAGACTAAGGCTTTAGTATAAAGACTAACCCCCATATGCATAAAGAGTTTATAAATTTATTAAAGGTTTATAAAACTGATTTTGTATAGAAATTTTGTTTTATAAACCTTTGATAAATTTATAAACTGTTTATGCATATGGGGGTAAGGCTTTAGTATAAAGACTAAGGCTTTAGTATAAAGACTAAGGCTTTTGTATAAAGACTAAGGCTTTTGTATAAAGACTAAGGCTTTAGAATAAAGACTAAGGCTTTAGTATAAAGACTAAGGCTTTAGTATAAAGACTAAGGCTTTAGTATAAAGACTAAGGCTTTAGTATAAAGACTAAGGCTTTAGTATAAAGACTAAGGCTTTAGTATAAAGACTAAGGCTTTAGTATAAAGACTAAGGCTTTAGTATAAAGACTAAGGCTTTAGTATAAAGACTAAGGCTTTAGTATAAAGACTAAGGCTTTAGTATAAAGACTAAGGCTTTAGTATAAAGACACTGTCTTTAGTACAAAGACACTGTCTTTAGTATAAAGACACTGTCTTTAGTATAAAGACACTGTCTTTAGTATAAAGACACTGTCTTTAGTATAAAGACACTGTCTTTAGTATAAAGACACTGTCTTTAGTATAAAGACACTGTCTTTAGTATAAAGACACTGTCTTTAGTATAAAGACACTGTCTTTAGTATAAAGACACTGTATTTAGTATAAAGACACTGTCTTTAGAATAAAGACACGGTCTTTAGTATAAAGACACGGTCTTTAGTATAAAGACACGGTCTTTAGTATAAAGACACGGTCTTTAGTATAAAGACTCTGGTCTTTAGTATAAAGACTCTGGTCTTTAGTATAAAGACTCTAGTCTTTAGTATAAAGACTCTGGTCTTTAGTATAAAGACTCTGGTCTTTAGTATAAAGACTCTGGTCTTTAGTATAAAGACTCTGGTCTTTAGTATAAAGACTCTGGTCTTTAGTATAAAGACTCTGGTCTTTAGTATAAAGACTCTGGTCTTTAGTATAAAGACTCTGGTCTTTAGTATAAAGACTCTGGTCTGTAGTATAAAGACTCTGGTCTGTAGTATAAACACTCTGGCCTTTAGTATAAAGACTCTGGTCTTTAGTATAAAGACTCTGGTCTGTAGTATAAAGACTCTGGTCTTTAGTATAAAGACTCTGGTCTTTAGTATAAAGACTCTGGTCTTTAGTATAAAGACTCTGGTCTTTAGTATAAAGACTCTGGTCTTTAGTATAAAGACTCTGGTCTTTAGTATAAAGACTCTGGTCTTTAGTATAAAGACTCTGGTCTTTAGTATAAAGACTCTGGTCTTTAGTATAAAGACTCTGGTCTTTAGTATAAAGACTCTGGTCTTTAGTATAAAGACTCTGGTCTTTAGTATAAAGACTCTGGTCTTTAGTATAAAGACTCTGGTCTTTAGTATAAAGACTCTGGTCTTTAGTATAAAGACTCTGGTCTTTAGTATAAAGACTCTGGTCTTTAGTATAAAGACTCTGGTCTTTAGTATAAAGACACAGTCTTTAGTATAAAGATACTGTAAGGCTCACAATATTATCTGTTTCTTCATAAACGATTTTATTTAGTATAAAGTACTCAGTAATCGATATTGCCTCATAAATATTTTTTAAAAATTTTTATTTTAGTTTTTTTTTTGTTTGTTCCTCTTGTTATATAAAACACAATGAAGTGGCCTTAAGGCATTTCTAAATACAACAAAACAAAAACTTTAGAAAACTTGTAGTTGTTATTATTGTTGTTGTTGATTTTCACAAAGCTCTCCCTGCCCCTCTGTAGACACTTCAAATTCTTTTTTACTTTAATCTTACTTACACAAACACCTTTTTTTGTGGCAAAAATTTATTGTGCCACACAACTAGTAGCACTTTTGGGTTCTTTTACCTCAAGTAAGTTTTATTATTGTACAATAACTTGTGCCTCGTGCTAGTACTGCTGCTGCTGCTGCTAGTGCCACAGCTATTGTTGTTTTTGTTACCATTGTCATTCTTTTATAAAAACGTCATCAATTTAGGTTAGTTTGTGTTTTTGTTAGTGTTTGTGACCGCTTTGCCTTCTAGCTATTTTTCATATTCGTGTTGGGGCACGTTTTCATGTCAAGTTGTTGCATTTTGTCGCTTTAAGTTTTTCGTTCATTTCTTGTATGTTTTTGTTTCTATTTTCTTGAATTTTTCCCCCCTTTTCAGAGTAGTAGTGTTTATATAAGTTTTTAACTTAAGGCTTAAATTTGCCGCCTATTTTCTTGACTTTATGTTTTGTAATATATTTTTTATTCCTTATACGTTTCTATGCTTTTTATGTAATAAATGTGTGAATGTCTCGTGTGAAACCCTGATGATGGGTTTGTCAGGTTGCTGAGAAAAACAATTGTAGAAAAAATGCAAATTACTTTAAAAAAACTTTAATGCATTGAGAAGTCAGGGCGCTGTTTATAAGTATAAAATGCATTTATTTTCATTTTCTGAGTTCTCTTCCTTGTTGCTAAATTTGAAAGTAATTATTTTAATTATAAAAGAATTTCTTTTTAGAGTTTGTAAAAGAATTAAAAAAACAAGAGCCTACTTTTAGGGTTGCATTAACAAACATCAGTTGACATGGCATCTTAAGCAGCAAAACAAAAAGAAATGGAGTAGAATATTTCTGCAGTGGAAAGTATACAATACAACCAAAGTAACGTCGTGGGCATATTATTGGGGCATATGTTGAGGAGGTAATTAAATAATAACAGGGTCTAGTTTTAGGGGAATTCTAAAAATATGACTTGAGGTGGTTTTTAAGGAGAAATAAAAAGTAAAATATGACACTTTAAAATACCCAGAATTAAGTATAACAAAATAGGGGTTATTTTTAGGGGAATTATAGAATGCTTTATGTTATGTTATATAAGAACAAATATACAACAGATGTGTCATATTTTAGGGCAAATTTGTTAAGTGATGTTGTTGAGGAAGTAACTGTTCAAGGAGAAAAATGGGGTCTACTTTTGGGGGAGATTAATTAATACGATTTAACAGGGCTCTCAAAACAAAAATATTAAGTATGTATATGGACCTTAAAGCCTTATGGAATGTTCTCAATCCAATGTTCTCAATCTATTCTCAAAACTTACTTGCAATAGTTTGTATGCTTTTCGAATTACGTTATGTCTATATTTACCTTCACTAGCTCCTCATTTCTCTTTCTCTATTTCCCTCCTAAAAGCTTCCATTATTTCAGTTTACCTCTTTAACTATACACTATTACATACAAAACAATTAGCATAACTTTAGGATTATAAAACTAAAAGAAAAATTCTTTCTTTTTTTTTGTTCGTTGTTTTCCTGCTAGCTAATTTTTTGTAATATAATATTTTTATTACATATTTTATGGTTTGTTTTTGTTTTTAGTACCGGTTTTTTCTATTTTTTCAAATTCTTTCGCCTAAGAGCAACACAAATTTAACGTTATGTTAATCTTTTATGTTAACACGCAAATACGGAATAAAGACATGCCACGTCATATACTTGTACGAAATGGCAAACAACAAATTTTTGTTCATGTTTGTGAAAACTGTTGTAGCTGACATGTGTAGTCTTAAAACAGAAATTGTTATTAAGCAAAAATTGTCATTAAATGTAACTATAAATGACAGTAGACTAACTCGTTGTAAGGCATGCAACATAGACGAGGCAAACAAAAAGTGACTTCATGCAGGGTTTTTTTTTTGGTTTGTTTGTATTGATAAATAATTAAAAATCAATTAATTTGTTTGGGGATTTGATGAGACATTTGGTAAACATTATGAAAATATTGAAGAAATGTTATTTTACGTAGTTTTATAAGGAGTTGAGTATTAAAGGAGGTAAAAATGAAGCTGGAATTCAGATTCACGATTGCAAATGGAATTCAAATTACTAAAGATCTATGATTGCAACTGGAATTTAAGTTCCTAAAGATCCACGATTTCAACTAGAATTCAAGTTCCTAAAGATCCAAGATTTCAACTCGAGTTCAAGTTCATAAAGATCCACGATTGCAACTGGAATTCAAGTTCCTAAAGATCCACGATTGCAACTGGAATTCAAGTTCCTAAAGATCCACGATTGCAACTGGAATTCAAGTTCCTAAAGATCCACGATTGCAACTGGAATTCAAGTTCCTAAAGATCCACGATTGCAACTGGAATGCAAGTTGCTAAAGGTCCACGATTTCAACTGGAATTCAAGTTCCTAAAGATCCACGATTGCTACTGGAATGCAAGTTGCTAAAGATCCACGATTGCAACTGGAATTCAAGTTCCTAAAGATCCACGATTGCTACTGGAATTCAAGTTCCTAAAGATTCACGATTTCAAATGGAATTCAAGTTCCTAAAGATTCACGATTGCAACTGGAATTCAAGTTCCTAAAGATCCACGATTGCAACTGGAATTAAAGTTCCTAAAGATCCACGATTTCAACTGGAGTTCAAGTTCCTAAAGATCCACGATTTCAACTGGAATTCAAGTTCCTAAATATCCACGATTGCTACTGGAATTCACGTTCCAAAAGGTCCACGATTTCAACTGGAATTCAAGTTCCTAAATATCCATGATTGTAACTGAAATTGAAGTTCCTAAAGATCCACGATGGCAATTGGAATTCAAGTTCTTAAAGATCCACGATTGCAGCTGGAACTAAAGTACTTAAAGAGCCACGATTGAAGTGGGAATTCAAATATTTAAAGAGCCACGATTGTAACTGGAATTGAAGTACTTAAAGAGACACCATAGCAACTGGAACTGAATTAGTTATAAAGCCAAGATTGAAGCGGGAATTTTAATATTTAGAGAGCCACGATTGTAACTGGAACTGAAGTACTTAAAGGGACACGATTGCAACTGGAATTTAAGTACCTAAAGTTGAATAGATTGCAACTGAAATTGAGTACTTAAAGAGACATGATTGCAACAGGAATTGAAGTACTTAAAGAGACACGATTGCAACTGGACTTGAAGTACTTAAAGAGACAAGATTGCAGCTGGAATTGAAGTACCAAAAAACACACGATTGCAATTGGAATTAAAGTACTTAAGGAACCACGATTCTAACTGGAATTGAAGTACTTTAAGAGTCACGATTGCAACTGGAATTGAAGTACTTAAGGAGCCGCGATTGCAACCGAAATTTAATAACTAAGAGCCACGATTGCGACTGAAATTTAAGTCTTTAAAGAAATAAAATTCAAGTACTTAAATTATCCTGATTGAAGCAGGAATTCAAGTACTTAAGCGGCCCCTATTGAAGCAGGAAATCAAGAACTTAAAGAGGCGCGATTGAAGCAGGAATTAAAATACTTAAGAAGGCACGATTGAAGCTGGAATTAAAGAACTAAAACAGCCACGATTGAAGCTGGAACTGAAGTACTTAAACGGACCAGGTTGAAGCAGGAATTCAAGTACTTGAAGAGACACGATTGAAGCTGGTATTGAAGTACATAAGAGCACACGATTAGGGCTAGAATTTAAATACTTAAACAGCCCCGATTGAAGAAGGAACTTAAAGATTCACGACTGAAGCTATAATTTACGAACTTACGATGAAATTGAAGTACACAAAGAGTCACGATTGAAGCTGGAATTCAAGTGCTTAAAGTCATAATTGAACCTGGAATAAAAGTACTTAAAGAGCCACGCTTAAGGCTAGAATTCAAGTATTTAAACGGTCCGATTGAACCAGGAATTTAGGAGCCACGATTGAAGCAAAAATTTAAGAACAGACACGATTGAAATTGGATCCACGATTGAAGCCGAAAATTAAGTACTTAATGGGACATAATTAAGACTAAACGGTCCGATTGAACCAGGAATTTAGGAGCCACGATTGAAGCAAAAATTTAAGAACAGACACGATTGAAATTGGATCCACGATTGAAGCCGAAAATTAAGTACTTAATGGGACATAATTAAGACTAAAGTATAATTAAGAAGGAATTCAAGAACTTAAAGAGATACGATTGAGGCAGAAATTGAAGTACTTAAAGTGTCATGATTGAAGCTAGAATTTAAGTACTGAAAGAACCCAAATTGAAGCTGGAATGGAAGTATTTCAAGAACCACAAAGTATTCGACGATGCTGTAACTAAAGTACTCAAGGGGCCTTGGCTGGAGCTTATATTATTTTTCGTATTTTGGTTTCTCAAAATAACAAATTATGAAGAAATATTCAACATTGATTTATGATCCAGATTCATAAATTCAAGGAAGATACATTTTGTTTACCCCCCATTTCGAACAATATTTACCTTTTAAACTGTCAAATCATTTGACTGAAGTTTACTTTAAAAATTTGTTTTGCCATCATTTACAAAATGAAAAACAACAAACAAATACAATCGGGAAAAAACTGCATTTTGTGTGCCATAAAACAAATGACAATGTCAAAATTTACATTATTCTCTACAGCAGAGTTTTTGGCGTTATTTGTTTTTTTCCCAAATAACCCTTGCTCTCCACTTCATTTGTATGTGTGTGTACTATATTAAAGCCTTTCAATGGAAATATGGCACAACATTACATTATGTGACATTATAAGAGCAAATGTATGCAAGTGTGCGAAAATGTTTGCATAGAGCACTTTATTATGATTGCCATCATATGGAATACGCCTTTCATATGTGGCATAAATATAACGCCCCAAAAAACGACCGCCCACATCGTTTGCTGTAACACACTGTGGCATGTGAATGAAATCGTAACGAAATCAAACGAACAAACAAATCAGGGAAAACATATTTTTTTTGCACAAGATTTTTGCTACACATACGAAAGTTACTGCTGCTATTACTACTAGCACTTTCAGCTAAATGTAAAGTAACACAGACATACACTCGCTTAAACAAAAAATAACTCATTGTTCGGTATGAATGAATGGCGCCTGAAATTATACAACATTCATAAGGTTTATAAGCTTTATTGTTGTCAAAAGTTTTTGAATATTTTTCATTTCATATAGATGGTTTTTGCTTGGCTTACACACACACACACACAACAAAAAAAATTAAAATTATGCATGTTTGTCATATGACAAATATTAAGTGCTTTTTTTTGTTGCTATTGTAAAAATAAAACGAATTTTTCGTAGCATATAGTTCGGGCGTAAGAGTGTATGGACAGCAAAACTATACATATTTATAGTGAGGTTTATTACTTTTGGCCAGCCCGTCCATTTGTTTGTTTTTGTTTATTACAGATTCCGCCATTTTTAGCGAAATTAATCGTTTCACTCACAAATTTGCCATTTGTGTCCATTTGGCTGGGCTGTTCGTTCGTTCGGTATGTTTACGCATTTATGTCCGACTAAATGTATGCTTTACTTTATGAGTATTTGCAAAGAGGAAACTGTATTACTGTGGCCAATAACTGCGTTATGCGTATTACTGTAAAATTTATACAGCTAGTTATAGTTAACTGTTGTAGTTGCTGTTACTTTATATACAGATCGTTAATAATAAACAAATGAATGACTACGTGCAATATCCTGTGTCTATTTTCAAAATTGAGTTGTGCTGTATATAGTTTTGGTTTATTTCGCTTTTTACTGCTTAATATAGGATTTTATGTTTTACTATATATCTGTGAGCGTGTTGTAGGAAGCTAAAGTCTGTAGTTTTTATTGTCAGACTTTAGTTTTATAATTGCAATAAAATAAAAATTTAAAAAGGATTAAAATTATTTCAAGATATTTTTCAAAATATTCATTATTAAAGCTTAAATTCAAATACTTAAATGGTTTCGATTGTAACAGGAACTCAAGTACATAAACAGACTAGATTCAAACTGGAATTGAAGTACTTAAGCGGCGTCGATTGAAACTGCAACTCAAATCCTTAAAGGGATATGATTGAAGCTGGAATTCATATCCCTAAAGGACTATGATTGAAGCTAGAACTCTAGTAAAGAGATATGATTGAAACTGGAATTCATATCTTTAGACGCCTATGATTGAAGCTAGAACTATATTTCTTATACCCCAGCATTGAAGATTAAATTCAACTACTTAAAGAACCACGATTGAAATTGGAATTTAAGTATTTAAAAGATCTTGATTGAAGATGGAATTTAAGTATTTAAAAGACTCTTGAAGTTCTTAAGTTCTGGAGTTCTTAAAGGTCCACGATTTAAGCTGGAACTCAACTACTAAAGAACCACGATTTAAGTTGAAATTAAAATATTTAAAAAATCTGGATTGAAGCTGAACCCTTAAGATTAAAGCTGGAATAGAAGTACTTAAAAGTCCATGATTGAAGCTGGAACTCAACTACTTAAAGAACCACGATTGAAACTGATACCTAGCTAGTTATAGAAGAAATATTGAAGGTGTAATTTAAGCATTTAGAAGCCATGATTGAAACTGATCTTGAATGAAGCTGAACCCTTAAGATTAAAGCTGGAATTGAAGAACCACGATTGAAAATGATACTTAGCTAGTTATAGAAGAAATATTGAAGCTGGAATTTAAACATTTAGAAGTCATGATTGAAACTGACATTCAAGTACTTAGTGCCACTATAATTGAAGTACTTACTTAAACTGTCGTGTATAAAAGTATATTTTCGAACCATATACTTATCAAAGTTATGATTGAAGCTGGAATTAGAATTGATGTACTAAAACTATTCTCTCTAAAGGCTAAAATCAATGTAGTTTAAGCCACATTAGCGAAACAAAAATTAAGTTTAGAAAGCATCAAGCTTAGGGAATATAAAGGAACATGAAAAAATCTTGAAATAAATTACGGGAATTAAATAGGCTTTTAAACAAAATAAAGCCTTTTAAAGAAGACGTAGTCTTTTAAACAAGACGTAGTCTTTTGAACAAGAATTAGTATTAATTAAGACGTAGTCTTTTAAACAAGACGTAGTCTTTTAAATAAGACGTAGTATTTTAACCAAGACGTAGTCTTTTAAACAAGAGGTAGTATTTTAAACAAGACGTAGTCTTTTAAACAAGATGTGGTCTTTTAAACAAGACGTAGTCTTTTAAACAAGATATAGTCTTTTAAACAAGAAGTAGTATTTTAAACAAGACGTAGTCTTTTAAACAAGACGTAGTCCTTTAAACAAGATGTAGTCTTTTAAACAAGAAGTAGTATTTTAAACAAGACGTAGTCTTTTAAACAAGACGTAGTCCTTTAAACAAGATGTAGTCTTTTAAACAAGACGTATTCTTTTAAACTAGACGTAGTCTTTTAAACAAGACGTAGTCTTTTAAACAAGACATAGTCCTTTAAATATGACGTAGTCTTTTAAACAAGACTTAGTCCTTTAAACAAGACATAGTCTTTTAAACAAGACATAGTATTTTAAAAAAGACATAGTTTTTTAAACAAAACGTAGTCTTTTAAATAAGACGTAGTCTTTTAAACAAGGCGTAGTCTTTTAAACAAGACGTAGTCTTTTAAATAAGACGTAGTCTTTTAAGCAAGACGTAGTCTTTTAAACAAGACGTAGTCCTTTAAACAAGACATAGTCTTTTAAACAAGACATAGTATTTTAAAAAAGACGTAGTTTTTTAAACAAAACGTAGTCTTTTAAATAAGGCGTAGTCTTTTAAACAAGACGTAGTCTTTTAAACAAGACGTATTCTTTTAAACAAGACGTAGTCTTTTAAACAAGACGTAGTCCTTTAAATATGACGTAGTCTTTTTAACAAGACGTAGTCTTTTAAACAAGACGTAGTCTTTTAAGCAAGACGTAGTCTTTTAAACACGAAGTAGTATTTTAAAAAAGACGTTGTCTTTTAAAAAAGACATAGTCCTTTAAACAAGACGTAGTCTTTTGAACAAGAATTAGTATTAATTAAGATGTAGTCTTTTAAACAAGATGTAGTCTTTTGAACAAGATGTAGTCTTTTAAACAAGACGTAGTCTTTTAAACAAGACGTAGTCTTTTAAACAAGACGTAGTCTTTTAAAACGATGAGGTATTTTAAATATATTAAGTTATTTGAAAACATATTTATTCTCCTTATTTTATATCTGTTTCATTATCTCATAGTTTTTTTCAATATAATTATCTTTAACAAATACAATTTAATTGATTAAAGTTTTGTTTTAATTAAAGCTTTATTTATCCTCAATTCTATTATAGTCCTACACAAAGACACAATAAGAAGTTGTCTGTTTTTGTAAGCTCTATTTAGTTGTATTTTCAGTTCAGTTCTTAACTAGATAATAGATTTCTCCTGCTTTCCTATTAATTTTCCTCTTTTTCGCCATTCAAATGGGTATGTTTGTTTGCTTTAATGATTGCTTACAAATCATTAACAACACAACACAGCACAACATAAACTTTTCCAGTTTGATTTTCCACAAAAATTTAGATGAATACAATAAAACAAACAACTCCCCCTTGACCGGGCACCAAACTCCCCAACATATTTTGGCACAAAGGCTCTCGTGCATGTATGTATGACAATGGTTTACTAATCAACTAGTAAATTGAAATGTTAAATTGGAGGTTATAGCTCCAAGAGTAAGATGCCAAAACTAACTAAGAATTTGCTTAAACAAAAGACCGTGTTGTGTTAATTATTTCGCAAGATTTATACCATCATAAACAGCAGTGAAAACCCGCATGCTAGTGTTTGCAGCAGACATCATAAATAAAAAGACCAATTTAGTGTAAACGCTGTACAAGAAGAATTAGAACAGAACAACAAAAGGTCTATAGATTTTCTTAAATTTGTGTCTAAAAGGAGGAAAAGAAAAAGAATTAATTTTGTACAAGAGAAATAAAATAAGTAGAATTGTTTTTTTTTGTGTTTAAACATGTTTTTGTGAGGCTGACATAGATTTAATTTTCTTCTTTTCAGCTTTTCCTGTTTTGGAAATTGAAGAAATTCCAATGAAATAGAATTTCTAGTGTATTACAATTTCATTTGATAGCAGGACTATGTGGGTTTCTTTGTTAGTGTGTGTAAGTAATATACCATCTTGTATATATCCGGGTCACTCTCACATTCACAAACATCTACCATGTTTTATTAATACATACATTAACTTGTCCATTTGATGTCAAAACTAATCTAAACATGTATGTGTTTATTTTCAATTGAGTAATCATTAATATCATAAATGTCGAATATTGATGGTTTTTCTATTTATGTGTGTAGTTATGTATAGAAATTTCTCTGTATTGCTTTTAAGTTCTCGGACATACAATACAATAACATACATTAAGGTGTTGTTCTACATACATGTAGTCATGTCCGTAAAGGTATATTTGTTTTGTAAGTGTAACTAATATAAATATCCTTCTTACATTCACCTAAAACTTTCACCTTGTTTTGAGTGTATGCCAGTTATATTTTATATATTGTAACCATCTGTCAAATGCGTCAAATCTTATTACAAATCAATATTTAATTGAATTTATAGTTTTCTATGGGGGCCACACACAAGCTCGCAAACATACATCTATTACCAGAGAAGTTGTCTTCCTTAAATATTAAATTGTATTTTATGATTGATATGGAAAGATTGTAAATGTAAATAGTTATTGGGTGCATATAAATAGGTTATTAAATGTTTAATTAAATTTTAGTTATACGAGAAATAAATCAATTAGTTTGCAAGTACTACCAGTAGAAAAGTCTAACCTAATTATGAGAATAATTTGAATTTTGTAGAAAGTAATTGTATTTTGTTGAAAAACCATAAATTGGGTTAATTTCTGTAGGTTACCTTTGAAATGAATTCCTATAAATTTGATTAATAAATGGACGACAATTGTGCAAGTGATAAAATTTTGTTTAAAAGCCTACATATTCATAAAAATAAAACATCTTGTTTAAGACAATATAAAAATTGTTTAAGACTACGTCTTGTTTAAAAGACTACGTCTTGTTTAAGACTACGTCTTGTCTAAGACTACGTATTGTTTAAAAGACTACGTCTTGTTTAAAAGACTACTTCTTGTTTAAAAGACTAGGTCTTGTTTAAAAGACTACGTCTTGTTTAAAAGACTACGTCTTGTTTAAAAGACTACGTCGTGTTTTAAAGACTATGTCTTGTTGAAAAGACTACGTCTTTTACTTAAATTGAAAATTGAATAAGTTTCAAAAACTTTTTATCATAATTTTCCTAAATCTTGTTTAAAAGACTACGTCTTATATAAAAGACTACGTCTTGTTTAATCTTAATTAAAACTAATTTTTGTTCAAAGGACTACGTCTTAATTAATACTAATTCTTGTTTAAAAGACTACGTCTTAATTAAAACTAATTTTTGTTCAAAAGACTACGTCTTAATTAATACTAATTCTTGTTCAAAAGACTACGTCTTGTTTAAAAGACTACGTCTTGTTTAAAAGACTACGTCTTGTTTAAAAGACTACGTCTTGTTTAAAAGACTACGTCTTGTTTAAAAGACTACGTCTTGTTTAAAAGACTACGTCTTGTTTAAAAGACTACGTCTTGTTTAAAAGACTACGTCTTGTTTAAAAGACTACGTCTTGTTTAAAAGACTACGTCTTGTTTAAAAGACTACGTCTTGTATAAAAGACTACGTCTTGTTTAAAAGACTACGTCTTGTTTAAAAGACTACGTCTTGTTTAAAAGACTACGTCTTGTTTAAAACACTACGTCTATCTTAAAAGACTAAGTCTTGTTTTAAAGACTACGTCTTTTTTAAATACTACGTCTTGTTTTAAAGACTACGTCTTTTTTAAAAGACTACGCCTTCTTCAAATGACTACGTCTTCTTTAAATGACTACGTCTTCTGTAAACGACTACGTCTTCTTTAAGCGACTACGTCTTGTTTAAAAAACTACGTCTTGTTGAAAACACTACGTCTTGTTTTAAAGACTAAGTCTTGTTTAAAAGACTATGTCTTGTTTAAAAGACTACGTCTTGTTTAAAAGACTATGTCTTGTTTAAGTGACTACGTCTTGTTTAAAAGACTACGTCTTGTTTAAAATACTACGCCATGATTAAAAGGCTACATTTCTTCAAAGAAAGTCATGTAAGGTTTACGCAAACTCCTTATTTCTTTCTTTCAATCTTTTAGTTTTTCAGTAGTAACTATTGTACTAGTAAAACTTTTGTTCCAGAATTTTATAACTGATGTTTTTGTATTGTTGGTGTATACAAAACCGATGCAAATAAAAATATTTGTCTAGCATTTCTTATAAATGTTTTGCAACATTTACATATGTTTTTCAAAGAAATTTTAAGGGCAAATTTTCAAAGAAACGCATACATTCTCACATGCAAGTATTTGAGTGTGAGACAGGATTTTTCATGTGTGTGTTTGTTTTCTACCTTACAAATCTGTAAATGCCATAACCATAAGAAGAAACTTTTAAGTTTCATAAATAAGTTTGGTTTTTTGTGCAGTTTTTGCTTCTGGGCCGTACAAGCATTTTAAGTTTTGAAACATTTTTAAAATTATTCTACAGAGCATGTGTGTGTGTGTGTTTTTATAAAGTTTTAACACTTGTATAATTTTTGGGAAAACTATGTTCTTTTTGTATTGTTACATATTTTTGCATTATAAAGACAAAAATTGTATATGGCTACCCAGCAGGAAATTATGTTGGATAATAGGATGCTAAAGGGACAAATAATCAGTCTCTGAAGTTGTAAGTAATATGTCTACATGACTTTTGCGTGAAAAGTCAGCAGAAATTTTCAAATGTTATATCTGCTAAAAATTTTCCACTTGGCATGTAGAAATGAAAAATTATTTTCGTTTGTTCTTAAAAAAGAAGTTCTTCATAAAGTATTCAATATTTTTTTTTGTAAATTTTTCTTGGTACTTTTTTTATGTTTTCCATTTTCGTACTCTAGTTTGAAAGTCATAAGCACAGACTGTTGTTGGAGTGCCAAAGCAAAAAATATATTTAAGGATAACTGCTGTTCTTGGCTTTCTCCCTGTTTGTTTGAAACCTCTATTCCTACTTTCAACTTTTTTGGGCTAGTGAATATATAATGTATGCTTTACTTTCCATAATAAGACAAGAAAACTTCAATAAATGTTTTTTTTGACTTGTGTGCATGTGTACTTAGACTTTTGCATACATATAGACATTATATAAATTTTAGTTGAGCAAATCATTAAAATCTTATAGTTGAATGATTTCTTTAGGAACATACACACAGTTGTGCATAAACTACTTAGCAAAGAGAATATATTTCTTAAGATTTCTGAATGTTTTTCAAATGAATATTGAAGTTTAGATCAATATCTTTTGTCTTAAATAGGGATTCATAAGAACAAATTGTGTTATGTCAGTTAGAAGTAATAGCGGTGATGTTATATGTTCAAACAAAACGAACTAAATATGTAAAGTTTAAAGTTTTTGCTTTGTTGTTTTACTGGTATTAGAGCGATTTCATATGTAAAAGTTTAAATAAACAATAAAATAGTATGCTATTTGTATTTAGAACATTTAATGAAATGCTAAATAAGGATTTCATTCAAGATCAGTGAACCCAAGGAAATGAATTTTAAAGATGGAAAGGTTTTTGAAAGAAGACTAAACAAGACGTACTCTTTTAAACAATATGTAGCATTTTAAACAAGACGTAGTCCTTTAAACAAGACGTAGTCCTTTAAACAAGACGTAGTCTTTTAAACAAGACGTAGTCTTTTAAAAAATACGTTTTCTTTTAAACAAGACGTAGTCTTCTAAACAAGACGTAGTCTTTTAAACAAGACGTGGTCTCTTAAACAAGATGTAGTCTTTTAAACAAGACGTAGTCTTTTAAACAAGACGTAGTATTTTAAACATGACGTAGTCTTGTAAACAAGACGTAGTCTTTTAAACAAGACGTAGTCTTTTAAACAAGACGTAGTCTTTTAAACAAGACGTAGTCTTTTAAACAAGACGTAGTGCTTTAAACAAGACGTAGTCTCTTAAACAAGACGTAGTATTTTAAACAAGATGTAGTCTTTTAAACAAGACGTAGTGCTTTAAACAAGACGTAGTCTTTTAAACAAGACGTAGTCTTTTAAACAAGACTTAGTCTCTTAAACAAGACGTGGTCTCTTAATTAAGACTACGTCTTTTAAAGTAGATTACGTCTTTTAAAGAACACTACGTCTTTCAAAGAAGACTTAGTCTTTTAAATAAAACTACGTCTTTTAAATAAAACTACGTCTTTTAAATAAAACTACGTCTTTTAAATAAAACTACGTCTTTTAAATAAAACTACGTCTTTTAAATAAAACTACGTCTTTTAAATAAAACTACGTCTTTTAAATAAAACTACGTCTTTTAAATAAAACTACGTCTTTTAAATAAAACTACGTCTTTTAAATAAAACTACGTCTTTTAAATAAAACTACGTCTTTTAAATAAAACTACGTCTTTTAAATAAAACTACGTCTTTTAAATAAAACTACGTCTTTTAAATAAAACTACGTCTTTTAAATAAAACTAAACAAGACAACGTCATTTAAATAAGACTACGTATTTTAAACAAGACTACGTCTTTTAAAAAAGACTACGTCTTTTAAAGAAGACTACGTCTTTTATGATATGGCCCTGACTAAACCGAGAGTGTACAACATATCTTTTTGACCTAACACTCTCACAATTAAATAATGCGGTAGTAACCGTGCACTGCATATTTGGCTACCATGAGTGAAGTCCTGGACTACCCTAAAACTACTTCTGTAGAAGCTGTAAGAATGAAGAGGAGGATGAGACCATTTTTCATCTTCATTGTCCGGTATTAGGAGATCTACGCATCAGGTTTCTAGGACATCCTGCCTTCAGTAGTCTTTCTGAACTATAGGACATGAAGTTAGAAAGCATAAATGCCTTTATTAGGAACACCAATTGGCTATACGGGAATCTCCATGGGATGACCAAGTATCCGTCAAATGACTGGTGCAAATTATTCTCCTTACTTCTCCTATGATCTCCTCCACTACAATTATTATACTCCTTTATTATATCTGACTTTGCTCTTCTCTTTTTATTTCTGTCTGGCCCTCTCTGACATATATAGAACTACGACTGCAGCCAATAATGGTCTATATAAAACATTTGATTGAAGCGAATGCTAAACAACTACGATTGAATCTAAAATTGGACTATATAAAAAACGATACAATAGAAGTTTCAGTAGTATTTTTACTTATTTTCTTAACATCAAAATTTAAGGTAATTTTGTTCATACATTTTTAAAAAATGTAGTTTTAAGCTTCATTAATTTAAGCCATTTTAATTGCCTGACATTATCAACATCCTTAATTTCCTTTTACTTGCCATTTATGAAAAACACATAAAGCGCAAAGTATAACTAATGACATGTCATCAGGAAACGCACTATATGTCAGTTTTGCACTCTCCTTTATGACCAGAACTTCCACTTTATTAGCTATTATAAAATTGAGATGCCTCTTTGGCCACCTTACCTAGTCAGCTTTGGCATTTGGCAACAGCATAAAGTAACATTTTGCGTGTTTGAAAGTTCACTTTTTTTCATATTACATATTTGGAATATTTTTGACCATCTCCAAAAAAAAAACAAAAACTAATTCAACCAGTAGTAAAAGTAATAATACATAGTTACTATTTCCTTTTATAAGGCCTATATTTCATTTTTATGGCACACATGAAAGTAACCCAGTATATAAAAACAAAATATAGCCGTAAAGGGAAAAATGCTAAAATTATACAAAAATAAAACCAAAAAAAAAAACTATAGAAAAATATGTACGGAATGAACATGAACATGAAAATTATGAAAAACGTAAGCATTACAGAAATATAATGTTTAAGCTCTATTTTTCTTTATTTTCTTTGCCTTTAATGCATATTAAAGCAAATTTTAAGAATTTAAGCAAGAAAATGTAAAACTTTTTCATACTCAGCCTGAAAGTATGCAGTTACATACAAAAAAAAGTTATGTAGGTTACTTTTAATAACCTGAGAGCACTTTTAACACGCAAAAAATTCTTACGTTTTTGTTTTTTTATTATTATTATTTTCTTCAAGGTGGTAATAAAAATAAAATATAAAATAAACAAAAAGAAAACGAGAGAATGAGACATAAATAACCCTTTCTTATATTTTTTTTCCAACCACTTAAAGGTTTTAATAAGTTCATATTTTCTTTTATTTTTGCTATTCTTGTAAAAGTCAAGTGAACAAAAATATTCCAGTAAATTGTTGATTCTTGTTGAGTTTTTATAGGTTTATTTATTTATATATATTTTTTCTTTCTTTTTTTATATACAATATTTAATTTTTTATTAATGTTGTGCCCCTTTTTCGTTGAGCATTAAAAGTCAAAGTAATGAAATTTTTAATTTCTTTAACATAAAATCTACATAAAGTTAAATGTTTTTAATAAAAAATGATGAAAAAAAAAACATATTGTTAGGGAATAATGTAGCTGAAATTAGTTAACTGTTGTTTTTCTTTTGCTTAAATAACGAACCTAAAAGTATGCTTTTCAATTCGAAGAAAGTGGAAAAAAAATGTATGGTAATTAAAAGTTATGACTTTTAAACGAAGTCAATATTAAAAGGCTTATTTGTTTATTAAGAAATTAATTAAGTTTATGGCATTTCAAGCAGAAGATATTTATTACAAGAATATTTAATTAGGAGAAAAAAAAACAAGTATTCATAAAATTATAAGAGGAAAAGAACAATTTAACTTCAATCGCAGATCACTATTTAAACCTAGTTGAGCTTTAATCCTATATTATTATATATTTCTAGTTAAGATTAAATTATAGTTATTTATATAGTCCTGGTATAGCTAAAATCGTAGTCTTTATATAGTAATAGTATAGCTTCAATCATGTATATTCTTAGTATAGCTTCAACAGTAGTCTTTATATAGTCCGAGCATATCTCATTTATACATATTTTCCTAGTATAGCTTCTTTATAAATTCTTAGTATAGCTTTAATAGGCCTAGTATAGCATCAATCGTAGTCTTTATATTGTCCGACTATAGCTTATTTATATAGTTTTAGTACAGCTTCAATCGCAGTCTTTATAAAATCTTAGTATAGCAGCAATAGTAGTATTTATATAGTCCTTGCACAGCTTCAATCGTAGTCTTTCTATAGTCCAATAATAGCTTCAATCATAGTTTTTACATAGTCCTAGTATAGCTTCAATCATAGTCTTTATATAGTTTCAATCATATGATTTTTATAGTCCTAGTATAGCTTAAATCACAGGCTTTACATAGTCCTGGGATAGCTACAATCACGTTTTTATATATTCCTAGCATGGCTTCAATCACATGCTTTACATAGTCCTGGTATAGCTTATTTCGTAGTCTTTATATAGTCCTAGTATAGCTTCAAGCACAGGCTTTATACAGTCCTAGCATAGTTTCAATCGTAGTCTTCATATAATCCAAGTATAGCTTCAATCATAGTCTTTACATAGTCCTAGTATAGCTTGAATAGTAGTCTTTATATTGTCCTGGTATAGCTTCAATCATGTTTTTATATTATCCTGGGATAGCATCAATCATGTTTTTATATAGTCCTAGTATGGCTTCAATCACATGCTTTACATAGTCCTATTTCGAAGTCTTTATATAGTCCTAGTATAGCTTCAATCAAAGGCTTTATACAGTCCTAGTATAGCTTCAATCTTAGTCTTTATATAATCCAAGTACAGCTTTAATCACAGGCTTTACATAGTCCTAGTATAGCTTCAATCGAAGTCTTTATATAGTCCTAGTATAGCTTCAATCATGTTCTTATATAGTCCTAGTATAGCTTCAATCACAGACATTACATAGTACTAGTATAGCTTCAATCATAGTCTTTATATAGTCCTAGTTTAGCTTCAATCATAGGATTTATATAGTCCCAGAATAGCTTCAATCACAGGCTTTACATAGTCCTAATATAGCTTCAATCATATAGTCCTAGTATAGCTTCAATCACAAAATTTACGTAGTCCTAGTATAGCTTCAATCGTAGTCTTTATATAGTCCTAGTATAGCTTTAATCGTAGTCTTTGTGTAGTCCTAGTATAGCTTCAATCACAGGCTTTATATAGTCCTAGTATAGCTTCAATCGTAGTCTTTATATAGTCCTAGTATAGCTTCAAGCACTGGGTTTACAGTCCTAGTATAGCTCCAATCATAGCCTATATATAGTCCTAGTATAGTTTTAATCATATGATTTATATAGTCCTAGTATAGCTTCAATCGTATAGTCTTTATATAGTCCTAGTATAGCTTCAATCACAGAATTTACATAGCCCTAGTATAGCTTCAATCGTAGTCTTTATATAGTCCTAGAATACTTTCAATCACGGGCTTTACATAGTCTTAGTATAGCTTCAATCGTAGTCTTTGTTTAGTAATAGTATAGCTTCAATCACAGGCTTTATATAGTCCTAGTATAGCTTCAATCGTAGTTTTTATATTGTCCTAGTATAGCTTCAATCACTGGCTTTACACAGTCCTAGTATAGCTTCAATCGTAGTCTTTATAGTAGTCCTTGAATAGCTTTAAACGTAAGCTTTATATAGCCCTAGTATAGCTTCTTTATATAGTCCGAATAAAACCTATTTATATAGTATTACTACAGTTTCAATCGTAGTCTTTATATTGTCCTACAATATGTTCAATCATGTTTTTATATAATCCTAGTATAGCTTTGATCGTAGTTTTTTATATAGTCATACTATAGCTTTAATCATAGTCTTTGTTCTGCTACAATCTTAGTCTTCGTTTTACTACATAGTTATTTAAATAGTCCTAGCATAGCCTCAATCGTAGTCATCATTTATATAGTCCTAGTATAACTTTAATCGTAGTAATTCAGTATTTTATTGAAGTTTCTTTTTTACATGACTTCAATCAATATCTGTTCTCCTAAATACTTCTCTGCACTTTCACATCACATGCACAAAAACCATTAAATTTCTTTTAAGAATTTCAGAAAATATTGTTCTTTGTTTGACGTGCTTTCGTTATACTTTTATTGGTGTTTTGAGAAAAATCACACCGAAGAAAAAAAAACAAAAAAACAAGAAAAATCACTCCTTTTTACTCTATTCAGAGAAATGTTTTCATATAAATAAAAAAATGTCATCATATACATAAAACTACACACCCCTACATTTACAACTAAGCATAGACAAACAAAGAGGGAAATCTAAGTAGAGGTATGCAAGGATATAAATTATACGTATGTATGTGTATGTGTGAATGTTGCTGTAGTTGTGAGTGTCCTACAAAACAAATGCAAATTGTTTTCAACGGGAAAATATAGCAAGCAGAGCTAGAGAGACAGAGAGACAGAGAAAAAAATACAGTGAATATCTAACAACATAAAAGAAATCACTGTAATTCTCAAAGACACACAAAATGTCTTTGCAAAAAAAAAAAAAATATATATAAACTCGAGAAAGCATATAAAAATAACAGAAAAATATCTCAAGAATTCCTACTATAATTCTTTATATACATTTTTTAATATTTTTTCTAGTAACTGTTTGTAAATGTTTATGTTCTCATACACGACGTGTTCTACTAAAAAAAAGAAGAGCATCTAAATACAAGTTTGAAAAAAACTATACTATAGAAATGAACATGATTCTGTGATAGTTTTTCTTAGACATTGTCAAAGTAGTCAGACTCACTGACGATGCCTGACGACTGCTCTTAGATGGAGTACAAATATTTTCTTATGTTTATTTTTCTAACTACATTTTTTTGTTTGCATCTCCTTTGGCATCCTTGTTCCAAGAGTTTTGATTTTCTCAGCTTAAAACAGTAGGCAAAAAAAGAAGAAAAATGAATTGAAATGGATGTCATGCTGTAGAAAAAAATTATGTAAAATAGGATTTATTGAAATCATTTTTTTTATACTGGGCAATGGAAACAAGTAGAGGAGAAAAAAATTAGAAATTTCAAAAGAGAAATTGGTAACACAATGTTTACTTAATATTATACTAATATAATCTTTAAATTTTTGTTTTAAACTGTAAAGTAGATATGAAGTTTTAAAAACTAAAGGGCTGTACAGGAAATTTAAGGTTTAAGGTTACAAGACAACAGGCAAGGCATAGCTTTGATTTGAAATAAACTTCAATCAATCATAGGCCTTAACATAGGCCATGTTTAGTTTTAATTGTAGTCATTTATATAGTCTAAGTTTAGCTTTAATTGTTGTAGTTTATATATTTCCAGGTTTAGCTTAAATCGTAGCCCCAAAATACTTTCAATCGTTGTCATTTATTTTGTTTCAGTATAGCTTCTACCGTATTACTTTATATTGTCCCAGTATAGCTTTATTCGTAGTCCTTTATATTGTCCCACTGTACCTACAATCGTAGTCCATTATATAGTTCGAGATTAGCTTTAATCGTAGTACTTTATATTGTCCCTGTATAGCTCCAATCGTAGTCCTTTATATTGTCCCTGTATAGCTTCAATCGTTGTCCATTATATAGTCCGAGATTAGCTTTAATTGTAGTCCTTTATATTGTCCCAGTATAGCTTTAATCGTAGTCCTTTATATAGTTCGAGTTTACCTTTATTCGTAGTCCTTTATATTGTACCAGTAAAGCCTTAATCGTAGTCCTTTATATAGTCCGAGTTTACCTTTATTCGTAGTCCTTTATATAGTTCGAGACTAGTTTTAATCGTGTTCCTTTATATTGTCCCAGTATACCTTCAATCGTAGTCCTTTATATAGTCCGAGTTTACCTTTATTCGTAGTCCTTTATATTGTACCAGTACAGTCTTAATCGTAGTCCTTTATATAGTACGAGTTTACCTTTATTCGTACTCCTTTATATTGTACCAGTACAGTCTTAATCGTAGTCCTTTATATTGTCATAATATAGCTAAAATTGTAGCCCTTTATATTGTCTCAGTATGGCTTCAATCGTAGTTCTTTATATTGTTTTTCATCTTTTATTTTTAATAACACCAAAAAGGGCTCAATACTTTATTTCATTTAAAAATTTTGTTTTAAAAAATTTATAGTCCGAGTTTAGCTTTAATCGTAGTCCTTTATATTGTTTCAGTGCAACTTTAATCAAAGTCTTTTATATAAGACGTGGCCTTATATAAGAGACGTAGTCTTATTTAAAAGACGCGGTCTTATAAAAAAGACGTAGGCATATACAAAAAACGTAGTCGTATACAAAAGACGTAATCTTATACAAAAGACGTGGTCTTAAACAAAAGACGCAGTCTTATTTAAAAGACGTGGTCTTATACAAAAGACGTAGTCATATACAAAAGACGTAGTCTTATACAAGAGACGTAGTCTTATACAAAAGACGTAGTCTTATACAAAAGAAATAGTCTTATACAAAAGACGTGGTATTAAACAAAAGATGCGGTCATATTTAAAAGACGTGGTCTTATACAAAAGACGTAGTCATATACAAAAGACGTAGTCTTATACAAGAGACGTAGTCTTATACAAGAGACGTAGTCTTATACAAAAGACGTAGTCTTATACAAAAGACGTAGTCTTATACAAGAGACGTAGTCTTATACAAAAGACGTAGTCTTATACAAAAGACGTAGTCTTATACAAAAGACGTAGTCTTATACAAAAGACGTAGTCTTATACAAAAGACGTAGTCTTATACAAAAGACGTAGTCTTATACAAAAGACGTAGTCTTATACAAAAGACGTAGTCTTATACAAAAGACGTAGTCTTATACAAAAGACGTAGTCTTATACAAAAGACGTAGTCTTATACAAAAGACGTAGTCTTATACAAAAGACGTAGTCTTATACAAAAGACTTCAATCGTTTTATGCAAAAGACGTAGTCTTATACAAAAGACATAGTCTTATACAAAAGACGTAGTCTTATACAAAAGACGTAGTCTTATACAAAAGACGTAGTCTTATACAAAAGACTTCAATCGTCTTATACAAAAGACGTAGTCTTATACAAAAGACGTAGTCTTATACAAAAGACGTAGTCTTATACAAAAGACGTAGTCTTATACAAAAGACGTAGTCTTATACAAAAGACGTAGTCTTCTACAAAACACGTGGTCCTAGACAATTGATGAAGTCTTATACAAAAGACGTAGTCTTATACTAAAGTCATAGTATTCTACAAATAATTTTAGCTTAAAACCTATAATAAAACAGTTTTATTACAGCATGGGTTACATTTATACTTGCAAGAACTCTTAAGGGAAATATCGGATTACATCCCACTCAAATTTAATTAAAGTCTCCCAAACAACTCTCATTTCCCATTTCTAATCTTCCCTCGAAAATTAATTTGCCAGACACTACGTTATACAGTTTGCTTCGCGTAGAATTTAAATATTAAACTCATTATTCAAATATTAATATTTTTGTTTTGGCAATTAAATTTTATGAATATCATAATTTCATTTAACGCTTTTTCCACAGCAACAGAAAACACACACCTACTTTCACACATTTATTAGTTTGAGAAAAATGAAAGAAAACAACTTGTCATAATATTTTATTATATAAGTGAGAGGCTTTTAGAAATTTAGCAAACTTTCTAAAAAGCTGGGCCGTTTATTACTACGTAACCGAAAAGCCTTAGATGACTATAAAAACATTAGTTATTAGCGTGTTATAAAGCTATAAAAAAAATTTTATATATATTGAGAAAATACACAAATAAAATATAAAGGAAAACAAAACACCTACCTTTACCCACAGCTGGGTGAAGAAATAAACGAAATATAAAAACATGCGTTGATGATGGTCAACGACACGGTTAAATATATAAAAATTTCTTATACTCAAAAAGCTGTAGCAGAGTTTTATGGGTAGACGGTAGAAGGTCTTATATGGCCTTTTATAACCACAGGAAAGAAAAATATAAACCGTAATCAACACGTGCATATGAATATAATATATATCAGTTGGTTTTTTTAAACAAAAATTTCATGTTTACTAAAAATTAAAGTATACTTTTAGGTTGAAAAGCAGAAAAACCGAGAGTGTTGTAAATTTAAAGCGCACTTTTAGAGGCCGTAAGTAGAAGGAGTCATATACAAGGCCATAAAATAAATTAGAAGTATTAAAGTCATAATTATAAAAATTAATAAACATAAATACAGACGACGTTCCCCTTAAGGGTTGAGGGCAAATAATGAAAAATTATATATATTTAGCTAGACAGACTACCAGCCACACCTGATTTAAATGAGACCCCCCTCCCACCAAACGTTGAACAGCAAAAAAGAAATGGTCTCGTTAGGTTTAATTGGATTGTTTTTGCAAAAAATGTGTGATAAAAAAGAAAGAGTTATTACAGGGACTTTAAAAATTATGGCATTTTAAATATAATTGTTGAACAGCATGTGAGAGGTTTTAAATAATTAAAGTTATAAATTTAAGCAGAAAGTGAATAATTATTTGAAATATAGGAAATATAATTAAGTTAAAATTTATAAAATTTTTAATGCAAAGCGGAAAAAGCATTACCTAAAAGTGTGCTGTAATTTGATTAGCATATCCCAAAAGTATGCTTTAAATTATAGTTTTTTAAATTAATCATATTTTTTAAGAGATTACAACAAAAATTAACCCATAATTTTTAAAATAAATCCAAATTTGAACTAAATTTAAAAAAATATATACAAATTTTAACTTGATCTTTGTTTCAACATGTTTCTTGTCCCTTTCAAAACTTGTGTAAATGTCGCAATATTAAAGCCTTAAATTCCAGGCACATTTCTTTCACATGCTTTTCACTTTTTTTCTCTTTCTGTTTAAGCAATTGTGCTGTTGCTTTAGTCTTCATATAACCAAAGTGTTGACCCAATTGTGGCGCCTTAAAATATGCCATACATGCATATGCAATTATAATAACGAAAACAGCAACCTTCCTTCCACTCAACTCAGCTTAAATAAGAAAAAAAAAACAAACCAACAAGCAGCAGAAAAAAACTCTATATCTGCCACAAGAAAAATCAAGCCTCTTTGTTTTTTTTTTTTTGTTCTTTTGCTCAACATTTTGGGGGTTTGCACAACAAAACTATTATTTAACACTGAACATGCATACAAATGAAAACCTAAATTACATGAAAAACCCAACCAACCTCAATAAAAAATTTAAAATTGTAGATGTACTTTAGCACAAGCATGAATAACCAAAACTAACAAAAAAAAAAATATCAACACATTTACTTGTATTCATTTCGTTTTCAGTTTTTTTTTAACATTACACTTGTAAAACCTAAATGTTATGTAAAAATAAAAAATTGTGAATTTTTGGTTAAAACTGCATACTTTTAGGGTTATCTAGTTTTATGTGTGTTGTGTGTATGTGTTTGATTTTTTGCACAATTTGCTTGCTTAGAGAAAAGAATTTATGAAAACGAACGTTAAATGTATTCGAAGTTAGTATATGGGGAAAGCAGTTTTTAATTAAGACTAGAGAATTTTGCAGCTACGAAAAATATACGCTGCAGCGTCTTTTGTTTGCTGGTAGTGGTTAGGGATGCCAAACGGGACTGGGTTTTACAAATCCCGGGATTCGGGATTTTAGAAATGTAAATCCCGGGATCCCGGGATTTTTCGGGACCCCGGGATTTTTCGGGATCCCGGGATTTTTCGGGATTTCGGGATTTTTCGGGACTTCGGGATTTTAGTTAAACATCAAAAACATCAAATTCAACAATAAAAACTATTATTTCATTAATATATTTAAGTAAAAACATAACAAATCAAAAACTAATGCGTTAAATTAAAATAAAATGGTCCATGATTTCCCCTAGCTCCATACAATTGTCCCCCGGAGTACTATTTGAGCAGTCATAAATATCTTGATTATGCGACAATCCTTATAAAATTTTGCACAAAATAAGTTGTAAGTACTCTGAAATTATACTGTAAAGTACTGCGGAAATCGGGCTACATTTGCCCCTAGTCCCTTTTAGAAAATAACTTGAACATAAATTTCGTAAAAGTGTAAATTGTGTAAAAGCCTGTTAATGCAAGGGAGACGTGCTGCTCTACGATTCAAATGAAAAAATCTGGCTGCGTTTGGATTTGAAGCGAGATTAGTATTATAAAAAATATGCTGAAATTTAGCTTTCTAAGTATTTTGGGTGCTTCAAAAATCTTCCTAAAATTTCAAAAATCTCATAATATTTCGGGATTTGTTAATCCCGAAAAATCCCGGGATTCTTTTTCACAAATCCCGGGATTCGGGAAATCCCGATCCCGAAAAATCCCGGGATTTTCGGGATCGGGATTTCGGGATTGGCATCCCTAGTAGTGGTTAAGAGTTCGTTGATGTTAGTGGGTTAAATTTAGTTATACATATTTATAGTACTTGAGTGTATGTGTGATAGCTTTAGTTGTAGTGGTTTGTTTGGTTAGGTTTCAGTATTCTTTTTTACAGTTTTTTTTTTTGTTAAATGTTTAAGTAGGCTAAATTTACATACAAGTATGAATAGTTAAGTGCTATAGTCGCAGTAGTGGTAGTACTAGTAACACTTATGTTGATGTTGTTGTTACTGCTGTTGCAGATAGATGAGCAATGAAAATTTAAAAATTTGAGCAAGGATATTGAAATTGGTACATTCTCAGCATTTATTGTACCAATGATATTCATTTGGGTTACTTTTAATAAATTTAGTATCAAAATTACTTAATAATAATGAAAAAGGAAAAATAAAACGTTATATTGTAAATTTGCAACATTTAAGATATTGAAAATGTTTCAAATTATTTAAAGCTCTTTGTTAGAAATACATTAAGATTCTAGATTATATTGTTATACGCAGCAGATCAAACAATAATCTTACTTAAGGTACTGTCTGGATGAAAAATTGTATTACGGCAATAATAGAATTCGTATTGGCTAAGATGATTCCTTCAAGAGAAAATATTCCTGAAACTTCTAGTTGTAAGAGTGACTATATCGTAAATGCCAATAATGTAGCACAGTTAATATTAATCGCTAATATCAAAAATAAAAAAAGTACTCGAAGCTCTATTATTGGAAACTCGCAAATATAATTGAAATGCAATAATTTTCAAAAATTACAAATATTTTATATATTAAACACAACATTCAGTATTTGAAATATTGAAAAAAATACTAAAGTTCCAAATCTAAAACATACAAAAATTATCAATATTAAAAAACACCCAAAATATTTCGATTGAAAAAGTACTAACATTATTTATATTCAAAATATACAAAATTCCAAATTTAACTCCAAAGTACAAAATTTCCTAATAAAGCAAAAGTATCAAAATGTCAAATATTTAAAAAAAACTATAAATTTTAGAAATATAGAAAATGGTAACAAGGCCCAAATTTCAAATACTGAAAATAGGTCAAAATTCGAAATTTACAAATAACGAAATAATACAAAGTTTCTAAAACATATAAATATTAAAATAGGTCTCAAATTATAAAAATAAGAGAGCTGTATTCGGATGTACCGAATCTATACACCCTTTACAAATTTGTATATTAAAAAATTATTTTTTTTTTATACCCTTCACCTTCGTGAGAAGGTGTTATTCCGTTTGTAATTTATACATTTTTCATTTCCGACCCTATAAATTATATATATTCTGGATCCTTATAGATAGCGGAGTCAATTAAGCACAGTCCGTCTGTCCGTCCGTCTGTTTGTTGAAATCAACTTTCCGAAGCCCACAAATAACTTACATACACGATTCATACATCAATATCTCCGGAATTCTCCGGCTCATTTGCTATTTAAAATCGAGAAAGTTGGTTCAGAAATGGCTGAGATATAATATATCTGGATTACACTAAGTCATTAATATAGACAATATGGATATCTAATGATAGATATTTCAAAGATCTTTGCAATGACGTATATAAGACCTTAGTAGGTTGGACCTAAAATTGGTCAAAATCGGAAAAAATATCTTTTAACCCCAATTTTTTTTTTTGCACCAAAAGTTTTTTTCGCTAAATATTAAGAAAAAATTAAAAAAAAAAATTTTTTAATTATAAAATTTATAAAATAAAAAAAAAAAAACAAGTAAGAGAGCTATATTTGGCTGTGCCGAATCTTATATACCCTTCACCAAATTATACTTTAAAATAAATTTTTTTAAATATTTTTAAGTAAACAAAATTAAATTTTTTTTAATTGTTTTTCAAAATTTTTTTTTTAATTTTTTTTTTTTAGTTTTTAATTTTTTTTTTTTTGGAAAAAAATATATGACAAATAAAATTTTTTGATGAAAAAAAAAATTCGGGTTAAAAAATATTTTTCCCGATTTTAACCCATTGTAGGTCCAACTTACTATAGCCTTATCTACATCGTTACAATGGACTTTGAAATATCTATCATTAGATATCCATATTGTCTATATTAATGACTTAGTAATCCAGATATAGATCAAAAATAGGTAAAAAATCGAGGTTGTTCCGGTTTTTTGCTCATATCTCCGTTATTTATGGACCGATTTTGCTGATTTTAAATAGCAAACTTCTCGAAAGCATGTCTGACAGAATTATTGATGATTTGGATCTCGAAGATATCTGGGGTCTTCAGAAAATTGATTTCAACAGACTGACAGACAGACGGACATTGCTTAATCGACTCCGCTATCTATAAGGATCCAGAATATATATACTTCATAGGGTCGGAAATGAAAAATGTAGAAATTACATACGGAAGGTGAAGGGTATAAAAATTTAAAAACAATTCGAAAAAAATTCTTCCAAAAAGTGAAAAAACTACTTTGGAAAAAAATAAATTTTAAATTTACCTAAAAATGTTTAAAATTTTTATTTTGAAGTATAATTTGGTGAAGGGTATATAAGATAATTTTTTAATTTATATTGTAAAAAATTGTATAACAACATTTTTTTTCTTAATTTGCTTTTTAATTCTTACATACATATTGAAAAAAAATTTATGACAAAAAAATTTTTTTTAATTAACCCTCCGGCGGGTGAGAGGGTCCCTGGGGACCTTTTCCATTTTCAAACTGAAATTACTCCTTGATGGTCCATCGGAGGTATACCCGCCCCCCACATGCATTCCAAGGAAATTTTATCTAGAATCGTTTAAAAAAAATCAAAGCGATCCGACCAATAGTTTAGTTTCTATTGAGATTTAAATGTGTTTAAATCTGAAAAGGTGAAAAGGTCTGAGGACCTTTTTCTTTTTCAAACTGAAATTACTCCTTGATGGTCCATGGGAAGAATACCCGCCCCACGTGTATTCCAAGGAAATTCTATCTAGAATCGTTTAAAAAAATCGAAGCGATCCGACCAATAGTTTAGTTTCTATTGAGATTTAAATGTGTTTAGTATGGGAACGTGTGATATAGTTATTTAGGCTTTTTTCAAATAAAACTCATAAAAAATTAATAATGCTATATATAAAAGAAATTTTTTTTTTTTTAAAACATTCATTATACATGTATAATTAGTAAATAATAATAAATCAAAACAAAAAAAAAATTTAAAAAATGCGTTTTCATATACTAGAAGTACAAGGTCCCTGTGGACCTTGTACTTCGTACCCTCCTCAACGTCGGAGGGTTAAAAAAAATCGGTTTAGGAAATATTTTTTTTTCGCTTTTAACCCATTGTAAAGGTCTTTAAAATATTTATCACTAGATTGTCTAAATTAATGACTTAGTAGTCCAGATATAGATCAAATATACAAAGGTCAAAAATCTAAGTTTTCTTGGTGTTTTCAATATACATATCTCCGCCATTTGGGGGCCGACATTAGTATATGTATTCTGGATCTTCATAAGATTCAAAGCGATCTAGCTATGCCCGTCCGTCTGTTGAAAACAGGATAGGTCCCAAAAGAAAGGAGCTAGCTGGCAGTACTTCTCCACAAATACTCTCTGTTAATAATGTCGCTCCGGAATATTGTTTGAGTAGTCATACATACGTTGATTATACGGCAATATTAATATAATTTTGCACAAATTAGTTCTAAGTATTCTGAAATTATACTGTAAACCATACTTTTGTCCCCAACATTTGTCCCTAGCTCTAAAATTAGTTGAACGAGCTGGTGGAAGTGCCTACTTTAGGTTCCCAAACGGATATAGTATTCTATAAACAATTTTTTAAAATGTTATTGCCTTTCAAGCAGAAAATTATCTAAAATAATACTACTCGTGATACTGTCGTAACCAACCAGCTGAGCCGAACGTCTATGAGCCGGATAAGCCGAGCCGACCAATGCGAAATATTATAACTTTGTGAATCCATTTATTGTGTATACACTTTCCTATATTTATGTGTAACTAAATAAAGATATTTCGCAAAGACTAAAAATCATATTTAAATCAAAATTAACCCTTTAAAGAACTATAGGTCAAATTTTAAACTATTTAAAACGATAAATTATTTAAAGTTTTACAAAAGAAACAATAATGTCTCCATAACTAATTACACTTGATTCAACAGTCGTTTTGGGATTTTTTCTTTGTCTCTTTTCTTATGAGTTTCCCCTCAAAAGCCTTTAAATTTAACCATATCTGTTACACAAAACATTTTAAATTCCCCTTTAAAACATTTAAAATTCCTTTTAAATATGGTTTGTTTGTTTTTTTTTTGTCAAGCCAATAAAGTCATTACCATAAAACAGACCTAAAAACAAAATTTTCCAACATCCTTGGTGGCCGGTATAAATATTTCTTAAAAAAAAAAACAAACGAGAAAAACACAAGATAACATTCAACACAAAGCAAAATAATAATAAAATATACAAAAAAGGAATTTAAACATAAATTTAATAAAATTATACAGCATTTTATTATAAATACAAATAACAACAGGGTACAATTAAGTAGCCACCTTGATGTTAGCATACGTATAGTAGTATAAACTTTGCAAAAAGGACATAAAAAGGAAGTACAACAAAATCACAACAATTGTAACATACAATATTTATCACTTAAGTGTGCTATAGTTGTTGTTATTACAATATTATTACAGTTTCTAGATAAGACAAGGAAGGTCTGGGTCATGAAAGTCGTTTTTTTAATGCCTACCTCCCTCCACCCAACAACTAACTTGCTAATGACAATGTTGCGGTGTTTTGGCCACAACTCAAGCCAACAATTATATATTTAAAATATTATTTTACAACCACCTTATAAAATATTTCAACAAACAAGTGAAAAATATTGTCAAGGCAGGGTGTTTAGTTAGTTAGTCAGTTTTGAAAGTCATGGTCTTTGGGGAATATAATATACACAATTAAAGGAAAAGCAAACAAAAATATTATGCCATTTTATAGTCATAAAGAAAATGTTTATATATGTATGTTTAATGTCTAATTATACTTTATTTGTGTTGTATAATTTAAATAAACGTTAAAAAATGTTTTATTTTATCAAGAAAAAAAAACGTATATATTTATATACATTAAAATTAAGTTAGTATTTAGTAGAGTCAGGTATAAGTGATTGTAATAAAATAATGAGTTGTAATTAAAATTTAAGGATTTTATATGCTAGTTTATGAGGGTTATTAAATGAAAAAAGTCTTGGCAGAATATTTGACTCTTTTTCAAAGAGTCAAACATGTCAGGTAAATGGTGGCTATAAAAGTAATCAAAGAATAAATTTAGGAATCCCGACAGTTCCTTTAAAACTGGTAAATTGCGAAAGATATTGTGGAAATCACCAATTGTCCAGGGTTATATCTAAAATCTGGACGATAACAGCAATAACAGTAGCCATGCAAAATAGACTTCTTCAGAAACTTGTGACAGAACGGTTAGATTCTGTTAGAACTGTATAGTCGGATTTATATCTCGGTAAACCAATGAAAGCTTCCGTGACTAGATGGCATAATATCGACCGATCTATGAAAGTGTATCATATCAAAGCAATGGAATTAAGATCAAAGACTTTACCATCCTTCTTGCTGAAAGCTTTGGAAAGGGTCATTGAAACTAACATATGAATTTCAGTGGACTAAAGTTATTATTCAGGTCCCAATACATCTATATAAATATCCTCTTTAGTAGGATATTTACTAGTAGTCCTTCTGGATATAGATGGGACTGTTTAATAATGTGTAGTCTACAACTATAAGAACAGCCTTACAAGAGCTATGTCTGGATCAATAGATTATAAGGTTTAACTATAGGATCATCCGTTCCTGAACGTTTCTCCCTGAAAATTTTAAAAAGGATCATTTGAATCTCATATACGAATTTCAGTGGACTAAAGCTATTATTCAAGTCCCAATACATCTACATAAAATAGAAGTCGATTGAGACAATTCTACACTCTTTAGTAGGATATATTGATAAATCGCTTCACTTTGGCAAACCAATAGACCTTCTGGATATAAACGGGACTGTTTGACAATGTGGAGTATACAACTATAGGAACAGTACTACATGAGCTAGAGCTGAATCAATGGATTGTAAGATTATCTGGGCCTTACTTAACTATATGACAATCCGTTCCAGAATGCTTCTTGCTCAAAATTTTGAAACGAATTTCAGTGGACTAAAAATATTATTCCATTCCCAATACATCTATCTTAAGTAGATGTCGATTGAGACTGCTCTAGACGGATTTAGACGGGACTGTTTAATAATGTGGAGTAATTTAATTTAATCCGGGCCTTACTTATCTATAGGATCATCCGTTTCAGAATGAAAACGACTTCGATCTCAAGACTGGTCAAAATGGGCACATATGAAGTCAGTTTTCTATCTATCGAATTTTGACAACAACTATTTGCTCAGGATATTGGATTACATGGACTATAAAACTGTTGTCTAAGCCGTTTCAGAGATTCAATTGAATAAGATATCAAGGAGACTGAAGGCTTCATTCAAAACGCAAAGTCGATCGAGCATCGACAATAGGCTAAGTGCAAATTCAAGCAAAACTGAACACTTCATACTGCCCCAATTGAATGGTATTGAATAGATACATTAGGAAATGTTGAAATTAAACAGTCGCTTTAAGTTGTAATCTGCAGAAAAGCCTTAGGAATGAGATGGAGAGTCAAACCCAAGAATGTGAAAGGTTATCTAAGGCGGTCACTAGACCGACACTATTCTATGGGGCCTCAAACTATACTTTCTTTTAAAGAGTATTAAGCAGAATGGCAATCCAGGATAATATAACTCGATTGAGACGGATATACACTCCTTAGTAAGATATACTGACAAATCGCTTGAGTAGTTCTAGTAGTCCTTTTGTATATAGACGGGATTGTTTAAATATGTGGAGTCTATAACTATTGGAACAGCTGAATCCACAGATTGCAACTTAACTGTAGCATCCTCCGTTCCAGAAATAAAAACGAGTTAGTACTCAAAACTAGCTAAAATGAACACATCTGAAGTCGGTTTCCTATCTCCACTTTTATCGAATTTGGACAACAACTGATTGCTCAGGATATTGGATTACACAAATCCACAAAGCCGCTTATGCGGATGTTATAGCGGTGGCAGTTTCAGAGATTCACTTGATTGCGATATCACTGAGACTAGAGGCGGCACTCAAAATAAAAAGGCGATCCAAGAAAAGCGAACTTGTGTTAATTTAAATGGCATAAAAGATTTCTACTTTCATCGCTTTAAGTTGTATTTCTACAGAACAGCCATAGGATAAGGTTTGACTGGCGGTTACTAGATCGACACTCTTCTATGGGGCCTCAAACTATACTTTCTTTAAAATAATATTAAGCAGAATGACAATCCAGAATAATAGGAGTTTTGCTAACGATTCAAACCCAGGAATGTGAATGTTGTTTGAGGCGCTCACTAGACCGGCACTGTTCTATGAGTCCTCTACTTTCTTTTAGAGTATTAAGCAGATTAGCAATCTAGGATAATAGGAGCTTTGCCAATGATTTCGCTGAAGACGCTCCTTACGATAATTCCGAATAATACCACGTTTAATAACGCGATTTGAGCATGAACCAAAGCGTGTAGCGCATGCGGTAATTAGAAGTAGTTTTGGAATTATTTAAATTCTTTCAGATCATATTGCACTTTGATAAACTTTGTTGACTTTGGTGTACTCGAAGGTCTTTAAAAATGTGAGTTGGCGGAGGTGTGTACATCCACGAATTTGGAATAGGGCTGTACAGGCTCTCGGCGATCACCGATCACTGAAAATTCGGAAATCCTGTTATAAGATATAAGTGTGAATTCTGCAGAATTAGTCAGAGAATGTGACTATCAAATTCTCTGTCACTGTCCTGCACTCGTTCCTTTGACACACTTTCTGAATTATCAAAAACAGAGTTAGACTAATTTGACGCCTGTATCAAGAATAAACACTGGTTCCGGGATTAAAATCTATCGATCACGCTGCTGGGCAACCATTAAATAACTGGCTAAGCTAAAACTCTTAAAAATCTAACTTGTAATTTGTGTTATTTTTTACCTCTTTCTTTATAACTTCTCGGATAACACAATGGGACCAATTAAATGTTCTTATCTTTTCGGATAAAACAATGGAACCAATTGAATATATCCAAATAAGCTGTACCAGCGGATGGCTACATATTAAAATAAATAGAAACTAACATCAAATGAAATCTGTTGTCGAAATTACCCAACATATTTTACATTTTTTTACCCTTAAAACTCTTTTTATATACATATGTATTTATGGCAGAAACTTCACAACTTTTTATTACAGATTTTTTTAAAACAAATAAATGAAATATTAGTACCGGATAAATGTTTAATTAATTACTTTCTTAAGATTATTAACTTCTAATAGAGCAAATAATTCAAAAATAAAATTTTCTTTTTGAAAACTTAAACAAGCAGTATATTAAATTTACCTGTTTTATAACATAAAATCTGTATTACCTTGGAAATTTAGAGCTTTATGTGGTAAATAGAAGAATGTTGCATACTTTTTCGGATTATTTATGATGTTATTTCTCTTAGCATTAAACAAATATGTAGTCTACTTACAGGCTTACATATTTAGTGAACCTTAACTTATTTTTATGAAGAAAAAAACTGGTTTCTCAAGTACTACTAACAGCTAAATAGTAATAAAGCAAAACTCCAGTTAACTTGTTTGTTATTTTGTACTTAATATTTACATACATTTAGTTGTATTTGTATGAGTGTGCTAGTATTTGTGCTAAAAACTAGAGTAAATAAGGATGATATGAATAAACTTTAAGTTTATAATATCCTGCTACTTAACTAGAAAAGTTTTAAAGTTTTTTTTTTTTCTTTTGCATTTTCTGTTATTGTGATTTACTCGCTTGCTTGTAAGCACTCGAAAATGCAGGCAGGGTTTTGTATATTTATATGTATTTGTTTATTTTATATATTTCCTTGAAAATGAAAACCTTGTAGATTTTTGCCATACACACACACACTTTTACAGTGCAGCTCATTTTAAAATCGGGTTTTACAGCAAGAAAAACAAATACACATGGAGCAGAAGGCAAATCACTTAAACTAAATCATATAAACACTACTTGGAAAGCAACTCAAGCGTAACTAAGTGCATGTGATAACGCTGGTGTTCTATGCAACATTCAAAACAACATGCATACAACATTCTCTTACTTACTACATACAATAACTGCTTGCTGGGAAGTTGGAAAAACAACTAACTATTTCCCATGTCTTGGAACACTAGCAACATGCACATTTTCCCAACTCTTTCCCATCTATGAAGTATGTGTTTATGTAACTAGGAGTAGTACACACAGCAAGGTACAACTGCTTTTAAGCACATTTCCTCAAGGATTCAAATAAAATAAATATTATTTTACTACCATCAATGCTTTTAGATGCACAAATACACACACATATAGTAAACTAATACACGCACATATACATACATATACCAATACAAACTAATAATAATAATAACAACACAAGCACTTTGTTGGTTATACAACATTACAGTGCATGCAATACATTTCTGCATTTAACGAAATGAAGGAGGTTACAAACATGGTATTGAATAATCTTATTCAATGTTTTAAATGCACAAATAGCTTAGCTTTGTATGTACAGAGTACCCCTGCAGCTCTAACATTATTAATATAGTATACTTCTAGGCGTAAACATTAAAAACAAATAGTAAGTCCTATCCAAGACTTTTTTTAAACAATAAAATAATTATATGAGACTAAATTGAGGATATTTTTTTATGCAGAAGCACAGAGCTCTAATATTATTAATGTTGTATACTTTTAGGAGTAAAATTGAGCAATGGTTTGTCCGAGTTCTATAAAAAACATAAAACAATCTTGTAAACCCAAATGATACATATCTTTATGGAGAAGATCATCAGCATGGCAGTTTTAAGAATGATGATTTTAATATAGTATACATCTAGGGGCAATACCGAGCTATGGTTACTCCAAGTTTTACATAAAACATAAAATAATCTTTTGAGGCCAAATCATGAAGATTTTTATGGAGAAAATCATCATCATGACAGTTTTAAGAATCATTGCGAAGCCTTGAGTTTTAATATTATTAATATTGCATACATCTAGGAATAAAAACCTTAAAATAATCGTATAAACCTAAAGTAAAAATCATAAAATAATGGTAAAAGCCTAAATAGCAGTTATTTTTTAAGAATTAAATATCATGGAAGTTTTCAAAATGATGTCATAGCCTTAAATATCTTTGATTCAAGAAAAAATCGACAATATACTTCTAAAATCTGCAAAATACTTCTGGCAGTAAAACAAGCAATGATTAGTTCAAGATCTATATACCCAATAATTCAATCTTATGAACCTAAATCGCGGATATTTTAATAGAGAGCATATTATTGAAGATTTTAAAATAATATCGAAGCCTGGAGCCCTAATATTATTAATATAGCATACATCTAGGAGTAAAAACGAGCTTTGGTTACTCCAAGTTTTATATAAACCATACAATAATCTTATGAGCCCAAATCGTGATGATTTTTATGGAAAACATCATCATCATGGCAGTTTTGAGAACGATTACAAAGTCTTGAATTTTAATATTATTAATATAGTATAGTTCTAGGAGAAAAATTCATAAAATAATCGTAAGAGCCTAAATCGCAGATATTTTTTGAGGATAACATATCATGGGCGTGTTGAAAATAATCTCGAAGATCTAACTATGTTGAATTCAAGCAAAAATCTACAATTTTTATCTTAAACTACAAAATATTCTGGCAGAAAAATGAGCAATGATCACTCCAATATCTACATACCCCATAAAACAATATTATGAGCCTAAATCGCGGATATTTCAATGGAGATATGCTTATTAAAGTTTAGAGAATAATATCGAAGCCTGGAGCCCTAAATATAGTATACTTGTAGGAGTAAAAACAAGCTATGGTTACTCCAAGTTTTATATCGTGAAGATTTTTATGGAGAAAAACAGCATCATAAACGTTTTGAGAATGATTATGAAGCCTTGAGTTTCAGTATCATTAATATAGTATACCTCTAGGAGTAAAAATTATGAAACAATCGTAGGAGCCTAAATCGCAGACATTTTTTGTGGATAGCATGTCAGGGGCGTATTGAGAATAATCTCGAAGCTCTAACTATCTTTAATTCGAAAAAAAAAATCTGCAATATAGTTCTTAAAACTGCAAAATACTGGTCAACTTGGTGGTCGACTTGACTCTCTGCATATCACCTTGTATTTTAGAGATGCCAAACGGAGAATCCCGATTTTCGGGATTTCCTGAATCCCGAAGCCCGGGATTTTTTAATTTTAAATCCCGGGGTTTGCGGGATTTTCCAAATCACGTTTTTCATAAATAAATAGGGGAAATTGTCATTTTTGTGTGCCTTTTTCATGCATTTTGACATTCTACACGCCCGAATATCACAAAGTGATGTTCAGAAAAGTTGTTAAGCTCAACTCCTGCTACAATATAGTTAATAAAGGAAAACGGTATTTTTGGTTTTCCTTGAGTGGGGCTCTAGAAAATCAATTCTTCACCTTTTTTTGTAAGTTGTCTAATTTAAACTCAATTTAAATTCTCTTCAAATGAAATAGATTTTATCTCAGATGAGGAGCTCGAACAAAATATTTCGATTGCTAAAAGGCTAACAGATAAGGTACTGTTTTTACCAGTATGTACATTAGGCTGGGTCGATTTGTATGGACGATCAAAAAGTAAAAAATCGTATAGCAGAAACGCAATCTACGGAAAATTCTAATAAAGTTTCCTCAAGAAACCATATGTAGGTCTAAAATCAAATACTATCTTGCGCATTTCGTCTTTTATCCAATAAAAAAACTATTAAAAAAAATAAATACTGAAATATCATTGGCTAAAGATAGGATTTGATTTTAGACCTATGGTTTCTTGGGGAAAATTTCTTAGAATTTTCGGTAGAATGCGTTTCTGCTATACGATTTTTCGTGAAAAAATCGACTACCCTAATGTACATACTTTATAGTTATTTCTTCTTATATAATGTACTCATGAAGTATTTTATGCTTTTTAGTGTCTAATAAAAATTAATTGCTTAATAAAAAAATTTATTTCAATTGTAAAGACATAATTATGTACGTTTCTTTCTTATAATTTTCGGGATTTTAGATTTCCCGAAACCACGGGTCGGCATTTCGGGATTCTTTAGCAAATCGCGAACCCCGTGATTTTCAAAAATCAGTCCCGATTAGCATCTCTAATTCTAACAGAGTTGTCTTAAATATAATATTCTGAAAGCTTATGTTCTCTTGTACGATTCGTTCATATATCATTTTGCAATCACACCAGCAGTTTTAGTTATATAAATTAGTTGGAGTGTTGTAAGGGAGACAAATGAAAATATTTATAAGAAAAAAAATCTTCTTAGGATCTAAATCCTAAGTTCAAAAACCTTTAAAAATTTTTATAATGGATGTACTATCACATTAATGATTATTGCTCTTCACATATTTACAAATATATATCTAAAATCCCTTCATCTTTCATATCATAAAATCAATCATATAAAATATTTTTCTAATTTATTTTATGCATTTTTCTTTGAACAAACATAAAAACCTGCAATATTTACCCCCTAAAGTATGCTTTTAACTTAATTCCTAAAATACTATTTTAAATCAAACTAAATGGAATATTAAGTTTTCCTTTTCTTCCACATATTACAACCACATAGCGAAAAACATGAATTTAAATGTCTTCAAATGTATTTACAAACAATTGTATTAAAGTAAAAGAAATAAAAAATATTAAGAAAAAAGTCTTCTTAATGTTCAATATTATTTCTACAATTTTCTGTTTTTCTATCGCTCTCTCTCTCTCTACATAGAAAGTTTTGCATTTCCAACAAAAATTTCTCCAGCAGCCATACATTCCTCTGCATTATAAGCGTTTCTAAGAATTTAAGGACGTTTAGGAAGAGAAAAATGTATGTATGTATGTTTTACATGTTCACATCATTGAATTCTTGTGTTACATAAATTCTAGCAATTTTTAAAATTATATTCTTCTTTTCCCAGGAAAATGCTCTTTCTTTACTATTACGGCTCAACTATGCTATCCTCATCATTGTTGTAGTGGTAGTCAGCAGCATCGCCACCATCATCGTCATTCTCATCCTCATCATTTGGATGACGATGATGGCAAAGACAGCAAAAGGAAAAAAGAAAGAGAGTATATAATCACTGTTAAGGCGTTAAGCATACAAGAGTGACACTTAATGTTCAGTTTAAGTATCAAATAATATATACTTACAAACATTCACACTGTACTATCTTAACAACTTATAGACAAACACACAGATACATAATACATACACATACATATGTACATATAAAATATAGCATTTAATACTTCAACACATACCAACACACATATACATACATGGATACTCTAGCAGTGTATATGTGTTGTCTATACATGCACTTATCGTTGATGATAAAATTGTAGTGCTTTTTTTCTTGTTATTGTTGTTATTTCTTTTTTTCAAGATTTATTTTTTAGCAACGTTTTGTTGTATTTCAATTTTTTTTTTTGTTATTTAAAACTTAAACACTTGAACGATTTTTTTTATTTCATTTTTAGTTGCCGTTCATTATTATTATTTAGTTGGAGCGCCCTATATTAAGTTGTATGATCCAAATGTCTGGACATGCTAGGGAAAAGTGGAAACTGATCGACGTCATTAATTTTTAAAGAAACCTAATCGATCATATTTATCCACAGAAAAGTAAAAGATCAGGTTAATTATCTAGAGAAATGTAAAACATCACGTTAATTGTCTAAATAAAAGTATAAGATCACTTAATTGTCTGAAGGGGACGATTACAAAATATGTTTCATAATTATTTATTTGGATTGATCAAAATGCTAGAGAAAGGTGACCAATAAGTTAAATTTTCTACAGAAAGTGATCGCGATCTTTAATTTTCTAAAAAAAACCTTAAGATTTTTAGAGAAAAGTAAGCGTTTATTTTAGTTCTGAGAAAAGAACACTATGTCACTTTAATTGTTAGAGAAAAATGATCAATATTTCTCTAAAATCAATGATCGAAAAATTTTCTAAAGAAACATCAATAATTTTTGCTTGCGAGAGGAAAGTTATCGATAACTTTTAATTTCTTTAGAAAGGTTACCGATAACTTTTAATTTTGTCTAGAAAAGTTATCGATAACTTTAATTTTTTATTGAAAATGAATCGATAACTCGTAATTTTCTATAGAAAAGTATAACTTTAAATTTCTTTACAAAAGTAATCGATAGCTTTTAAATTTCTATAAAAAATTATCGATAACTTTTATATAACTTTTGTATAACTTTTAATTTCTTTAGAAAAGTAATCGTTAACTTAAATTTTCTATAGAAAAGTTATCGATAACTTTTATTTTCTATAGAAAAGTTATCGATAACTTTTATTTTCTATAGAAAAGTTATCGATAACTTTTATTTTCTATAGAAAAGTTATCGATAACTTTTATTTTCTATAGAAAAGTTATCGATAACTATTATTTTCTATAGAAAAGTTATCGATAACTTTTATTTTCTATAGAAAAGTTATCGATAACTTTTATTTTCTATAGAAAAGTTATCGATAATATTTATTTTCTATAGAAAAGTTTTCGATAACTTTTATTTTCTATAGAAAAGTTATCGATAACTTTTATTTTCTATAGAAAAGTTATCGATAACTTTTAATTTCTATAGAAAAGTTATCGATAACTTTTATTTTCTATAGAAAAGTTATCGATAACTTTTATTTTCTATAGAAAAGCTATCGATAACTTTTATTTTCTATAGAAAATAAAAGTTATCGATAATTTTTAATTTCTACAGAAAAGTAATCGCAAATTATTCTCCATTTCCATAAAATATTAAAATACGATATTCTTAAAATGGAGACTACTAGAACATCATAATATAACCATATTATCGATTTTATTTCGACATAAGTTCGATAAAAGGTATGGATGGACTCGAAACGTTGCATACTGGGTTTATTTTTCATTACAAAACTTATCGAAAACCTTAGTTTTCTCTGAAAATGTTGTCGATAACTATATTTTCCTTAAAATTTTTTTCTAATTTTCCGATCCAGCTCTATAGGGCTACCTCTATTAACGCTATTACTCCATATTGATTGCCATTTCTTTCCTTTAGTCTTGTCCTCGTTTTTTCCTGTTATTTTTCTGTTCTTATTCTTGTTATAGTCAAGTGTTATTTTTATAGCTTCCTATTTGTGTTTGAAGTTGAAATGTGCTGCTATTGTTTTACTTTTAAAGTTAATGATGGCAATACAAAATGAAAATGATTTTTCTACACGTACTATTTCTTCGAAAAAAGCAAAGAAAAAATAAAAAAGAACAAGTGCAAAAAATTGAGGGCTTTCAAGAGTGCAATTGCTGAAGTGTATGTGTTGTACATGAAGGGAGGTAGAACGAATAAAAATATTGAGAGGAGAAATTCGATTAAAGAGGTTGAAGAGATTGCAAGAAAATTATAAGACAAACGGCCTAAAAGTGGGGTTTAAAGCAATAAAGGTTAAGCTTTAATAAGGAATGAAATTAAGGAAACATATGTATTTCTTATAAAACTGATATAAGGCTTTCAAATTGAAGAACATATGTCAGCCCTAATATAGGCAATACATTTAGTTTAAAGGGTAAATTATTGTACAGAATGCGAGTGGCGAACAAACCCATTCTAACCCATTGATAAAATTGAGGTTAAAACATGTAGTATATTTTCGGTGTTTTAGGGCAACATTATTTGAAAAAACACGAAAAGGCCACTAGAAGGGTAAAAGGCAAAATAAAGGCATAATTTATGCCAGAAACGAAAACGATATAAGCTTTAAATGTTTGTACTAACTTTAACAAAAAAAAATTATTTTTTTTTTTATATAACATTTGTTAAATTTATATTTTCTTTACTAAATTTGTGTTTATTAACACAATCTTCCTAATTATTTTAGCCCTACATGAAAAATGATCACAAATTTTAATAAATACCAACTCATATATTTGTCTAATATGAATGAGCCCCCAAAAAAAATAGCAGACATTCAACAAAAACTGTCTGTTCATTTTTTTTCCCCCGAAAAAAATATATACAACATTTTACTCTTAGCAGCGCAAAAAACATGTGGATAATAAATCTAAATAATAGAACACTAGTAAAAATAACCATAAATTAAACAAAAATACAACATATGAATGGAAAAAAATACTAAATGAAATTTTCTGGAAAAAACTACAACAGGAAAATGTACAAAAAAAAAGTTGTACAAAATTGGTTATAATAAAACCCAAAACCGTAGCATATGAGTCCAACGTACATGAGTTAACCGAAAAATAAACACCCATTTGTGTTAATTTTATTTTATGTCACTTCATTACCTAACCAAACTTTACTCTACCCTGTTACTAGAGAGAAAAACCAAAAATCTACTATATATTATCTTTACTATTAACTTCCTAAACAAATAATCGCCTTTAATGTTAAGGGAGGTATGTCCGAAGAGTGTAAGGGCTAACTGGAGGCAGGTTGTAAAATATCTTTACAAACGGGTTGTTATTTGTAACCTCAACGATGAGTTTCCTCTTTCTCTTTATACTTTTATTAGAGCGCCTTGCAGTATACTATACTTACTGGGAAATAAATCATTAAATATTTGTTAAGCTGTTTGCCAAATGATGTATGTGTATATGTATTTGTTTCATTTACTTGATTGTGAAAAGTTTTCTTTTCGTATTACTTTTTTGTGCAATTCCTTCACTTGTATGAGAATTTGTAGATTTATATAAATTTTTCTGATTAATAATTAATGTAAATTACTGCCATAAATTATGGTACTCAATGTTAAACGAAATGTTTAGTTTTGTGAAGGGGATAGAAGCAGAGAGAAGAGGGTCCCTTCTGTGCTTAAATGAGCTGAAAGTTTAAGAGGTTGGCAGAGAGAAAGATATTGAAATGAAATAAAAGTTTAAGTACTTCTCAATCGATGAAAATTATATATTTTTTGTTACCTAAATTCAAATTTTTTAAATTTCCTATTGAATATTTATATTTTTAAATTCTTATCTAGATTTCGGTTTAATGTTGCTATTTAAACCATAAACTTTAATTGTTTACTTTGTGGTATTTAGTCTTTTTTTGTTTGCTTCTATATTTGCATACTTTTAGGTGTTGCAATTTATGGCCTAATACTCATATTGTTAGCCAAGCAAAGAATTTGTTGTAGGTAGTATTTTCTAGTGTTAATTTAACCAATTTGTTTTTATATATTTTGTTTTTCTTCTGGTGTTTTGCTTTTCAATTTTTTTTTGTAAATATTTGTAAATTTAAAACTAAATATTTTTTGGTCTGCTATTTGTTTGTAGTGGAAAACAATTTTATACTAATTGGCTTTGAGGTTGTAATATTTATATTTGAGGTCATGGTTGGAGTGTGAAACAATTTTTAAAACTTCTTTTCATTTTTTTTTTGCTGCAAATATTGTTCAAACCTAAAACTATGCTATGCTAAATATTCTAAAGGGGGTGTTAGTAGACGAAAACTATTTGTTATGGTTAAATAATTTTTGTGTGTGAAATATTTTCATATTTTTTGAGGTGTTTTTGTTTTGTGAAATTTGCAGAAAAAATATTGTAGGCAAACAAAAAATAAAACAAATGTTTTATTAAAGCCTAGAAATAACAAAATTTTAAATGAATTTAAAAAAAATTAATACGAAAACAGTCAAGTCCTTAAAACAATCATAAATCTCCTTAAATTAGACTTTAAATTTGGTAATAAATTATGATAGAAGAAAGACCAAACTTTAGTCTGTGGCGTTCATTCTTAAGTGTCTTTTCAATTTGAATTCCCTTTAAATACCTTTGAAATATGCCTCCCTAGATAAAACAGCTTGCTTTATTAGCTCTATAACATTTCAATCTTCTGGCCATTACAAGAACAGAGAAAAAAACGACAGCACAATTCCATAATTTCTCATCAGTTCACAATAATGGCATATAGAAGCCAAAATGTATGCAACAGTAGCTGCAAAATTGGCCTTCCATAATAATGGGCCAGAAACTGATGTTGATAAAGGCCAGCTTAACACGTTTATAGTTTTTTTCTCAATGTTTTTTTTTTTTTGGGCAAATGAGATGAGTTGGTATGATTAAAATGTCAATTTTGTTAAAATCCCGTTTTCAATTTTTGTGGGCATTTAACTGAAGTAAAAAGCAATCGTTTTACAATTACAGCACATTGACGCATGCACGTAGTTGGCAAACATACACTTGCATAGAGCAAGGAGCAGGCAATTTACAAAATAGTCAAATGCATACATACAGGCGCATATAGCAGAAAACCTATATATGAAGACATTTCGTCATGGAGTAAATGGGAAATATTGGTGGAAGGTAAGAGTAAGGTCGTAGTTTAACAAAAATAATAAATTAATAGATTTTCTATAAAAAATTTAATACAAAATAAAGTTATTGAAAAATTTTCTTTAGGAATTTAAAGCTAAAGATAACATTGTATAGAAAAAAAATATCGATAACTTTTCTATAGAATGTAGAAGTTATCGATAACTTTTTTATAGATAGTTGAAGTTATCAATAACTTTTTTATAGAAAATAAAATTTATCGATAACTTTTCTATAGAAAATAAAAGTTATCGATAACTTTTCTATAGAAAATAAAAATTTTCTATAGAAAATTTAAAATATCGATAACTTTTCTATAGAAAATTTACATTATCGATAACTTTTCTATAGAAAATTTTAAATATTAATAACATTTCTATAGAAATGTCATAAGATGCCTTAATAATGTCATAAGACGCTGAGTCTAATAATTTGCAAACGTAAATATTTTGTTTATAAATTAATAAAACCTTTTTGAAAAAAAAAAGTAGAAATTATCGACAACTTTTCTGTATAAAATTAAAGTGACAACTTTTTTGTATAAAATTAAAGTTATCGATAACTTTTAAAATTAAAGTTATCGATAAATTTTCTATAGAAAATTAAAGTTATCGATAACTTTTCTATAAAAAATTAAAGTTATCGATAACTTTTCTATTGAAAATAAAAGTTATCGATAACTTTTGTATTGAAAATAAAAATTATCGATAACTTTTCTATTAAAAATAAAAATTATCGATAACTTTTCTATTAAAAATAAAAGTTATCGATAACTTTTCTATATAAAATAAAAGTTATCGATAACTTTTCTATATAAAATAAAAGTTATCGATAACTTTAATTTGTTTCCATTGAAAACAAAAGTTATCGATAACTTTTCTATTGAAAATAAAAATTTTCTATAAAAAATTAAAGTTATCGATAACTTTTCTATTGAAAATGAAAGTTATCGATAATTTTTCTATTGAAAATAAAAGCTATCGATAACTTTTCCATTGAAAACAAAAGTTATCGATAACTTTTCTATTGAAAATAAAAGTTATCGATAACTTTTCTATTAAAAATAAAAGTTATCGATAACTTTTCTATAAACAAATTAAAGTAATCGATAACTTTTCTATAAAAAATTAAAGTTATCGATAAATCTTCTATAGACATGTTATCGGTAACTTTTTTTAATTTAATTTGTCTAAAAATATGCTTTAGAAAGTTCACAGAATAGTTTTTAGTCATTTAAATCTGTTTTGCTAAAATATTCCTAGAAATGTGCTTCAAATTTTAATATGTATTTAAAATTTGTCTTTACAAAAAGAGTAATTATTAGTTTTTACCAAAAACAACAATACATATTTATCTCTTTTAAATTAAATTACAATATCAAAATCCTGTCTTAAATTTTTGAATCTCCTTGCCGGCCAGCTATTCAAAATTACCTGTTAATGTCCATGTTTATATAAGATTTCATATATCTATCCATATCCAAAAAAATACTGATCATTCATTCATGAATGTTTTCGAAATTCAATAACTTTAATTTTGTATATAAAATTCTATATACTCTTTAATATCCAACGACTTTTTTCCCCAATCAAATTAATTCAGCGCCTTTATGTAGGCTGTAGTTGGTATATATGTATATCTGTATGTAAGTTAGTATATGGACCTGTGCAGCTGTATAAAGCGAGAGAAATTGACAACATCAAATGTATTTATCGTTTGTTAGATTGCCAATGATTTTGAAGTTTTAATCAATTGAAGTTTATAAGTAAGTAGGTATGGAATGTGTGTGTATATATGTATATATGTATGGAGATGGTATATGTGTATGAAAGCCTAGTGGTGGCGGTAGTGATTATGTATTCAAACTTATATGTATGTTGAGAAATGTATTGCATGTGATAGGTTAAATGTTTTGACGATCATATAGCAAAAGTGGTCTATAACAAACTTTGTATATTTAGTTTTGAGGCCAGACATTAATACATATACATACTGCAAACTACACACATCTAAAAACAGTTTTTCACACACTTACACATACTTCTGCTGAAATACTAACTACATGATTGACACTTGACCAAAGGGGGAAAATTTATACAACATACAAAATTTTCTTAAATAGTTTGTTATGCCATGTAAATGTATATTTCTAAACATCAACAATGTGTGTTAGAGTTCACACACATACTTGTAAACATTTATATAAGTATTGGTTGAAATTTGTGTGTCTCTTTTTCATTATGTTAGTGTGAGTAAGTATTTGTGTCTTATATAGTTTTTGATCATTCTTATTTAGTTTGATTAAAAATGTTATTCTCTATAATTGAGTTACAAATAAAAGTTACAAACAACATACAGAAATATTATGCAATTGTATTTGTTTATATGCATTGCCAGAGAACAGTGAGTAATATAAATAGAGGAACATATTTGAATTAGCCCCCACAAATTCTCAAATTAAAGTGTATCAATTTTTGAATTTGGAAAACTTTTTTAATAAAATTTATTTGAGTCTAAATCCTATATTACATTTTGATTTTTTATTTCTATATTGCCTGTCACTGTTGGCAATTCATTGAAAATTGTAGTTTTAGTTTCATTACAAAACTTATTTCCTTTCAATTTTATACTGCATTTATATATATATGTACATACAAACATTTGTTGCAAATTTCAAACTCTACAAATATATTGTAAATTGTATTGTAATTATTAAATGTGTCCTTTTTTTCCTGAATTTGTTACATAAACTTGTTACTATGTCTTTTAGTTGGACTTGTATACCAAGATTTAATTGCATTTAATTTCAAACACCCTTAAGATAGTCTATGGTTTATTTTGTGTTTTGTGTCTGTACACAGTAAAAGGGAAATAGAATATTGTAATTTGAAATACAAAGTTTGTAATTAAACACAACTTAAGCAGAGTTATAGAGATACATTTGATTAGTATTTATTTTGGTTAGCAAGACATATGAAACATTGGGTAAACAGGGAAATTAACAGTCTAAAGTAAACGATGCTAAAGTGCAAAAGGAGTGCAAAGATTGAGAAAGGTTTGAGAAACTTAATTTAAAAGAGTTAAAGATTGTTTGGTTTATTTTTATAAAAAAAATAAGTTGCTGAGCATTTAAGCTTTACATGTTTATAGAAACATATCATACAAATATATTTTATATAAAGCATGTTTTTGGGGATGTTTTAGAAAATTAAATTGAATTTGCTAAAAATTATTCTGAGAAGTTTGTAAATATTCATAAAAAAATAAAAACTTTGTATAATTATAGCAAATTTAAAGCATACATGTAGGGGCGTTTAAAAATATTAAAAATTTAAAGCCTATTTTTAGGTAAATAAATTTATAATATTTAAAGAATAGTTTAAGAAATTTTAATTTAAATATAAGATATAAATTTAAGGCATACTTTTAGGGAAGCATAAAACACATTTCTTAGGAAAATTTATAAATGTTTAAAAATGCAATAAGATTTAAATTATGTATAAAATTTAGAGCACAGTTTAAGGGAGTTTTATTTTGAATATACAACGAAAATTTAAGGCATACTTTACGGTAAATTAAATTTAAATTTCTTAAGAATACAAACAGTTTTTTCCACAAATATTAGGGGGCATATAAAATTGATGACGCAAATCAATGACTTGGATAAATTTAGATAAAAAAAGTTTAAGTTACTAAAAATAATTAGTTTTAACCATAGTTAGTTTTGACCAGAATTTCATAAAATAATAAATGTAAAACATAGTTTTAGGGAAATATGTCTAAAAGTGAAAAAAGAGAGCTTCACCAAATTATACTTCAAAATAAAAATTTTAAATATTTTTAGGTAAAAAATTTTTTTTTCCAAAATTGTTTCTTCATTTTTTGGAAAAAAAAAATTTCGAATTGTTTTTTAAATTTTTTGGAAAAAAAATTTTCGAATTCTTTTTTAAATATTTTATTTTTAAATTTATTTTTTTTTGTTGTTTTTTAAATTTTTTTCTTTTAATATTTAGCGAAAAAAAAAATTCCCATTTTGATCCATTGTAGGTCCAACTAACTGTGGTTTATATACGTCGTTGAAATATCTATCATTAGATATCCATATTGTCTACATTAATGACAATAGGTCAAAAGTCGAGGTTGTCCTGGTTTTTTTTGCTTATATTTCAGCCATTTGTGGACCGATTTTCTCGGTCGAAGAATTCCGGAGATATTGATATCTGAATCGAGTATGTAAGTTATTTGTGGGCTTCGGAAAGTTGATTTCAACAGACAGGCAGGCAAACAGACAGACAGACAGACGGACATGGCTTAATCGACTCCGCTATCTATTGCTATGTCGGAAAATTATATTTTGGAAATTATAAACGGAATGAAAAACTTATAAATACCCTTCTCACGAAGGTGAAGGGTATAATTATGTACAAAAATTAAAGCATATTAAAGGGAATATTAATTTCAATATTTATTCGGCTGTGCCGAATCTTATATACCCTTCACCAAATTATACTTCCAAATTTTATTTTTTTTCCAGTTGTTTTTTTTCATTTTTTGGAAAAAAAAATTTTTCGATTGTTATTTTAAATTTTTTTTTTTAAATTTAAAAATTTTTTTTTTTAAATTTAAAATTTTTTTTTTTTGTTTTTTCAATTTTTTTTTTTTGTGAAAAAAAAATTCAGGTTAAAATTTTTTTTTCCGATTTTGACCCATTGTAGGTCCAACTTACTATGGTCCTATTTACGTCGTTGCAAATGTCTTTGAAATATCTATCATTAGATATCCATATTAATGTCTTAGTAATCCAGATATAGGTCAAAAATCGAGGTTGTCTTTTTTTTTCCTCATATCTCAGCCATTTGTGGACCGATTTTAAATAGCAAAATTCTCGAAAGCATGTCTGACAGAATTATTGAAGATTTGGATCCCGAAGATATCTGGGGTCTTCAGAAAATTGATTTCAACAGACAGACGGTCATGGCTTTTTCGACTCCGCTATCTATAAGGATCCAGAATATATATACTTTATAGGGTCGGAAATGAATAATGTAGAAATTACAAACGGAATGACAAACTTATATATACCCTTCTCACGAAGGTGAAGGGTATAAAAATGTAGTCAATAGCATAATAAGGGATATACAAAGTTTTAGAAACATTATTGATAGATTATTTATTATTGATAGATTATTTATTGATTAAAGATTTCAATAAATTTAGTTCAGAGTAAAGTTTTGGCCAGAATTTCTTATTTTTAGGCTGCTTTAAAATGCTAAATATAAAAAAATTTAAAGCATAGTTTTAGGAAAATTAAACTCAAAATGCCATAAAACTTAAATTATGTAGAAAATAGTTTAAGGGAATTTTTATTTGAATATCAAATATAAATTTAAAGCATACTTTTAGGTAATAACATACAAACATTTAAATAAGAATTTAAATCATAATATTAGTTTTGTAGGAATATTTGTTAAGATATTTTTTTAGTAACAAATTAGAATTATCTATAAAATTTGTTTGGCTAACAAAAGTTAGTGATAAAATAAAAAAATTAAAGTTACTTTTGGTCTGAATTTTATAATTTAAGGGGCGTTTAAAAACTAAAATATTAATAATTAAAAAAATATTTTTAGGGAAATTAAATTGAAATGCTTAAAAATGTAAAGACAATATAAAGCATAGTTTAAGAGAATTTAAATGTAAAATGGAGCATACTTTTAGGTAATTCAAATTTAAATTTCTTATTAACATCACATATTTAAAAAAAAAACTATAGCATAATATTGAGGAATTATTAAAAAAGAAAATTAAAGATTTCAATAAATTTCCTAAAAAAAATTTAAAAATTTTGTTCCCATTTAATTTTGGCCAGAATTTCATTATTTTTCATTACTTTTTTCCCAATATAAAATGTCTCTGAATATTTAGAATTGTAAATATATGTGTGTGAGTTTCTAAATAGCACCCACACATACTTATATGCAGTTGTAGTGTTTTAAGTGTGAGTTTAGTTAATATTACCAAACGCAATATGAAATAACATTTGCCTGGTGTTGTTTGTTTAACCTACTTTTTATAGCATGCCGCCAAAACTTTTCTAATTACTATGCTTTACTTTTGTTTTCCTATCTCTCTTCTACTCTTTATATTGTTATTATTATATATAGAATATATTTAATTTTTTATACAGTTTTTTCTTTTTTTGTTGAAAACTAACATTTTATAATTTTAAAATGAGTGCAAATGAATGTTAAAAGTATAATAAAAGTTGGGTGAAAACTAGCGTAGAAAATTATTAAAAAATAAATATTTATACTATATTCTACTATATATAGTATATATAGAGCTTAATCAACAAAGTTGTTAGCAAACTGTTGGGTTCTTCCTTTTTTCTCTCTCACATTCTTTTCAATCCATCTGTTAAATATTAAAGAACTTTTTTTTTATTCGCATTCATTAGTAATGGAATTTGTAATATACAGAAAAAAAAAAAGTTTTGTTCTCATTACAATTGAAGTAAGTATAATGAGGAGAAATGGAATTTAAAACTAGCAAAACACAATTGAGTTAGTTAAATGTGAAGGGCTGCGACGCATCTTTAAAACCAGTCATAGAAAAGCTTAAAAAATCATAATTTTTCTTATTGATAATGTTAAATATAAGGAAAATTTATAGATCATTTCAATTTTTTGAAGAAAAAAAGTTATAGAAAATTGCAATTGTAATTTAAAGATTAATAAAATTTGTTTTATGGGAATTGTTAGATTTCTACCACGTTAATTCCTTAAAGGCTTTAAATAATCGACACAATTTCATTTTTATTTTTTCTACACCTAAAAATAGACACCACTTTTCCTTAACTAACCTCTTTTCAACAACATTTTCCACAAGCATTTTTTAAACATATAAGCTAATTGAAAATATTCTACATTAACACATAATAATATCATCTGTGTGACAAACACGCAAAAAAAAATTCTTTAAAACTTATCTTCAACACTCACACTACTGAACTGCCTGAAAAAGGAAAATCGTTATATGAACCCCGTCTGATCCCTACACTTGTTATTTTTATCTGGTTTCAGTTGGTTGTGAAACCATTTAGCCGTAAGGAAGCATTTAAAATACCATAACTGCTAGTTACAAAGAAGCAACAGCAAACATACACACAAAAATCCTAGTAAAAAATAAACGACAAATTAAAAAAAATAAAAATAAAATATAAGCCTAAAGCTATGCCATGGAAAAGAGAGCAAAAGAAGAATAAAACGAATTTAATGCAAATAATACATACTTATACAATATATGTAGTACTTTCTTTTCACAAGACTTAATGCACAATGACGATGTATTATTATATTATTTTTTTTTGGGAAAAAAAACTGTCGTTGTTGTCATTATTGTTGTTGGAAGAAGACCAATGGCCCTAAGCTTAGGCTTAAGCATTTACAACACACAATATAACCAAGACAACAGCATTATAATGCTTAAATACCAACTACAATAAAGCAAAAATAAAAAACATAAAGAAAAAATTGAGTTAAATGTTTTATGAGTCTAAAGGGAATATCAGTTTGGATCTTAACACAGCATTTGGCACAAGCAAAATTTTGTTGCTGGGACATTAGCTGGACAACAGACCGAAATGCCCCAAAAAGAATTCGCCAGAATTTAATATGTCTAAGAAAATTGCTTAGGAATTAGTTGAAGAAACATTTATGTAGGTGAAGGGAATTGGAAAAACCACACATAATACATATGTGCTTGAAAATTATGTTTAGGAATTAGTTGAAGATATCGATATTATTAAGAGTTTGACGACTTCTACAATAAATGATATATTTTATATAAAAACAAGCATCAGTGATTTATAGGGCTGTACCGCATCTTATATACTCTTCACCAAATTATACTGTAACATAAAAATTAAAAACTATTTTTGGAAATAGAAAAAAAATGTATGAAAAAAAATGTTTGTAAAAAAATGGCTGAAAATAAAAATAATTTTTTTAAATTGTTCGTTAAAAAATAGAGGTAGTCTCAGACATTTTTGGGGCGATTTTCTCGATTTTAAATAGCAACCTAAGTAGTAATATAGCGGATATATTGATGAGTCAATCATGTATGTATGTTATTTGGATGCTTTGAAAAGTTTATTTTAACAGACAGAACTTTTCTATATCGAATCCGTTATCTACTATATAACAATCCAGAATATATGGGATCCCAAATGAAAAATGAGGAAATTAAAAACGAAATAACAATCATAACTACACAGAGAAAACAGAATCGTTATAGCAACCGAATTTGTAGCCAATCGAATGATTCTATCTTAGGGACCGAATTTTACAGTTGTGACTACAATATTTCGTATGAAGTAACTAAAGTTTGATTGCCTCAACTGAAATTCTTCTTTATCAACTGACTTTCTGTTGTTACAACTGAAAAATTCTATGTGTGCAACCGAATCATTCGATTGGCAATAAATTCGGTTGCTATCACGAATCTGTTTTCTCTGTGTATATAGGATATATAACTCATGGTGAAGGATATAATTACAAATTCTATATGATAGATTCATGAGGCCTTTGGCAATTAGCTGTAATTGTGATTCTCATGGTGGAAAATTCAAGGTGGAGTTTTCAAGGTTAGTGAGTTTTCTAGAGGCAGATTGTAAACTGAAGTATTTTAGTGGAACATTTTAAGGATGTGGAAACTCTTAATGTCGATTCAATGATTTCTGAGAAGATGATTCGTGATTCCCTTGGCGGAAGATAATAAGGTTGAAACTTGAATGTTTTGATCGAAGATTTGAAGGTTGACTCGTGGATACTTTTATAAAAGATTTTAAAAGTGACTCGTTGATCTATTAATAGAAGATTTTAAGATCGACTCGAGGATGTTTTTAAGGCTGACTCGTGTATCTCTTAACATAAGATTTTAAGATCGACTCGAGGATGTTCTTAAGGCTAACTCGTGGATCTCTTAACATAAGATTTTAAGATCGACTCGAGGATGTTCTTAAGGCTAACTCGTGGATCTCTTAACATAAGATTTTAAGATCGACTCGAGGATCTCTTAATAGAAGATTTTAAGATTGACTCGTGGATGTCTTAAAAGAAGATTTTAAGATCGACTCGAGGATCTCTTAATAGAAGATTTTAAGATTGACTCGTGGATGTCTTAAAAGAAGATTTTAAGATCGAAAAAGTTCTTAACGCTGACTCGAGGATCTCTTAACATAAGATTTTAAGCTTGACTCGTGGATGTCTTAATAGAAAATTTTGAGAGTGAGTCGTGGGTATTTCAATAGAAGATTTTGAGTGACTCGTGGATCTTTTAATAAAAGATTTTGAGAGAGACTCGTAGATCTTTTAATAAAAGATTTTGAGAGAGACTCGTGGATCTTTTAATAGAAGATTTTGAGAGAGACTCTTGGATCTTTTAATAGAAGATTTTGAGAGTGACTCGTGGTTCTTTTAATAGCAGATTTTGAGTGACTCGTAGATCTCTTAATAGAATATTTTGAGAGAGAATTCGTGGATCTTTTAATAGAAGATTTTGAGAGTGACTCGTAGATCTTTTAATAGAAGATTTTAAGAGTGACTCGTGGATCTTTTAATAAAATATTTTCAGAGTTACTCCTGGATAAATAGAAGATTTTGAGAGTGACTCGTGGATTTTTTAATAGAAGATTTTCAGAGTTACTCCTGGATCTTTAACTAGAAGATTTTAAGAGTTACTCCTGGATCTTTAAATAGAAAATTTTGAGAGTGACTCGTGGATCTTTTAATAGAAGATTTTGTGACTTGTGGTTCTTTTAATAGAAGATGTTGAGTGACTCGTGAGTGATCTTTTAATAGAAGATTTTGAAAGTGACTCGTGGATCTTTTAATAAAAGATTTTGAGAGTGACTCGTGGATCTTTTAATAGAAGATTTTGTGACTTGTGGTTCTTTTAATAGAAGATGTTGAGTGACTCGTGAGTGATCTTTTAATAGAAGATTTTGAAAGTGACTCGTGGATCTTTTAATAAAAGATTTTGAGAGTGGCTCGTGGATCTTTTAATAGAAAATTTTGTGAGAAGGTTTTGAGAAGACTCGTTTATCTTTTAATAAAAGATTTTGAGTGAGACTCGTGGATCTGAAGTTCGGTTGCCAACCCATTAATAACACACAGAGAAAACAGATTCGTGAGAGCAACCGAATTTGTTGCCAATCGAATGATTCGGTTGCACATATAGAATTTTTCAGTTCTAAAAACAGGAAGTCAGTTGATAAAGAAGAATTTCAGTTGAAGCAACCAAACTTTATTTACCTCTTAAAAAATATTGAACCCACAACTGTAAAATGCGGTCACTACGACAGAATCATTCGATTGGCAACAAATTCGGTTGCTATCACGAATCTGTTTTCTCTGTGCACCATAGAATATTTTTATTAAAAACATATTTGTGTTCTTCCTGAAAAGTTTGCAATAAGGGACTAGTGCCCTTTTCGAAATGACAGGTTCAAAAAGTCTGCCTTCCTTGTTAGTTAAGACATTATTCATTCTAGATATAGATGACCATGTAAGAAGCAGATGGCAACAAAATATTTTTCAATTAAATTGTACATGCCTGCACTAAAATGATCATGATCTGGCATGTTTCCTGCATATACAAGCCGCTTTTAAAAACATAAAGCATGAATAAATTTAAAGCGAACTTAAGTAGAAATTCTGGTAGTGATCAAATAGTTCATATATGTAGGTTCTCTGGGCTAATTCACGCCCTTACAACATATCAAATTCTGGAATGTAATTTGGAATGTAATGAGATCCTCCTGGCTCTTAACATACTTCGAGTGGGCATTGTAGCATATAATAACGATGTTGTGGTTTTATTAAATGGCTAAATCTGGATTAATTGTATGTGCTCTTATACCAGTTGGGGCCTTGGCAATAAGTCTTAGAAAACTGAGATGGTTCTTTTAACAAGGACTTGAAGATCCAACTAATGCTGAATTATAATTGTGAAGCTATTAAAGTATTGTCAATTCAGAGAAATAAAATGGCATGGGAATTAAAGTTTGTTGTAAGAAGTTATGAAAAAGACATGTCTCTAAACTCATAGAGTCATGCATCATTTTTCACTTTATTGCTGTAGAAAGTCGATTTATCATTAAAATGTTATATTATGAAATATTTCCTTAAATTTTGTAAATGAGATACATTGATAATCAATTTAAACAAAAACTAAAGTATATTTTAGGGGTTTTTTAGATAATATAATAAATTGTTAATAAGTTAGTTAGTTAACTTTATTAAAACTTCTTTTTTCCATATTTTCAAGATCTACAAATATTAAATATGAGAAACTTAAAACTATAACGTATTATGAGTCGATTATGGATGGCAACCGAACTTCAGTTGCGTTGTCAGTTGCCTAAATGGTATTACAGATGACAACTGGCAGCATCATTTACTATTGACAAATGGTAACCAGAAATTTGTGGTTACACTAATTGTTAAAATTAAAAAAAAAAACAAAATTGTTAATAAAATAGGCATGTTTTTCCAGACTTTTAACAAATATAAAATTTTTAGTTATTGAGAATGAAGTATACTTTTAGGGTTTCTGTAAAAATGTTTTACATATAAAATACTTAACTTAAATTTTAAAAATTTCTAAACACTTAACTAAACAATATAATTATAAAATTGTGTTTTATTTTTTGTACTCACGGACTGCATCTATAACATGTGGCGTCCAGATCAACAATACTAGGAGTGTTACTGCAACAAAATTGGCTGCTGTTGGCAATGCTGCCATTTGCAGCCCCATTATTTACAACCAACAAACAAACTCGCGCGCTGCACACACACAATAGCCTATCTCAAGGAGGCACAATATGTTACAACAAATTGTTGTATACTACTTGTAATACGCTTGCTACCACTACTGCTGCTGCTGGTGCTGGGTTGTAGATGTCTTGTTTGCCGTTTTAAAAACTATATATTTACAATAAGGGCAACTAACAACCTTTTAAAAGTGCAACACAAATGTGGCAAGTTCTATATATAAATGGAAGATATTTATTTTTGTTTGTTTCTGTTATGTACAAAAGAGTAAATTTTGGAGACGTTTTGTACAGTAGTAGTAGTAGTAAAATATATATATTTGTTAACAATGCCACAGGTTTTATTTCTGTTTTTGGGTTTCTTTACTAGACTTACTCTATGGCTAGTAAAAGAAAATTGTATAAGTAATAAATCGTTGATAATTTTACAATGATACTTATGATTTCGTTTACAAAAAGAGGGTTAATAGTTGCATTTAAGCTGTTGTCGTTTGTTAGTGAAAGGTAGTGTTTTAGTTGAAAAAGGTTACGCCAGTTGAAATCATAGTATGGACAAATAAATTATAAAGTGCAGGGTTAATAAATTTTTATTTATAATTTTTTATTTTTGTTATAGGTATTTTGAATTTTTTTGGTTTTGTTTGTTGTGATATAAAAGTTTTTTTTTTGTTTTTAAACAATTTATAGTTTCGTGTTTTTTGTTGCGTAGATTTCAGTCGTTGATTAATATGATTTGGTTGTTTAAATGTTTAAGCCGAAAATCATCGGATATAACAAGATGGGTTAATAGATGCGATGTCATCATCATCATTAGCAGCATTGCAGCAAAAACATTTAGTTGGTTTAATTGATTGATTTTTTTTGTGGATGTTTATCGAAATTACGAAAAGAATTATTATTATTATTATTTTGTTTTAAACCAACAAAATAAGACATATTTATGGCATGTGTCACGCAATATTTAATAAAATAAAAGCCATTTTCATTTTCAAACAAAATGGAGCGATGGTGGTTGTAGTTGTTGGCAAAAACAAACAATTAAATTATGTTAAACCCAAAATAGGCGTAGTAGTAGTACAGAAAGTAGCAGTAGTGTTTCAATTTGTCATCATGTTTAAATAGTTTACGTGGAAGATGTTGTAAGTAGCAACAAATAACAAGGTCGTGGTTGTTTTAAGAGGCCACAAAATGATTTAAAACGTTGTAAGCGAAATTGGTGAAAAAAATATGTGTGTAATGTTGTTGTTGGTTGTATTTTAGAGGGGTTGTCGCAGAGCGTGAAAATAAATTTGTAGAAAGAAATTGTTGTCGTTAGTTAGGCTTTACCTGTTTGCATACTTTTGTTATACTCTAAAGGTTTTCGCAGTAAAATAAAAGAAATTTTCTTGATACTTAATAAAATTATTTTTTAGCTAATAAAGGTATTGATTTGTATTTCTATCAAGTGTTTGCTTTGCTTAATTAAATTTAAATTTTTTTAATTATTATGATTTTTTTCTTTATTATGTTGTTTTATTTATGAGCTGTAAAGAAATGTGAAAAGAAATATATAAAAGAGATTAATATTTGAAATGTTTAATTCTGAGTAGAATAACCAACCAACCTTGAGTGAAAATATAACATTATTTAATAGTTATAAAGGCAATGCCAACAAGTGTTGCCTATCTTAAGGGTAAGATTTGTTTATGTAAAAAAAAAAATATTAAAAATTCGAATATAAAAAGCTTCTAATTAAATAGGACTCCCAAAAGCAGCTCAAATTGTCCAAGGAATGCAAACATTTTGGAGAAAAATATCCTTTTTGAAAAATTGTTTAAAGTTGAACAAAATTCTTCGATAATTTAAAATTTCTATAGAAAATGTCCTAATATTTTTAATTTTCTACAGAAATGTTATCGATATTTTAAATTTTTTTAAGAATCGATAAATTTTCTTAAAAAAATTTTTTATAGAAAAAAGTTTCTAAAAAATTAAAAGTTATCGATAACTTCTACAGATAAGTTATCGTAAGTTAAAAGTAATCGACAATTTTTCTATAGAAAATAGTTATCGAAAATTATCGATAACTTTTCTATAATTTATATAGAAAAGTTATCGACATATTTTAATTTCTGTTAAAATGTTATTGATAACTTTCAATTTCTATAGAAAAATTATCGATAACTTTCAATTTCTATAGAAAATTTATCAATAACTTTCTATTTCTATAGAAAAGTTATCGATAACTTTCTATTTCTATAGAAAAGTTATCGATAACTTTCTATTTCTATAGAAAGGTTATCGATAACTTTCTATTTCTATAAAAAAGTTATCGATAACTTTCTATTTCTATAGAAAAGTTATCGATAACTTTCTATTTCTATAGAAAAGTTATCGATAACTTTCTATTTCTATAGAAAAGTTATCGATAACTTTCTATTTCTATAGAAAAGTTATCGATAACTTTCTATTTCTATAGAAAAGTTATCGATAACTTTCTATTTCTATAGAAAAGTTATCGATAACTTTCTATTTCTATAGAAAAGTTATCGATAACTTTCTATTTCTATAGAAAAGTTATCGATAACTTTCTATTTCTATAGAAAAGTTATCGATAACTTTCTATTTCTATAGAAAAGTTATCGATAACTTTCTATTTCTATAGAAAAGTTATCGATAACTTTCTATTTCTATAGAAAAGTTATCGATAACTTTCTATTTCTATAGAAAAGTTATCGATAACTTTCTATTTCTATAGAAAAGTTATCGATAACTTTCTATTCCTATAGAAAAGTTATCGATAACTTTTATTTTCTATAGAAAAGTTATCGATAACTTTTATTTTATATAGAAAAGTTATCGATAACTTTTATTTTCTATAGAAAAGTTATCGATAACTTTTATTTTCTATAGAAAAGTTATCGATAACTTTTATTTTCTATAGAAAAGTTATCGATAACTTTTATTTTCTATAGAAAAGTTATCGATAACTTTTATTTTCTATAGAAAAGTTATCGATAACTTTTATTTTCTATAGAAAAATTATCGATAACTTCCAATTTCTAAAAAAAGTTATCGATAACTTACAATTTCTATTAAAAACTTATTGATAACTTTAACTTTCAATGGAAGTGTTATCGATATTTTAAATTTTCTTTACAAAAGTTATCGATAAATTTTATTTTCTATAAAAAGTTGTTGGCAAATCCTATTTTTTATACAAAATTTATCAATGTCTTTAATTTTCTATAGTGTTATTGATATTTTAATCTTTCTATAGAAAAGTAGTGAATTAACTTAACTTTCTTTTGAAAAGTTATTGATATTTTAAATTTTCTATAGAAAAGTTATCGATATTTTAAATTGTCTCTGAAAAGATATCTTTAAATCTCTATAGAAGATTTATCGTTATTTTAAATTTTCTTTAAAAAGTTACTGATATTTTAAAAGCTCTGTTGAAAAGTCAACCCTTATTGAAATTTATCATATAAATAAAAATATCAATAATTTGAAGCATACTTCTAGGAGAAGCATCGATAACTTCAAACGTCTGTAGAAAAGTTTTTGACAAATCCTAATGTTTATAGAAAAGTTATCGATGAATTTAATTCTCTATAGAGTTATTGATATTTTAAACAGAAAAGTTATCGATAACTCCATTTTCTTTGGAAAAGATATCGATATTTCAAATTTTCTATAGAAAAGTTATCGATATTTCAAATGGTCTGTGGAAATATCTCTTTAAATATCTATAGAAGATTTATTGATTTTTTTTATCATAAAAATCGAAATATCAGTTATTTGAAGCATACTTCTAGGTAGTCCTTAAATCTTCTAAAGTTTTTGTTGCTGTAGCTTTATCACCATTTAAATAATATTTCTCTTTATGATTTCTTCTTATTGTATTTTGTGATTTCATTAAAGTAGTTTTATTATTTTCCTTTATTTACAACAATTGTGTTAAAAAATTCTGCTTCAGTTGTAGTCGTAATGAATACAACTTACTGGCAAAAGAAATAACCTAAAAGAAAACTCTTTAACCTACAAATATTCATAAGAAAAATGATTTGCTTTTAAAACAACAAAGAGGAAATTTAACTCCAATTCTTTGTGCTAGTGTGGTATAAGTTTAATCAAACACACAACAATATATATAAACGCCTATAAGTGTGCCTGTACGTTTCCTTTAAATCATACAACAATTGTTGTTAAAACTGGAGAACAATTCTCCCACATAAGGTTAAATTATTATTTGAAACACAGGGATTTTTTGTGTTCAGGCTTTGTTATGGTGTTTTTTTTTTCTTTTTTTTGACAAAAAGCAAAAACTTGTAAGAGCAAAGCAGAAAAAACCGTCCTCACACAATAGGAACAAAAGGTTATTTGTTCTACTTATTTGGAAATATAAAATAAAAAAAAACGTATGTGCAAAAAAGAAATCTTTCACATACGTTTTTATTTTGTTTGTTCGACTAGTACCCAAATGTCCTTGCTAGAGCATGATTTTGCAGGTTTTTTTTTATATATTTTGTATTTTGCTTAACGTTCTCTGCCATTTATTTAACAACAAAACAAAGACTTTATTTAATTTTCTCTGCCTTGCCGAAAAAAAAACACAAGTTTTTATATAATAAATAAAATAAAAATATAAAATAAAAGAATGAACTTTTGCAGAGAATAGAACCAAATTTATTTTCTTTGTGTGATTGTGTCACTGAAGTAGTGTGGAAGGTGTTATTTGGCATTATTTCTGCAGATTTATTAAAGGGTTTTAAATGATTTTATGAAAATAAAGACCATTTTAAGAAAATCTTTAAGGTGAAAGAATCAAATAAAATATAAACAATTTTATATTTTTACTTCCTAAAAGTAGACTATTATTTTTTCCTAAAAGTATACAATTATTTTTTTATTTAAAAATTTTGCCTAATTTTAAGGCGAATATTAAAAGTAGACTAGTTTGTAATATTTGTATAAAAAAACAATTTAATAGTAGAATATTAAGTTAAAATGAAAATAATTATCTGGGTTATGTCCTAATTCAAGTATATTTAAAATAGTTGTAGTAAATAATGATATTTTGAGATTAAATAAGCAACATTAATGCGAATTTCAACCAGTTTCATAAAGCGTTGCCTGTATTTAGGGGCATTTATATCTTATGTAAGTAAATGATGTTTACTTTAGGTTTTTTAAGCAAATTTCTTTAAATAATGTTATTCTTAGCATTTGCCATTAAAACTAAATATTTTTCTTATAAAATTTAAAAAATTTAAAAGTTTTTAACCTAAAAGTAGTCTATACTTTTTTAAATAATGTCCCTATATAACTATTCAAATGCTCATAGGAATTATTTTATTCTATCGCCCAGTTTTCATTACTTTTTCTCACAAATATAGGCGTAGTTACTCCCCTTTTATGCGTGTAAAAGTATTTACAATCATGGCTTGATTCTTTTGCCAAATAAAGAAAACTAAAAAGAAATTCTTTTGTATTTTATAGATTTCTCTGTATGCGTTGAGATTATATCACCCACATAATGATAATAAAATACCAAAAAAAAAAAAACATGTACGTGTTACAAATATTTGTATTGTGTGTCAAACAGAGCCGACAAACTAAATAGACACAATGTTTAACAAAAGGGGGTAAACAGCAACATTAACAAAAAAAAAAAGAAATAAGAGAAAACCAAAGAAATTTGAAAATGACAAGACTAAAAAAAAAGAATTAACTTTTGTTGGTTGCTTTTTGTATAAAAATTCTGTAGTAATTCCAAGTATATCTTAAGAAATTTTTATTTCATTTTCCCCCCAAAAAAACACATGTTCAATTCTAAAGTTTCTTATACCTAAATTTAGCCTCAACTTGTTACTCGCACAATTATCTGTGTATTGCCGAGAATATATGAGGAAAAGTACTAGGAGTTTGTATACAATAATGTTCTATTTTTGTCTAAATAATAAACAAAGCTCACACAAAAAACTTTCCATTCTTTACTTTCTTTCTGGTATTTTTTTCCCCTATTTAAGCAGTTTTTTTCTTCTATGCTTTGTAGTGAGAAACAATGTCTAGAGCGGTTTAACAATTTGGTATGAAAGCAATGTTTAGAAGTTTAGGTTTTTTTGTTCTTCTGTTGCTTTTTGGCTAACGATTTAAGTAAGCTTAGTTTAATGGTTGAGAGATTATTTAAGGATATACGAAAAAGAGAGTAAATTTGTAAATTGTCGGATAAATTAAAGTAAACAAAAAAACACACACTAAAAGTAGGCAACAGTTTTTTTTTATATCAAAAGAGTTTTATGATTCAATGTTATGAAATGTTTCATTAATGTCCGTAATTACAACAAAAATAGATATCTATTAGTGTTTCAATCAAATCCTTAAAGTAGGTAATATTTGCAATATAGAACTTTTCTCCTGGAAGTATGCTACAATTTCCTTATAATATTTTCTATAAAATGTGTCTTAAATGCAGAAAAATTTTGTATAGAAAATGTGTCTTAAATGCAGAAAAATTTTGTATAGAAAATGTGTCTTAAATGCAGAAAAATTTTGTATAGAAAATGTGTCGTAAAAGCAGAAAAATTTTGTATAGAAAATGTGTCGTAAAAGCAGAAAAATTTTGTATAGAAAATGTGTCTTAAATGCAGATAAATTTTCTATAGAAAATGTGTCTTAAATGCAGATAAATTTTCTATAGAAAATGTGTCTTAAATGCAGATAAATTTTCTATAGAAAATGTGTCTTAAATGCAGACAAATTTTCTATAGAAAATGTATCTTCAATGCAGACAAATTTTCTATAGAAAATGTATCTTCAATGAAGATAAATTTTCTATAGAAAATGTATCTTCAATGAAGATAAATTTTCTATAGAAAATGTATCTTCAATGAAGACAAATTTTCTATAGAAAATGTATCTTCAATGAAGACAAATTTTCTATAGAAAATGTATCTTCAATGAAGACAAATTTTCTATAGAAAATGTATCTTCAATGAAGACAAATTTTCTATAGAAAATGTATCTTCAATGAAGACAAATTTTCTATAGAAAATGTATCTTCAATGAAGACAAATTTTCTATAGAATAGGAGTCCTAAAACAGACAAATTTTCTATAGAAAATGTATCTTCAATGAAGACAAATTTTCTATAGAAAATGTATCTTCAATGCAGACAAATTTTCTATAGAAAATGTATCTTCAATGCAGACAAATTTTCTATAGAAAATGTATCTTCAATGAAGACAAATTTTCTATAGAAAATGTATCTTCAATGAAGATAAATTTTCTATAGAAAATGTATCTTCAATGAAGATAAATTTTCTATAGAAAATGTATCTTCAATGAAGACAAATTTTCTATAGAAAATGTATCTTCAATGAAGACAAATTTTCTATAGAAAATGTATCTTCAATGAAGACAAATTTTCTATAGAAAATGTATCTTCAATGAAGACAAATTTTCTATAGAAAATGTATCTTCAATGAAGACAAATTTTCTATAGAAAATGTATCTTCAATGAAGACAAATTTTCTATAGAAAATGTATCTTCAATGAAGACAAATTTTCTATAGAAAATTTATCTTCAATGAAGACAAATTTTCTATAGAAAATGTATCTTCAATGAAGACAAATTTTCTATAGAAAATGTATCTTCAATGAAGACAAATTTTCTATAGAAAATGTATCTTCAATGAAGACAAATTTTCTATAGAATAGGAGTCCTAAAACAGACAAATTTTCTATAGAAAATGTATCTTCAATGCAGACAAATTTTCTATCGAAAATGTATCTTCAATGCAGACAAATTTTCTTTAGAAAATGTATCTTCAATGCAGACAAATTTTCTATAGAAAATGTATCTTCAATGCAGACAAATTTTCTATAGAAAATGTATCTTCAATACAGACAAATTTTCTATAGAAAATGTATCTTCAATGCAGACAAATTTTCTATAGAAAATGTATCTTCAATGCAGACAAATTTTCTATAGAAAATGTATCTTCAATGCAGACAAATTTTCTATAGAAAATGTATCTTCAATGCAGACAAATTTTCTATAGAAAATGTATCTTCAATGCAGACAAATTTTCTATAGAAAATGTATCTTCAATGCAGACAAATTTTCTATAGAAAATGTATCTTCAATGCAGACAAATTTTCTATAGAATAGGAGTCCTAAAACAGACAAATTTTCTATAGAAAATGTGTCTTAAATGCAGACAAATTTCCTATAAAAAAGAGTCTTGAAAAAGTAACGTAAAAAGTTTAACAAGTAATACAAATCTAATGAACGATTGGTGCTTATTCATAATTTCTAAAAACTTTAAATACTAAATAATTAACTGCACTAATTTGTCCCTTAAATTGTACCACATTATTAGAAAAACATTATCTTTGTATTAAATATTTGGTTCATTAAATGCTGCTACGAAAACAATACAATAATTAATTTGATATTTCTAAAAATTCTTGCAATTTCCTTTGCCCTTAAAATTTTCAATTACCCCCTAGTATTTTCCTTTACTTTGTTTATATACAAATAATTTGTTGTCATTATTTTACCATAGTATTGAAATTTTTAGCAAATTATTTTACCACAAATGAAATAATAATACTATAAAAATTATTTTGTCATAAATGTGGGTGTTGTTTTTTGTTTCAAAGAAAGAAAAAAAAATAGAGCATCCAAAACAGGAAAAACTTTGTGTAAATGACAAAATAAAATCCACAATTCAGAGAGAGAAAGAGAAAAATTAAATAAATAAAAATATAGTTTTTTTTTCTAGTTAGTTGGTCTTGTAGTTTGACAAACAAGCAAATAGTAGAGCAAAAATATTAATAATAATTTCTTTGTTTTCTGTTTCTATTTTTTACTTTATGCCGCACTAAAAAAACTTAGTCTGTGGCAGAAAGCACAAAAGTATGCTAGGTTGTTTTGGCAAAAAAAAAGTTACAGTAACAAGTATTTCATTTGTATATACATAGCTTTATGGAGGTGCTGGTGGTGGTAGTAAAACTTTCAAATGAAATATATAAAGAAATTAATGAATTACCAAAAAAAAAAAGTGGAAATAAAAAGAGAAAAATAAAAAGTTTATTATTTATTTTTGTTTTGGTTGTTTGCTAAAGAAAACACAAACTAGAAAATTATTACATTAAAGGCTTGCAAAAGGAATTTTAATGGAAACATTTAGTTGCACTTTACAATAATTATGTCTATTTTAGGGAGCACGAAAAAAAATGTTGCCTAACTTAAGGAGTCAGATTTTCAATAAAAACGCTCAACTACTTTCAGAAAACTGTATCGAATAAACCATGCTCATTAAATTAAAAAAAAGTCCACCAACTTCTCACAAAATTTAATATTTCCTCAAATTTCATTTATTTTCACTATATTCCATAAACTTTAAGCAACCGTAATTAACTGCAGCAGCTGTGCGAAATAAATTAAAGCATACTTCTAGGAATTAAATTTAATTTCAAAAGTACATAAATGTTATTTAATTACAAGCAATCAGGCTTTATTATATTCAAGTTAAAGTGAATTGAATTATGTCAATTGAAACTAAAGAGGTCTATTTTTATGGCAGAACAGCAGGACAAATGTTAAAGTATTTATGGTTTAATTTGTGTTCACCATAACAAAGAGAAATGTTTACGGTCATTTAAAAAATAATAATAATAAAAAAAAAATGTGAAATATTTATGAAAAGAAATTTAATAAAAATATTGTAAAGAATTTGTTATAAAAACAAAAGACATTTTATAAAATAAATAAATAAATCACAAACCAACAATATTTATATAGAAAAGGCATAGACGAAAGCAGATTTATTTTATAGAAAATATAAGTTAAAGACTGAAAGGATAATCTGTCTGAAAGGCAGGCAAAATTTTCTATAGAAAATCTGTGTGAAAGGCAGACAAAATTTTTTATAGAAAATCTGGGTGAAAGACAGACAAAATATTCTATAGAAACTCTGCGTGAAGGGCAGACAAAATTTTCTACAGAAAATCTGCGTGAATGGCAGACAAAATTTTCTTTAGAAAATCTGCGTGAAAGGCAGACAAAATTTTCTATATAAAATCTGCGTGAAAGGCAGACAAAATTTTCTATAGAAAATCTGCGTGAAAGGCAGACAAAATTTTCTATAGAAAATCTGCGTGAAAGGCAGACAAAATTTTCTATAAAAAATTTAAGTGAAAGGCAGACAAAATTATTTATAGAAAATCTGAGTGAAAGGCAGACAAAATTTTCTATAGAAAATCTGCGTGAAAAACAGACAAAATTTTCTGTAGAAAATCTGCGTGAAAGGCAGACAAAATTTTCTATAGAAAATCTGAGTGAAAGGCAAACAAAATTTTCTATAGAAAATCTGCGTGAAAGGCAGACTAAATTTTCCTTAAAAACAGTATTAATGCCTCAATTATTCCATAATAAATTGTGTAAAAATGATATAATGAAAATACCAAAATTAAAAGCCTACTTTAAGGCTATAAAAAACAAAATTGTCTGTTTTGACAGGAACATTTTGTAGTTTAAACTTTCAATATTTCCTTTATTACAATTTCTGCTTCACTTCAATTTCTATAGTTTCCTTACATCTTTTTTATTTAAATTTTTAATTTCTTTAGCCCGAAAACAAGACTGTTTGCAATACTTGTGGCATAATTTCTTTCCATGTCATATAACAATTCCCTCGACCCCACTCCAACTCTATGTTTTTTTTTTTTTTTTTTGAAAGTCTGTAAACAAAATTTTCCAACTTTAACTTGTAGTTGTTTGCTCTGTTTGTGTTGTTGGTGCTGTTTCCTGGAAACTTGTACAAATATCTGCAGTTTTATTATTTCTTTTAATTTTTTCTTAATTATTCTTTAGTAAAAGTTTGGTATGTGTTGTTTTTATTCTTTATCATCTTCAACTTTGAAGTTATTTCATTTGGAGTTTGTTGTGGTGTTTTCTTTTTTTTTCTGGGTTTTATTTTTTGGTGTATTTAGTACATGCGCTGCTGCTTTTCATGCTGTATGTGGTTTAAACATGTTTATAAATTATATTTTGATTATAGTTTGTTGTTTCTTTATGACTAAATATATTCCTATTTTTTTTTTTGTTGTTTTTTGCTGCAGCATCTTTGGAGTTTTAGTATAATTTGTCTTTGGAGCATACATATGGTTTGTTTTAAGGGGAAAAAGTGCAGTAAATTAATATTTATTTGTATGTAAATTGGTAAAGGGTAGAGGGATATAGATAGACAGTAAAGTAGATTAAGCAAACAAGGTAGGGTTTGCGGCTTAAAAAGTTATTATATTTTGACGGGAACTTATTTTTTTATCATAGAATTATATATGGTAATAAACCTCAAAAGTATGCCATGTTATTTCAAGAAAAAATCTCATATTCTGAGAGAAGGCAACTTTTCTCTGATACCGAATAAAAAATTCTCTGAAATTAAAGGTTTTTCTATGGAAAAAGTCTCTCTGGAATTTAAAGTATTTCAAAAAAAGTCTCTCTGAAAATGTGTGTTCCTAAAGAAAAAGTCTCTCTGAAATTGGGAGTTTTCCTATAGAAAGTCTCTCTGATATTGGTAGTTTTTCTTAGTTTCTGTAATTGAGAGTTTTTCTACAGGAAAAGTCTCTCTATAATTGAGAGTTAGTCTATAGAAAAAGTCTCTCTGAAATTGGTAGTTTGTCTATAGAAAAAGTCTCTTTTAAATTCAGAGCTTCAGAGTCTCTCTGTAATTGAGAGTTGTTCTATAGAAAAAGTCTCTCTGTAATTGGGAGTTATTCTATAGAAAAAGTCTCTATGAAACTCAGAGTTTTTCTATAACAAAAAGCTCTCTGTAATTGAGAGTGTTCCTAAAGAAAAATTCACTATGAAATTGAGAGTTTTCCTATAGAAAAAGTGTCTCTGAAATTGATAGTTTTTCTATAGAAAAAGCCTCTATGACATTGATAGTTTTTCTATAGAAAGTCTCTTTAAAATTGAGAGTTTTTCTATAGAAAAAATCTCTCAGTAATTGAGAATATTTCTATAGAAAATGCTCTCTGTAATTGAGAGTGTTCCTAAAGAAAAAGTAGGTCTGAAATTTATAGTTTTTCTATAGAAAAAGTTTCTCTGAAATTGATAGTTTTTCTACAGAATGTCTTTCTGAAATTGAGAGTTATTATATAGAAAATGTATCTCTGAAATTAACAGTTTTTCCATAGAAAAAGTCTCTATTAAATTGTGAGCTTTCTACAGAAAAAGTCTCTCTGAAATTGAGAGTTTTCTACAGAAAAAGTCTCTCTGAAATTGAGAGTTTTTCTACAGAAAAATCTCTCTTAAGTTGAGAGATTTTCTACAAAAATAATCTCTCTGAAATTGAGAGTTTTGCTATAGAAAAAGTCTGTCTGAATTTGAGAGTTTTTCTATGGACAAATTCTGTCTGAAATTGAGCGTTATTCTATAAAATAAGTCTCTCTGAAAATTATAGTTTTTCCACTCAAAGTGTCTCTGAACTTGAGAGTTTTTCTATAGAAAAATACTCCCTGAATTTGACAGTTTTTCTATAAACAAATGGGGTCTGAAATGGAGAGTTTTTCAATAGAAAAATTCTCTTTTAAATGGAGTATTTCTCTAGTAAAAGTCTCTTTCAAATTGTGAGCTTTTCTATAGATATGATCAGTCAGAGACTGAGAGTTTTACAGACAATATTTTGTTCCATTATATGTTTTTAAATAATCATAAAACCTAATTATTTCATATTTTATTTGCATTAGCAGCTTTTTTAATCTGTTTAATTGCTTTTCAAAAAGCTATAAAATAAATAAATCAATTAAATTAAACTAATTATTGTTATTATTATATTTTTTTTTTTTTGCTCAACAGGGATTAGTGGCAGCACATAACACCAATTGCTAAATTCCAATAACAATTAAATATTATGATAATTGTAAATGAAAATGGGAATAATATAGAAATAATATAGAAATAACAAAGAGCAGCAAATGACTATCCAGAAGAAAAAACTGGCATAATAAAACAATAAAAAACAAAAATAAGCTCTTAAAAGTGAAGCCAACAGAAAAACGAAAGCAACGAAAAAATATTTGCCAGAATAATAATAGTATAAAGGCAAAACAGCAGGTACTTGGAGGGTAACCACTTAGCCGGGAAATAAGAGGAAAACCCCAAATGTTAAAAGAAGAAAAGAAAACGATATATTAATACAATTTACATTGATACTTTTTAACAAGCATTTGTGAGGCAGCTATTTACTAGACTATGACCAGGGAATGTATAACAGGCAAAAAAAAACGCCTAAATATATGCCATACTACAGCATGTTTTACAATCATAACAAGACAAAAAAGTACACAACACAAAATCATACAAAATAAAAGCCATAAAAACAGCTCTTACAAATAGGCTGTGAACTTTATGTTTTAACAAAAATAGCCTGAAAGTAAAATGATATAAAAAAAGAACAGCCATCTTAAAGTAGTGCTTAAAATAACTTTAAATAGAAATTCTGGCAAACAAACGAAACCACAAATGTTGTACTCGAAGCCCAAGCCCAAGCATATGCTATGAAATGTTTTTATTTTTGCCCCGGTTTTCTATCAATATTTTTGTTGTTGTTTATGTGTTGCTTTTTTTTGGCTGGTTTCCTGTTTGACTAGCTAACGTTGTGTGTTAAAAGATCGTTTATTATTTTGTTACCATTAGTTTGTTTTTCTGTTTATTTTTTTTTTTGGCTTGTATCAAGTTAAAATTATCTTGTTTTTCTTTCTATTATTGTTTGGTGTTTATTTCGTAATAAAGTATACTTTTAGGTGTCAATTCCTGGGTGTTTGTTGTAATGATAATGAAGTCGTTAAATTGATTTTTGTGTACGATTTGTATCCAATACTGAAGGCAAGGAAATGAAAAATACTACAAAGCAAACAAAAATATAAATCTAAAAGCAACAATGTGAAAAAGTTTTGTTTTTTGAAAGCCCAAAAGTAGGCCAAGTAAACTAAAATGAAAACTAGCAAAAGTCAAGGTATTATAAATAATTTAAGAATATATATCTATATCAATAATATTCCAAATCATACAACTACAGCCAACACTTTAAAACTGTCTAACTAAAACCTAAACGTAGCATACATTTAGGTACTTTAAAATTGTTTCAACTTTCTATATAACATAAAAAATGATGATAATTCCCAATGGCTGGTTAAAAAAATATTTGTAATTTTTTTATTTTTAAAAATGGTGTTATATAATACCACTATGTAGAAGACTCTAAAGGATGGTAGAGTAGTTTTTACAAATTTTTGAGTTTCATGTCACATTGAGTTCTGTGCTAAACAACATAAAAGTAATGGCATAAAAATATTTTGTAAAAAATAGAAATAACGTAGATACACACGTACTTATGTACTTGCAGATGAGTATACACATGGATATAGAGAAAACAGATATTTTTCCAATGTATATAGTTAGGAGAAATACACCTTTTGGAGGGGTGGGAGAGAATATTTTTTCATAGGAAATCTAAGTCACAGTCTAAATAATTTTTGATAGAAAACATAAGTCATATACAATCCTACATTCTATAGAAAAAAGAAGTCACAGACAAAGACATTTTCCTTAGAAAAGCTAAGACACAGAAAACAAGATTTAATTATACAAAAATTGTGACAGATAGTGTGAGATTTTCTGTAGAAGATTTGTGTCACACGCAGTGAGATTTTCTATAGAAAATGTGTGTCACAGACTGTGATATTTTGTATAGAAAAATTGTGTCACAGACTGTTAGATTTTCTTTAGAAAATTTGTGTCGCAGACTGTGAGATATTCTATAAAAACATATGTGCAATAGACTGTGAGATTTTCTATAGCAAATTTGTGTCACAGACAATCAATTTTTCTATAGAAAATTTGTGTCATAGACAAGCAATTTTTCTATAGAAAATTTGTGTCACTGACAAGCAATTTTTCTATAGAAAATTTGTGTCACTGACAAGCAATTTTTCTATAGAAAATTTGTGTCACAAACAAGCAATTTTTCTATAGAAAATTTGTTCACAAACAAGCAATTTTTCTATAGAAATTTGAGTCACAGACAAAAAATTTTTTTATAGAAAATTTGAGTCACACACGAAAAAATTTTTAATAGAAACTTTGAATCACAGACAAGCAATTTTTGTATAGAAAATTTGAGTCGCAGAAAAGAAATTTTTCTATAGAAAATATGTGTCACAGAAAAAAAAATTTTGTGCAGAAAACTGTGTCACAGACAAGCAATTTTTCTACAGAAAAACTGTGTTACAGACAACCAATTTTTCAACAGAAAAACTGTGCCACAGACAAGCAATTTTTCTATAGAAAAACTATGTCACAGAAAATCAATTTTTCTATAGAAAATTTGTGTCACAGGCAAGAAAATTTGTGTCACAGACAAGCTATAGAAAATATGTGTCACAGAAAAAAAAAATTTATGCAGAAAACTGTGGCTCAGACAAGCAATTTTTCTACAGAAAAACTGTGTCACAGACAAGCAATTTTTCTACAGAAAAACTGTGCCACAGACAATCAATTTTTCTATAGAAAATTTGCGTCACAGACAAGCAATTTTTCTATAGAAAATTTGCGTCACAGACAAGAAATTTTTCTATAGAAAAACTGTGTCACAGACAAGAAATTTTTCTATAGAAAAACTGTGTCACAGACAAGCAATTTTTCTACAGAAAAACTGTGTCACAGACAAGCAATTTTTCTATAGAAAATATGTGTCACAGACAAGCAATTTTTCTATAGAAAATTAGAAAATTTGTGTCAAAGACAAGCAACTTTTCTATAGAAAATTTGTGTCAAAGACAAGCAACTTTTCTATAGAAAATTTGTGTCACAGACAAGCAATTTTTCTATAGAAAATTTGTGTAACAGACAAGCAATTTTTCTATAGAAAATTTGTGTCACAGACAAGCAATTTTTCTATAGAAAATTTTAATCACATACAAGCAATTTTTCTATAGAAAATTTGTGTCACAGACAAGCAATTTTTCTATAGAAAATTTGTGTCACAGACAAGCAATTTTTCTATAGAAAATTTGTGTCACAGACAAGCAATTTTTCTATAGAAAATTTGTGTCACAGACAAGCAATTTTTCTATAGAAAATTTGTGTCACAGACAAGCAATTTTTCTATAGAAAATTTGTGTCACAGGCAAGCAATTTTTCTATAGAAAATTTGTGTCACAGACATAAAATTTTTCTATAGAAAATTTGTATCACAGACATGCAATTTTTCTATAGAAAATTTTAATCACATACAAGCAATTTTTCTATGGAAAAATTGTGTCACAGACAATACATTTTTTTATAGAAAAACTATGTAAAAATCACACAGTATTTATATTTGACAACTATATCCAACAACTCTTTCCCACCACCCTCGCAATTACACATATATTTTCCTTTGAAAATAGAAAAACTTATACGTACGAATTTATATAATAAAATAAACTTTCAGCATTTTTCCCTTAACTTAAGTACAATATATTTTTTAAACTTTTTTCTTATTTTTTGTGGTTTTTTTTATAGATGAAAATAAACTAAAATTTATAGAAATAAACTAAACGAAAAACAGAGAGGAAAAACCTTTAGTTTAAAGCTTATATAAACCTGTACTTTGTGTTGAGTGTATTGACTTACTTACACAAATGTAAACGCATACATACAAAACCTTGAACACACACACACACATAGTGTAAACATGTTTCTATGTGAATAGAAACGAATCGATTACTTCAATTGCAAAAGGTATACAATTGATTGACAAATATCTGTTCAACTCAGCTCTGCTAGTGCAGCAGAAGTTTAAAGAACCTTTTTTACTCTTCTAGAACACAGACACACATGAGCATGCACACTTCTAAACATACATTAGTAAAATCTTGTTAAAGAAATATAGAAAATGTAGTATGTATACGATTTTCCAAAAAAAAACTTAAAAAAAACATTGAAATGTAATAAAAAAAAATCAATTTTCTTTCTACATGCACATTTTCCATTTACCGAACCAGTTTAAAAAAAAAAAATATATTCCTTTAACCAAAAAAAAAAAAGAAAACAGCTTTATACAAGCATTTCGTTCGAAATTTTATTTTCCAAGGGATTTTGACTGTTTTTTCTTGCTTCAACCGTGATTTCTTTTTTCTTTCATCTAATGCTAGCAAAGCTTTGAAAAAAGACATTGAAGCATAAGTTTTGTAGAATTTAAAAATACTATTTATTTTTTGTGTAAACAAAAAAAAAAAACAAAGAAAAAGTGAACATAATCTTGTAGCAGTCAAAGAAAGAAAGTACAAAAAAAAGTACAAGTATTTGTAACTTCACTAGAAATTTTTTAGTCACACTCTCAGTGTTTTCGTTAAAAGCATGTTGGTTGTCCTCTAACAACATTTGAAAATGTTGCTGTTTAGTTAAACAACAATGGCAAAGAATACAACGATTTTGGTATTTACCATTGACAAATTACGTTCTTAGTTATTTTATTTTCCACTCTGTCAGGGAACAGCAGTTAGAAGAAGTGTCTAAAGGAAATTTTACAAGTTTTAAGAAAACAAGTTTTTTCACAAAAAAATTTTTGGAAATTGCAGAGAGATAAAAAGAACAATGTTTTAGCCAAAAAAAAAACCTAGAAAACCTAGTGTCACAGACACAAAGATTTTTTATAGAAAACCTGGTGTCACAGACACAAAGATTTTCTATAGAAAACTGGTAGCACAGACGTAAAAATTTTCTATAGAAATCTGGTAGCACAGACACAAAGATTTTCTATAGAAAACTGGTAGCAAAGACACAAACATTTCTGTAGAAAACTGGTAGCACAGACACAAACATTTCTATAGAAAACTGGTAGCACAAACACAAAGATTTTCTATAGAAAACCTAGTGTCACAGACACAAAGATTTTCTATAGAAAACCTAGTGTCACAGACACAAAGATTTTCTATAGAAAACCTAGTGTCACAGACACAAAGATTTTCTATAGAAAACCTAGTGTCACAGACACAAAGATTTTCTATAGAAAACCTAGTGTCACAGACACAAAGATTTTCTATAGAAAACCTAGTGTCACAGACACAAAGATTTTCTATAGAAAACCTAGTGTCACAGACACAAAGATTTTCTATAGAAAACCTAGTGTCACAGACACAAAGATTTTCTATAGAAAACCTAGTGTCACAGACACAAAGATTTTCTATAGAAAACCTAGTGTCACAGACACAAAGATTTTCTATAGAAAACCTAGTGTCACAGACACAAAGATTTTCTATAGAAAACCTAGTGTCACAGACACAAAGATTTTCTATAGAAAACCTAGTGTCACAGACACAAAGATTTTCTATAGAAAACCTAGTGTCACAGACACAAAGATTTTCTATAGAAAACCTAGTGTCACAGACACAAAGATTTTCTATAGAAAACCTAGTGTCACAGACACAAAGATTTTCTATAGAAAACCTAGTGTCACAGACACAAAGATTTTCTATAGAAAACCTAGTGTCACAGACACAAAGATTTTCTATAGAAAACCTAGTGTCACAGACACAAAGATTTTCTATAGAAAACCTAGTGTCACAGACACAAAGATTTTCTATAGAAAACCTAGTGTCACAGACACAAAGATTTTCTATAGAAAACCTAGTGTCACAGACACAAAGATTTTCTATAGAAAACCTAGTGTCACAGACACAAAGATTTTCTATAGAAAACCTAGTGTCACAGACACAAAGATTTTCTATAGAAAACCTAGTGTCACAGACACAAAGATTTTCTATAGAAAACCTAGTGTCACAGACACAAAGATTTTCTATAGAAAACCTAGTGTCACAGACACAAAGATTTTCTATAGAAAACCTAGTGTCACAGACACAAAGATTTTCTATAGAAAACCTAGTGTCACAGACACAAAGATTTTCTATAGAAAACCTAGTGTCACAGACACAAAGATTTTCTATAGAAAACCTAGTGTCACAGACACAAAGATTTTCTATAGAAAACCTAGTGTCACAGACACAAAGATTTTCTATAGAAAACCTAGTGTCACAGACACAAAGATTTTCTAAAGAAAACCTAGTGTCACAGACACAAAGATTTTTCTATAGAAAACTGGTAGCACAGACACAAACATTTTCTATAAAATTCCAGTATCACAGATACAAATATTTTTTATAGAAACCGGTAGCAACATTTTCTAAAGAAGCTCCGGGTCTCAGACACAAACATTTTAGTATAGAAATTCTGTGTCTCAGACACTAAGATCTTCTGTAGAAATTCAGTGGCACAATCGCTTTAAATTTATAGTTTTCCTATTGAAAATTCTCAAATATTGAGTCTGTTTAACTCCTTCATTGAACCACCTCAAACTCCCTAAATGTAAATTATTTAATTTAATTTACACATTATTGTGGTTTATTTTTTTGCTCTTCATCAATATTCTAATTCCGGCAAATTGTTTTATTAATTTTAACCCATTTAAATTTACAAATATTTCAAAAATTCTCTCATACAATTTTCTATAGCATACCTTTAAGGGGGGGGGGAGAATTGAATTGTGTCTGTGTTGTTTTGTGTGGGTGTATTGAAACTATCAACAATAATCTAAACTAATAAAACTTTCAACAAAAATGTCAAGCTGTCTTTCTAACTTGAAAACTATTACAAACAGAAGCATGAAAATAAAATAAAACAAAAAAAAAACTAGTAATGAAAAAAGAAACACTGAGAACTTGTTAGTTATTTATGAAATATTTCTTTCTGTTTTTATTTGCAAGCATACAAAAGCAAGAAAAAAATTGAAAAGAAAAATAAACAAGTTAAAAGCACACCATTGTCTAAAGCATAATTTTAGGCATGTCAATCTAATTTTTAAAATGCTAAGGAATGTTGAAAATATTTATTCAAGGAAATATGTAAATTTTAAACTAAAGCAAATAATAATTTTAAATTAAATTATTTAAAGTTTGCTTTAATTTTTTTCTTTTAATAAACCTTGACAAAGGGAGTATAATTTACTTTAAGAAAACTGTAGAAATCAAATGTGTTGATATCATGTTAAGCTGTTGTTATTTTCTTTTGATCCATTTGATTCTTAGAATCGTGTATCAGTACTGTTTATGATTATCTTGTGCCACTTCCTCTTGATTGTTTAGCAAGTATACAAATAAATATTTAAATTTTGTTTTCTTATTTATCGGGCAAATATTGTTTTTTTTTTTGTTCAACATAAAAGGCTCATCATCTGTTTGTTATTTTTATTATATTTTTAACGTTCTTCACAGTCATAATATAGCCATATTATTGTATTTCATTCTCTTTATTTTTAAATTATTAACAGGTGTTTGCTTTTCTATCAACAATTTTTGTTTTTTTTTCAGCTTTACAAATCAAAAAAAAAATAATATTCTTTTCACATTTTCCACATACAAACACACGCTCACTTTTTTTTAGCCGCTTAAAAGTATGCCCTGAAAACTTAATATTTTCTAATGCGTTGGCAAATAAACATAAAAAACAGAATATTTTTTGCTTTGCATTTAAAAGTGAGTGAAAATGTTGGCTACAAAATCTTGTATTAGGAAGTTGAAAAATAAAGAAAATGAATATTAAATATCAGCCTCAGGCTGATAAAAATAAAAAAAAGTAGAAACGATATAAAGTAATTTTTTTGAAAAAAACCACAAAATTATGCTATAGATTTTAAGTATTTGTTTTGGTAGCTAGAAGTGAAACAAATCGAAGGATAACGAGCTCAAAAAATATCCGAAACTGATACATATTTCTCTGTGAGTGAGAAATAAACTATTTCTATTAGTTAGAAGTTTGAACTCTAATTGTGATACAATTTTTCTATAGAAAATCTTCTAGTCAGTGACAAACTACATTTGTTTCCCTTAGAGTATCTGCTGTTATAGAAAAACTCACCCTGTACCTGACAAGCTTATTGTACAATTTCTTTATTTTTATTACCTAAATGCCATTTATTTTCTAATCAAATAAAAACAAAATACCGTACATTTATGTGACTTTTATTTAAAAAAGTGCGCTGTAAAAAATTTACTAAATCGCCCGCATAAAATGAAAGAAAAAAAAGAAAACTGCACCTAAAACAAATATACTCCAAATCCTTTAGCACTTTTGAACCAACTGTTTCATATGGGTCTTGCAAAGACTTTAAACTATTTGTTTTAAACTCTATTTCATGGCCGTAGATTTTTGTGTTTTTGCAAGATTTTCCTTTTTTTTGGAGGATTTTTTGTTTTAATTAAATTTGTAGTTTGGACGAAGCCATGTGGAAATAAATCAAACAAAAAGTTTTTGTGTGATGTTGGTATAGTAGAGTAATGGGAAAATTTTTCATCCCCAGAAAACGTGGCCAGAGAAAAAAACCCAATTCAATTTAGCAAAAGTGTTGAAGGAAAGAAATATTTGGGTGAAAAAAAAAAACTAAAATAGTTATTTAACTATAACACAAGCTTTTAAAAAGATTGAAGGACATTTTTTAATATTTTGAAATAAAAAAAGAGACTTAAATAAAGCTAGTCATTTGGGGAGATATGAAATTGTAATTAATAATAAATAGACTTTCAATAACTAGACTTTATTTCTTAAACATATTTTTATTATTTTAATAATATTAAGTTAGAACTCCATATAAGCCACATTTTTAAGCAAATTAGCTTTAAACCATTAAAGTTTAAATGATTCTATGTTTAATACACAATATTTGAAATACTGTCTTAAGCTTAATTGACCATAATTTATAATATTGCTTAAACTTAAATTAATTTCAATTAAGCCTTAAAATATACTACAGTGCTTGCCTAAAACTAGGCAATATTTTCTAGCTTAACCACAATATAAGCAATAAATAACAGAATAAACCCCCCAAAAAACTTAAATTTCAATTAGACAAAATCTTATATTTTATGCCTCATATTTCTTTTAGTAATTATGCGCCATAATTCGACCGCAAAATTACTCTAACCCAAGAAAAAAGCCAACAAAAAAACAGCAAACTAAACCGACTAAAAAACAAAAAGTTCAACTAAATAAACAACACTCAGTTAAAGCTAAAGCTAAACAAGACCAAATATTAACACCCAAAGTTAAGGCCATAAAATAAACAATAATATTCCTAAGATAGAAATAAATATTTGTCAACAACCTACTTACAAGGACATTGGCTAATAGTACACACACAAAGAGGTCAGAGTACTAGCACGAGTAGCAAAAGAGCAAACAGGAAGAAAAAGAACAACAGCAACAAAAACCAAAAAAAGTTAATATAATTTACATTAATTTATTTACAAATATAAACAAACTCACACGCATTCTAACAAGGCTAACAAAACAAAATAAAATAGACTTAAGCCTTAAACAAGTATTTATACAGCCAGAAAGTAGGCTATGGTTTTTTCCACAAACATTAAATAGATTTGCTGATGTAAAAAAAACAATACAAGTTTAGGAAAAATTGCGTTAATAAATTGTTTTCAAAATTTAATGTTTTTTTTTTATATAAAAACTTTAATGTAATCTATATATGTGTAAATATTTACCAAATATGCGCTGTTTAAATAATTTGTTCTGTAACAAAAAGCTTCAATATAAATCTCATTTAAATATTTGTTTAGGTTGGCAAACAAATGTAAATTTTATTTTATTTATTAATAAAATTTTATTGACTTTCAATGTATCGATACATTATTTGCTTTATTAAAATATACACACTTTTTTAAGTGCCTGAAATTATGTTTTAAACATTTTCGGTAAATAATAAAGTTGAAATTCTTAGCTAAATAAATTTAGGAATTCATAGAAAAGCTCTGTCACAGATGGAGTCTGTTTCTTTAGAAAAACTTTAGCACAGACCGAGAAAAACTCTCTCACAGATAGAAACATTTTCTATAGAAGAATACTCTCACTTTTTCTATAGAAAAACTCTATCACAGATAGAGACTTTTTCTATAGAAAAACTCTATCACAGATAGAGACTTTTTCTATAGAAAAACTCTCTCACAGATAGAGACTTTTTCTATAGCAAAACTCTATCACTGATAGAGACTTTTTCTATAGAAAAACTCTATCACATATAGAGACTTTTTCTATAGAAAAACTCTATCACAGATAGAGACTTTTTCTATAGAAAAACTCTATCAGAGATAGAGACTTTTTCTATAGAAAAACTCTATCAGAGATAGAGACTTTTTCTATAGAAAAACTCTATCAGAGATAGAGACTTTTTCTATAGAAAAACTCTATCAGAGATAGAGACTTTTTCTATAGAAAAACTCTATCACAGATAGAGACTTTTTCTATAGAAAAACTCTATCACAGATAGAGACTTTTTCTATAGAAAAACTCTATCACAGATAGAGACTTTTTCTATAGAAAAACTCTATCAGAGATAGAGACTTTTTCTATAGAAAAACTCTATCACAGATAGAGACTTTTTCTATAGAAAAACTCTATCACAGATAGAGACTTTTTTTATAGAAAAACTCTATCACAGATAGAGACTTTTTCTATAGAAAAACTCTATCACAGATAGAGACTTTTTCTATAGAAAAACTCTATCACAGATAGAGACTTTTTCTATAGAAAAACTCTATCACAGATAGAGACTTTTTCTATAGAAAAACTCTATCACAGATAGAGACTTTTTCTATAGAAAAACTCTATCACAGATAGAGACTTTTTCTATAGAAAAACTCTATCACAGATAGAGACTTTTTCTATAGAAAAACTCTATCACAGATAGAGACTTTTTCTATAGAAAAACTCTATCACAGATAGAGACTTTTTCTATAGAAAAACTCTATCACAGATAGAGACTTTTTCTATAGAAAAACTCTATCACAGATATAGACTTTTTCTATAGAAAAACTCTATCACAGATAGAGACGTTTTCTATAGAAAAACTCTATCACAGATAGAGACGTTTTCTATAGAAAAACTCTATCACAGATAGAGACGTTTTCTATAGAAAAACTCTATCACAGATAGAGACGTTTTCTATAGAAAAACTCTATCACAGATAGAGACGTTTTCTATAGAAAAACTCTATCACAGATAGAGACGTTTTCTATAGAAAAACTCTATCACAGATAGAGATTTTTTCTATAGAAAAACTCTATCAAATATAGAGACTTTTTCTATAGAAAAACTCTATCACAGATAGAGACTTTTTCTATACAAAAACACTATCACAGATAGAGGCTTTTTCAATAGAAAAACTCTATCACAGATAGAGACTTTTTATATAGAAAAACTCTATCAAAAAAAAAAACATTCTGCAAAAAAAAACTCTATCACTGATAGAGACTTTTTCTACAGAAAAACTCTATCACAATAGAGACTTTTTCTACAGAAAAACTCTCTTACATATAGTAACTTTTTCTATAGAAAAACTCTCTTACAGATAGTAACTTTTTCTATAGAAAAACTCTCTTACAGATAGTGACTTTTTCTATAGAAAAACTCTCTTACAGATAGTGACTTTTTCTATAGAAAAACTCTCTTACAGATAGTGACTTTTTCTATAGAAAAACTCTCTTACAGATAGTGACTTTTTCTATAGAAAAACTCTCTTACAGATAGTGACTTTTTCTATAGAAAATCTCTCTTACAGATAGTGACTTTTTCTATAGAAAAACTCTCTTACAGATAGTGAATTTTTCTATAGAAAAACTCTCTTACAGATAGTGAATTTTTCTATAGAAAAACTCTCTTACAGATAGTGAATTTTTCTATAGAAAAACTCTCTTACAGATAGTGAATTTTTCTATAGAAAAACTCTCTTACAGATAGTGAATTTTTCTATAGAAAAACTCTCTTACAGATAGTGAATTTTTCTATAGAAAAACTCTCTTACAGATAGTGAATTTTTCTATAGAAAAACTCTCTTACAGATAGTGAATTTTTCTATAGAAAAACTCTCTTACAGATAGTGACTTTTTCTATAGAAAAACTCTCTTACAGATAGTGACTTTTTCTATAGAAAAACTCTCTTACAGATAGTGACTTTTTCTATAGAAAAACTCTCTTACAGATAGTGACTTTTTCTATAGAAAAACTCTCTTACAGATAGTGACTTTTTCTATAGAAAAACTCTCTTACAGATAGTGACTTTTTCTATAGAAAAAGTCTCTTACAGATAGTGAATTTTTCTATAGAAAAACTCTCTTACAGATAGTGAATTTTTCTATAAGTGAATTTTTCTATAGAAAAACTCTCTTACAGATAGTGAATTTTTCTATAGAAAAACTCTCTTACAGATAGTGAATTTTTCTATAGAAGTACTCTGTCACAGACCGATAGATTTTCTGAGGGAACTATCTGTCACTGAGAGAGACTTTTTGAATGGATAATTTCTGTAACTGGAGAGATTTTTTATAGAAAATGTTTTTCGCAAATTTTTTCTTAAAATTGTTTCCAAGTATACTTTTAGGCACTTAAAACATTTTATTATTAAACACTGATTATTATATTAGTAAACTGATGTTACACAGCTTTAAACAAAGTAGCATTTATCAATAATTTTAATGAAAAATCTCACACTTTTAATATAATTGCGTAATTTTTAAATGAGTTTAATATATGGCACTTTGCTCTCAACAGGTTTTTTATTAAATAAAATGCCAAGCATACTTTAAAGTGCTTCAAATGAAAGCAAAATCTGTTACAGTGGATGCCTTAATAAAGTTTAATAAAAATACAAAGAAAAAAATTAAAGAAAATGGGCTAAAGCAATGAGAAAATTATGTAAACTAAGACTTTTTTTGTATGCTCGAAGTATTATAATTTTCCTGAATATAATTTTTGTACTTGTTAATTTAATAAATAAAGTTTTTATTTATTATGTATGCTTTAAAAAATTCCTCTTTACTGCCCCTTACTGTATACTATACTTTATAACTATGATTGAAATGAATGTTAAAATTAAATAAAATAAACTTAGATATGTTGTTGACCTGAATTGTAGTCGATTTGTTTTATATTTTATTTTTTAATTTTTTTTCATTATTAAATGTAAATTTTCAATGAAACTGACATTGTGAAGTATGAGTTGAAAACTTTTCTATGTAGTATGTAGAATAAACCATAGAAATTTCAATCATATAAGTCAAAACTATAATATAAAATAAAAATCATTTATAAAAAATCAACACAGTGGAAAAAACTAGTAATTGAAAATAAAGAAGAAAAAAAAAGTAATAAAATAATATGTAAATAGAATAGGAATGAGAGAGAGAGTAATTAAAGTGAAAGAAACAAATTTAATAATTTATATAAAAAAAAACTATATAGAATTTGTATGATTTTAATCATAAATACTTTATATGTTTAAGAAGGATTATTGTGGTATTACTTGTATTATTTGAAAAAAAAAAATGTTATATTTGGGTTTGAAATACCAAACATTTATGCTTGAAATATTTTTGTATTTTCTATAGCAGCAAAGCATACTTTTGGGTGCATTGGCGTATATTGAACTTAAACTTGAAATGAATGAGAAAAACTAAACGAAACGAATCGTACAAAAATATACATTTCAATTACTTTAGTTTCATTTATGGTTGCTATTTGTATGGGTTTCTTTGCTTTTTATAGGGTTTTAAAGTTATGATGATATAAAGTATTAAATAGAGTATTTTTACAAGGGTGGAGTGTAAAAGGAAGATTGAAGTACTTGAAATACGACATTTTTCAACTTTTGTTAATATCTACTATGAAAATTGATCTTACAAAATGTTCGTTTTGTCTTGAGATATTATATTCTTTTCTTGAACTGTTATTTAAAAGATTTTCTCACAACCCTCGTTATCTTGTTATTTAAGTAAGTCATCTTTATTTTTTCTTTCATTTTATAAATTTATGATAGAACACTTTAAAATGCTATATATAACGAATATTTAATACACTCTACTTGAAAATAGAATTCCGAAAGTTTAACTCGTTTCAACTTTGAATACCTTACACACATGAATAATTCAACAACAACAGGAATACAACAATAACAATATAAAAACAATAAAATCTACAACATACGATAAATTCATTTACACATTGCTTACACAGCAGAACAATCTTGGAAATAATTTGCTCTAAAAACATAAAATTCTTGTCTCACATTTTGTTTAATAACTTTCTTTAGACTAAACGAATTTTAATTATTTTCAATACCAAAGATTCTAAGATTATGATAAATATTTTAACAAAATTTCATTAAATTCGATTATTAATATTGGACAATAGAGTGATTTAAACACACAGACACAAGAATATAGTTAAATTGATGTAGAACACAAGAATCTAATTAAATTGACGTAGTATATCTTAAGAATCAGTTTAAACGAATATGCCTAAATGTTACTTAAGGAACGATAAACTTATTTATACTGTAGCACATGAGTAGTGAACAAAAAAGATAAAAAAGTTAAAAAAAAATATTTAGTAAAAAAATAAAAAAAATTAAAAAAAAAATAATAAGAATAATGAAAGAAAATAGTAAACCAAGTTAAAATAAACCAAAACAGTGAAAACTTTTTAAGAAAATTAAAAGCAGTCGTCTATATATATTTAACTTTTGAACAGAAAGAAAATTATTTTTCCCTTAACATCAAACTTTTGTAGCTTTCACTGTTTTATTTTTAAATATTAAGACTTTTCTTTTAAGCTCTCTTGAGCTAAACAAACTAAGCATTAATATTTAAAACAAATGTATAAAAATATTAAACTAAATATGAGAAAAATAAAACACAACCTATTTGTAATTTAATCTTAAAACAAACTGACCCTTTTTTTACATTTTTCAGCAGACTGGCTTTTTAAAACCTAAACCTAACCAATATAAAAAAAAAAAACATAAATAAGATATTTGCTTAAATACTTGTTTAGTCTTTAACTAAAATCCTTTAACTACAAACATTTGGCTACAGCAAGCAAATGGTTTGTAGAACACCTAAAAGTATGCTTGGAAAATGAAACTAAATATAGGTACGTATAGCAGACATGTTAAATAGTAAATTAAAACAAGACCACGTAGTTAAATGTCTGCTTATAATAAAGCAGGATAATATAAAAAGAATTTTAAAATATAATCTGCTTATAAACAGCAACTAATAATAAGAAAATAAATATTGTAATTTTATGTAAATGCCTAAATTTATGCTTTAAATTTGCTAAAGGTTTTAAATGTATGTGTTGGCATCTTTTTCATTGTTTTAATTTATTAAAAATTATCACCTTTAAAAATATATTACATTTTACAGCACAGTTTACATTTATTCTTTTAATTGCCTAAAAGCATGCTTTAAATTTTTAGTTATGTACTTGGGCTAGACACTGCATATCTAATCGTTTGGAAAAGGTAAATTTGCTGTAAAAGACGGGCAATAAGCAAGTGGAAAGTAGTTTCGATGTCCTCAAGGATAGTCTATGGTGTATGTTAGTAATGGAGAGGCAACAGCAGCCACTCCTATCTTAGCTTTCACTTTAAATTATTTTAAAAACTTCTGAAAATAGGCTTTTGTTGAATCTGTTTCAGTATTCCGTTGATATTCTTATATTGGAATTAACATTAACTGACTGAGAATTATTAGTCTTTCTGTACTACTATTAAAATAGGCTTTATTCCAAAGTGGTTCAACTCTTATGTGAAATTAAAACTTTACAAAACTTAGTCTACTTAAAGGCGATAAATATAATAGACAATAGATCTGCTTGGAATTAAGTGATAAATATGCTGGTTAAAAGCCTTGCAAGTAGATTGGTGGGTAACCCATGAAGTTTTTTTCCTCAACGTGTAACTTGTGCCTAGGCTATAGTAATGTATATTTAAAGCGCCTTAAGTAGACTTCGGAGTTTATAATTATATGTAAGAACACTTTATTTCATAAAATAATTTTGTATTATATTAATTGTTATTTAAATAATTTTGATATTTATTTATATATGTTTGCATATCAAAGCAATTATGAAAATTAAACATTTTCTAATGAGATTCCTTGTAATAAGTATGTTGAAAATATAAAAAAACATATTAAGATTTGTTAAATCAGAATATTGCAATTTCTCGTACAATATATACATTTTACTTATATTTAAATAATTGTATATATTTATGTATATTTTTCCTCCTACATTAATTGAAGTTTATTTAAATCTTCTTAGAATTGTGATTAATTAGCAACATTTAATTGCAATGAGTTTTATTATCAATTAATTAATAGGCTTAAATGTAAAATTTTATATTACAATTTTTTGAAAATGCATAGAAATACATAAATAAGTATTTATAATAAATTAAATTCAATATAAAATGGTAGCCCTTTCTAATATTCACAGTTTTAAATTGTAAATAAACTGTTGCAATTGGCTAATGAATTTATAAAGATAAAGGAGAAAGAATTTAAAGCAAATATTAATATTATATTAATATATTTCCTATAACGCTATAAGTTCTAAAATTATTTAACTTCAGCGACTCTGTTGAAATTTTGTTAGATTTTTGAACAAACCTTTTTTCGCAAAATATTAAAACTTAAACTGGCTACACTATAGATTACTTAGGCACAATAAAGTGCCAATTGACTTTAATCGGGTATATCTGAAATTTCTAAAGATCTTTTTGCATTAAGACCCAAAAATATTTAAATTGAATTTAACCAAATAACTAAAAAAACAAGTAAGAGAGCTATATTCGGCTGTGCCGAATCTTAGATACCCTTCACCAAATTATACTTAAAAATTATATTTTTTCAAATATTTTTAGGTAAACAAAATTAAAATTTTTTTTTCGAAATTTTTTTTTAAAAAAGTTTTTTCCAAATTTTTTTTTTGAATTTTCAAAAAAAAAATTTTTTTGGAAAAATAATTTATGACAAAAAAAAATTCGGATTAAAAAATATTTTTCCCGATTTTGACCCATCGTTGCAATGGACTTTAAAATTACTATCATTGAAATATTTATCTATATTAATGATTTAGTAATCCAGATATAGATAAAAAATAGGTAGATAGCTATAATCGGCTGTGCCGAATCTTATCCTTCACCTTATTAAACTTTAAAATATAAATTTTAAATATTTTTAGGTAAACAAAATTTTAATTTTTGTTTTGAAAATATTTTTTGAAATTTTTTTCCAAAATTTATTTTTAGGTTTTAAAAAAAAAAATTAAATTTATTAGTAAAAAGAAATTATGACAAAAAAATTTTTTGGTAAAAAAAATTCTGGTTAAATTTTTTTTCCGATTATAACCTATTGTAGGTCCAACTTACTTTTAGCAATGGACTTTAAAATATCTATCATTAGATATCCAGATATAGAAATAAAATATAGGCTAAAAATCGAGGTTTTCTCAGCCATTTGTGGGTCGATTTTAAATAGCAACCGAGATGGAAGAATTTTCGACATATTGATGTATGAATCATGTATGTCAGTTATTTAGGGGCTACGGAAAGTTGATTTGAACATACAGATCGACAGACGGACACTTGTTACTCATGGCAAAGGGTATAAAAATGTATGTATGAATGACATGCATTTTTGTATATAAACTAGCTTTTGCCCGGGTCTTCGTTCTCTCATAAAACTCTCCTATATAAATACCTAACGGATGAAACCAGTTATAAGTTTTTTAAAATGTCCATAAGTTTTAAGGAGAGCAGATTTTTTATTAAATTTTTTTGTATTATTTTGTTTAGAAGAAGTTCCAAAAATCAGTTAAATTTTGTTCCCATTTCAAAAAAGTACCAAAATACAATACGAGATGTTTTCAAGAAAAGAACAATTCGATTTCAATTTATATATGTATATTTTTAATACTTTATAAAATAAATTGGGTTACTGCACCATGATCAATGATTTTTTGTTTGAAAATATGGAGGACATGTGGTTTCAACAGGACAAAGTATAGCCGAGGTGTCCATATGACCGAAATAATTTTTAATGTCATGTATGGATTATTCGAATAAAAAAATTTAATTAAACAATAACTTTTAATAAAACTACGAGACCACTTCAATGTCCATCTTTGTGTGTAAATCACTAAGGGGAACAAAATACTCAAGCAAAATTGTTGTAATTTATATATAATCTTTATCATTAACCTAGAAAGTTTGGTATTGAAAATCACCCCTATTGGAGGAGTATTAACAAAGTGGTTAATTAAAATATACGACAACTGAAAAAACAAAAACATTTTTTTTAAAAGTAAACTGCATTTCAAATTCTAATTCAATTTAGCTTTTACCATTTGGTTATAGAAAGCCAGATCTGTAATTGGGTCTCCCAAGTATATTTGTTAAAATCATCATTTAACATAATGATCCTTTAAATATGCTACACATTTTTCATTTGCTTTTATTAAGAACTAGTTTACCGCACCGGCTTCGCCCGGTAGCATTTACTAATGTTAGTTCTTCAAGTTTCTCCAACCCACATACACCTGCCTGTTCTTATTTATTTGCAAATAAAATATCTAAATTTGTACTGCATACTTTAGGGGGCATTTTTTATTACTGTTAACTGTAGTCAAAAAAAATTCCGAGTTTTACCCGGAATTTTAGAATTTTTTCTTTACAAACCATCTCCTGAAAATTTCAAATCGAATAAAAAAAATCAGCCAAATCGCTTCAGCCGTTCTCACGTGATGCCATTACATACATGGACCATTTCATTTTTATATATATAGAATATTATTTATTTACAGAATTTTATATTCATTATTAAAACTTGTTGTCCTTTTGCAAATCTCTAACTATAACCACCACATTAATAATTTGGCTTTTAATTGCTAAATATTTCAGTAAAATTTAAAAAAAATTTTAGATTTATGTAAACAAATATTTTCGCCCTTAAAATAGGCAACAAATTATTGTAAAAACTTGAGTAAAATTTAAAAAAAATATTTATGTAAACAAATAAAGTCCTTACCTTAAAATAGGCAAAAAACTAAAACTTTTAAATATACATACAGATTACAAAATCATATTCTTTGTAAATCTTTTCAATATAAATTCTATTAATTTAAGTAAAATCTACAAAAGTTTGTAGATTTGTGATAAACATATTATCTAAGAATATTTAAAAAAAATCTAAAAATTTGCTTTAAAATAGGCAACAAATTGAAAATATCAGTTTTACAGAAAAATTACATAATAAAATTTTTTGTAAAGCTCTTACTACTAGCAACAGTTTCCAAATTTTACTTATTAAAATAAAATTTATAAAAGATTGTAGATTTGAGAAAAAAATATTTTCTAGTAAAATTGCAAAAACCTAAAATTTGTCAAAAGTGTTGCATAACAAATGTTCTTGTAAAAAAAAACTTTACAAATACTTGTTTTGTTTACAACAATTTATTTTATGCCTTGCAGTAGACGCTACAGTTTGAACAATAAGAAAATAAAATTGTGCAGCCTTACAGTAGGCTCTGAAATTCTAGTATGGATTTTTATATTTCTATCTCGAATTAGATATTATGTTCTATATTTAATAATGATATTCTTTTTTAGTAATAGCAATTTGATTATCTAAATATATAAAAATGAAATGGTCCATGTATGTAATGTCATCACGTGAGAACGGCTGGAGCGATTTGTTTGATTTTTTTTATTCGATTCGAAATTTTCAGGAGATGGTTTGTAAAGAAAAAAAATTAAAAAAATTATGGCTAAAACCGGCATTTTTGAGTCCAGTCAACTGTAATAAAAATGCTCCTAAAGTATGCAGTAAAAAATTAGATAATTTATTTGAAAAATAAATAAGAACAGGCAGGGTTGGAGAAACTTGATGAACTAACATCAACTAGTAAATTATAAAAATAATAAAACTAAAGTGTTTACAGACTCATTTAAAAAAAACAAAATGTTAAACAACAACCAATTTGTTTTATAAATACCACGAAATGTTTGGGATTTATTTTTTATTGTTATTTAAAATTTTTTATATTCTCCCTTGAAGTAGGCAACATATTTTTAAATTAATAATGATGTGTTGATTTAATAACATCAATTTGATTATCGTTTATAAAAATATTTAGTTTTTCATAAATAAATCACTTTTTTAAAAAAAAATATGCTACTGCAGCACACCGATTGCTCACCAAAACTGTTGGTGAATGTTTCCATAGGTTTCAACGTGCGAGAGATGCAAGTTTGTGTTGATTTTGACACGCCAGGCCAATGGATGAATTACTTCATGACGATTGTCGTAAGGTTCAACAAGAGCTAGCAAAATTATGGGAGCTAGCTACTCAAGCTGCTAAACATTTGAAAAAATCCCACACTTTTAAGTCATACACCCAATAGCAACAAAAATTTTATTATTTCGTTTTTCATAAAAAAATTAGTTTTTAAAATAAAGTATTTTCAGCCTCATCTAATAAGACAAACAATTTAAAAACACTAGCAATTTGAGTGATAAAAAATACGATTTTTTTTTATTTTTTTATTTTTATTTTGCAAAACTTAAGCAAAAAAATTTTAAATATTTCCATATAGAATTTTAAAATTACAATTTTTCAGCCCAATAATAGGCAATGGTTTTTTAGTTCTGCTTTGTGTTTGGAATTTATTAAGGACTACAACAATTTATTATTGTTTTCAAAAATATTTAGTTTTTCATAAATAAATCACTTTTTAAAATAAAGTTTTTTCAGACTCTATAATATGACAAAATATTTAATCACCAAAAATAAAATTGTAACTATATTAATTTTACAGCCTAGTAATCTTCATCGCATCATCTACTCTGTTGTACGGAAGTGAAACCTATATAATATCGATTACAATCACGCAAAAATTACAGGTATTCATCAATAAGTGCCTCGGAATAATATACAAGATATACTGGCCCAACACCAGCACACGGATCTTTGGAACTTAAACCATGAGGAACCCATACTGTAACAAATCACAGAAAATGAATGTGGATAAGCCATACTATAAAGTAGATGCTCGATAGGGGAATCCTCAAGGCTCAAGAAGCCGTGATCGACCAAAGATCACCTGGAAACGCACGAACTAAGACAATGCAATTTTACTAATGCTCACAAGAGGCGTAATGGAGAAAAAAATAAAAATATTCAAACAATTTTTTAGTTTAGGTTTTTCGTTTTTAAGTTATCCCTCGCAGTACACACAATTTTTGTCATAAATTTTAACAATTTCCAGATAGAATTTTAATATTACAATTTTACAGCCTAATAATAGGCAATGGTTTTTTAGTTTTGCTTTTTGCTTTCAATTTCTTAAGATCTACCTCGAAATAAGCCATATATTCACAAAATTTAAGGTGAATGTTGTTTAATAAAAACAATTTGATTATACTTATTTAAATAAAATTTACAAAAGGCTGTAGATTTGATAAAAAAATATTTTCTAGTAAAATTTAAAAAAACGTAAAATTGTATTGTATAACTAATGTTCTTTTAAAAAGAGCTTTACAAATACTATGTTTTAAAGAATTAATTTTATAGCTTGCAGTAGATCCTACTGTTTGAACAATAACAAAAATAGAATTTTACAGCCTTACAGTAGGCTATGCTTTTCTAGTTAGAATTTTTATATTTCATTCTGGAATTAGGCAACAATAAAAACCATTGAATTTTTTGGGAATTTTGAACTATTTTCCATATAAAATAGTTCAAAATTTTGTAAAACACAAGCAATTTATGTAATTACCACGACATTTTTGGGAAATTTTCATCATTTCTATAATTTTTTCTTATGTTAGTCACTTCCTTGTACTTCCTTAATAAAATTGTTTATACAACTTTGCAAAGTATTTAACACCTACAAGTATACCAAGAATTGCTGCCAATTTTAGCTCCTTAAAGCAGATAATGATATTTTCGTTATAAACAATTTTGCAACACTTTCAAACAAAATTTAAAGCATTTTAAAGTAGTTTAATGAAAAATCCTCAAAATCCTATTTAAGTAAATAATCATGTTGACTAATAAAATTTATTCTGTGATTCACTTTAAGTTGGTTGGTTTCAAATAATCAATTATTTATTTTTGTAAATCCTGGTAAATTACCATTTATTTTATTTTATCAATAAAATTTTAATCCTTTTTTTCCACATTGAAGATTCTTCCTGGTAGCTTTAGTAGCTGTTGTTGTTGCGGAGATTTTGTTAAATTATTTTTTTTATTATTTTGTAATTTCATTTATTGATTTATGTATTAAAAATTGCTTTAATTTATGGAATAATTGATATATTTTATATTTGATTATATACACTTATACACTCACTGGGGACTATATACACATTAATTTGCACACAATTATAGCAAAAATTATTTTTATTATAGAAATTTTTATATTGATTTATGAAGAGATTTTATTTGATTAAATAAATTGATTTGTTTTATGATGGACGGCCAGCAATTTAAAAAAAAAAATTACAGCCAGAAAATTATAATTAAATATGAGTAAAATAAACGAATCAAGTGTTTAAGGTTAAAATGCCAGGTTATTAACACGTACGTTCCGAAAGACAGACAAGGAACAGGTAAGGAAATGAAAAATAGGGGGTCAAAGGCAGGGTAAAAAACACGACCCGGTTTCACACACAAACATGCACTGGTTTTAAATTTTAAGCGTTATAACGAAACTTATTCGCACTTTAACTTTAACGAAGGCTGTTGTTAGGTTTCGCTTATAAAACTAAAGTTGAAACGACAGGATTTCAATTTTTTGGTTTTAATAAAAACTTTCTCCCACAATAAATATTTTTATTTATTTGCTTATATTTTAATTATATATTTTCTTAATTTTTTTTTAATTTGCGCGCTTTACGTTTTATTTATTTAAATTTTTCTATAGCTTTGATATTTGTTTCACTTTCTTTTAGCTTTATTTTTTTTTCTAATCTATTTTTGTTTTCGTTTGTTACGTTTCGCCTTTAAAAAAAATATCCTTTACAACCTGGCAAATCCCGAAATTGTACTAACTTGTCCCAAATGTCAGCTATGTGGCGAAGGCTATACATTGTAAGGAATTCACATTCGGGTAGGTTTCTTATTCTCACCAGTTAGCTGTCAGCAAAAGTAACAATAAACCCGAACTCTATGCAAACGAAGAGTGTGAAGTTATTAGTGGTGAATATTGAAGAGAAAGAGAGCTCTACAAGTACTAAATTACTAAAGCGCATGTTGTAATCAAAAGAGCAAATTTAAAGAGTTTCGTTTAATACAACAAAAATTTAGAGCTTAACAGTTTTATAATTGAATATGTAAAGGTATTTCACTTGATTTACTCTAACGCAGGCCGGTTAATTCGAGGTGTTTGCAAGGGTCTATCAAGTTTTGATAACAGTCCAAATGTAGGCCTTTACATTAACTTTTTTATTAAGCAAGTTATGTCAAGCTAGTTTTGCTTTCAAATGTAGTTAAAAGAGCTTAAGTGCAGTTAATGTTAAGTTCTATTTCAATCAGAATTGAAGGCATTACTCCATGAAGATTGTTGCCAAACTCAACAAGCGAAAAACATTTTTGCACCGAATCATTACTTCCGATATAAAATGGATCCATTATGATAACCGGAAGCTTAAGAGATCGTATGTGAAGCCGGGACAACCAGACGAATCGATACCAAAGCCAAATATTCATGGCGCAAAGGCAATGCTCGGTATTTGGTGGGAGCAAAAGGCTAATATCTGCTATGAGCTGCTGAAATCTGACCAGAAAATCACACGGAACCACTACCGAAAACAACCGAAGCGAGCATTGGCCGAAAAATGTCCAGACTATGCGTGAAATGGTTTGTTCGGTTCAGAATGGGTAATTTTTACACAAAAGACAAAGATTTCAAAGGCCAGCCAAAAAATTGGTGGCAGTACTCCATGAAGATTGTTGTCAAACTCAACAAGAGCTTGCAAAATCATTGGCATTTTTGCACCGAATCATTACTTGCGATTAAATATGGATCTATTACGTGCAATCTTGTACGAAAATTTGCAAATTGAGCGTTCTTTGGCAAGGCGTTCAATGGCGGTGATAGACGCATTGTTTCTATCCGGTGTTTAGACCACCATGAGATAAGGCCTTCGCGGCAGGTGCTCATGTAAATCTAAGACACTCTCTGTATAAATGCTTCAAATTTGTCAATATATAGCCGAGATATTAGTTTAAACTGCCGAGGTTGTTAACTCTGAACTGCCTGTACTTACACAGATAAAATAGATTCGTTATAGCAACCGAATTTGTTGCCAATCGAATGATTCGGTTGCACACGTAGAATTTTTGACTAAAGTTTGGTTGAGGCAACCAAACTTTAGTCACCCCTTCAAAAAAAAGAAAATAGCCACAACTGTAAAATTCGGTTACTAAGACAGAATAATTCGATTGGCAACAAATTCGGTTACTATCATGAATCTGTATTCTCTGTGTACATTTTATATTTGAGCTGTCAATAATCTGGAATTTTCGAGTTGGAATCCTTGATAATCCAGAAGATGACCCGAAATTAGAGAATATTGCAATTGTTTTTTTAAACAGCAACTTTATACCATGTTACCTCACTCTTCGGATTATAACTTTTGTTCTACTAAACCAACTTTGCTGATTTTCAATAGCAAACTGCCTAAAATAATGTTAAACATTCTACATGAATATAATTAATTTCAGTTTTGTGTATAGGACTTGAGTGTGGTTTATACACACAAACTGGTGTAATTAAATTGAATTAGAAATTCATAAGAATTATGAACATTTCTAAGGCAGAAAGATAAAAGTTGTAGTTGAGGATATAAAAATTACTTCGTTCTAAAAAGAACTACATTACGTTTAATCAAAAGTGAGTAAACACCAGAAATTATTTGATTTTTTTTAAGATAATGAAAATCCTAAAATCTATCCATCGATTAAAATTTAAAAGTATCGGTTTGTTGGAGATTGTTCTGAATAACAGATTCGGTTCTGAGAAAAAAAAGATTTAAGTCGGCTAATGATGATTTTCATGATCATAAAAAAAAATCAAAAAATTCACTGGTGTTTACTCACTTTTGAGGCTCTCGGTATATCGTGAACCATTATTAGTAAAATCTACTTCAAAGTGACAGCATTTTGTTGGTAAATTTAAAAAAAATGCTCGAGAAAAGAAGAGATGTTTTAGGTAAAAAACTGTTACACAGAATATAGTCGCATTGCAAAACGAAACATATTTTGAAAAACTCTATTACATTAAGGAAGTGCATTTTCTTTAAGGACCTAAAAATTATTTATAATCCAAAAACAACTAGTTTTTATTGTTAACCTTAAAATAGCCTGGTATTTACTCAGGCTGCTTCAGTTAAAAATGTTACTCTCAGTATTAGTTGTTTACTTCATTTTATTACAGAAAATGTTGAAATAATTGTGTTAACATTATTGCATATAACAGCCCCTAGCTGCTGTTAATTTTACAGTATTTTTTGTCTCAAAATCCCTTAAGAGTAGGCAGTGAAAGAGTAGAATGTTAATTACTTGCGTTATTACAGAAAACTGTAACAATTACAGAACTGTAGAAATAACATAATCCTGCTAGTTAGTTCAATAGCTGTTAATGTTTAGCAGCTGTAACATAACAGTATGTTGTAATATTAAGAGCATGAAAAAGTGAAATGCTACTTGATTTCTCTTGTGATTTTGATTTTGAACAGAAAACATAATTAGCTTCAATAGCTAGGAAGTGGTTAAGCAACTTCTTAAGTTTATGATCCAAAGATAAGATTGTTATAGGAAAAGCAAATAATTTTCATGTAACAAACGATACAAAATTCTGTAAATTTTTTTGTAACAATTCATTCCTAATTTACAGTTTTTATTAATTTGCAGATTGACTCAAAGTATAGAGCATATATTTAGGAGCTTAAAAGTTTTATTTTTTAGAATTTCTATAAATGTTGCTAAAATATTAAAAAAGTAAGTCAGTCAATTGTAAACACTAGGTAAAATGTTCCTTAAATGATTAAAACAAATTCATTATTTTGTCAAGGCTGCAACAATACCACATAAAAGAGCTAAACAGTGAACAATACAACAAAAAATTGCCGCCAAAATAAAAGTTAACTTTGAGGTGAAAACTGTTATACCAGTCCAGAAACATTTTGGCAAATAAATAGTGAATTTTTAACAGAATTAAAATAAACCTGTTAAACATATTTAACAGTTTTAAGAGAATTTAGCAGCAACAGGCGAAATTGTTATAAATTTAATGAATGTCAAATAAACACTACAATGTTGACAACATAACATAAAACCAACATCATATTTAACAGCAAATGGTTAACATTTTAAAAGAGTCCTTCAAAACTCATTACATTAATCTCATTTCTCTTTAAATTCTACCCAACACTTTCACAGTCACCTTCGCTCTCCCAAAAGCCTTATGCAATTCTCACTCACCACATCCTTTTGTTGGCAAACAAACCAAAAATATTCACCTTTTGTTTTACAAACAAATTTTCTGCTCAACAATTCATGTCCATACAGCGTACTACACACAACAGGAAGGTAAACATTATGCACAAGTATGCTATTTTGCCACACATACAACAGAGCAGAGTCTACAATATGAAAATTACATGCGGCAGCAGGAGCAGAGACAACAAAATATTTTCACGTGTTTATTGAATGTAGGAAAAAGGCAGCAAGCAACAACAAAACGAAAAAACTAACATTGACTTTGACCATCATCATCATCAGTTACAACTCGTACAGCAACGAGTGATGAACGGCAACAGAAAAGTGTCGGATTTTGAAATGTCAACGACAACGGAAAGTTTTTCTAGTGTTGAAATGTGGTTGAGACGAAAAAGTGTGAGTGTTAAAAAAAGCACGTAAATAAAGTGAACTTTTTTTTTTTGTTGGAAAATTGTGAAGTGTAAAACAAATAATGAAATGTAAGTTACAGAAAAAAAAAAATATATAATTAATAATTAGAAAATTAAGTGTTTATAATACATTCATTTTAAACTTTAAACAAAATTTGGTTAGTATGAATAATACTGAATTTATAATTTTTTACCATTGAGGAGTTTTTAAAAAAATTGTAGCATATTTTTAAGAAAATATATTTTTATGAAATTATACAACTATTAGCTTTATTTGTGATATTTTTAAAAAACAATTTATTAATAAAATTGTTAGACTACATTTAGGCGCGCAATGGAATTTCACTATTATGTGGCATAGTTCTCAGCTTGTTAAAGATATATCAAATTACTTGAGAAGTGTTAAAATAAGTACATTTTCTTAAGGTAGTTAAACATGATTTTAAATTCAAAAACAACTTATTTTTATTTTTAGTTGTTTATATTTTCAAAACAATAACAGTCATAAAAATTGCTTAGTATGAAACCAATTAACTATAAAATATATCAAGTAGAAAAAGACATTGCTTTAGTTATCAATGTTTTTATTTTTTTAATTTAATATTTTCTAACTTTTCCTACAGTGCAAAAGAAAAAAAAAATTATAAAAAATTGTATTGTCTTTATTAAGAAACAATTTAATTTATTTTAAAAGATTTATTAAATGTTGTAACTAAAATCATACCTCAAAATTTAAATGTTGCCCATTTTTAGGCTCTCAAACTAATACCTCTAATTTGTTTTGTTTTTCATTATAAAGCAGTGATATTTTTCAAAAACAATGCACTATAAATATATTTTAGAATATATTTAGGTATTATGTGGCCTAGTTTAGAAGAAAATCAAAAAACTTTAGAGTTAATATCAAAATTATTTTAGGCGCGAATATTTATTTAATCCAAAAAATTCATTTATTTTTTTCATCGAGTAAAAATTCATAAAATTAATTAACATTTGTAGTAATAAATAATCGTTATTAGAAAAACATTTTGAATTTGTATTCCTATTAAAAAGTGAACATTTTTTTTAGTAAAATCAAACAAAATTAATATCATAATCAAGCAAACCGGATGCAAGTAAAGGTATGATTTTTCCAGAACGTCTTATAGAGCCGTACATACTGTATTTATGCGTTGCAGAACTTTTTAAGAATTTTGGCATCAATTTGTTAATGCATATTTTGCCCTAAACATCATATTTTAGCATAATCAGGCAAACCATATTCAAGCAAATTCATGATTTTTCCTGATTTCAATTTTTCAAAAACTCAATTTCAAAAATCTAATGATGCAGTTTTGTAATGAAATGTTTAAAGATGAAATGTACACTTATAGTTTTAAGAAAAATTTTATTTTATTGAAAATTGAAGTAAAGTCCATGCAAGCGTGTTAAGCAAAAATTTACTTATATTTTCACGCATTTCAGTGGTTTATATATGTATAATTTTCCTAATAATACCACTTACCTTTAATATATTTGAAAAATATAACATTTCTCCATAAATAATATAAAAAATTATAGGGATATCATAGACCGTTAAGAAGATATGCCCAAATCTATGTCTCTAAAAATTATTTTATTTTTGAATTTCCATGGTAAAAAAATATAGCCCCACATTCCCCCAAGCTGTTTTTTTAATAAAATGAAAGTTGGGTGTGTCTTCGATTAAAAAAAAAAAATAGTTTTCATAACAGCATGAAAACTTAAAATTTTTTGTCGAATAATAAACGAAATATCCAAAAAAATCTTATCTATGTATGGGTTTCGTGGGCGGTGGGCGTGACGGATTTTATTGAAACTCGGCATACGTTCGTCTTATGTTTCAGAAAATATATGTACCAAATTTCTAGACTTTTACTTGGATAGGAACAATTTTATGCAAAAAAATCGATTTGGATTGTATGGGCAGTGGGCATTGGGCGTGGTCGATTTTGATAAAATTTTACTTTTTTCTTAATTTAGTCCATATAATTCTCGGTGCTAAATTTCAATGCTCTACGACCATTCCTTATAATTTTTATACAAAAATGTATTGCATTTGGATTGCATGAGCGTTATGCGGTGGGCATGGCCGATTTTATTGAAACTCGGCATACGTTCGTCTATTGTTTCAGAAAATATATGTAACAAATTTCTAGACTTTTACTTAGATAGGAAAAATTTTATGCGAAAAAATCGATTTGGATTGTATGGGCAGTGGGCGTGGTCGATTTTGATAAAATTTTATTTTCCATATAATTCTCGGTGCTAAATTTCAGTGCTCTACGACCACTCCTTATAATTTTTGCCAAAAAATGTATGAAGCCATCCCTCTGTGCGTTCTATAGAGCCGTACATTAGGTATTTATTAGGGTATTCATTCGACTAATGATCGTTCGATTAATCGAATAATTTCTTACGAATAATTATTCGAACAATTTTAAAATGGCTATTTTCGAATAACGAATAATTCGAACAATTCTATGTAGAATAATCGAAGAAAACGAATAAATGTTCATATATATTTAAATTTATTAAATTGCTTAAAATTTTTCATAATTCCAAATTTAAATAAGTAATAATGACCCACAAAATTACATTGTTTCTGAAATTCGACAAATAACTAAAGATAAAGGGAGTCTTTCGATCACTGTAGATGAGTGTTCCGATAGCTCATTATATAAATATATAAATATTACTGCAAGAAGTTACAATTCTAAAAACAAATCTTTCAAAATTTTTAACTTAGGACTTGAACCAATGAAAATAAAAGGTACGGAATAAAATATTTGTTATTTAGCTGGCGAAATATTAGAAGAACCGCAATTAATAATCAAAATATTAACTTAGATTAAAGTAGAGTTGGATGTGATTTTAAACGATCATCGAAAGTGATATTGAGGATGACATTTATAATGATTACATTGAAATAGATGAAGGCCATGATCTTAAAATATATGTATATAAGTGATGTTATTAACCGAGTACGTAAGTGTTGCAAAATATTTAATAAATCGAATGATAAACACAAGTATTGCAAATTAACGTTTTGTTGCAAGAAAAGCATGCAGTTCGTCTTATATATGATTTTGAACATCGTTGAACATCTTTGTTAACATGATAATAAACAGTTTGCGTATTTGTAAATGCGTCAATCATGCACTGCCAGACTTCAACTTAGCCACGTTCACTGACAATGATATCAAACTTTGGACAGATTCCCTTTATTGAGTAACTCCTCAAGACCACTTTATTAAGCAAAGATTCGGCAACGTTGATAGAACTTGATGTACAATACAATTTGTTATAAATAATTTAGAAATAGTGAATAATTAATTTACTAAAGAATTAGTTACTCAATTTAAAACCCGAATTAATGAACGACATAAAAAAGTTCTTAATACGTTTATATTGTATAAAGCATAGCTCCAAAACAGAAACTAAAGTGTTTGCTAATCAATTTTGTTGTAGATTGTTCGAGAGTTAATCTGATCCGAATATTTCTGTTGAAAATTTAATGATGGACTTTGTTTTCGAATGTTTTTTAACATTATCAATACTTGAATTGTTAACTTTAACATTCACCCCTATCCCAATAACATGTGAAATTTTGTTCCCATGAAATATACATTTCCCTCGAAGGGAAAATTGCTATCGGGAATATCATGATGAACTTTACATTCACAATAGTTGATTTTATTCGTAACAGCTGTTTATTGTTTACAAAATTACATCTAAAAATTTCACAACAAGGGGAATTTTTTTCACGTGAACAAAGTTGATGAACGAAAAAAGGAAAAGGGAAGATATTTCATTTGAAATGTTGATACGCGATAGGGGTGATTAGTTTTTGTTTTTCTTTAACAATGAAATATTAAAAACCCGTCATCAAAACTTCATTCTTTACTTTTTTAAAAAATTGTAATTATTCGAATAATTCGATTAATTTTAAACGTGTGATCGAATTATTCGAGCAAGTTAAAATCTCTTATTCGAATTATTCGTTTTATTCGATCAAGAGAAAAATCGAATAATTCGAATACCCTAGTATTTATCCGTCGCCTAAAGAACATTTATTCGTTTTACAGCATATTTTGGCTTTTTAGAGCATACTTGTCGTTTTCAGAGCATATTTTGCCATTTTGTATAAATTTTTGTCACAATTTTTTTTTTTCAAAATTTTTTTTAATCATTATCTTAATATATACTTATATGACGGGTACTATGACCTATGTACTGTCCGGTACAGCAGAATATTGCTTTTTTTAATTAAAACCAGCCTAAATACTATTTATCACATTGACTTAATATATACGAAAATACGAATGGCGATGTCAGTAGCAACTGCCAGTAACTAATATGACAAAAATTATTTTTTGAATTTGAAATCCAGCTATCTTGAAAAAACTAATCATCCAAAAAATTCTTTAAAAATATTGGGGGTTATTGTGTAATTCTGGGGGTTATTGTGCTGGCTTGAAAAATTATTTAGATTTTGTTTTTTAGACCACATTCTTTTTATTCTTTAAGATCATATTTTTCGGTTTTTACCGCAAAGAATATCAAAGCTTTAATAATACCTTTTAATACCATGCATTAATAAATAAATTTATGCGCCTAAAAATTAGCAAGACATTTGTTAAAGAAAACAGTTACTAAATATAAAAAAAACAAAATATATCAATATATATCAAATATATCAATAAGTTTATTTTAATAAAGCATTTTTAAGCGTAACATTTTTCTTTAAATGTATGCAAATTAAAAACTCAATAAGTTTGCTATAATAAAACGAATTTGCGTATTGAAAATATAATAAAAACATTGCAATTTTTCAAGAAATATAGTCGAATTTAGAAAATCATTGCATACTTTTGGGAAATTTGTTTCACGCAGTATATTTTTTGAAATAGCAAATTGCCAATAAAAACCATTTTTCTACAAACACAAATTAAATAAAAAAAGGAAAATAATTTATAAAGATTTGCTTTAAACCTCCTAGTATTTTTTTAAAAATGTATTAGAATGATTCTCCCATATGCATAAACAATTTTTAAATTTATCAAAGTTTTATACATAGAGAAAACACATAGAGCGGAAACTCTCCTGTCAAAGGTCAAAGACCTAAGTCAGTTGTCAAAATCCTAAGTGGTGATAATGTATTAGTAAAAAAAACTATGTGAAAACAAAAACAACACTCGTATGTGTAACTTTTTTGAGTAATTTTTTTGTTTGAGTTTTTTTCGAGTTTCCGCTCTACAAATTTGACAAATTTAAAAAGTAGTTGATATATAAATGTTTTAATACATCAATTACTTTTTTTACAAGTATAAAATGAATAAATTCCTTATTAATTGGAAAAATTTGAATAAAAATAAACAGATTATAGTGCTATAACCGGCACGAAAAATAGGAAAAAATGTATTTTTTTATAAGATTTTTCAACACGATCAATTCAAAAGTTATTTGGAGGCTTGACAATTTAGGAACAGATATTGCTGAGTTTTCAAACCAAAATTCTCTGAGTAAAGGTTATTTAAATAGGGAGTTCCGAACTTCGACTGCTGATAGTGAGCATATTGTTGAAGCTACGTCCGTCAATTTGGCAATGATAAAATTGTTTTATCAAAATGGCTGTTCTGTTTGGGCAGCGTTCCGTGCGCTTCGCCCATTTTACGGTGAGGCCCGTTTCTGAACAAAATTGTCGAATTTGGGACGATACCAATTAACATGAGATCCAAAAGCCACCAATGCATCCCGAAATAGTAATTTTTTTGGTGTGGATTTTGGGCTGGCGGCATCAGCGGTCCATATTTCTTTGAGAACAAAGTTGGTCAGGCCATCACCGCAAACGGCGCGCGCTAAAGGTCGATGATAACCAACTTCTTTTGGCCTGAATTGAATGATATGGACACCCACGACATGCGGTTTCAATAGGACGGCGCTACGTAGCACATTGACAATTATACACGCTGAGGTGATGTGAACGGACCATCGTGATCGAACGATATGACCTCATTAGTGTTTTTCTTGTGGAGTTTTCTTAAAATCCTGTTCTATGCGAATAAGTCACAAACTACAGTGTCTCTTAAAGCCAACATAAACCAAGCCATCGATCAAATTCAGCCAGAGACATGGAGAATTTAACACTTAATGGACAAGTGTCAAATTAGACCTTGTTGTCAAATTATAAGTGACAATATTTCTGCAAGTTTGTAAATTACAAATGCCACAATCTTGACTACTAAAAGAGCCATCAAGGTGAAAATATATTTCATTGCTTGGGAAGATTTTGCTGGAACTTATATTCTTCAACAATGAAAACACATTAATATGTTGTGTAATGTTCCACTTTTACAAACCCTAAATTATCAAATGGCAAACTGTTTACTACATACATAGCGTTAAATACAAATCTTGTGTGAATTTTGGAACACCCTTTATATGTAAAGGAAACCAAATATTTATTTTAATACTTCTTTTTAATATATTTTCTAAAACAAAACCAAAACAAATGCTATTTCCAGCAACAAAATCATTTATTTCAATAAAAATTTAAAAAAATGTTGCATACCTTCAGGCATATTTTAAACAATTCATTATTAAAGCCGTTTTTCTTACCAGAATATTACAAAAATTAATTGAGTTTGTTAAAAACATAAAAATATATTTTGATAACAATATTATTTGCATCCTCCAAAAAAAAAAATTAAAAATTAATTCAATTTCAATGTAAACTTTTTTGCTAACTCTTCAGCGAACACATACAATTATGTCTCATTGACATTGACATAAAATGACATTAAACATTTGTTAGTAGTTGTACACAAAAACAAAAACAGGGAAATAAAACAACAAAAAATAAATAAAATGCCAACAAATAAATAACAATAACAGGAAAAAATTATAGACAAATAAAACAAAAACATTTTCAAAAATACTATCCCTACCAATATGCTAACAAACTAAAGTTAAGTAGTGAGAAAAAAGGGACAGAGAGCGAGAAAGCACTACAACAATATTGTGCAAACAAATAAAACAACTATTGCTATAGTCTAACAATATTATAAGGTTTTTTTTAGGCGCATAGCCTCAAGGGACTTTATATAATTTTCACACACAGGCAAACACAGGACACAGGACATACACAAACTCTCTTGTTTTCGAGTATGTGTACATTTGTCTAACAAACCGGTTGTGTTGTTTTTGTTTATTATATAAATGTCAACTTGTTATGTTAAATTTGTTGTATTTGTGTTTGTTTTGGGAGTTTGAGTAAATGTAATAATAATTTTTTGTTAGATTGTATGTGGCGTTGTTTAAGTGGTGTATGTTAGATAGTTTTGTATAGATGTTTGTAGATTTTGATGTGTCAAAATAATTGTCATAGTATAAAATTTCATATTAGTTTGTTGTAGGTTTATACGTAAAAGAATATGATATAAATTTGTAAATTTGTTTGGTCATTGTTAAAATTTAACTAGTTTTTTCTTTGTTGCAACCAAATAATATAAAAACAGTTGGCGATATATTAATATTTTTGTTTAAAGTATCCTTTAGGCAATGCAAAAACCGTTGGTAGTCACACAAAAAATTCCTGTTGATTTTGAATGAAAATATGGTAGCAAAAAAAGTTGAATATTGAATTATTTTGTTCAAAGCTTGTAAATAATATTGTTATCATAATATTTTTATATTTTTAACAAACTCAATTAATTTTTGTAATATTCCGTTAAGAAAAGCGGCTTTAATGATGAAATTTTCAAAGTCATGAAAAAATGATTAATTGGTGGAAAAAGCTTCTTTTTTTTTGTTGTATTTTAGGTAATTTCTTAAAAATGAAGTAAGTTAAATTAAAATGAGTATTAAAAGAAATACTGGTAAACAAATTTTATTTGTTTTACATATAGAGGGTGTCCCAAGATTGTAGCAATATTTGAATTTGGATAGTAAAGTATTGCTAACCAAAGATAAACCAAAAAAAACTTGACGTGTGATTGTTTTTATGTTTTTAACAGACTTAATTAATTGCTGTAATATTTTCGTAAACAATTCCGCATTAATAATGAATTGTTCAAAGTAAGCCTGAAGATATGCAACATTTTTAGTGTTTTCCTGTATAATAAAAATTGATTTAATTGGTTGAGAAATCATTTGTTTTGGTTGTATTTTAGAAAATATCTTCAAAAATATTGATGAAATATTTTATTTGCTTTACATATAGAGGGTGCCCCAAGATTGGTGCAATATTTGAATTATGTAGTAAAGTATTGCCATCCAAAGAAGAAAAACAACTAGACGGCTGACGGTTTAGGATTAGTTAAACACATTTTTATGTTTTTAAGAAACTAAAGTAAAAAATTTAAAGTATGCCTAACAAAATTTTTAGACCCTAATTTTATAAATCACGTCACCAAAGTGATATTTATGTGCAAAGCAAAAACAACATTTCACACATTTTAAAAATTTGTTTTGGTGCAAGTTTGGCCGTCACATTTCGCGAAAATCATCCTAAGCAATGAAACAGATTTCTAATGTCATCAAGTTGGTATTCAGCATATTTGGCTAATGGCATTACTGAAACAAATTTGTTCTAAAATGAGGCTGATAAAGCAGTGACTCTTACTGGCATTCCATATCGCAACATGATAACAGAGTTCTTTCTGCCTAAATTGCATGATATTGTTGTGGTGTTCACATTTGACCCATAGATCGTGTTGTTTACCACAATTGGATTTATTTTTTAATGGGATTGTTTGAAATCGAAGGTCTATGCCAACAAGCCCACAACCATTCGTATATTAAGGGTGAAAATTCAACGCTGCACAGTGGTATGACAATAAAAAAAGAGGGAAATAAATCTGTAAAAGAGGGAAATAAATCTGTAACGATTTGAAATTTCATTCAAATCGGCGTAAGGATTTGAATGAAATTTCACATGCGCAAAGAGGAAGTGTAGTCTAGTTTAAGTTTTGAATTTGGACCCCAGGAGCGGGACCAGAGGTTCCCAAAGTAGTACACCTCGGGTATGTTCAAAAAAAAAACCTCGTCGTAGCTATCAATTATCTCTTATAGCTTAGGAGATATTCGCATTTGAAAATTTAATTTTCAACATTTTTGCCCACCCTACTCCAGTTTTTTTTTATCCATTTTTATTTTATAAGATTAACAATATTAAATATATCAAATAAAGAAAGAAGTGTTTAAAAATCATGGCCGAGTCCAAAGTTACATGCATTTGAATTTAAAAAAATTAAAAAAGGCGATTTTTCGCAATTTTTTTGGGAAAAAAGTACTTTTATTCTTTTTAAGTTATCTAAAAAATTTCTAAGAGGATGTATAATGAATTTGTACTTTTTGAAAAGCTATCTTAACGCCAAATATTCTAAATGTAAAAAACATTTATAATTTTTGATACCGACGGGATCAGGTCCATTCAAAAAATGCCTATTTTTTATGTAAAATTCAACTTTACGGCAAAAATTCTCAAATCGCATACTCGATATCAAAATATAGTAACCTATTTTAGACGGCCCAAGAAGTTTTTAATTATTTTGTAAAGGGTTCCGATAACCCCGCCCCTGGTATGGATATATATATAAAAAATCATATTTTTGTGATTTTTCAAGATTTTTTTGGGAATTGCGGGATACTTGATAACAAATTTCAAATTTTGTTTTTATTTTTCCATTTTAAATAGAAAAATCTACATAACTGTGAAATTTCATAAAAAATATTCATAAATAAAAATTTTATTTCAATTTGAAAAATTTGTATCTATGCAAAATTCAATAAAAAAAATTTTTTGTCATATTTTTCAATAAAGTATTCCATGAATTTTTTAATTGTCAAAAGTTATATACATTTTTGAAAAGTAATCCTCTATCCATTGATATATAACATGTCTACCGTATGTTTTTTACGTGTCAAATAAATTAGGGAAAACTTAACAACTCGCTGAAAGTTTTATTAAAATCGGAAAACGTTAACCCCAAAATCGTGAACGTCTAATGTCAAATTTTTCAATATTTTGCTGAAACTTACGAAAACTATAACTTGAAGTCTTCCGGATCTATTACTATCTGTTACTATTTAAAATCGACACAATCGGCCCACAAATGGCTGAGATATAAGGATAAAACCAGGATAACCTAGATTTTTCACCTATTTTTTATCTATATCTGGATTACTAAGTCATTAATATTGACAATATGGATATCCAATAATAGGTATTTCAAAGACCTTTACAACGGCTTATATAAGGCCAAAGTAAGTTGGACCTACAAATAGTCGAAATCGGAAAAAATAGTTTTTTTCCCGAATTTTTTTTTTACCAAAAAAAATTTTTTGTCATAAATTTTTTCACAAATAATTTAAAAAAAAAGAAATTGTTAAAAAAAAAATAGTTTGCAATACATTTTTCCACTTATAAAAATGAAAAAATAAATTTTAAATTCAGTTTACCTCAAAATATTTAAAATTGTTTTTTAAAGTATAATTTAGTGAAGAGTATATAAGATTCGTCACAGCCAAATTCTTGCTGAAATCATATCGAAAATCATACCTAGAAATTGTACTTTCTTTGACAACTTTACAGAGTTCTCCGCTGGATTAGGTCACCTGAAATTTTGTATTATTCTATTGAGTGTAAGACTTAAAAATGCGGGATTTACAGAAGATAGCGTATCTTTTGAAAGCGGGCTTTGTTTTTAATAACTGATATGTTATTTTGAAGGGTACATATATGTCATTTAATATCACTTTGTTATAGAACATTATAGTGTAAACAAATACGTTTTTTTTTTTGCTTCGAAGGTCTCGAATTTCATGCTAACAAAACCTCATTTGCGGGAAGCTTTGCTTTACTTCTCTAATTTGAAAAAAATGACGCTGAAGCACACCGATTGCTCACCAAAGCTTATGGTGAAAGTGTTTTATCGATTTCAACGTTGGAGAGATGATTTGTGCGGTTCATAAGTGGTGATTTTGACACGGAAGACAAAAGATCGCCCAGGCCAGCCAAAAAAGTTTTAAGACCAAGAACAGGAGGTACTATTCCATGAAGATTGTTGTCAAACTCAACAAGAGCTTGGGAGCTGCACAATCAGCAAATTTCAAAACGTTTGCGAGCAGCAGGATTCATCCAAAAGCAGGGAAATTGGGTACAATACGAAATGAATCCAAGAGACCTATAAAGACTTTTTGTATGTCTGTAATGCTACTTGATCGTTATAAAAGAAAATCACTTTTGCACCGAATCGTTACTTGCGATGAAAAATGGAACAATTACAATAACCAGAAACGTAAGAGATCGTATGTGAAGCCCGGCCAAACAGCCTAATCGACACAATAGCCAAATATCCATGGCGCTAAGGCAATGCTCTGTATTTGGTGGGACCAAAAGGTTACCCTATCTATTATGAGTTGCTTAAATATTTACTGAAAAAATTCCAGAATATGCGGCCAGACATGAAACCGTAATATTCCATCATGAAAATGCTCGGCTATATTAAGCAACACCTATTAAAAAGTATTTAGAAAAAAGTGTTTGGCAAGATTTGCTCTCACCCTATGGGATACCCCTCACTTTGGCACAGATTATCTGATATTGGCTTGATTCATTCTTGGCCTCAGCTGAGCTGTTCCTTTGACTCGGAATCCATATGTTGTCAGAACGATGGTAAAAGGTTATAGCTACCAATGACCAATACTTTGAATAAATTTATATTGTTCAAATGCTTCAAAATAAAAGCCAAAAATGTTAAAAAAAATTCTTAATTTTTAAGTCATACGTCCAATAATTTAATTTATATGATTGCTACAATCATGTAAATGGTAACTTAAACATATGATGGTTACCACAAGCATATACATAATTGCAGTGACCATAATATGCTTGCAAAAATGTTGAAATGGTTATGGTAAATATGTACAACTATATTTTTTCTCTGCGTGCAGTGTACTTAATCAAAAGACTTAAACTATTAAAACAACCTTAATAAAAGGGCTCTAGGCAAAATATTACAGCAATTATAACAAAATCCTACAATCTCTAGAAAAATAAAGCAGTTTATTTATCACTTAAATAACTACAACATAAAACAGAAATATCACTCTATTAATTTCCTTAAAACAACAAACTTTAATGTAAATTTCATTATAATATTTTCCAAAAAAAAAAAAAATACTAAACATGCTTTTACCCTTTTCATTACAGAAGGAAAACCCCAACAAAAAACAAAAAAAAACAGCAACACACATTTAAAACTTTTCTGCCACATGATGCACAAAAACTGATGACATTTGTCACCCAGAGAGGAAAAACCCAAAAAACAACAACCTAAAACCGAGACAACGAATAGACTTGTTAACAACAACCACTAGTCAAAAATAATAACAAAAAAAAGTTTTCAAAAAATTATAAAAGCCAACAAACAAATTGCAACATTTTGTGGCCACAACTGGTGAAGAATAAAACTATTAAATAAAATTAAAACATACAACAAAATACACAAAATTCAGCATAATAAGGCTTATAAGAAGGGACACGAAAAAATATATACCACCACTAAAGGCTAAAAAAAGACAAGTAAGTACATAGTTTTGGTTTTGATATTTAATTATTGGCAACAAAAAAAATAAAATGAAAGAAAATACAAATTATTATCACGTTTTATTATGGTTTGAGGTTGAGCAAAGAAAAAAAGAATAACTAAAAAACCCTTAACGTAACATATTTTCCTTTAGCGTAACCACCAAAATTAATTAAATTCATAAAACGTTACTGATAATCAGCAGAAACAACCCTCCTACACTCTACAAACTTTTTCTTAAATAATGCCGGCTTCCCTGGTATCTACTAAGAGTTTTAGTGCAGTAAGAATGTTACAACATTGGTTTTCAATATAATTTTTGTACGTTTTTGCTTTAACTGAAAATTTCTATTGTTTTTGCCAGCATTATAATGAAAACTAAACGTTTTTATTAATATTTCCCACAAGTTGCTGCTGCTGTTGTTGTGTGTTCTCCCCGGTTTTTATGCTAAATTTATTATTATGATGTCAGTTAATAGCATAAAAACTAAACAATAACAACAGTAAAAACAATAGCAACATTATAAACGGCAGCAACAAACAAGAGTGAAAAATATGGAGGCAAAAAAAAGAAGCGAAATAACGGAAAAATTGAAGGCAAGAACGGAACCAACAACTTGTTTTAGGAAAACAAAATCAACACACGAACTACTTAAAAACACACACAAACAATATATTTTATTTTAACACTCTCCTACATGAACACAACCCAGCAGTAAAGCAAGGACTCAATGTATCCCTTATAGAAAGTAATTGTCACTAATGTCCTATCACTTGGCTGACTCCAATTTATATATTGTGGGTCATTTGGCACGTATGTGCTCATTGTAGTGCAGAGAAAAGACAGTTGGTTACTTTATTCATCCCAAGTAATCAAGCGTGAAGACAATTGTCACTTAAGTGTCTCTAAGTAATCTAGAGTGTAGTCACTTTAACTGTTTTGTGGTAATTCTTTAGAAAACTGTTATGTTACTCACCAAAAGTAATTTATTTGAGACCTGTCAGAGGAAGATTTTTCTGCAAGTAATCGGTTATTGGACTGTCTATGAAATGCATTTTTTAATGACTACTTGAGGTCAATTAGCACCCGTATATGTTAAAATAATCAGTTATGTAGGTATGTGAATCCAATACGTTGACTACCTTGTAATCCAAAAGAGTCAATTGACAACCTGCTTAGGATATTCATGTGTTAAAATAACTAGTCATGTAGCTAGTTGTCACCCTAAATGTTAGGTAAAATCACTAGTTCGGGACAGTCTCCTAGAACTGATGGGATACACACTCATACTTTTATAAATACTTAGTAACTGTAAAATAACACATGATAGTCACTTACACAAAAGCTTAAATTTCCCTATTAAAGCACACACATACATATAATCTTACTCATACTCCATCATATAGATATAAGTTAGTAATTGTAGGTACAGTGGCAGACAAGAGCTGAGAAACGTGTTCCTTGAACTGTAATTTATAAGACAATGTTCTAGCATTTCTAAACGGTTGGTCCTATCGTTATAAAATTAGACGTGGACGTAGACAAGGAGTAGGGTATTCATTCGACTAATGATCGTTCGATTAATCGAATAATTTCTTACGAATAATTATTCGAACAATTTAAAAATGGCCATTTTCGAATAACGAATAATTCGAACAATTTTATGTAGAATAATTGAATAAAACGAATAAATGTTCATATATATTTAATTTTATAAAATTGCTTAAAATTTTTCATAATTTTAAATTTAAATAAGTAATAATTACTCACAAAAATTGTATTGTTTCTGAAATTCGACAAATAACTAAAGACAAAGGGACTTTCGATCACTGTAGATGAGTGTTCCGATAGCTCCTTCTATAAATATATAAATATTACTGCAAGAAGTTACAATTCTAAAACCAAATCATTAAACATTTTTTAACTTAGAAAATATTTGTTATTTAGCTGGCGAAATATTAGAAGATCGCAATTAATAATCAAAGTATTAACTTAGATTAAAGTGGAGTTGAATGTGATGGATAATGTGATTTTGAAACGGTCGTCGAAAGTGATATTGAGGATGACATTTATAATGATTACGTTGAAATAGATGAACCCATGGAGTTCGTCTTATACATGATTTTGAATATCGTTGAACATCTTTGTCTAACATGGTAATAAACTTTTTGCGTATTTATAAATGCGTCAATCATGCACTGCCTGACTTCAAACTTTGGACAGATTTTTTTTATTGTGTAATTCTTGAATTGTTAACTTTAACGTTATTTTTTGTTTTTGTTTAACAATAAAGTATTAAAAACCGACATCAAAACTTCATTCTTTACTTTTTTAAAAAAATTTAAATTATCGAATTATTCGATCAAGTTAAAATCTCTTATTCGAATTATTCGTTTTATTCGAACAAGAGAAAAATCGAATAATTCGAATACCCTAACAAGGAGCCTACAAAGGCATTTTTTTAATATGAAAAAGTGCAATATTTTTGAAGGAAGGATTTTTAAAGTAGCATACTTTTGAATCTAATTGAGATATTGAATTGAAATTTTTTTTGTAAGACCAAAAATTAACATATCTAAACCATAGCTGTAACTTGTGAATAAAATACAAAATGTAAATATTTTTTATATTATTTTAGTTTTTGTTTCCAATTATAAATATTTATATTCCAAATTATTTATTAGTTAAATAAAGTATTTGTCTAACTTATTAATAATATTTACAGTTAAATTTATCCATATTTATATTTTTTAAAACCAAATAAATTATAAATATAATCATTTTATATTAGTTTAATTAAATTATATTGATATTTTTTTAGAAAATAATAAAATTTTATATTCAAATAAAACAAAGTTGAATAAAATTTAAATTTATTTTATTTAGATACAAAAAAAATCAACTAATTTCTTTGGAATATTTATTCAAACAAAACACAAAAAACTAAAATTATTCAAACAAAAAATGATTGAATAGAAATAATTCTAATAAAACTTTAGAAATATTTTTATTTCTCACAAATTTGAAACAAATAAATTTATTTTTCCAAAAATTACTGAATAGAAATAATTCTAATAAATGTTAAAGAATATTTTTATTTCACAATACTACTGATGTAAAATGTCTTCTGATTGCATTCTGAGTTGAAAAAGTTATTTTCAAAACGAATTACAAATTTTTTTCAGACCCTAATACTCTGATATCTAATATTCTATTTTTAAAAACTACTACTTAATCATTGATTATCACTAGAATATGAACACAGATTTATGGTTTCAATTGGAGATTTATTATTAATTTAAATTGTGAAGAACAAAATTCATGAATAAAAACTGTTTTTAAAGTAACTAGTTGTTCAAAATGATCGTCTGACATGGCATTCCTCTTAGGGCTATTTATCGTTGTATTGTTTTTGTTTTTTCAAACGAAGGATCTTTTTCATAATCATCGGATGAAAAATCTTCATCGTCCGAGCTAATTTTCACACACAAAAATATTTTTAAAATTGTTCAAAAATTTGTTGTTCAAATATTTGACTTTATTTTCACAAATAAAATTATTCAAAGAAAATTTCTATGAATAAAAGTATTCTAAATTTTTTTGTTGAATATTTAAATATTTTTCTTTTTTTTGGAGAAATAAAATTATTCAAAGATAATTGCTTTGAATAAAATCTATCAACAAATTTTCGAATAAGTAAAATAATATTTCATTTACAACTGGTTGAATAAACTAAATTAATATTTAATTTTTACTATAAAAATATAATTTGAAAATAATTACATGTTTTTATATTGATTAAAATATTTTAAAATCTATTCATTATATATTGAATAAAATACAACTTATTGTTACTAAAATACAAATAATATTAGTATAATTTTATGATTGTTTATTCAAAACTTTTAAGTATAATTTATTTAATATCGTATTCTATTTAAATCAAATAATATTTATTGCTTTATATTCTAAATAGATATATATTAATTAGTATCCTATTTTGAATAATATAGAATGATTTCAATATAAATTTATTTTTTCAAATATAACTAAAATTCAAAAATAATTAAGTTTTCGGAAATATTTTGAATGAAAATATTCACAATTTACAGCTATGATCTAAATACATATTCCTACAATTTTCAATTCCTAAAAATTAGAGCGAAAATCCCAGAAATGGTATTTTTTTACAATTTTGCACATAGGGTCCAAATTTTCTTCGGGCTTGGGAAAATACTTTGGGGATAAATCAGGAACACATCAAGGTTGCCAAAGCTGCTTTCCGTTTTCTGATTTCAGCTATGGGATTTAAGAACATGTGGCCCAAAGTTGAAATGTTTATAAAAAATAGGTAAAATTTCGTGGGGCGACATATTCCAAAAATAGGAAATGTTTTTTATACTAAAATGTTATCCGTAAAAATACCTTACAGAAAACAATAAAATTGTTATATGTTCTTAAAGAAAGCAAAAATCTAAAATTTTTTTGAATTTTTAAATCGTTTATTTTTGGATATATAATTGATATAGCTCTGAAATCTTTAGTATATTATTGATCATTTAGTTGTCTAACTAAAAAAATCGAGACCATTCGGTTCAAAAATGCGACCTATATTTTTAAACCTGCGGACCAAGATATGGCAAAATTTTAAATGCCTATAACTCGGAAGTTATATGATTTTTCAAGACCAAGTCGAGCGCAAAAATATAAAAATTCTTGAAATCTGATTGTCATGATTTTGCTCACCAAAATTATTTTTTACCGCCAATTTTTTTTTTTTTTTCACCACAAAATTTTCAATGAATGATCTCTAGTTTAAAAAAGAGAGCCAACGAAATATTGGTATTACCAACATCTTCATCCACATCTAACTTAACATTTTTTAAAAAGTACTTTTCAAAAACGTTCTATTTTAAAAATCCTACTTGTTTGAACTTTAATAAATGTACGTTCGTATTCTATAGGATTTTATGTACCATAGAGCCATATTAAACTATGAACAGAATCTTGCCATTTTCAATAGGGCTTGACCCTTTATCAAAATAACAATATAAAGAAACTAAAAACTATTTTGAAAAATATCACCTATTTTGGTGGTTGTCATACATTTTGGTCCATAACGTAAATATAAAGTGTTTTACTGTTTTTTTTTTGTTTTGTTGATAACACTGTACAACACCAACAAAAATTACGAGATCGAACCAATAAATTTTGATAGAGGAGACAAAAAAAAAAGACACGTGTATCGGCGTTTTGAAAGTTTACATCTGAATTTCATTTGAGGGAGTGTTAAAGTTTCCCAACTCTGGCACATTCATATTGTTAATCGTCATAGGAAACCATGTGATCATTACATTTTAGGTATAAAATGTGTTCAGCAAAGTTATGTAAAATGTTATAGAGAATATTTTTGTAGAATATGTTAACCCTCTAAATCTGGTTGAATTTTCCGTTTTGATGTATTCAGGGACTTATAGTTGGGATCCCTGCTTTAATGGTGGTTTTGCACTTTTTTAAAAGAAGGACAAAAAAGGCCCATGCCTTGAGGATTTAGAGGGTTAACATATTCTACATATTCTACATTGCTGAACACATTTTATACCTAAAATGTAAGGATCACATGGTTTCTTATGACGATTAACAATAAGAATGTGCTAGAGTTGGGAAACTTTAACCCCCCCCCCCTCAAATGAAATTCGGATGTAAACTTTCAAAAACGCCAATACACGTGTTTTTTTTTGTCTCCTGTATCAAAATTTATTGGTCGGACCTTGTAATTTTGGAAAAAAATTGATTTTGTTGTATAGTGTAATTCAGTTGTCAAACAATAAGATTTTGTTCTACTCCAAATCTCATTCGAACGAGATTTCGAGTTAGATGTAAATGGGGTATTAGGTATCTTGGTTGGTTTATGTTGTATTTAGAAAGAAACATTATTGACTACTTCACAAAAGCTTCAAATTTAGCATTATTACACTTTTGAGACACAAATTATAATTTTCCGAATGCTAGGATCTTCGCTATAATTTGTAAACTTTTTCCGGTTCAATCATTTGTTAAAAATGTTTATAATCGGCTGATCTACTTCGTATCGACATATGTGGCGTATGATTGATATTTATTTATTTGGATAAATAGCAACATATGTTGCGTATACGTAATAATTAATAAAACTCAAATTAAATAATACGTATACGCACGTCTTGCATATTTTATTTTCTTTGTTTTGATTTCTAAATCAAGTACGAAGCGTAATAATTGATAAAATCCACGATTTTATTGAAAAATATTTTTAGCAATTTCTATAAATTGGAATTTACCAATTTTAAATAGTAAAACGAATGAGAAACTTATCTAGAAGATAAAGGACGGTGAAAAATATGTACTTTAAAACACTTTTCATACAATTAATATGGAAAGAATTTATATTTTTGTTACCAAAACAATGTCTTTAAAAATACCACTATTCACACTGTTAGTTGAAAGTTGCCCCTATTTTTTGATATTCACTGTTTTCTCATATGTGATGGTATATGCTTCACTTTGATATACAAACTACACACTATAACTAAACAAAAACTAAATCCTTGGCTACACTTGTATGTAGGATATTTTGTATTTGTTGGCACATAAACCACCAATGAGCCTGCGGTATCATTAGCTTTACTCTTATATATAAACTGTTGGGGATGCATGGTTACGTATTTAAGTAAGTGTTAGAGTGCGTGTGTTTGTTTGAGTTACTTCCGTTTTACACTAAAACAAAAGAGGAATGTAAAATTTTAACAAAAACTAAGATTTGTAAGAAAAAGTAAATTTTTTGATTTTTGTGCATTTTTTCCGGTTTAACCATTTATGATTGGCTGCTCTACTAGGTATTGACATGTGTAGCGTATGATTGATATTTATTTATTTGGATAAATTGTAACCTATGTGACGTATACGTAATATTTTTCTTTATTTTGATTTATAAAACAAGAATATTAGTTTGTTTGTAAAAACCCCAAATAAGTAGAATTCATAGAATCCCAATGTAGACAATTCCTATATTTCTTTCAGTGTATAAAAATGCATATGTTCCTCTTTTTTGTTTGTTTGTAAAAACCCCAAATAAGTAGAATTCATAGAATCCCAATGTAGACAATTTTTATATTTCTTTCAGTGTATAAAAATACATATGTTCCTCTATTTAAACCTCTTTTAAATGCCAACAAAATATTGCTTCGAATTTGTTTTTTTTTTGAAGTTAAGTCCAAACTATAACGGACAACAAACTACATATTTGTTATTTTTTTCTAATGGCTGCGTTCAGCGTCCACTAATAGACCATTAAAAATGTTTGTAAACATCCTAAGGACTAATTTGTTTTGGAGAAGAGACCGCAACTCAAAATTTATGGGACAAGAGGGTGGGGCAGCATGTAATTGCTGGGCAATCTGTTGGCAAGGATTTGAAAAAAATAATCCTTTAAAATTAAGCATTTTTAAGAACAACAAGTCTAAGATTTTAAGATTTTTAAGTAAAAAGCTAAAAGTAAAGGAATCTAAAAGCTTCTGTGGGACTGTCAAGCATAATTATAAATTTTTTACTTTTAAACAATATTTTTAATTTAATTTATCCAACAAAATTATCCAATATCATTAATTTTGCTACCACTTCCTTATTCTTGCTTCATTTTCAGCCCCTATTTACTTAAGCCCCAAGATGTATATACTCTTAAAAGAAGATATTCTCGTGCTTGTGTCAAAAGGTAAGTTTATTATCTATCAATTTCTTGCCATTCAATTTCCAGTAGCAGTAATTATCTAAAAAAAAAATCCTCTTTTACATACACTTCATTAAATAAATCTTCTACTGGTAGCTAGTAAAACATATTGAATTGTTTTTATATTTTCTTTCTAAATTTTATTTGTCTAGAAAAAAAAAATAAAACACATGAAAAAAACTATTAACAAATCTTTAAGTAATCAAAGTAGGATTGATAACCTGCTTTGACACAGAGTTTTTGTTCATTATTCTTCGTTTCTGTTTGAATTTGTAAATCTTTTCAAGATGACTACTTCTTTCGATATTTTTTTCTTAAAGAACTTCCTTTTTAGTTTAGAAAAAAAAAACAATATGTTCAATGTGTGTATTTGCTTAATATTGTAAAGAACTTGTTATAAGTATTATGCTGGCAGTTAATTTCTTTGAAAAAAATAATGGAAATAAAGTGTATGTGTTTAAAGTTACTTGTAAGAGGACGAAAGAACATTTTTTATAGACTTTAGTATGGATAAAAAAAAGAAAATGTAAAAAAAAGATTATAACATGTTTGAAACAAATATGAAACAGTAATTTATTGTTTAAGGCAGGGTATAGGAGAAAAAAATGGAAAAGAATATTAAAGTAGAAACATAAACAAGGCAAAAATGCGCTATACTTAACATATATAATATTTTCTATGTTGAAAATATGTTCTACAAGAAGCTCTAGATGGTGATCTTTAAATAGTTCAATTTGTTCATCAATCGTTGATCTTTAAATAGGCCAATTTGATTATCAATCTTTAAATAGCCCAACATGATTATCAGTCGTTGATCTTTAAATAGTCCAATTTGATCATCAATCGTAGTTCTTTAAATAGTCAAATTTGATCATCAATCGCTGATTTTAAAATTATCCAATTTAAGCATCAATCGAAGTTTTTAAATAGTTCATTTTAATCATCAATCATTGATCTTTCAATTTGATAATCATAAGAAATTCTTTAAATAGTTAATTTTAATTATCAATCGTTGATCTTTAAGTAATTCAATTTGATCATCAATCGAAGTTCTTTAAATATTCATTTTAATTATCAATTGTTGATCTCTAAATAGTTCAATTTAATTTTCAACCCTAGATCTTTTTCAAATGTATTAAAAAAAAATGTGCTACATATTCTATAGAAATCTGTATTCGTATAAAAAATGTCTAAATAAATTTATATTCAAATAAAAATTTTAAAAATTGCCTATAGAAATTTTTATTTGAATGAAAATTTTCTATAAAAACATTATTTTCCATTGATTTTATAAAAGTTTTGAAAATTTTCATTAACTTTTTTATTCGAATAAAAATATAAAAAATTTTCATTGACATTTTTATTCGAATAAAAATATAAAAAATGTATACATAGCAAATTTTTATTCGAATAAAAATCATTGACATTTATATTCGAATAAAAATATAAAAAATTTATACATAGAAATTTTTATTCGAATAAAAATATAAAAAATTTATACATAGAAATTTTTATTCGAATAAAAATCATTGACATTTTTATTCGAATAAAAATATAAAAAATTTATACATAGAAATTTTTATTCGAATAAAAATCTTAAAACTTTCGAATACAAAATTCATATCAATTAGCTATAGCTATTTTTTTCGAATGAAAATTTTTTATAAATAATTTTTCAAATTTTTATTCGAATACAAATTTTTAATGTTTTTTTTATAAATTTTTATGCGAATAAAAATTTTAAATGTTTTTTATAGAAATTCAAACGGAATTTTAAAAACTTTTTTATAAAAATTTGTATTCGAATAAAAAATGTTCAAAAATGGTTTATAGAAATTTTTATTCGACTAAAAACGGTTTGATAAAAATTTCTAGAAAGTTTTATATCAAAATTTGTATTCGAATACAAAAATTTGGAAATTTTTTTACCTACATGTTTATATTTTAATAAAGATTTGAAATACTTTTTATAAAAATTATTTTTTTATAGAAATTAGATTCGAATAAAAAATTTTCTTGACATTTTTTATTCGATTTTGAAAAGTTTTTTGATAGAAATTATATCGAATTTAAAATTTTTAAAAATTTTCTATAGATACTTTTAGTCGTCTAAAAACAGTTTGATAAAAATTTCTAGGAAATTTCCGTAGAAATTTGTATTCGAATAAAAATTTGAAAAATTATTTATAAAAAATTTTCATTCGAAAAAAAGTTTGGTAAAATTCGACATTTGAAAAAAATGGCTTAGAATAATGTTTTCAAAAAAAAATTTTTTTATAAAAATGTTGACAATTTTCATTGACATGTTTATTCAAATAAAAATTAGCAAAATTTACTATACAAATTTAAATTAGAATAAAAATGTTAAAAATCTATATATAGAATTTTTTTTCGAATAAAAATTATAAATGAAATTTGTATTCAAATATAAAATTTTGAAGTTTTTTCGAATAAAAATTTTTATAATTTGTATTTGAACGAAAATTTTAAAAGTATTTATAGAAATTAGTATTCGAATAAAAAAATTTTAAAACTTTTCATAGAAATGTTTTATACGAATTTTTCTATAAACATTTTTATTCGACTAAAAATTGTTTGATAAAAATTTGTATTCGAGTAAAAATAGTTTGGTTTTAATAACAAAAATTTGTATTTGAACAAAACTTTTAAAGTTTTTTATGGAAATTAGTATTCGATTAAAAAAATTTGAAAACTTTTCATAGAAATGTTTTATCCGAAATTTTCTATAGAAATTTTTATTCGACTAAAAATTGTTTAAAAAAAACCTGACTAAAAATGGTTTGAAACAAATTTCTTTGAAATTTTCTACACAAATTTGTATTACAATAAAAATTTATACATACATAGAAAATTTTATTAGATGAAAACAAAATTTTATAGATTTTTGGTAATTGTTCGAACTTTTTTTTTATATATATAATTTGAAAGTAAATTTTTAATTAATTAGGCTTAAGTTCATTTTTATTATAATTTATTTGTAATAATTCAAAGAATATCACTGAATACTAAAATTTTAGACAATTGGCAAATTGGAATGCATTTTCTACCCTGCCAAGGGCGTCATCAACAATCTTCATTGTCAAGGTCTATTTGTAAATATCATCTATTTAACTTACTATTATTAGGAAATAGAATATGGGAAGCGTAATTCATATTTATATTATTTGTAAATTAGACGAAATTCCAAATATTTTTATTATATATGTGTATTCTTATTATTAAAAATTTACTTTCAAATTATATATATGAAAACAAAATTTTGAAAATTTGTTTGTCTAGGCATTTTTATTCGAAAAAAAAATTTAAAATATTTTTTATAAAAAAATTTATTTGAATGAAACTTTTAAAAGTTTTTTATAGAAATTAGTGTTCGAAAGATTTTGAAAAATATTTATTCGAATAAAAATTTTTAAAAATTAAGAGTTTGTAAAAGATTTGTAATTGAATACAAAATTTCGAAAAGTTTTATATTGAAATTTTTATAAAAATATTATCAAATTTTCTACAGAATTTTTATTATTCGAACAAAAATTTTTAATATTCGAAAAAAAATTTTAAAAATATTCTATAGAATAAAAGTTATTTTTTTTACATTGTTACTTGATAAAAAAAATTTTTAATATTACTAATAAAAAAATTTTATTCGAATTATTTTTATAGAAATATTTATTCCAATAAATATTTAAAAAAATTTCTATAGAAGTTTTTATTCGAATAATAATTTTATATGGAAATGTTTATTTGAATAAAAATTTTCTAGACATTTGTAACAATCTCAAAATCTGAAAAATTAACAAAAAAATTTTAAGCGAATACAAATTTAAAAAATGTTCATAGAATTTTTATTCGATTAAACATTTTTTAAAAATATTTTTATATTAATACAAGTTTTCTATATGTATAAATATTTTTTTTTGTATAAGAATTTTGAAAATTTTTCGAAATACATTTTTATTGAATAAAAATTTTCTAAAAAATGTGTAACCGGATAAAATTTTGAATAATTTTTTTTTTCGAAATTTCTATAAAAATTTTAAAATTTTTATTATTCAATGAAAATATGCTCTAAAAGCAGCAATACTCAATACTTTTTTTAATTTGTTACAATCTTCTTGAAACTCTTAATATATTGTCCTTAAATTTGCACTTCTCCTTTATAATTGGAGCCTATAAAAAGGCACAATTTTATGTTAGAAATAATCTTGGAGTAGGCGGATGATATTTCTGAAGAACTAACAAACACTTGTCTTGTCTGCTACATTTTTTCTTGCTTTTGCTATTTTCTTTCAACTACATAGGAAGAAAATAATAATTTACTTGCATATAAAATCATGTAAAGAATGTATTAAGATAAAAAAATAAGTTTTCGATACTTTTTTTTGCTTTTCTAGGAAAAAACTGTGTGATAAAAAAGAAACTTTGGTATATAGCTTATACTTTTTCCATTATGGCTCATCCTACAACATGTGTTTATCACGAAAATTGCTCAGAAGTGAAAAAAGGATGAGTAGAAATAGCAAAAGGAAAAAAAAAACTTAAAAAAAAAGTACACGTTTGTTTAGTTCAATTGCTTGTGGCATTCACATGTAACACAAGGATAAAGGAAATACACACAAACACTAAAACACACACACAATTTCTCACACACATTTACACAAACACGCAAAACATCCTAGAATATACAATTGTTTGTATGTTTAAACAAGCTTTAGAATTGAAGTTAAGCAAAAAAAAAACATTGAAATGAATAAAAGAAAGATATAGTAGAATGAAGATGCCACAGTCATATACAAGAATAATAACAACAAAAACAACAACAACAATAGCACCAGGAACAAAAGCAGCAGTTACAACAAATAGCAGTACGTGCGTGTTACAAATTCTGTGGTCAACTGTCAATTGAATAAAATTTGTGGCAAAGTTCTTTATTCAAAGCAATTTTCACAAGCAAAAAAAAAAATGTATAACTGAATGTTTTTTTTTGTCCGGTTTTCTTGAAGTAAATTTATACACTCCCCTTAAAACTGACAAAACCCCTTCTCACCCACCAGCCTTCATAGAAATAGTAACTGAAATTTGCGCTTGAATCAAACAAAGCAGGAGTAAAGGAGAGCCAAGTAAGAAACCAAAACCCCAAAAACAAAAACGGAAAAAGGATATGTGTGGACACGCATAACTAATGAGCTTGTTGTTGTACTTGAGAGTTTTGTATGTACGAACAGCAGGAAGATTGTTTGAAAACTTTACTCCTGCTCCGGTTTTCTACTGCTATATCTTCCAATCCTGATTATTAAAGTTACCAAAAGTAGTTCACATGCTTACAAAAAAAACCAAAATATATTTAAATGAATTTTATATACTGGTTTTAGAAAATCCAAAAAATGGGGGGGGGGGGGCAAAGAAAATAAAACAAAAGGGTTTCAATTTCAGTTTGTAAGACAGATAAAGAAATTAGCAAAATTTTCACAAAATGGCTTATAAAAAAAGGAAATACAAATCTTTTTTTTTTGCATTACAATCATTGAAGCAATTCATTTAAGCTACCCACATGTATTGGGGAAAAAAACTCAATAAGTATAAGGAATAGAAAAAAAATCTTGAATATAATTGTGTAATATTTCAATAAAATTATATAAATTGTTAGGATGCTGGTTTAGTTGTGGCAGCAAATTGAATCGGAACAAGTAAGAGTAAAATATTAGGCTAAGACGAATCTTTTATACACTTCACATTGTATACATCAAAAGAAAAATTATTTTTATTTTGTTCAAAAGACAATTTTTTCAGTTAAATCTGTCTAATGTTGCAAGTTTGTTGATAACCAAGTTAGAGTGCTATAATCGGCATCGAAAATGTTTGTTTAAAAAAAATTTGTGTGAAAAATCGAAATCGGTAGTCGCCATTTTTTATATCTTAGCCATTTGAGGGCCGATTTTAGCGATTTTAAATACAAAATTTTTAAAAATTTTCTTTAGAAATTTTTGTTCGTCTAAAAATTGTTTGATACAAATTTCGAGGAAATTTTCTTTAGAAATTTTTATTCTAATAAAAATTTTAAAAATTTTGTATATAAAATTTTTATTTTTTTAAAAACTGTTTTTCTCAAATTCCAAAATTATTTCAGAAATTCGACTTATGCAGTCGCATTTAGGACCCATTGGACTACCCTTCGTATATAGTGGGTTACGTGTGCAACTCCATATTTTTCCAAATTCGTCGCCTGAACTTCATCATAAAAGTCACTTCTTTCAAAATATACTTTTTTTCAAACTGTTTTTCTCAAATTCCAAAATTATTTCAGAAATTCGACTTATGCAGTCGCATTTAGGACCTATTGGACTACCCTTCGTATATAGTGGGTTACGTGTGCAACTCCATATTTTTCGAAATTCGTCGCCTGAACTTCATCATAAAAGTGACTTTTTTCAAAATAGACTTATTTAAAAACAGTTTCTCTCAAATTCCAAAATTATTTCAGAAATTCGACTTATGCAGTCGAATTTAGGACCCATTGTACTACCCTTCGTATATAATGGGCTACGTGTGCAACTCCATATTTTTCCAAATTCGTCGCCTGAACTTCATCATAACAGTGACTTTTTTCAAAATATACTTTTTTTAAAAATTGTTTTTCTCAAATTCCAAAATTATTTCAGAAACTCGACTTATGCAGCATTTAGGACCCATTGGACTACCCTCCCCATATAGTGGGTTACGTGTGCAATTCCATATTTTTCCAAATTCGTTGCCTGAACTTCATCATAAAAGTGACTTTTTTCAAAATGTTTTTTTTTTTTAATATTATTATAAAAAACATCTGAAATATTTTTTTTAATTTTTCATATTTCTGAAATTATTTCTGATATCTATTTCAGACGTATTTTTGTATTATAATTCAATTATCAAGATTGTTAAGTGATTAACAGTGCCCTGTTGACTGTAAAATAAGCAATGTTAAAAAATGTGTTTTTTGTCTGTGCTAGTTAAGTACAAATTTATCTTCACACACATATTTTTATTTTAATTGTTTGAAAAAATGTTTGAAAAAAGTTGCTATAGAATTTGTATTTGAATAACAATTTTAAAAATGTATACATAAAAATGTTAAATCGAATAAAAATTTTTAATGTTTTCAAGATATTTTTATTCGAATAAATTTTTTTTTTATAAAAATTTGTATTTGAATTATAATTTTAAAATTTTTTTATATAAATTAGTATTGGAATAAAAAATTTTAAAAATTTTCATAGTTTTATTTTATTCGAATAAAAATTTAAAAAATTTTCATTCAAATAAAAAGTTTAGAAAAATTCGACACAGTAAAATTTTGAAAAAAATTCTTACAAATTATAATTCGAGTAATGTTAAAAATTTTTCATTGAAATTATCGAATAACAATTTTAAAAGTTTTAATAGAGAAATTTGTATTTGAATAAAAAAAATTTTCTATAGACATTTTAATTTGAATAAAAAATAAGTTTTACATAAGCTGAACATGTATTACCAAATTTAGTACTGATCGGTCCACAATGTTCCATAGCTCCCATAGAAGCACCATTCATGAGAATTTCATTAATGTTTATAAATCTCTGAAATATGTTATCATCCAAATAAAATTCAACACAAATAAGTTTCATATATACGCAAATCATAGCACCAAATTTTGTGACAATCGCTCCATAATTAGTCATAGCTCCCACATAATCATATACTCGGTGTAGGGTATCATATGGTTCTTACTTGGTTTTATAAAATTTAAATATTTGTCCACTGACAGTTGAAAGCGACCACACTGTTAAAGATACATCCGTCGAATTGGCTCTCATTTATTCAGTTTGTATTACGAATTCATGGTGATATCGTTCAACAACACGTGCAAATGATAAAACTGTTTTATGAAAATGGGTGTTCTGTTCGGGCAACCTTCCTTTTAATGTCGCCATAATCGTGCTGCTGACGAGACTATTCGCAGATCTGTCAAAAACATTGCCGCTGTCCGTTAGTGAGCATAAGAATCTGAGGTCTTCGCAGAACTCAACTTGGAGAACTTTTCGTCACGAGGATCTGAAGGTCAACGATCATAGACAATAGCGTGTATTCTATGATTACCAACTTCTTTAGGACTGAATTTGATGATATGTACACTAACGACATGTGGTTTCACACAACTAATGCCACATTTGCCATTATGCACTGGCAATTTGAGAGCATGGTCATCTAACGTGGAGTTGATATGAACTGGCCACCGAGATCATGCCCTCGTTAGAAATTTTCTTGTGGGGTTTTCTTAAGTTGAACGTGTATGCGAATAAACCACAATGTCAGCATAATGCATGCTATCGGACAAATTCGGCCTGATTTTGTGCTAGAGCCATGATAAAATTTGTGTGGCCACTGTAAGCCGATGAGCTAATCATAAACACCTAACTCTACTTTGGTGACTTATTTGTAATATATTCTTAACTAAATGAGAATTAATATATCAGATTTTAAGCCCAGTATTATTAAACATCTTCTTGGCATACACTATATTGTCGTCATTACAAAGTATATTAAATGTTTTGCTGGTTAGTTTTTTAAAAAGTACATAAATTCTTCATAAATTATGCTAAATTATACCAAATTCTATAAATTCAAACATCTTTTCTTAGCTACAAATTACTTATATATCGTCCTTAATTGTTTTCAATATTCTAAAATGTTTTCTATATTTTTCTACTCCGCTCTCCTACCCTACTTGTTAGTTTAAATATTGCATAAATGTTTTGTTATAAAAATGAATATTCAAATTCATTATTTATTTTTTTTTTATTTCTACAACAACAATTTAACACATTTAACATATGTATGTATGCGTGTTTTTAATGTATGAATGTATGTATGTAATTGTATACTAATATTAAGACCCAGCAGTGCTAGACAGACTGTTAAAAACTAGTGATTTTATTCATCAAAGCAGGGATTAAATGGCACTTTTCGATTACAATGATACTGTCTGATAGTCAATTACTAATGCCTGCTTCCTTGGACGACTCCAATTTATATATGTATTTCGAATCATTTACACGTATGTGCTCTTTGTAGCGCAGATATAAGTCAATTGATTATACATCCCATGTAATCTAGCATGAAGTTAATTGTAACTTAACTCTTTCCGGTTTAGTGGTTACTTTTCTAACCACCATTTCTACAGTCTTTAAACAATTTTTAGTGACATCTTTTGGCAGTTTTCCAAACAATTATGTTTTTGTAAGTCATCTTTTAAATTTTTTTGTAAACCTTTGCCGTCAGCTTGCTCTGGTTAGATTAATATATTCACCCCTATCGGTAATAACATGTGAAATTTTGTTCCCATGAAATATCCATTTCCCTCGAAGGGAAAATTGCTATCGGGAATATCACGATGAACTTTGCATTCACAATAGTTGATTTTGTTCGTAACAGCTGTTTATTGTTTACAAAATTTCATCTATAAAATTTCACAAAAAGGGGAATTTATTCACGTGAACAAAGTTGATGAACCAAAAAGGAAAAGGGAAATATTGATTCGCGATAGGGGTGATTAATTAGAAAATATTGTAAACCGCAGTTTTTCTAAGGGATTTTCCCGCATTCAATAAACAAAAGTCAGAGTGTTTATTGTTCATCAAGTCGAGTGTTACTTTCTTATTTAGTGTCTGTTTGGTTGGCATGTGCTAACAATGTAATATTTTATACTATATTCTTTGATAAATAACGTAAGTAATAAGTTAATGGTTAGTTTACTAACCACTATGACTGAAAAAGGAATTATATACAGTGTTTCTCTACATAATATTATGTTATTTTGTACATTAAATTGAAGATATTTTATTCGAAGGTATACCTTCGGATTCGAATGTGTCTGCAGTCTTGAACCCTACGAAGAAGAGAATTATTAGGAGCAAATCGTTCTGATGATGTTGCTCGGTGACATAACTTCGGGAATCCAGTTAAAATATGATAAAATTTAGCTAATGCTTCTGTTAGTGACTTATCTACCCAAACTGCTGTGGTGGAAATAAAATGATGACCGGCTCTTCGATTGGAAGAGCCGGTTGATTACACAGAAGATGAGGGTATAAAGAAGTGGCCGCTTAAAATCCGTACGCACCATAATAATCATAGCAACGCACCCTGTTATCAAAATGGAAAAAGATTTACATACGTTTTTAACAACAAATCTACCATTATTCTACAATGAATTGCAAGTCATTACGTTTAGTTTTAAAAAGTGTAGACACAATGGAAAATGAAGCTAGAGATAAAATTGTGCACAAATATCTAGAAAATCCGACTTTATCAGCTTAAAAGAAAATCTGATTTTCGGCAGATATCATATCAAAATTTTTACGTCTCGACAGCTCAAGGTTATGTGGCCTTTAAATATGAATATGTAAAATTTAACAAAAATATTAATTTGGCCCGCAATCCGCAGCTGTGGTTTGAAGATTCAAGCTTTTCAGACATGTTTTTAAAGAATTTTTAGAATTATATATAAAAAGAGAGTTTGGAAAAGCGATTGCTGTCATTTATAAGACATCACACATCTGATACAAAGTTTTGGCCAAGTTATCATTACACAATGACAAGCTGTCATTACTCAAATACTACTATGAAGTGGTATAATGAGAATAATATTGATGTTATACCAAAACACATCAATTAAACAAATTACACAAATCTTTGTCCAATCGAGATATATTGGGCAATTGTTAAACGTAAATTGAAAAAGAGTGCAGGTACAGTAAATAACCAGATTTTGATGAGAACAAAGTGGAATAAATATGCTGGAATAACGGTAGAAGTGGGAAGAAAAGTTGTGCAGCTATTAATGGGAGGCACAAGAAGAAAATGTATTCGCATTAAAGACACATAAACCTACAGTTATATTTTTTTAAAGCTTAATAAATTACCTTTAATTTCATGTATAAAATGTTAACATACGTTGTTTCATTTAAAAGTTATGCTCGCTTTAATCCGTACTTATTTTAAGTGGCCACTACTTTACCAAATGATATAAACGAATTGGAGAATATCTCACCTAAAAAGCTATTTCGTTGTTTTGTTTAAAAAATTTTATCAAAATGATAAGTTTTCATAATTATTTTTAATGCCAACCGCCATGGTGGTTAATAAACTAACCACCTTATTCCATAAAAGCCTTTTCTTATTTTTCATATTATATTTACCCTAATTAAAGTAAAAATTCAATTGTTTTAACTGTGACTGAAAGAGTTAAGTATCTCTAAGTATTCTGGAGTGATAGGTAAAATCACTAGTTCAGGACATTCACCAATAACTGCTGGGTGCAAATAATTATATATGTATGTAAATATGTATATGTGTTGTTTTATAAATGTAAACAATAATAAAGTCTGTTTTTATTTTTCTATTCTGTGTAAAATAATACAATATACAAAAAATTTATATGCAAATTATAAATTACAAACAAAAATTTTTGTTTATTTTTGTTTAGTTTTTACTCATTTACATGAGAATGTTTGTATGTAGTCAAATTTGAAATAAAATGTTTGTTAGGGTCCGTGATTTGGTAAGTCTGAGTGAGTGTATATAGAAGATTTAAATCCTTTTTTTTTCATTTAAAACAAATTGCAGAGGGGTTCTGTGGAAGCCTTAGTATCATTATTATAGCTTATAGTAGTTGTGTATTTTTTTTTGCCATTTTCTTGTATATTTTGGAGTTTTAACCAAAAAGAGGTCATACCTTAGAAATGTTTAAAAATAGCTTGTAGTTAAATTGTTAGTTTTAGTTTTGTTAAAAATAATGCAATAAATATAACAAAATGTAAGTAATTATTTTAAGATTTTTGTGTGTGCTGTTTGTAAGTTTATATTTTTTTGGAAGCCAAAAGGCATTTTTAATGAATTAAAAAATACCAAGAGAAGTGTTCTTTATTTTTGTGTGTGTTTAAAGTCATTAGTGCATAAACTGATTTAAATGTAGTAATTATGCATTATTTTCAACGTTTTAGAAAAAAATAATTTTGTAAAAGATGCATAATTTGGAATGTTGTAAAAAGACTTAACAAATGTATTTAACAGCTTGATTACAATTAAGACCAGAACTACTATAGACGAGTAGTTTTTGTTTGAAATTTATTAGAAATAAAAGGATCAATTTAAATTTTTTTTTTGTTATTATCATATTGTCTACATTAATGACTTAGTAATCAAGATATATCTAACAATTTATAAGCCGATTTTCTCGATTTCATAGCAACCTAATTTGGACTATAGCGGATATATTAATGAATGCATCATGTATATAAGTTTTTTGGGGGTTACGGAAAGTTTCAATATACAGACGACGGACTAGCTTTCAAACAGAATGACTACAAATTAGATTTTCTGAAAGCTTAGGTCCATATTAGGCTATCCTAATAACGATCATTAATAGGCTATCCGAATAATGATCGTTCGATTAATCCAACCATTTCTTACAAATAATTATTCGAAGAATTGCTAAATGGCCATTCTTGAATAACGAATATGTAATTCCCAAAATTTAATGGAGAATAATCGAACAAAACAAAACTCAAAACGATAGGATTTGCCACATATCACGGTTTGAGTTCATGTTTTTACATACATTTTGCAGTAGAATCAAAACCAACTTTTTCTCAAAAACAAGTAAGAGAACTATCTTCGGCTGTGACGCATCTTATATACCCTTCACCAAATTATACTTTAAAATACAAATTTTATATTAAACAAAATTAAATTTTTTTTTTTTAATTTATTAGTGGACAAAAATGAATAACAAAAATTTTTTGTTGGAAAAATAATTTGGGTTCAATTTTGAATTTTTTTTTGGAAATTTTTTTTTGGAAATATTTTTGGAATTTTTTTTTAAATTTTTTTTTTAGATTTTTTAAAAAAAAAATTAAAATTTATTTGTGAAAAAATATTTATGACAAAAAAATTTTTGATAAAAAATTTTGTTTAAAAAATATTTTCCCCGATTTTGACCCATTGTAGGTCCAAATTACTATAGCCTTATATACATCGTTGCAATGGACTTGGAAATATCTATCATTAGATATCCATATTAATGACTTAGTAATACAGATATAGATCAAACAAATAAGAGAGCTATATTCGGCTGTGCCGAATCTTATATACCCTTCACCAAATTATACTTTAAAATAAAAAATTTAAATATTTTTAGGTAAACAAAATTTAAATTTTCTTCCAGTTGTTTTTTCGAAATTGTTTTTTAAATTTTATAATTTTTTTTTAATTTAAAAAATTTTTTTTAGTTTTTAAATTATTTTTTTTAATATTTAGTGAAAAAAAATTTTGGTGAAAAAAAAATTCGGGTTAAAAAATATTTTTTCCGATTTTGACTCATTGTAGGTCCAACTTACTATGGTCTTATATACGTCTTTGCACAGGTCTTTGAAATATATATCATTAGATATCCATATTGTCTATATTAATGATTTAGTAATCCAGATATGGGTCAAAAATCGAGGTTGTCCTGGTTTTTTCGTTATATCTCAGCCATTTGTGGACCGATTTTCTCGATTTTAAATAGCAACCGAGCCGGAAGAATTTCGGAGATATTGATGTATCATTCGTGTATGTAAGTTATTTGAGGGCTTCAGAAAGTTCAACACACAGACGGACAGACGGACGTGGCTATATAGGGTTCCTAAACGGGAAAAATTTCCCGGGAATTCCCGGGAATATTTTTTTGTTAATTTTCGGGAAATGTTTGTCGGGAATTTTCGGGAATTTCTTCATAAGTTTTCATCTAAAAGTTACAATATTCAGATACGTTTCGATGGCCAAATTTGTTGCGAATTGAATAATTCTATTATATCCATAGATTTTTTCGGTTCTAGCAACAGATAGTCTGTTGGCTAAGAAGTATTACTGTTGAAATAACCGAATTTTTTGTTCACTCAACTCAAGCCACAGCAGAAAAATTTGGTTGTTAAGAATGAAACAAATTTAAAGTTTTTTGTTCTTAAAGAAATTATTAAGATGCCTAACATAACAACTTTTAGGGATATTCAATGATTATTATTCATATTTAGAGAAAATAATAACAATAATAGTGGTTCAAATTTGTTTATCTACAATCAGATTTAATAATTTCTCTAACTACGCATGTTTTAGAGATTTAAATTCTTATGTTTTTTAATTAAACAAAGAATATATTAATTTTATATTGATTAAAACTACTAGAAACCCTTATAATGGCTGGACCAACATCGTACAACCAAATATAGTTATTTTATACTTCATTTAAAACACTGGTGAAATTATAAATCAATTAATTTGAAAAAAATTTTCTGGTTTTTGGTTTAATTTAGTGTTAAAAAATTCCCGGGAATTCCCGGGAACGAAACGATTTTTTAATTTCCTCCCGGGAAAGAAAAAAGTCCGGGAAATTAGGAACCCTATGGCTATATCAACTCCGCTATCTATAACGATTCAGAATATATATACTTTGTGGGGTCGCAAATGAAAAATGTAGAAATTACAAACGGAATGACAAACTTATATATACCCTTGCCACTCATGGTGAAGGGTATAAAAATAGGCCAAAAATCGAGGTTGTCCCGGTTTTTTTCCTTATATCTCAGACGTTTGTGGGCCGATTTTCTCGACTTGAAATAACAACCGAGCCGGAAGAATTCCTGATATATTGATGTATCAATCATGTTTGTAAATTATTTGGGAGCTACGCAAAATTGATTTCAACATAAAGACGGATCTATAACGATTCAGTATATACTTAGGTCGCAAATGAAAAATGTAGAAATTACAAACGGAATGACAAACTTATATACATATGCCCTTGCCACTCATGGTGAAGGGTTGTCGAGGTTGTCCCGGTTTTTTCCGTATATCTCAGCCATTTGTAAATTATTCATACCATAATAACAAATATAAATCCTTATTTTTGTATATTTAATTTCAAATTCCAGTTTCTTAATAAAATTTTTTAATTTCCATAATATTCATATTTAAATTGTTTCCCTTCATCTTATTCCAGTTCCATCTTTCATTCATTATTTTTTTTCCTCTCTATGTCCCCTTCTTTTCATTGAATGCGACATTTCTGCAGAGTTAATTTATATATTGCTATAAATAAACTTTTAAAAGTTCATTTATATGTGTTGTACTTCCATGTTTAAATACCCAGCAAACATTTAGCTTTAATAAGATTGAACAAATACTTTTCAAATGTTAAAAGTTTAAGAAAAATTTAAAAAAAAATGTTTAATAAAAAGTTTCTATTATTAATTTGAGAAATATTTTTATTGCTAAATTGTTTTCCAACAAAATTCAGAATTATATTTCAAATGCATATTTCAAATGCAATAAATATAAGGATCAGACATAATTTAGTATTATTTAAAATTTCATGTAATTAATAAGTATTTATGGAATATGTTTAACAGCCTTGTGAATTAAGATTTCTTCAGTCATACTTTAGTTTAGATTTAAGAAATATATTTTACATTAAATTGACAAAAGGTCATATTCAAAATTGTTTCCCAAACCATTCTCAAATTGAATTCAAATGTGAAATTCAAACCTCTATATAAGTTTGAGAAACTTTTGAGAATTACGCTAACACGGATCAATCTCTAATTGAGGACGATTTGAAAGCAAACTGCTTCTCGAATGTTCAAAGTTTGTTAACACTGTGCAATAACATATTCAAGGCTCAAAAATTTCAATGCGAAATTAAAAGAAGACTACTTAGTTGGCAAATCAAAACCATTACGTTTGATATCAAGTTGAGAAAACGTAATTTGTCAACAGTTTCAATACAAATTTAAAACTGAACAAGTAAAATTGCTATATTCAGCTGTGCCAATCTTATATACATTTCACCAAAGTATACTTTAATGAAAATATAAAATAAAATTTGATGAAAAAAAATATTATGAAAAAATCAAATCCTATTTATAATAACATCAACTTTAACCCATTACAGTGTCACTTATGTGCATCTCTTTTTATCTCCATGGCTAATACTTCAAAAGCTTAATTATTTCTTTATTTATCTGCCAAGTTTCATACAGATCGAACCAATAGTTAAGAAATTGTGTACATTATTCGCTTGTAATTATAAAATTCATGCTAAAATAAACATGATCCTAAAAATATGCAACATTTTTTTCATCAATTGCTTACAGTATTGAGTAGAAGTGTAACTGGGCGTATACTTATTTTCTCTTTATAAATTCAAAATACTACGTATACGCAGTGGTGCATCATTTCAGTATACATAATTTAACTGAGGCTCTTAGTGGGTTCGATCGGAAACTAGTGGACCGATTGAAATATAATGTAAATGAAAATTGTAGAGGAATAGATAGACTTTTAGAAAATTTAACTTAAAATCCGCCTGTGATAACACAACATGAGATAACAGGATGTCAAAAATGACAACCCGAAATAAAATATTGATGTATAAATCAATATTTAAGTTATTTGGTGACTTCTCAAAATTGATTTCAACATACAGATCGTTATAGATGGCTCCGCTATCGTTATAGATGGCTCCGATCGCTATATAGATGGATCCGCTATCTATAACGATCCATAATATCGCCGATGATAAATGTGGACGTTCATGTACAAACGGAATGACAAACTTATATATACCAATGCCACTCATATCCGCTATAGACCCGGATCGGTTGGTATTTAAAATCGGTACACAAATGCCTGAGATATAAGAAAAAAACCAGGACTACCACGATTTTAGACCTGTTTTTATCTATATCGGGATTACTAAATCATTAATATAGACAATATGGATATCTTATGATAGATATTACAAAGACCTTTGCAATGGCGTGTATAAGGACATAGTAAGTCGGACCAACAATGGGTCAAAATTGGGAAAAATATTTTTTAACCCGAATTTTTTTCACCTAAAAAAAATTTTTTTTTTCTCATCCAATTTTTCTCACTAATAAATTTAAAAAAAAATCATAATAAATCAGAAAAAAAATATTTTTTTTTTAAATTTTGTAACTTGTTTTTAAATACTATTAAAGCATTCTTAAACATTTACATTCCAAAAAAGGCTTTGATTTAAATCATTAACAATTTGATATCAAACCGCCATGTTTGTTGGGTGTGTCTTGGGTAGCATAAATATGTTTGTGTGTGAATGTACGTCTTTATACCAATGGTCGGCAAAAGGAGAACATATGTGTGCAATGCTATATGAAGCGAAAATCCTTCTCTGTTGGAAACTATCAAGAAACTGATTTAAATTTTTATATCAAAGAGTTTCGTTGACAATCGTCATCAAAAATGATTTCGTTCGGCCCTTGGTGCCTGTGAATGCCGACCAGTGATTTATAAAATGACTGTGCTGTTGTGTATGTTGTTGTCGTTGCATGTTTAGATTCATCATATATGATGAGTTAAAATGCATTTTGCTAAAATGTTGTTAAATGATACGTGATTTTAGTTCGTACATTCATACATACTTTCATACAAATACACAAGTATATGAACAAGTGCTACTACTTCAAGCTCAGTACTATACTGTGTGGTACGAACACATAATGTACAAATACAGTGAGTGATATAACAAAATAAGGCTATTTGAAATATTAACGATAATAAAGAAGAAAAATCATTTAACTAAAAATCTAACATCTATAGAAATTGCTTTCAAAATACAGTTTTTAGAGATGTTTAATTTATATACCCCGGCTGCACACTTAAATATCTTGGTTTCAAATAGCGTATGGCTACAAGAAATGTTTAATATTCTGAAACGATTTCAAATATTTTTGTACTATGCAATCAAAGCCCAGCAGTTTTAAGAGACAGTCCCTAACTAGTGATTTTACCTATCATTTAGGGTGACAACTAGTTACATAACTAGCTAAGTGAATAGTTATTTTAACAAGTGCTTGTCGAAAACAGGGATTACAATGAGACTTTCCGATAGTTGGTCCAAATTAATCACCACATTGGTTTCACATACCGGTTACATAGAGTCAGTTACCTTTAAAGTTTAAGCTACTTAACTGGTTAGTTTATCAGCTACATGACTAGTAATTTTAACATATACAGGTGCTAATTGACCTCAAATAGTCAGTTAAAAACACATTTCCTGGACATCCAACTCTCCAATTGATTACTTCTGGTGTGTAAAATAACTTACTTTCTAAAGTGCAGTACAAAATAAATATGACTACATTATAAGTTACTTAGAGACACTATTGACTTTACGCTAGGTTACATGGGATGTTAGTATACTTGAGCAAAAAGAAAATACACTTTATGAGAATTGTTTCAACACTATTTGCATAAAACCAGTTTGTATCACTTAACGTTTTAAGTGACAATAACTTCGGGCTATATTACCTAAAATGACCCAAGATATATCAATTCGACCCAAAATATATCAAGTGATCAGACATTAGTGTTAATTACTGTCTATAAGTGATACATTGACTCCTTGCTTAACCCTTTAATGCATATTGTTGCCAATTGTCTACATTAAAGTTCCACTTCATTTTAGACAAACATGAGTTTGATATTAATTTAGATTCTTCTTCAGCAAAATCAAATGGATTACGAAAAGTTTCAGCTAAAGAAATTCTAAATCAAACTAAAGCTAAAGAAAATATAATAAACTAAACCCGGCTTCGCCCGGTAGCATTTACTAATGTTAGTTCTTCAAGTTTCTCCAACCCACATGCACCTGCCTGATCTTATTTATTTGCAAATAAAATATCTAAATTTGTACTGCATACTTTAGGGAGCTATTTTATTACAGTTGACAGGACTCAAAAAAAAATCCGAGTTCTACCCGGAATGTTTTAATTTTTTTCTTTACAAACCATCTCCTGAAAATTTCGAATCGAATAAAAAAAAATTCAGCCAAATCGCTCCAGCCGTTCTTACGTGATGCTATTACATACATGGACCATTTCATTTTGGTAATATTGGGAGAATAACTTAAAAATACCGGATTTAGGTGTCGTATTTCTAGACTAACATTTCATTTTGAAGGCTACATATCTGTCATTATACCCTTCGCCATGAATGGTAAACATATATAAGTTTGTCATTCCGTTTGTAATTTCTAAATTTTTCATTTGCGACCCCACTAAGTATATATATTCTGGATCGTTATAGATAGCGAAGTCGTTATAGCCATGTCCGTCTGTCCGTCTGTATGCTGCAATCCGTAGCCCCCAAATAACTTACATATATCATCCATATATCAATATATGGGAATTCCTACTGGTTGCTATTTAAAATCGACAAAATCGGCCCAGAAATGGCTGAGATATAAAGAAAAAAAACCGGCACAACCTCGATTTTTGCCCTATTTTTTATTTATATCTGGATTACTAAATCATTAATATAGACATTATGGATATCTAATGATAGATATTTTAAAGTCCATTGTAACGATGTATATAAGGCTATAGTAAGTTGGACCTACAATGGGTCAAAATCGGGACAAATATTTTTTAACCTAAATTTTTTTTTAATCAAAAAAAATTTTTTTCTATAAATTATTTTTCCAAAAAAAAGAACCTTTTTAAAAATTAAAAAAAAAAATAACAATTTTTTTTTAAAAAATTTAAAAAAACATTTTTTTTTTGTTTGAATAAAAATATTTTAAAGTATAATTTGGTGATGGGTATATAAGATATATATAGCTCTCTTATTTGTTTATTATTATTATACTTGGTTATTGAACATTATAGTGTAAACAACAAGGTTTTTTTTCTTCGAAAATGTAGAATTTTGTCCCATTTCTGCTTTAATTCTTTAATTTGAAAAAAGTGCTTTACTCTTTAATTTGAAAAGGATTACAATGTGCGAGAGTTGATTTGTTCGATTAAGAAGTGGTGATTTTGACACGGAAGTCAAGCCTACCAACAGGAGCTTGCAAAATCATTGGGAGCTACTAAAGCAGCAATTTAAAAATTTTTGCAAGTAGCAGCTGCATATAACAAAAGCAGGGAAACTGGATATCATACAAACTGAAGCTGAGAGACCTTGAAAGACAATTTTGTATAAAAGAAAATCATTTTTGCACCGAATCATTATTTGCGATAAAAAATTGATCCATTACGATAAACAGAAGCATCACAGATCGTACATGAAGCCCGGTCAACTAGCCGAATCTACTCCAAAGTCAAATATACATGGCGCTAAGGTAATGCTCTGTATGGTAGGAGGAAAAGGTTTCTATCTAATATGAGCTGCTGAAATCTGACCATATTATCATAGGGTACCTGTACCGAATGTAACAGCTTAGTTTGAAGCGATCATTAACCGAGAAACGCCCAGACATGAAACAGTAATATTCCATCATGAAAATGCTCGGCTATATTATGCAATACCTATTAAACCCCATTTAGAATGAAGTGCTTGGGAAGTTTTGTTTCACCCGCCTTATAATCCAGACCTTGTCCTTTCCGAATACTATTTGTTTCGATGAATGCAGACCGCTCTCTTTGGGATACGCTTCTCCTTATAACAGAGTATCCGAAATTGTCTTGATTCGTTCATGACCTTAAAAGATGAGCAGTTCTTTTGATTCGGAATCCATATGTTGCGAGAATGATGGGAAAAGGTCATAGCTAATACTTTGGGTAATACTTTGAATAAATTTATTTTATACAAATGTTTCAAAATAAAAGCCAAAAACTTGAAAAAATCCTGCATTTTTATTATCATGAAAATATTATAGTTTCAAAACTCCTCCTTTTATTGTCCCTCACTATATTCCTATAATATGTGTAAATTTCTTCTTTTTTTTTTTGTTGCTCAAATTGTTGTAGTTGTTACTGCTGTTAACATTTTATTATATAGTTGTTGTTAGATTGTTCATGACTACATCTATTATGTATAAAGTTAAAATATACACAATGTTCCCCAAAAAAATAAATGTATGAATGTGATCAGCAAAAAAAAAAAAAAAAGAAAGACCTAAACGTCAACATGTGTGTGATGCTGATAGTTAAAGTAACTAATAGAAAAATGTTTTCAGTTTTTTTTTTGTTGCAACTTTGCGTAATGAGCGTTAAAAGCAACAACAATTGACAACATTTAAAAATTGCTTAGTTGCTGTTACAACAATTCATCCTTTACATACATCAGCTAGCAATGGGTGCTATACATATATTCATCTCTATAGCAAATATTCAGCTGGTTTGTTTTCAAACCCCTTTATTTTTCGCTGTAATATAACATAGTTTTCTAAATGTACTCCTCTCAACTATTTAGTTTTTCGTAATATTTAATTTTTCCTGGAAAATGTTCGTTTATTTTCGCAACAACAAAATTACTTCATTGAAAAATTATAATGCGAACTCTCTAAAACATTCCAAAACTAATAGAAATTATTTTTTATTTTGTATGTATGTATGTAGTTGTCTGTGCTCTCATGTGTGTAAAGAGTATTTGTGTCTGTCTGTCTGTATATTTTGAGTAATTCATTTTTGTATTGTTTTTGTTGTGATTACTTTGCTATTTGGTTCTAAATGCAAATTATTTTCATTGTTGAAATTAAAATGTTGTGTACTTATTTAGCTAAACAATTTTTCAATTCTGTGCCAGCGAAAAAGACAGAAATAAATTGATAAATTTAGGAAGGTTGTGGTATAAGTAATGGGAATTTAATGGTTAAAAGATTCACGATTGTTTCCAGAAATCTAATGACTTAAAAAAACACGAGTGTTTCCAAGATCTAATTACTAATATATCCACGATTGTTTCAGAAATCGAATGACTGAGATCCACGATTGGTTAAGAATCTTAACAATCCACCATTATTTAGTCATATGATTCACGATTGGTTAGGAATCTTAACCATCCACGATTGTTTAGTCATTAGAGCTACGATTGGTTAGGAATCTTAACAATCCACCATTCTTTAGTCATTAGATCCACTATTGGTTAGGAATTTTAAACATCCACGATTGTTTAGTCATTAGAGCCATGATTGGTTAGGAATCTTAACAATCCACGATTGTTTAGTCATTTGAGCCACGATTGGTTAGTCATTAGGTCCACGATTGGTTAGGAATCTTAACCATCCACGATTATTTTGTCATTAGATTCACAATTGGTTAGGAATCTTAACAATCCACCATTCTTTAGTCATTAAATCCATGATTGGATAGGAATCTTAACCATCCACGATTGTTTTAGGAGTCGAAAGTTCCAGGATTGTTTAAATAAAATAAAAACAATGGATGAACAGTCGCAGAGTTGACAGAATAAGAGATTGAAAACTGTTGTGAGTGAACAATGGACGAGTTGAACGAATAAAAGATCCACGATTGATGTGAATGAATAATGGAAGAGTTGAGAGTATAAACGATCCATGTTCCTAATGGGTAAAAAAATTCACGATTGATGTACATGTAAAATGCATCAGTTGAGAGATTAAAAGATCCACCATTTATCTGAAGGAACATGTGCAGAGTTAAGAGACTAAAAGATCCACAATTGATGGGAATGAATAACGGAAGATTTAAGAGTGTAAAAGATCCAGGATTGATGTGAATGAATAAAAGGGAAGATTTGAGATACTAAAATATCCACGTTTGATGTGAATGGACAATGGAAGAGTTGAGAGACCAAAAGATCCACGATTGATATAAATGGACAATGGATGAGTTAAAGTACTAAAATATCAACGATTGATGTGACTGAACCAGGGAAGAGTTTATTGACCAAAATAATGATGTCAATGAACAAGCGAAGAGTTGAGCGACTAAAAGACCCATCATTGATGTGCTTGAAGAAGGGAACATATGAAGAGTTGAGAGAGTAAAATATCCCGGATTGATGTGAATGAACAAAGGGTAAGATTTGAGAGACTAAAAGATCCACGATTGAGATACTAAAATATCCAAGATTGAAGTGAATGAATGAGGGAAGAGTGGGGAGACTAAAAGATCCACGATTGATGTGAATGAAAGAGGGAAGAGTTGAGAGACTAAAAGATCCACGATTGAGATATTAAAAGATCCACGATTGAGATACTAAAATATGCACGATTGAAGTGAATGAAAGAGGGAAGAGTTGAGAGACTAAAAGATCCACGATTGAGATACTAAGAGATCCACGATTGAGATACTAAGAGATCCACGATTGAGATACTAAGAGATCCACGATTGAGATACTAAAATATGCACGATTGAAGTGAATGAAAGAGGAAGAGTAGGGAGACTAAAAGATCCACGATTGAGATACTAAAATATACACGATTGAAGTGAATGAAAGAGGACGATTGGGAAGACTAAAAGATCCACGATTGACGTGAATGAAAGAGGGAAGAGTTGAGAGACTAAAAGATCCACGACTGAGATACTAAAATATGCACGATTGAAGTGAATGAAAGGGGGAAGAGTGGGGATACTAAAAAATCCACGATTGATGTGAATGAAAGAGGTAAGAGTTGAGAGACTAAAAGATCCACGATTGATGTGATTGAAAGAAGGAATAGTTGAGGGACTAAAAGATCCACGATTGATGTGATTGAAAGAAGGAATAGTTGAGGGACTAAAAGATCCACGATTGATGTGAATGAAAGATGGAAGAGTTGAGGGATTAAAATATCTACGATTGATGTGAATGAAAGAAGGAAGAGAACAAGGAAAGAGTTGAGAGAATAAAATATCCAAAATTGATGTGAATGAACAAGGGAAGAGTTGAGAGACTAAAATACCCACGATTGATGGGAATATATAATGGAACAAGAGTTGAATGAATAAAAGATCCACGATTGATGTGAATTAATAATGAAAAAGTTGAGTGACTAAAATATCCACGATAGCTTATATTTTTTTATTTATTTAGCTTTGACAATTTAACCACTAAAAGTCTCTCACGATTGCTGTGAATAAACAAAATGTTATTAACTATTTTCACTAATTGTTTAAGTATTTAATATTGTCAGTTACTTTTAATTCAACCCTTTTATTTATTTATATTTTTAATTTAAATTTTGCCATTTTGTTGAAGGCTAATAACACAGCTGAAACCACAGAAATAGTTAATTAAACGTGATTTTAAACAGTCGCTAAAATCAGATTCAAAAAAACCAGGTGGGCATTTAAATAAATATATTTAGAAAATGATATAAGAAAATAACAAGGGTATATGTTAGGTAAGCCAAATCAAAAAATAGAGATTTGACTTCAGTTTAAAGTTTGCTGGTTCACACACGTCAAGTTTACTTGTGCAAGTTTTGAGTTTGTAGATGAGAGAGGAGAGGAGATTGGAAAGATTTTCCTATTTTTCTTTCACTCTCTTCTATAAACTCATGACTTGCGCAAGTAAACTTGACGAGTGTCAAGATTACTGTTCTCAAAAACATTTCAGAGACAAATTTTATAAATTTTTACTTTACTCTTTCGTTGCAAGCATTTACTGGGCAAGTAAATGAACAGGGCTAATATGTAAATTATAACAAAATTGAAAATTAAAAAGTCTAGAATAGCGGTAACCAAACCAATTGAATTTATTGTAATTAAAAGTGTTACAAATTGTCACTATAGACAATAGTTGCAAATAAATCACGAGTTCATTGATTTTGTTAATCAAATATTGTTTTTTTATTATTAAATTTCTAGTTTTTTATTTGAATTTCCTATAATTCACTTTGGTTATTTATATATTGCCTCTATTTTTTGGGATTTTTTCTCTTTAATGCCATATTCTATTATCTAGTTTTTTCCCACCATATAAGACTGTATAACAGCAATAGCATATATCTATGTATATTCCAATATACAATATATGTATGTATATTATTTGTATGAATATCTATTAATTTCTTTTCATTTGTGCCTTTTCGACATTTATTTATATTGTTTTTTCCAAAAATTTATTACCATTACATGCCCTACTTAACACATGTAAAAGTAAATTAGTATCAAAAGCTAACAAAATTTATGACTACAAAAAGAACACACTCTCCATCTACCGACTTTCATATACAAACAAAAATATGGCAACTAGAAAAAACAAGCAATTATTTGTATGAGTAAAGGCAAAACAAAAAAAAAAAACATATGTAATAATATGCTAAATATTGGGTTTACCAAAAAAACAAAAACTCTTTAAACTACAAAAATAAGGAGGAGGTGGTTTGAAGTTGAGCAAATAGATCGACTAAAGAAGCTCCTACATGTGTTTTAGTGATTGAACGGCAAAAGACAACCGATAGCTGAGTTTAAATAATGTCAGTTCAAATCAATCATGGATCAGTTAGTCGCTACTGATCCATGATTGATGTAACTGAAAGATGTGAGAATCGAAGGACTAAAAAGTCGATTTAAAGGCATAAAGATTAAGGATTGATGTGACTCAAGGATGTGAGATACTTGAGACTCTAAAATATTCCACGATTTTTTTCAAAATTTAAGGACCATATAATCAACAATTATTTTAGAATTTAACTACTATTGGCCTGACTGAATGATATGAGAGCTAAACTACTAAAAGATCCACCATTGATGTGAAACTTACAGGCCTGAAAGATCCATAATTATTTTAGGAATTTGATTAAAATTTTAAAGATTTGTTTAATCATTTAACTATCAAATTATCTACGAATGATTTAAGAACTTAAGGACCAAAAGATCAACGATTATTTTATAATTTAAAATATTCGCAATTGGAATGATGTAAGAGTTAAGCTACCAAAACATCCTCGACCGAAGTCAAAAGTTGAAGGACTGAAATATCCACGACTGCTTTTTTAATTTAATGACCAAAAGAGCAGGGCTTATTTAAGAATTTAATAACGAAAATATTCGCAATTCGCCTGACTGAATTCTGTGAGAAATAAACTACAATAGAAGTGAAAGTTCAAGGAATGAAAGATCCAAGATTGAAGGAAAAATTGTAGATTTGAAAGATCAACGATTGAAGGAAAAGGTGAATGACTGAAAGTTCAACAGTTGAAGTGCAAGTTGAATGACTGAAAGATCCATGATTGAAGTAAAAGTAAAGCTACTAATAGATCCATGATTGAAGTGAAAGTTGAAGAACTGAAAGTTCCACGATTGAGGTAAAAGTCCAAGTACTGAAGGACTCATGATTGAAGTGAAACTTGAAGAAATGAATGAGCAACGATGGAAGTAAAGTTGAAGAACTGAAATTTCCACGATTGAAGTGAAAGTTGAAAGACTGAAAGTTCCACGATTGAAGTAAAGTTGAAGAACTAAAAGATCCACGATTAAAGTGAAAGTTGAAAGACTGAAAGTTCCAAGATTGTGGTGAAAGTCCAAGGCCTGAAGGACCCATGATTGAAGTGAAACTTGAAGAAATGAAAGAGCAACGATTGAAGTAAAGTTGAAGAACTGAAAGATCATCGATTGAAGTGAAAGTTGAATGACTGAAATACCATCGATTGAAATGAAAGTTGAAGGACTGAAAGATCATCGAATGAAGTGAAAGTTGAAGGACTGAAAGACCAATGATTGAATTGAAATTTGAAGGACTGAAATTTCCACGATTGAAGTTAAATTTGAAGGACTGAAACACTAACGATTGAAGTGAATGTTGAATGACTGATAGATCCACGAGTGAAGTGATAGTTGAAGAAATGAAATATCAACGATTGAAGAGATATTTGAATGACTGAAGGATGCATAATTGAAGTGAAAGTTGAAGGACAGAAATATCCACGATTGAAGTGAAAGCTGAACTGAAATATCTACGATTGAAGAAATGGAAGATTAACGACTGAAGTGAAAGTTGAAGAACTAATACACGATTGAAAGTTAAAGAAATGAAAGATCCACACAATTGTTTTAAGATTTTAAGAACTCAATATCATTGTTTTAAGATTTTGACCACAACTATTTTAAGAATTTGACAACTCAAACATGATTGATGTTCAACGATTGATTGAAGATTTGAGGACAAGCAGAACCACGATTCTTTTGTAGATATAAGTACTAAAATATGCACGATTGTTTTGGGGTTCAATAGACTATAAGATCCATGGTTGACGAACGACTAAAAGATCCATGAGTAATATAAATGATCACGAGTAATGTAATTGATCAATGGAAGAGTCGAACGACTAAAAGATCCACGATTAATGGGATTGAACAGTGAATTGATTGTTGATTTATGGATTACAAGAGCCTGTTGTTGTAGCATCAACATATATATTTCAATTCAAACATTTATCCCATATTGAACTGGTTTCAATTATTTCATAATTAAATCAAGTATTCATTTGCTCAAAAACAAAATTTCTTGATATTTTCTATTGAATTTTGAGTTTTAAATTTGATTATTTTGACAATTGAATATACAATTTACGTTATTGGTTGAATTTCAAATACAAAAATTATTGAATAAATAATTTTCGTAATTGAAACACAAAAAATAACAAAAATGTGTTTTCAATTACGAAAATTATCTATTCAATAATTTTTGTATTTGAAATTCAACCAATATGGAAAATTGTATATTCAATTGTCAAAATAATCAAATTCAATAGAAAATATCAAGAAATTTTGTTTTTGAGCAAATGAATACTTGATTTAATTATGAAATAATTGAAACCAGTTCAATATGTGACAAATATTTGAATTGAAACGGTTTAAGATATAGTGTTTTCTGTGGAGTTAACCAACTAATAGAACCACAATTGATGTTACTAAAGAATGAAAGAGTTGAACAATTATAAACATTTTAGGTTTTTTACGAATACCTAATTTATTTTAACTATTGCTACTTAGCTAAATATTTATTACTTTTCATATGACAAACTTATAATACCCCTTAAAGTCTGGGTAGTTCAGGATATGTAAAAAACTTTTGTTTTATAATATTTACACCTAAAATACATGCAGATAAATTGTAATATAAGAAATAAATACAAAAAAACATATAAAAATATAAACAAATCATATTCATATGTAAAAAAAAATACAAACATATATAAATATGTATGTATTTATGTCTATTTATGTTTATAAGAAATATTGTATGAAAAAAAAAATAACAAAAACAAAAGATATTTGTATAGATGTTTTTAGAATAAAAACAACATGTTGTGTTTATATTATGAAAAGCACCTGTTCAGTATGCTACAAATAATATTTAACAAAAAAAATAATAATAAACATACTCAATCTCTCTCTCTCATACAGCTATACACATACGTTGTTCTGAAAAATAGAGAAGATAAACCACGGTAACAGAATATATAGAAATATGTATTTACCCTGCTATCCAGAGAACTAGTTCAGCGTTTAGGAATGTATTGAGCACTTGAAATATTCACTAGTTACCAACTAATCTACTTGTAGACTGGCAAATTTAACCATAAGAGGGATTAATTGATTACAGAAGTAACTAGTAACAATGATTATAGTAATTTATAATACAGTACGATTTAAAATTTAACGACGAAAATATTCACGAATGGCTTGCCTGAATTATATGAGATTTAAACTACTAAAAGATCCACAATTGAAGTGAAAGTTGAAGAAATACAAGATCCAATACAAATATCCGCGATTGAAATGAACGTTGATGAAATGCATGATCCACGATTTATTTAACAACTCGACAACTCAAATATCAACAATTGAAGGGAAAGATTAACGATTGAAGTGAAAGTTGAAGGACTGAAAGATACACGATTGAAGAGAAAGTTGGAGACTGAAAGATTCACGATTGAAGTGAAAGTTGAAGAAATGAAATATTACCGATTGATGTGAAAGTTGAAGGACTGAAAGATCCACGATTGAAGAGAAAGTTGAAGGACTGAAAGATCCACGATTGATGTGAAAGTTGAAGGACTGAAAGATCCACGACTGAAGTGAAAGTTGAAGGACTGAACGATCCGCGATTGAAGTGAAAGTTGAAGGACTGAAAGATCCATGATTGAAGTGAAAGTTGAAGGACTGAAAGAAACACGATTGAAGTGAAAGTTGGAGGACTGAAAGATCCACGATTGAAGTGAAAGTTGAGGACTGAAAAGTCCACGATTGAAGTGAAAGTTGGAGGACTGAAAGATCCACGATTGAAGTGAAAGTTGAGGACTGAAAAATCCACGATTGAAGTGAAAGTTGGAGGACTGAAAGATCCATGATTGAAAGGAAAGTTGAAGGACTGAATGATCAACGATTGATGTGAAAGTTGAAGGACTGAAAGATACACGTTTGAAGAGAAAGTTGAAGGACTGAAAGATCCACGATTGAAGTGAAAGTTGAGGACTGAAAAATCCACGATTGAAGTGAAAGTTGGAGGACTGAAAGATCCATGATTGAAAGGAAAGTTGAAGGACTGAATGATCAACGATTGATGTGAAAGTTGGAGGACTGAAAGATCCACGATTGAAGTGAAAGTTGAAGGACTGAAAGATCAACGATTGAAAGGAAAGTTGAAGGACGAAAAGATCCACGATTGAATGGAAAGTTGAAGGACTGAAAGATCCACAATTGATGTGAAAGTTGAAGAACTGAAAGATCCACGATTGAAAGGAAAGTTGAAGGACTGAAAGATCCACGATTGAAGTGAAAGGTGAAGGACTGAAACCACGATTTAAGTGAAAGTTAAAGTTAAAGGACTGAAAGATCCACGATTGAAAGGAAAGTTGAAGGACTAAAAGATCCACGATTGAAAGGAAAGTTGAAGGACTGAAAGATTAACGATTGAAGTGAAAGTTGAAGGACTGAAAGATACACGTTTGAAGAGAAAGTTGAAGGACTGAAAGATCCAGGATTTATGTTAAAGTTGAAGGATTGAAAGATCCACGATTGAAAGGAAAGTTGAAGGACTGAAGATCAACGATTGAAAGGAAAGTTGAAGGACTGAAAGATTAATGATTGATGTGAAAGTTGAAGGACTGAAAGATGCATTATTGAAGTGAAAGTTGAAGGACTGAAAGATCCACGATTAAAAGGAAAGTTGTAGGACTGAAAGATTCACGACTGAAGTGAAAATTAAAGGACAGATAGATCCACGATTGAAGTGAAAATTAAAGAAATGAAAGATCCAGGATTGTTTTTAGAATTTGACAACTCAAATATCCACGATTGAATAGAAAGTTGAAGAAGTGATTGATCGACGATTGTTCTAAGAATTTTACAACTCAAATAATTTATAAAACACAACGATTCAAGATCTCTCTCTATGATCGCGTATATATGATATTATATTCCTCTAAAACCTGCCGGGTAACCAAAATATATAAAGACCAACAGCATGAGTTTTTCATTTCGTGTGTAGTATTTGTGCATAAATTTATGCTTGTATCTGTAAGAATAATGTTAATTTACCTAAGAAACACTGCAAAACTTTTATATCCTGTAAAAGTTGGCATACAAATTTTCGTAAGAAATGAAACAACAACAAGAAATATTCAAATCAAAATAAACAAATAGCTAAAAATTGTTTCTTGGTCTTACGGTTACATTGCAATATTTCAAAAATTCTGGCATAAAGCAAAACTTATGCAAAAAAAAAACAAAAAAACAATATAAGCTTCTGTAAAGGAGTATGTGTAACAAACTGCTGGCAAGATTACCTTTTCTGGTTTTTCATAAGGACCTTCAAGAGCCAACTGAAGAAAAAAAGTGACTGCAAGACTGGCAAGATTATGTCTGTTTTATTAGTCAAAACACATAGAAAATGCATAAAAATTAAAAAAAGAAAAACTATAAACAAATATGAAAAAGTTTGTAAAAAAAAAAAGCTGGAGTGGAATAAAGTAATATTTAATCTTTATAAATCAGTAATAAATACTTTTAGACAAAGGTAATGTTGGCATACATTTTGAGAAGGATTTTGTAGGAATTTTTTAAGATTCAAAATCTTGAATTTTCGAAATTTTATGAGAAACAATTTTAAAAATAAACAAATATTTAAGCCTTCGCTGATGCTTAATATATATGCTAAAGCTTTCAATTACATTCACTATGACATCAAATAGATTTCAGTTTAAACTTTACTACTAAATTAATTAATTATTCCCTAATATTTAAACAATATTAAATATCAGTCATCGTTACAATTTTCATTTAACATTGTACTTCAACTAAATATTAAACTGCTAACTGACTGACTGACGTTTACCTTGTAAATTGTAGGTATTCAATATTATTTGTTTTAAACTGCATTATGTTGGTATTATTTTTCAAGTTGAAAAATAATAAAACTAGCACTAACACTAGCTATACAATACAATAGTTTTTCATATAAATATACTTAATTAAAAAACTTTTATGTGATTTTTTTGTTGTTCTATACAAAGTAATATTCAGGTACCTAGTACATTTGATTGCTGCAGCAATAGAAATAACATATAAAATAAAATATAAAAAAAACTATAGCTGAAAGTTTTATTTTATAGCTAAAGCAAAAGTAATAGAGTTTCCTGTTAAACTCCTACTCCTGCTACATGTTGAGAGTACTACAACTATTAAAAACTACGATAACAGAAAATAAAAGTAGAGCTGGAAAAAATAACACAACTGTGGCTTCCAAATGAAAGTTAACGTACAAGACTATTGTAGGTTTTCACTAAAATAAAAATAAACCAAAAAAAGAAATACAAGAGAAAATCAAATTAAATATTAGAATTTCTACAAAAAACAAATCTAAAGACTTAACTTCACTTTAGCCTGCAATATAAAGTAGTTAATTATTTATCATAAAGATTTGTATTTCACTGGATATAATTTGTTTAATCAATATTTTTTTAAGCAAACACTTGATTTTTATCAATACCTTTTTTGTAATACCTTTTTAATAAAAATATCTTAAATATTTCATTTCTTTTATTTTCAGAAAACCTTTAGGAAGAATGCTTTGGCAATAATATTTTACAACTTTGAATACTTACACATTTTGTCAGTCAAGTTACATCGATGGCATGTTACATCAATGGAAAACTTTTAAGGAATACAAACATCTGTAATGAGAAAAATAAGACGAAACAATTAAAAAACTAATTACAAATAATAAAATATTAAAGGAAACATTATAAATATTTATTTAAATAAAGTCATTTAAACCAATTTAAGAATCCGATATTTTCATTTAATTTAAATATTATAAGAAAGAGTTAATGGGCTAAAACATTGACTTTCCACTAATTTCGTAGCAGAAAAAAGACAAAAGTTGCTGGCACAGTTCCTGTCTTTGCAAGATTATATCCAACATAGTCAGTATTAAGAACTCTCCAAAAAATCCTGTATGAATCTGATGAATAACCTTTTTAATCATGTAGGAATATATTCAAGCACTCCAGCCAATGACTTACTCTGAATCTGAATAAGATTACGTCTTCTTTAAGAAGACTACGCTTTCTGTTAAAGACTATGTCTTATGTTAAAGACTACGTCTTATGTTAAAGACTACGTTTTATGTTAAAGACTACGTCTTATGTTAAAGACTACGTCTTATGTTAAAGACTACGTCTTCTACGTCTTTTGTTAAAGACTACGTCTTCTGTTTTTAAAAGACTACGTCTTCTATTAAAAACTACGTTTTCTGTTAAAGACTACGTCTTCTGTTTATAATACACCCGTTAACAGTTTAAAATAAGAAGTATTTCTCGCTTAAATTTGGTTTATAAAAGACCCACATTAAAAGTTCCACGTTATCATTTTAAAAGAAACTGTATTTCTAGCTTAAATTTTAACAGTTTAATAGAAGGCGTATTCCTCGCTTAAATTTTCTTTATAACAGACCCACGTTAACAGTTTAATAGAAGGCGTATTTCTCGCTTAAATTTTCTTTATAACAGACCCACGGCGTATTTCTCGCTTAAATTTTCTTTATAACAGACCCACGTTAACAGTTTAATAGAAGGCGCATTTCTCGCTTAAATTTTCTTTATAACAGACCCACGTTAACAGTTTAATAGAAGGCGTATTTCTCGCTTAAATTTTCTTTATAACAGACCCACGTTAACAGTTTAATAAAAGGCGTATTTCTCGCTTAAATTTTCTTTATAACAGACCCACGTTAACAGTTTAATAGAAGGCGTATTTCTCGCTTAAATTTTCTTTATAACAGACCCACGTTAACAGTTTAATAAAAGGCGTATTTCTCGCTTAAATTTTCTTTATAACAGACCCACATTAACAGTTTAATAAAAGGCGTATTTCTCGCTTAAATTTTCTTTATAAAAGACCCACGTTAAAGGAGCCTTATTTCTCGCTTAAATTTACTTTATAACAGACCCACGTTTACAGTTTAAAAGAAGGCATATTTTTCGCTTAAATTTACTTTATAACAGACCCACGTTTACAGTTTAAAAGAAGGCTTACTTTTCGCTTAAATTTACTTTATAACAGACCCACGTTTACAGTTTAAAAGATGGCATATTTTTCGCTTAAATTTGGTTTATAAAAGACCCATGTTAAGAGTTTAAAGGAAACCTTATTTCTCGCTTAAATTTAGTTTATAAAAGATCCACGTTAACAGTTTAAAAGAAGGCATATTTTTCGCTTAAATTTGGTTTATAAATGACCCACGTTAAGAGTCTAAAGGAAACCTTATTTCTCGCTTAAATTTGGTTTATAAAAGATCCACGTTAACAGTTTAAAGGAAGCCTTATTTCTCGCTTAAAATTGGTTTATGAAAGACCCACATTAACAGTTTAAAGGAAGCCTTATTTCTCGTTTAAATTTGATTTATAAAAGACCCACGTTAACAGTTTAAAAGAAGCCGTATTTCCAGTTTAAATTTTGTTTATAAAAGACCCATGTTAACAGTTTAAAGGAAGCCTTATTTCTCGCTTAAAATTGGTTTATAAAAGACCCATGTTAACAGTTTAAAGGAAGCCTTATTTCTCGCTTAAATTTGGTTTATAAAAGACCCACGTTAAGAGTTTAAAGGAAGACTTATTTCTCGCTTAAATTTGGTTTATAAAAGACCCAAGTTAACAGTTTAAAGGAAACCTTATTTCTCGCTTAAATTTGGTTTATAAAAGACCCACGTTAACAGTTTAAAAGAAGCCGTATTTCCAGTTTAAATTTTGTTTATAAGAGAACACCATTATTAGTTAAAAAGAATCCGGATTTCTCGCTTAAATTTTCTTTATAAAACAACCAGTCTACAAATTTAAACTCTTGCAGCGCTACAGTAAACCCAAAGTTGCCTTTGGTTGTAATGACTGTCTATTTTTCTTATAGTTTTATTTACTTCCTTTTAATTTAAAATATTTTCCCAATAACAAGACATATGTTTGCTCATATTTAAGCTCATGGCTGTTAACTGCTTAAACCAAAAACTGCTTGCATAATATAGTCTGGCGATCAATTCTGCTTGCTAATGAAATGACTTTTTATCAGGAAACGCTTTTAATAAGTGCTGCCAAAATGTCTTTTTGTCTGTAATTGTTGTTGTTGTTTTTTTTTTAAGTTTTCCCACTGACGTATGTAATTAAATGCAGCTGTTTAAATATTTAACCATATTTTCTGTTTATTGCCAGAGACTTTTGTTCTTAACTTTGTTTTTTCTGTTTATTGTGACCAATGGCATTTTATGCATTTAAAACCTATGAACAAAAAAGAGATACAATATATAAATTTTTAAGTCTTAAAATTCATTTAATGCTCTTAATTTTTATGAACCCATTTAACATGAGATGTGAAACATATCCTTCTTTTGTTTTCTTATTGATGCAATTTCCACACAAAAAAATGCAAACAAAAAAATATTGATGCGAGTACTATAACTGTGTAGTGTATGGAAAAAAATATGGAAATATTTTAATTTGGTATATCAGTGTTCAGAGACAGTGAAGAACGAAAACTGAAACGAATTTTGAATAAATAACACGCCAATCATTGATCTTTGCCTGTGTGATTTTTACTCACACTCTATCGGCATTTGGGCAGACTCTTCTCTCAGTGATTTTTCGGTTGTTTACCAATATTTACTCTTCAATGTTAAGCTATGTAAGTGATAATAAGCCAGGCGTTTCACCAGCCAATCTTTTACCTTTATCCCGTCAGTTAGTTTGAATTTGATCTGATAGTGATCTTCTGAGGCCTCCTTAAACTGAAAGTTTGCTTACTGGTCTAAATGTTCATTCAGAGGGATCATTTGTGGATCCGAAGTAGACCCTAAACACTCTTAACGGCATTTTTTTAACTTTTGCCCCTAACTGTATGCTTTATACATTTTCAGCCGTGTATGCCTTGCATACATTTCATTATTCCATATTAATATAGTTATAGTATGTAAATAATCATAAAATGTCCCTTTTTTATTATTTAACTTCAATACAACAAACCATAGGATATTAATACATTTATTTATACTTTTTTCTCAGTTTTGGGGTGAAAAAACAATCCAGCATACTCTTAAATAAACAATATGCATATGACCATGTCAGTTTATAATAAAAAATTTCGCATGCCTGTAATACATACACTCAGTCGTATTTTAAAAGTTGATATTTTTTGTTTTTTTTTTATATTGTTTTACATATAAATAAGGTCAACAAAAGATATCGTATTCATATTTATTATTATTTTTTAACATTTTTTATATGTATTTTCATTTCTTTATTTATTTTGTCATAAGAGTATGTAAAATTTTTATAAGAAATATAAATCAACTTTAATCAAGTCAAAAATATAAAACAGATGGGCTTAAATAAAAATGCTTTTAATGGTGTTATTAACGGCAAAATATGAGTGGAAGAGACTGGCTGTATTAAAGTCATTTAAGGTGGCTTAGAGAAGCTGTACTTTCACCTATAAATACGAGCATTTTATTAACTTTGAAAGTGCTTGATAAGTCTAATAAATATAAAGCCATTTTTTAAAGCCAGAAGTTGTTGAATTAATTATATTAGTTATTGTTCAATTCTAGTTCAGTTCAATTTCAGGTTCTACTTATTTCAGATTTTAGTCCGAATTCGGGTTTACATTCTTATTCTGATTATAGGTTAGGGCTTTTAAAAACAAAATTTAAGGGGGAAATACGGCTTCGATTAAACTGTCAACGTGGGTATTTTGTAAACAAACTTTAAGCTAGAAATAAAAACTGCAAGTAGTCTTTAGCAAATACGTGGTATTTAACAGCATACCTAGACTTTAGCAGAAGACGTAGTCATTAACAGAAGACGAAGTCATTAACAGAAGATGTAGTCTTTAACAGAAGACTTAGTCTTTAACAGAATATGTAGTCTTTAACAGAATATGTAGTCTTTAATGGAAGACGTAGTCTATAAAAGAAGATTTAGTTCTAATAGAATACGTAGCCTATAAAATAAGATGTAGCTTTTAACAGAAGACGTAGCGTTTAACAGACTAGTAGTACTTAAATGAAGACGTAATCTTTAAAAGACGACGTTGTATTTAAAAGAAGACGTAGTCCTAAACAGAGGGCATATTCCCTAAAAGAAGGCGTATTCCTTAAAAGAATACGTCGATTTTAAAAGAAAACGTAGCCACTAAAAGAAGAGCTTACTTTAAAAGAATACGTAGTCTTTAAAAGAATGTGTAGTCTTTAACAGAAGACGTAGTCATAAAAAGATACGTAGTTATTAACAGAAGACGTAGTCTTTAACTGAAGACCTAGTAATTAGCAGAAGACCTAGTAATTAACAGAAGACACAGTCTCTAACAGAAGACATAGTATTTTAATCATTTAGCGTAGATCTTTTATAAAGAAACTTTTAGCTAGAAATCCTGATTATTTTAAACCGAAAACGTAGGACTTTTATAAAGAAAATTTTATTTGGAAATCCTGCTTATTTTAAACCGAAAACATGGGTATTTTATAAAGAAAGTTTTAGCTAGAAAACCTGCTTATTTTAAACCGAAAACGTGGGTCTTTTATAAAGACAATTTTAGCTAGAAATCCAGTTTCTTTCAGTCATTTAAAGGGGGTCTTTTATAAAGAAATTTTAAGCCAAAAACACTGCATCTCTGAAACCGACAATGTGGGTCTTTTATAAAGATAATTTTAGCTAGAAATCCTGATTACTTTAAACCAAAAACGTGGGTCTTTTATAAAGAAAATTTTAGCTAGAAATCCTGATTACTTTAAACCAAAAACGTGGGTCTTTTATAAAGAAAATTTTAGCTAGAAATCCTGATTACTTTAAACCAAAAACGTGGGTCTTTTATAAAGAAAATTTTAGCTAGAAATCCTGATTACTTTAAACGAAAAACGTGGGTCTCTTATAAAGAAAATTTTAGCTAGAAATCCTGATTACTTTAAACGAAAAACGTGGGTCTTTTATAAAGAAAATTTTAGCTAGAAATCCTGATTACTTTAAACCAAAAACGTGGGTCTTTTAAAAAGAAAATTTTAGCTAGAAATCCTGATTACTTTAAAACGAAAATGTGGGTCTTTTATAAAGAAAATTTTAGCTAGAAATCCTGAGTACTTTAAACCTAAAACGTGGGTCTTTTATAAAGAACATTTTAGCTAGAAATCCTGATTACTTTAAACGAAAACGTGGGTCTTTTATAAAGAAAATTTTAGCTAGAAATCCTGATTACTTTAAACCAAAAACGTGTGTCTTTTATAAAGAAAATTTTAGCTAGAAATCCTGATTACTTTAAACCAAAAACGTGTGTCTTTTATAAAGAAAATTTTAGCTAGAAATCCTGATTACTTTAAACCAAAAACGTGTGTCTTTTATAAAGAAAATTTTAGCTAGAAATCCAGTTTCTTTCAGTCATTTAAAGGGGGTCTTTTATAAAGAAAATTTTAGCTAGAAATCCAGTTTCTTTCAGTCATTTAAAGGTGGTCTTTTATAAATAAATTTTAAGCCAAAAACACTGCATCTCTGAAACCGACAATGTGTGTCTTTTATAAAGAAAATTTTAGCAAGAAATCCTGATTACTTTAAACCATAAACGTGGGTCTTTTATAAAGAAAATTTTAGCTAGAAATCCTGAGTACTTTAAACCAAAAACGTGGGTCTTTTATAAAGAAAATTTTAGCTAGAAATCCTGATTACTTTAAACCAAAAACGTGGGTCTTTTATAAAGAAAATTTTAGCTAGAAATCCTGATTACTTTAAACGAAAAACGTGGGTCTTTTATAAAGAAAATTTTAGCTAGAAATCCAGTTTCTTTCAGTCATTTAAAGGGGGTCTTTTATAAAGAAATTTTAAGCCAAAAACCCTGCATCTCTGAAACCGACAATGTGTGTCTTTTATAAAGAAAATTTTAGCTAGAAATCCTGCTTCTTTTAATCATTTAACGTGGGTCTTTTATAATGAAAATTTTAGCTAGAAATCCTGCTTATTTTAAACCGAAAACTTTTGTCTTTTATAAAGAAAATTTTAGCTAAAAATCCTGCTTATCTTAAACAGAAAATGTAGGTATTTTATAATGAAAATTTTAGATAGAAATCCTGCTTATCGTAAATCGAAAATGTGGGTCTATTATAAAGAAAATTTTGGCTAGAAATCCTGCTTCATTTAATCATTGATATAAGATTTTTTCTTATTTGTTAGAAAACCTGGTTTTCTTTGGTAGAAGACTTAGTCTTCTTTGGTAGAAGACTCAGTCTTCTTTGGTAGAAGACTTAGTCTTCTTTTATAGAAGGCTTAGTCTTCTTTTATTGAAGACTTAGTCTGCTTTTATAGAAGACTTAGACTTATTTTATAGAAGATTTAGTCGATTTTGATAGAAGACTTTGTCTTCTTTGATAAAAGACTTAGTCTTTTTTTATAGAAGACTTAGTTTTCTTTGGTAGAAGAATTTTTAGAATTTAAAGTATTGAACTCACATTGATTGCAATTTACTGTAGAATTTTAAACATTTTCAAATACTTTAAAACCTCAAAAAATTCAAATGAAAATCAAAATTTAACTAAAGAACACAAAGTCATCTGACGAAATCAAAAATCTAGTAGCAGCAGCAGCATCAAGTCATGCATGATTTACTATTTATTTCCACATTAAACGTAAGCAAAGCAATACCGTCGTAATATTCTCATACACAACTTATTAAAAACCAACAACAAAAACATCATCAACATTGTTGTTAAATATCCTTTGTATATTTATGTAAACAAAACATGTTACTTGTTTCTCATTATGAGTTTTTGAATACAAACCTTCAACTCAACTCAAAAACTCAGCAAAAAAAAATACCGAAATAAGAAAATCCTGATAATTTTCTTTACATGTAACATTACACCAACAAAATTTAAAAAAAAAACACACAAAATGTTGAATGATGTTCAGAAACCAAAAAACAAAAACTTGATGATGGCAAAAGAAACTGAATATACCAAAATACAAATTTAACATGAATGACAAGAACCAAACTAAAGCAAAAAAAAAAAAAAAGTATAAAAGAAATTCTAAACATAACAAAACTACGTGCTGCAATGATAACAACACGTGACACTATAAACACACTATTTCCAAAACATGTTAGAAAAGCTACTCCTGCTACTAACTCCCAGGCTTCCTTTTTAGCCTCCTTATAACAACTACTGCTGCTACAGCTAAACCTAACAAGGACACAAAAAATGCGAAACATTTCAACAAAAAAATGCTCAAAAGAAATGGTTGCAAGAAAAAAATACAACAACAAATTTAACCGCGTAAATACACTTTAACGAAACAGGCTTAAAAACCTTGATTTCTTTTATTTTTTTTTTTTACTCAAACAAAAAACCCACAAAATCCCAAGAATCATAACCATCAGCCCCCAACTTCCATCCGCACCATCAAACTGGGTACGTCATGTTGTGGTGTTGGTTGCTGATGTTAATATTTTTTTTGTTTTTTATGAAAGAGCCAAAAACAAAAAATCTTCATTTGAAACCATTGCTTCATACTGTTTTTGGTGGGTACTTTTTATATGGATTTTGTCAAAAGACTTAAGCGTAAAATAATCCACGCGTGCACACATCGGTACAAGGTATCATCAACGCTGCATAAAAAATTAAAAGCGACAAAAAAACAATAGCAAACTGTATGAAAATATTATAGACATAGTTACGTTAGGGAACAACTAAAGAAAAAATATGTAACCAGGACTATACAGAACCAGGATATCGCAGTTCTTAGTATAGGATGTAGTATTTTTAAGATTGGTTAAGCAAGACGTAGTCATTTAAACAAGACATAGTATTTAAAACAAGACGAAGTCTTTTAAACAAAACGTAGCCTTCTAGAAATCCAGCTTCTTTTAACTTGAAATCCTGCTTCTTTCGTAAAGAAAATTTTAGCTAGAAATCCAGCTTATTTTAACTCGAAAACGTGGGTCTTTTAGAAAGAAAATTTTAAGCTAGAAATCCTGCTTCTTTTATAAAAAAATTTTAGCTAGAAATCCTGCTTTTTTTATCGGAAAATGTGGGACTTTTATAAAGAAAATTTTAAGCTAGAAATCCAGCTTCTTTTAATCATTTAACGTGGGTCTTTTATAAAGAAAATTTTAAGCTATAAATCCAGCTTCTTTTTATCGGAAAACGTAAATCTTTTATAAAGAAAATTTTAGCTAGAAATCCTGCTTCTTTTAACTTGAAAACGTGTGTCTTTTATAAATAAAATTTTATATAGAAATCCTGCTTCATTTAAACCGAAAACAAGAGCCTTCTATAAAGAAAACTTTATCTAGGAAACCTGCTTGTTTTAATCATTTAACGTGGGTCTTTTATAAAGAATATTGTATCTAGAAATCCTGCTTCTTTTAACTTTAAAACGTGGGTTTTTTATAAAGAAAATTTTAGCTAGAAATCCTGCTTCTTTTCATCGGAAAACGTGGGTCTTTTACAAAAAAAAATTTTAGCTAAAAAATCCTGCTTCTTTTAATCATTTTACGTGGGTCTTTTATAAAGAAAATGTTAGCTAGAAATCCCGCTTCTTTTAGTCATTTAACGTGGGTCTTTTATAAAGAAAATTTTAGCTAGAAATCCTACTTCTTCTAACTTGAAAATGTGAGTCTTTTATAAAGAAAATTTTAGATAGAAATCCTGCTTCTTTTATAAAGAAAATTTTAGCTAGAAATCGTGCTTCTTTTAACTTGAAAACGTGGGTCTTTTATAAAGAAAATTTTAGCTAGAAATCCTGCTTCTTTTGACATGAAAACGTGGGTCTTTTATAAAGAAAATTTAGAAATACCGCTTCTTTTAACTTGAAAACGTGGGTGTTTTGTAAGAAAAATTTTAGCTAGAAGTCCTGCTTCTTTTATAAAGAAAATTTTTGCTAGAAATCCTGCTTCTTTTGACATGAAAACGTGGGTCTTTTATAAAGAAAATTTAGAAATACCGCTTCTTTTAACTTGAAAACGTGGGTCTTTTATTAAGAAAATTTTAGCTAGAAATCCTTCTTCTTATAACTTGAAAACGTGGGTCTTTTATAAAGAACATTTTAGCTAGAAATCCTGCTTCTTCTATAAAGAAAATTTTAAGCTAGAAATTCAGCTTCTTTTAACTTGAAAACGTGGGTATTTTATAAAGAAAATTTTAGCTAGAAATCCTGCTTCTTCTATAAAGAAAATTTTAAGCTAGAAATCCAGCTTCTTTTAACTTGAAAACGTGGGTATTTTATAAAGAAAATTTTAGCTAGAAATCCTGTTTCATTTAACTTGAAAACGTGGGTCTTTTATAAAGAAAATTTCAGCTAGAAATCCTGCTTCTTTTAACTTCAAAACATGGATATTTTATAAAGAAAATTTTAAGCAAGAAATCCAGCTTCTTTTTATCGGAAAACGTGGGTATTTTATAAAGAAAATTTTAGCTAGAAATCCTGCTTCTTTTTATCGGAAAACGTGGGTATTTTATAAAGAACATTTTAGCTAGCAATCCTGCTACTTTTTATCGGAAAACGTCTTTAATAAAAAAAATTTTAGCTAGAAATCCTGCTTCTTTTTATCGGAAAACGTGGGACTTTTATAAAGAAAATTTTAGTTGGAAATCCTGCTTCTTTTTATCGGAAAACGTGGGTCTTTTATATAGAAAATTTTAGCTAGAAATCCTGCTTCTTTTAACTTGAAAACGTAAGTATTTTATAAAGAAAATTTTAAGATAGAAGTCCTGCTTTTTTTAACTTGAAAAAGTAAGTCTTTTATAAAAAAAGACCCACGAAATCCTGCTTCTTTTAACTTAAAAACTTTGGTCTTTTATAAAGAAAATTTTCCCCTAGAAATCCTGCTTCTTTTATAAAGAAAATTTAAGCTAGAAATTGTGCTTGTTTTATCTTGAAAACCTTGGTTTTTTATAAAGAAAATTTTACCTAGAAATCCTGCTTCTTTTATAAAGAAAATTTTAGCTAGAAATCCTGCATCTTTTAACTTTAAAACGTGGGTCTTTTATAAAGAAAATTTTAGCTAGAAATCCAGCTTCTTTTAACTTGAAAACGTGGGTATTTTATAAAGAAAATTTTAACTATAAATCCGGCTTCTTTTACCTTGAAAACGTGGGTATTTTATAAAGAAAATTTTAGCTAGAAATCCTGCTTCTTTTAACTTGAAAACGTGGGTATTTTATAAAGAAAATTTTAGCTAGAAATCCTGCTTCTTTTAATCATTTAACGTGGGTCTTTTATAAATAAAATTTTAGCTAGAAATCCTGCTTCTTTTAACTTGAAAACGTGGGTATTTTATAAAGAAAATTTTAGCTAGAAATCCTGCTTCTTTTAATCATTTAACGTGGGTCTTTAATAAAGAAAATTTTAGCCAGAAATCCTGCTTCTTTTAACTTAAAAACGTGGGTCTTTTATAAAGAAAATTTTAGCTAGAAATCCTGCTTCTTTTAATCATATAACGTGGGTCTTTTATAAAGAAAATTTTAGCCAGAAATCCTGCTTCTTTTAATCATTTAACGTGAGTCTTTTATAAAGAAAATTTTAGCTAGAAATCCTGCTTCTTTTAACTTGAAAACCTTGGTCTTTTATAATGAAAATTTTAGCCAGAAATCCTGCTTCTTTTAATCATTTAACGTGAGTCTTTTATAAAGAAAATTTAAGCTAGAAATCCTGCTTATTTTAACTTAAAAACCTTGGTCTTTTATAATGAAAATTTTAGCTAGAAAACCTGCTTCTTTTATAAAGAAAATTTAAGCTGGAAATCCTGCTTCTTTTAACTTAAAAACCTTGGTCTTTTATAATGAAAATTTTAGCTAGAAATCCTGCTTCTTTTATAATGAAAATTTTAGCTAAAAATCCCGCTTTCAATGATCCTCTTGTAAACAAATTTAAAATTATCTCAACTGCTCTTAAATCACTAATATTTCTGCTGGGTTATTTGGAATACTATTTTTGTATAGTGCAGTTTGTATTGCTATTGCCTGGCACATACGTGATATATTAAATTACGCAATAATGCCTTAAGCAACATCACACCGTGAAGATGAGGAGCCGGAGAAGAACTAACCATGATATAAAACTCTTGGTATTGTTCATCATCCCGGTTAATGGTGTGGGTTACCATATGCATATGATAGAATATCATATGTAAAACAATAACAACCAAAGTAGCAAACTGACAAGCAAACCAGCCATCCAGCCAGCCACTGACACGGAGGATGAGCAAAATTCATGATCCAAATTGGTGAAGCAAAAGTGTACATGATGTTTGACACCTTTCTTTTTTTGGCAAAAGAAAAATTTGGTTTATTAAAAAGAGAAATTAAAATTTAATTTTTAAATGAAGCAAGTTTTAGCTATATAAATAAATTGAAGGAACGATGAAAAAAGTTTTTATGACAGAAGCTTAGGTTTAAACATTGATCTATCAAATTCAGCAGAAAGTTATTTGCAACTAAATTTACCTATACAGGGCTGAATCTCTAAATTTGTAATTTTCCTGTAATCCAGAAATATATTTTTGTGATAAAATTCGTTCATCTAGGATTAGCTAATTCTTGTCCATAAATTTCCTTTACAAATCTTTGCTATAAAGCCGTATCATATTATTTCGATTACTTACTAACAAAAAAAAAACCGTCAACTATTTATGTATTTCATATTGCCAGCTTTATTGATCCTTAACAAACTACATACTCTCACTGTCATTTCCAATCTGCCTATTTAAGCCCATAACAATCATCATCAGCATCAATGCTTTTTATTCCCTAAAACAAAAATATCATGACAATTACCTACACTAATACCAGGTGTAAAAAATGTTTAAAGTAAATAGACACCCGGTAAACACTTGAACAAGACACTCTCACTCATTCACCCATGTCAGGACACTGAAACAAAATGCGTTTCGATACAAATTTACACACAATTTTTCCTCTTAAGTAATTTACTCTTAAGCCCCAAGACACAAATTGGTTTTACAACCAAACATCTAAAATAACTACTTACTGTTACTAAAGCGAAATTACCTTATTTTTTTAGTTTCACAGTTCATAGGATGAAAGGACATGCACGGAATGGAAGGTGGGTAGGATGGACAGGCGTTACACTGGGGAAAAGTAATGATAAGCTTTTTATAATACCAATAAGAAGAAAAAAACAAACTATGTACAACTAAAAAACGAGGGAGAAGAAATGTTGAACAAAAAAATAAAAACAGCAAACTTCAATTGAGTTTTGCCATTAAAGCGTGAAATAAAATTGAGATCATATAACAAGGAATAAAACAATAACAGGCAATAACGACAAAAGGCAGCAGCAACAAACTGTAGGAATTTTAAACTACTATACAGGAAATACATATTTATAAGGACCTTTTTAATTTAGACAACCAGCTTCCTTTAAGATGAAAATGTGACTCCTTTTATAAAGATAATTTTAGCTAGAAACCTTTGTATAAAGAAATTTTAAGCTACAAATCCATCTTCTTTTAACTTGAAAATGTATATCTTTTATAAAGAAAATTTTGAGCTAGAATTCCAGCGCTTCTTTTAGCTTTGAAATGTGGGTCTTTTATAAAGAAAGTTTTAAGCTAGAAATCAAGTTTCTTGTGACTCGAAAAGCTGGGTATTTTATAAAGAAAATTTTGAGCTAGAAATCCAGCATCTTTTAGCTTGAAATTGAGGATATTTTATAAAGAAATGTTAAGCTAGAAATCTTGCATCTTTTAAACTGACTACGTGGGTTTTTTATACAAAAATTTTAAGTTACAAATCCTGCATCTTTTAAATCGACAACGTGGGTCTTTTATAAAGAAATTTTATGACAGAAATCCTGCATCTTTTAAATCGACAATGTAGGTCTTTTATAAAGAAAATTTTAGCTAGAAATCCTGCATCTTTTAATCATTTAACGTGGGTCTTTTATAAAGAAGATTTTAGCTAGAAATCCTGCTTCTTTTAATCATTTAACGTGGGTCTTTTATAAAGAACATTTTAGCTAGAAATCCTGCTTATTTTAATCATTTAACGTGGGTCTTTATTAAAGAAAATTTTATCTAGAAATCCTGCTTCTTTTAATCATTTAACGTGGGTCTTTTATAAAGAAAATTTTATCTAGAAATCCTGCTTCTTTTAATCATTTAACGTGGGTCTTTTATAAAGAAAATTTTATCTAGAAATCCTGCTTCTTTTAATCATTTAACGTGGGTCTTTTATAAAGAAAATTTTATCTAGAAATCCTGCTTCTTTTAATCATTTAACGTGGGTCTTTTATAAAGAAAATTTTATCTAGAAATCCTGCTTCTTTTAATCATTTAACGTGGGTCTTTTATAAAGAAAATTTTATCTAGAAATCCTGCTTCTTCTAATCATTTAACGTGGGTCTTTTATAAAGAAAATTTTATCTAGAAATCCTGCTTCTTTTAATCATTTAATGTGGGTCTTTTATAAAGAAAATTTTAGCTAGAAATCCTGCTTTTTCTAATCATTTAACGTGGGTCTTTTATAACGAAAATTTTAGCTAGAAATCCTGATGCTCCCAAACGTTTTGAAATTGTTGCTTGAGTATCTCCAAATGATTTTACAAGCTCTTGTTGAATTTGACAACAATCCTCATAAAGTAATGAATCCAATTTTTGGTTTTCAAGCTTTTTTGGTTGGCCACTTCTGAACCGAACAAGCCATTTATCTGACGTTGAAGCCGATGAAACACATACACCATTAGCATTGATGAGTTCAATAAATATTTCTGAACTGCCGTAATTATTTACCTTAACAACTTCAGACCTTCATATTTATTAATTCCATGGAAAATTCTTTATATATTTTAAAACTTATTAACTTTTTCTATGAAAATTATAGTTTAAATGTATATTATTGATACAGTAATCCAAGGCAAAGCAAGAAAGCCAACTTATACAAATTGAAGTGGACAAGGAAACCTTGAAATTGTTAATTTAAAATTCTAAAATATTTTACTTGTTCTAAATGTGAAAACTTTGCTATAACCTGCCAAGCCTATTTACCATAATCTTTTTAACTTTAGCAAATGTTTTTAATAATATTTTTTGTTTTTTTTTTTAAATGCCTACAAAATATTCATCTAATATAAAATTCCATTATAAAGGGCAGTCATTGATAAGCCACATCAATATATTGATGATATCTTAAATATAAAAAACGAATCCTATTATATCTACCAATTTCTTTTTCATTTTACTTTAAAACCAGGTATTACCCCCTACCAAAAACTACAAACCTTATAAATATCAAAGTGCAAATAATTGTAAGCTCACAATAATAACAACACAAAAATATATATAAATATGAAACACTTCCTTCCTTCCTTCCACAAGAAATAAAATAAATTTATAAAAAAAAAACTAAATAGAAATTGTTCAGATGAAAAATATCTAGTTACCACTTACTTATTTATCTTACACCCTTAAATACTTATTTATAATACACAGAAATAAGAAAAATTTTAAGAAAAAGAAAAAAAATGCTTATATGAACTAAAATTAAAAACCTTATCAAATTGATTGGATTTTGTACAGAAAAAAGGCCAAAATAAAAGAGAGAGTGAAACAAAAATGTTATGGATGTATGAAGGCCAACAAGTACTGCACTGGAGAAAACTAAATCGTAGGAACCTTAGCAAGAACTACTCAACATTAAAACTTAATAGCCTTAAACGAAACAACAGCAACAACTAAAAAAAAAATTGGAAAACAAAAAAAAAAAACAGAAACACGGTTTAAGGAAAAGGTCAATATAGCAGAAATAATAAGCTAAAAATAAGAGAAAAATATTCGAGGAATTGGCCAAGAAAACAAACATCAAATAATACAATACAAACTGCTAAAATTGTTGCAACAAAAATTAACTGACAAACACCACTACTCACATTCCCCAAACAACAGCAAAATTTACAGTCATCATGGATTGGAGTCATTCATTACACTGTGCAACAAATGAAGACTTTTGGAAAAACAAACGATTGTTTTACCAAAGGTTAATAAAACCCTGTACTCAGTTTGTCAATTTGGGTGACCAATTTGTGTTTGTGGCCCTCCAAATATTCTGAAATACAGTGGAACCTCAAAAAAAGTTGTCATCAGTTTTTGTCCAACAGCTAAGTCAGACTTGGTGATACCGCTTAACCTTATATGGCAATAATATAGCTAAGAGTCCACCAAACCAATTTTGCTTACATTGTTTGCAAAACAAATAGCTTTTTCGAGTACTTTTTTGAAAAAAAATATAAAAAAATTCGGAAAACAAAAAAACGGAAACACGGTTTAATGAAAATGTCAATATAACAGAAATAATTAGCCAAAAATAAGAGAAAAATATTAGAGGAATTGCCCAAGAAAACAAACATCAAATAATACAATACAAACTGCTAAAATTGTTGCAGCAAAATTAACTACTCACATGCCACAAACAAGAGCAAAATTTACAGTCATCATCGGTTGGACTCATTCATTACAATGTGCAACAAATAAAGACTTTTGGAAAAGCACACGATTGCTTCACCAAAGGCTAATGAAACCCTGTACTCAATTTGTCAATTTAGGTGACCTACTTTTTTATGGCCCTCCAAATATTCTGAAATACAGTGGGCCCTCAAAAAAAGGTGTCACCAGTTTTTGGCCAACAGCTAAGTCAGACTTGGTGATACCGCTTAACCTTATATGGCAATAATGTAGCTAATAGTCCACCAAACCAATTTTGCTTACATTGTTTGCCAAAAAAATAGCTTATTTTAGTCATTTAAATCATGTCTTTAATAAAGAAATTTTAAGCTAGAAATCTTGCTTCTTTTAATCATTTAACGCGGGTCTTTTATAAAGAAAATTTTAGCTAGAAATCCGGCTTCTTTTAATCATTTAACGTGGGTCTTTTATAAAGAACATTTTAGCTAGAAATCCTGCTTCTTTTAGTCATTTAACGCGGGTTTTATAAAGAAAATTTTAGCTAGAAATCCTGCTTCTGTTAATCATTTAATGTCGGTCTTTTATAAAGAAAATTTTAGCTAGAAATCCTGCTTCTTTTAATCATTTAACGCGGGTTTTTTATAAAGAAAATTTTAGCGAGAAATCCTGCTTCTTTTAATCATTTATTGCGGGTCTTTTATAAAGAAAATTTTAGCTAGAAATCCTGCTTCTTTTAATTATTTAACGCGGGTGTTTTATAAAGAAAATTTTAGGTAGAAATCCTGCTTCTTTTAATCATTTAACGCGGGTCTTTTATAAAGAAAATTTTAGCTAGAAATCCTGCTTCTTTCAATCATTTAACAGCTAAGTCAGACTTGGTGATACCGCTTAACCTTATATGGCAATAATATAGCTAAGAGTCCACCAACCTAATTTTTGTTTACATTGGTTGCCAATATTATTTGCTTTTTCGCGTCCTTTTTTTGAAAATAACTTCCAGGAACTCCTGCTTTTTACCAACAATATTTAGCAAGGCTGTAGCTACGATAAAGCTGAACAACTCTTGTGAACACATCGATGATATCTGAACGTGTCTAAGGAGTGAAATCGAAGAAACCTTAACACCAAGTCTGAATTAGCTGTTGACCAAAAACTAATGACAACTTTTTTTGAGGGCCCACTGTATTTCAGAATATTTGAAGGGCCAATAAACACAAATTAATCAACAAAACTGACCATTTTTTTATTCTCACTCAATTATTGAACATTATAGTGCATCGAAAATGTAGAATTTTCTGCCAACAAAGCTTCATATGCGGGAAGTTTTACTTTACTTCTAAATTTGAAAATAAGTACAGCTAAACACACCCAGCGAATGGTTAATACGTTTCATCGAATTTGACACGGAAACAATTTGACACAGAAAACAAAATTCTCCATGAATACTGCTGTAAAACTCAACAAGAGCTTGCGAAATCATTGGGAGCTACTCAATCAGCAATTTCAAATCGTTTTGTAGCAGCAGGATTCATCCAAAACCAGGGAAACTAGGTACAATACGAATTGAAGCTGAAGAACGATTTTGCATGTCTAAAATGATGCATGAACGCTATAAAAGAAAATCACCAGCCTTATAGTCAACACCTTGCCCTGTCCTACTACTATTTGTTTCGATCAATACAGAAAGCTCTCTCTGGGATAAACTTCACTTTGGAACAGAATATTCGCAATTGGTTTGATTCATTCGTGGCCTCAAAAGATGAGCAGTTCTTTTGGATCGGAATCCATATGTTGCCACAAATATGGAAAAACGGTCATAGCTAACAATGGCCAATACTTGGAGCAAATTTATATTGTGCAAAGGTTTCAAAATAAAAGCTGAACATTTGAAAAAATCCCATATTTTTAAGTCATACATAACAATAAATTCCATAAAAACAACAACATTGTTTTTTTAAAATAACATTGTCTAACTTATATAAAACTCTTACTTTAAAAACAAAATTAAAACAATATTATTCTAATGTTAATTAAAAAAAAAGAAGAAAAAAACTCAAAATAAAACTTATTAATATTTCACACTGGGAGTTGGGTGTAACTCGCAGTTATTTATACAAAACTGTTAAAACAAAACAAACATAAATGTCATATAATTTTCAGAGCTTTGTCTTTAAATGATATTTATATACATTACAGTCCTTGTACTTTCTACATACATATGTACGTATGATATGTTTTCTTAACCCTACGGGATATAAACATGCAAAATAGCAATGTGTAGTTGTCGTTGCTCTACAATACAATTCATTTAAACAGCCAAATACTTTGTTATATTTATTAACATGTTTAACACTAATTAACTAAAGTTGGACGGAATGTTAGACGAATGGTAGAATAAAATGCATATTATGAGTAATAATGTTAAAGGGACATTATAATTTAAGGGAAATTACTGGTGCCTAGCTAGATGTTTGTTTTTGGTGGAAAAAATAATAAATAGTTTTTAAATTTTTGTAGTTGTAAACCAACAATTTAAGTGCAAAGACGAGACAGGGATTTTTCGAGACTCTTTAGAGTGTGCTTATGAATAAAAATTGGTACTAATTTATAAGAAATGAATTGTGGAGAAATAAAAATAACCCAACACAATATGAAACAATAAAGTAAGCTCAATCGTGGATCTTTCTATACTTCAATTTTAAGCTCAATCGTGGATCTATCTATACTTCAATTTTAAGCTCAATTGTCAATCTTCATATACTTCAATTTTAAGCTCAATTGTCAATCTTCATATACTTCAATTTTAAGCTCAATCGTGGATCTTTCTATACTTCAGTTTTAAGCTCACTCGTCGATCTTTATATGCTTCAATTTTAAGCTCAATTGTCAATCTTTCTATACTTCAATTTTAAGCTGAATTGTCAATCTTTCTATACTTCAATTTTAAGCTCAATTGTGGATGTTTCTTTACTTAAATTTTAAGCTCAATTGTCAATCTTTCTATACTTCAATTTTAAGCTCAATCGTGGATGTTTCTTTACTTAAATTTTAAGCTCAATCGTGGATCTTTCTATACTTCAATTTTAAGCTCAATCGTGGATCTTTCTATACTTAAATTTTAAGCTCAATCGTGGATCTTTCTATACTTCAATTTTAAGCTCAATTGTCAATCTTTCTATACTTCAATTTCAAGCTCAATTGTCAATCTTTCTATAGTTCAATTTTAAGCTCAATCGTGGATTTTTCAATTCTTGTATCAGACATTACCCAACAACTATATAATTGAATTACAAACACAACTGTGAGAACAACGTTATATCTTTGCACTCTCCATAGTTTTTGCTGGGTTATTTTTCATTACTTAATCCCACAACTCTACCTGGTTGTATAATTAAAATGATAAATGTGTTTATTGTATAAAACTACACAATAAAACAACGAAATATATTAAGTGAACAAAGCTCTAACAACCACACTTATTTCCCCACCCCCTTAAAGTATGCAACAGTAACAAGAAAAAACACGACAATGCCTTAAACTATGCAATGCAAAATAAAATTATACAGCTTTGCTTTGCTTTACAGCATTGCATATTTACTCCGCATAATGCATACAATTAAATTTAAATTCCTTTTACAAATACGCAGCATACAACATTTTCCTTTTATTTATTAAAGAATTTACAACACAAAAAAAATAAACTAAACTACAACTAAACTGCTTCCCGTTGTTCTGTTGATGCCAAATAATAAACTCAGCATTTACAAAAAAAAAAAACCCTAGAAATTTCTAAGTGTGAATTGTAATTAAAATTTCATGTTCTTAAGGAAAATCTTCTTTCTATTAAGAAATGTTAGCAACACCTACTTTGCGCCACCTTATACCGCCAAGAGTGAGTGAAATTTTCAAAATTGTTTTGCTGAATTGAATTTTACGCTTCTTTTGATAAACGCTAAATCACAAACAACAATACTATACGGCAACAGCAAATGAAAAAGAGAGGAGCAAGAAAAGGAAAAGAGTAGCTTTTGAATGGGTTATAAATTTGTGTAAAATGCATTTCACCACCTAAAAGTATGCTAAAGAAAATTACGAGTAATAAATGCAAAATAATGTAAATTTTATTTAAGAAAATACATAAAAGAAGTAAAAAGGATATTATTTATTTCTAATTTAAAGTTGAGAAATTGAAGCGAAATAAAAATTGATTAAACGCAATACGAGATGAGAGAAATGAATACAAAAGTTTGATTTACAATGGGAATTGAAAACCTGAAAATGGGAATGAAAATTTTTATTATAGATTTGATTTCAATAATTAACTTTATTTTCATTTGTAGTTAATGATTATTCTTAGTGTTTTTCTGTTTTATTAATATAACCTACAAAATCTAAACAATTTGATAAACACAATCCTGAGTTTGTAGGAGCAAAATAGTTTGATGCTCATGAATATATCACAATGACATTTAATCAATAAATTAGGGCTCCACAACATATCAATGTTTTAATATTACTAGCTCATATATTTATTTAGTTCTTAAAAATTGTTATTCTACCGGTTCGAAGGACCAACAGATTTGCTTTTTAATATTCCCTCCTGTACAGCATACTTTAGGGCGTTGTTGTTTAATATTTCACCCATTGTTTGTTGCCTTTCTTTCATACAAGTAAATTATTATTGCCAAATTAATATGCAAAATAAGTTGACAAGTAAAATAAGCTATTAATAACATCTGTTTTGTTTTCTCTCCATTATTTTGTTTCATATTTAGCATCATAAAATATAATTTGGTAATGCTGTAAAACTTCTTTAAAAACCCGTAGCAAGAAAAAATCATATAACACACATGTTTTTTTTAATATCACACATTAGCCATGTACGAGTACACATATTTTGGGTAATAATTTCTGTTTATATTTTTTCCCTCGATAAATTTATATACTCGCAACATACATGGCTAAAGATATTAAGGAATTATTGGGGAAAATGTTGCATGATTAAATTAATAGTGAACATATTATGGGACAAAATAATAAAATAGTAAAAGGACAACAATTTGCATTTTTATAATGAAAATCAAATTTTATTTAAATTCAAGTATAGAAAGATCCACGATTGAACTTAAAATTGTACAATAGCAAGATCCACGATTGAGCTTAAAATTGTACAATAGCAAGATCAACGATTGAGCTTAAAATTGTACAATAGCAAGATCCACGATTGAGCTTAAAATTGTACAATAGCAAGATCCACGATTGAGCTTAAAATTGTACAATAGCAAGATCCACGATTGAGCTTAAAATTGTACAATAGCAAGATCCACGATCGAGCTTAAAATTGTACAATAGCAAGATCCACGATTGAGCTTAAAATTGTACAATAGCAAGATCCACGATTGAACTTAAAATTGTACAATAGCAAGATCAACGATTGAGCTTAAAATTGTATAATAGCAAGATCCACGATTGAGCTTAAAATTGTACAATAGCAAGATCCACGATTGAGCTTAAAATTGTACAATAGCAAGATCCTCGATTGAGCTTAAAATTGTACAATAGCAAGATCCACGATTGAGCTTAAAATTGTACAATAGCAAGATCCACGATTGAGCTTAAAATTGTACAATAGCAAGATCCACGATTGAGCTTAAAATTGTACAATAGCAAGATCCACGATTGAGCTTAAAATTGTATAATAGCAAGATCCACGATTGAGCTTAAAACTGTACAATAGCAACATCCACGACTGAGCTTAAAATTGTACAATAGCAAGATCCACGATTGAGCTTAAAATTGTACAATAGCAAGATCCACGATTGAGCTTAAAATTGTACAATAGCAAGATCCACGATTGAGCTTAAAATTGTACAATAGCAAGATCCACGATTGAGCTTAAAATTGTACAATAGCAAGATCCACGATTGAGCTTAAAATTGTACAATAGCAAGATCCACGAATGAGCTTAAAATTGTACAATAGCAAGATCCACGATTGAGCTTAAAATTGTACAATAGCAAGATCCACGATTGAGCTTAAAATTGTACAATAGCAAGATCCACGATTGAGCTTAAAATTGTACAATAGCAAGATCCACGATTGAGCTTAAAATTGTACAATAGCAAGATCCACGATTGAGCTTAAAATTGTACAATAGATAGATCCACGATTGAGCGTAAAATTGTACAATAGATAGATCCACGATTGAGCTTAAAATTGTACAATAGCAAGATCAACGATTGAGCTTAAAATTGTATAATAGCAAGATCCACGATTGAGCTTAAAATTGTACAATAGCAAGATCCACGATTGAGCTTAAAATTGTACAATAGCAAGATCCACGATTGAGCTTAAAATTGTACAATAGCAAGATCCACGATTGAGCTTAAAATTGTACAATAGCAAGATCCACGATTGAGCTTAAAATTGTACAATAGCAAGATCCACGATTGAGCTTAAAATTGTACAATAGCAAGATCCACGATTGAGCTTAAAATTGTATAATAGCAAGATCCACGATTGAGCTTAAAACTGTACAATAGCAACATCCACGACTGAGCTTAAAATTGTACAATAGCAAGATCCACGATTGAGCTTAAAATTGTACAATAGCAAGATCCACGATTGAGCTTAAAATTGTACAATAGCAAGATCCACGATTGAGCTTAAAATTGTACAATAGCAAGATCCACGATTGAGCTTAAAATTGTACAATAGCAAGATCCACGATTGAGCTTAAAATTGTACAATAGCAAGATCCACGAATGAGCTTAAAATTGTACAATAGCAAGATCCACGATTGAGCTTAAAATTGTACAATAGCAAGATCCACGATTGAGCTTAAAATTGTACAATAGCAAGATCCACGATTGAGCTTAAAATTGTACAATAGCAAGATCCACGATTGAGCTTAAAATTGTACAATAGCAAGATCCACGATTGAGCTTAAAATTGTACAATAGATAGATCCACGATTGAGCGTAAAATTGTACAATAGATAGATCCACGATTGAGCTTAAAATTGTACAATAGAAAGATCCACGATTGAGCTTAAAATTGTACAATAGATAGATCCACGATTGAGCTTAAAATTGTACAATAGATAGATCCACGATTGAGCTTAAAATTGTACAATAGATAGATCCACGATTGAGCTTAAAATTGAAGTATAGAAAGATCCACGATTGAGTTATAGATATATCCACGATTGATTTATAGACATATCCACGATTGAGCTTAACATTAAAGTATAGAAACATCCACGATTGAGCTTAAAATTTAAGTATAGAAAGATCCACGATTGAGCTTAAAATTGAAGTATAGAAACATCCCCGATTAAGCTTAAAATTTAAGTATAGAAACATCCACGATTGAGCTTAAAATTGAAGTACAGAATGATTGACAATAGAGCTTAAAATTTAGGTACAGAAATGTCCACGATTGGGCTTAAAATTGAAGTAAAGTAAGACTCACGATTGGGCTTAAAATTGAAGTTAAGTAAGACTCACGATTGAGTTTAAAATTGAAGTACTGAAACATCCACGATTGCGCTCAAAATTGAAGTAGAGAAACATCCACGATTGAGCTTAAACTTTAAGTATAGAAAGATCCACGATTGAACTTAAAATTTAAGTATAGAAAGATCCACGATTGAGCTTAAAATTGAAGTATAGAAAGATCTATGATTGAGCTTAAAATTGAAGTATAGAAAGATTGTAGAAATCAATAATCAGGATTGACGTAAACTTCATAATATAGTTGCATGAAACAACTCCAATATAAAACCAGTTCATCAATCTTAAAGAATTTGGGATTAAAGACATCTGAAATAAAGAAATACTTCAAATATTCAGTCTAAGAAGAATACTTCAACATTGGTATTTATTAAAAGGGATAATGGGCTTTTTCCTATAGTTCAAGAGTAATTTTTATGTCTAAATAAAAAACATTTACAAAATAATTTCCGTTATCTGTAAATATGTATCTTTAGCAAATACTATTTCATTTGAAGTGTTAACTGACAAACATTAAGACATACTTCCCCTTTGCAAATCTAATATCTGTTTTTATCATCCCTTCTATTTAGGTTAAACATCTCAATTTCATAGATTTATTTTCCAAATGTTTCAATTTCTTTCTACGAATGTATAATGGAAATTTAATATGATTTTAACAATGTTTAGATGAAAAACAAAAACAAATGTAGAAAGCTGCAAAATATCAACCCCCCTTATACATATTTATTTAGCAGTGATGAAAAACAAAACTGAAATGATTTGAACAGGAAAATAGGAATCCTATTACATTAGAGTTTATATTTTAAAATTATTTCTTTTAGAAAAAATATACAAAAGAACAACAATTGCAAAAAATATGTATGTATATAAAATAGAATAAATATAAACACCTCATATCAAAACAAGAAAAGTAGAGAGATGTGGAGCAAAAAATTTATAAAACAAAATATATAAAACCGCCTCATGAAAACAAAATATTAAATAACTTCTAAATCGAATTAAACAGGAGGTGGCAAAAGTTGTGAAACAAAGTTTTTGAAAAAGAAGGAAATAAATATGAAATTTTACGGTGTTTAGGTGTGACTGTACATTTTATGGTCAATTCGAAGGTTGGTTCGAAGGACCATTTTTCTGCTTTCAACAGAATTATATTCCATTCAATGTAATGATAAATAAACACTCTTAAAGAAAGGTATGGACAAAATTAAGTATGTGAAGTGCTAACATGATAATAAGCATGTTGTCCGATTGAGGTTCGAAGGACCATTTAAAATATAATTGAATATTTTTCCCTTTTTGATATTTTTTCGTTCGTTTTCTAAAAGAACACTATTTTGTTGCCATAATTGCGTGACAGACTGCTGTGAAAGCCAATCATCTACACATTTATTTATTTTAAAAACTGACAAATATTTCAAATAAATATCAAATAAAAATTAAATTTGGTTCCATCTATTATTGTATTAAAGTAACAAATATTATTAAGGTTGATTTTTTTCTCTAATTCAAAGGGAAAAAGGCAAAAAAAAAACATAAAATAGGATAAAATAGAATTGAACTAAAAAATACTTCTAAGAACAAAACTAGATTAAATTTCAAACCGAAATTCAATTATAAAATAAGTGAACAAATAAACAAGTTATTGATACATGACATTTCAGAATAAATAAAATATTATTTGAACATAAATATGTAGACATGTGTTTCGCCCTTTTTTTGAAGCATTTTCACTTGAAAGAAGTGATGATGAACTATTGCAATTTGTAGCCAAAGAAAACACACAAATTATAACACTTTTATCTTCTGCCCTCCCCCCTGCTATAATTTGGCAAATTAAATAAGCTATTGCTAAAGAACGTACGAACGTATAAATAAATAAAATATAAATTTTCTATGACATTATTTGCTTTCGAATACAATTTATGATTAAATGTTGTCTGTTCATATTCTTTGCACTCTCCTTGAAATGTTCCTATATATTTCGTTGTTAAAAGAACCATTTTTAATAAATTGTTTACCTTTTTATCGTTTATATGTATTGTCGCATTTTTTTCCATTTTAACAAAAGTTTATTTGATTGAGTCACGTTTTTGAAAATTTTTTAATTTTGTTATATTTATATTTAACTTTTAGCCATAAATCTAATCTTAATATTAACAGCCAAATATTTACACCTTGTTGTATTTTTCTCATTTTTTTTGTTGTTGCCACTTTCAATACCATTTAGTTTATTTGGCAGAGTAAACAATTTATTTTGGTATTTTTTTTCCTGGGGAAAAGTTTTGCCAGCTGAGGTAGGAGCATTGGAATAAGAAAAAAAAAATCATATACTCAGCCTTTCGCCAACATACTCAATCATAATACACTTGTGACAATGGGATAGCAGGAGAATGATAACGCAGATAGGCATATCGAGAATTACCTTCTCTAAATATTTTATATGGATCTGGCTATACTTAAATTTTAAGCTCAATCGTGTATCTTTCTATACTTCAATTTTAAGCTCAATCGTGGATCTTTCTATACTTCAATTTTAAGCTCAATCGTGGATCTTTCTATACTTCAATTTTAAGCTCAATCGTGGATCTTTCTATACTTCAATTTTAAGCTCAATCGTGGATCTTTCTATACTTCAATTTTAAGCTCAATCGTGGATCTTTCTATACTTCAATTTTAAGCTCAATCGTGGATCTTTCTATACTTAAATTTTAAGCTCAATCGTGGATGTTTCTATACTTCAATTTTAAGCTCAATCGTGGATCTTTCTATACTTCAATTTTAAGCTCAATCGTGGATGTTTCTATACTTCAATTTTAAGCTCAATCGAGGATGTTTCTATACTTAAATTTTAAGCTCAATCGTGGATCTTTCTATACTTCAATTTTAAGCTCAATCGTGGATCTTTCTATACTTCAATTTTAAGCTCAATCGTGGATCTTTCTATACTTTAATTTTAAGCTCAATCGCGGATCTTTCTATACTTCAATCTTAAGCTCAATCGTGGATGTTTCAATACTTCAATTTTAAGCTCAATCGTGGATCTTTCTATACTTCAATCTTAAGCTCAATCGTGGATGTTTCAATACTTCAATTTTAAGCTCAATCGTGGATGTTACAATACTTCAATTTTAAGCTCAATCGTGGATCTTTCTATACTTCAATTTTAAGCTCAATCGTGGATCTTTCTATACTTCAATTTTAAGCTCAATCGTGGATCTTTCTATACTTCAATTCTAAGCTCAATCGTCAATCTTTCTATACTTCAATTTTAAGCTCAATCGTGAATCTTTCTATACTTCAATTCTAAGCTCAATCGTGGATCTTTCTATACTTCAATTTTAAGCTCAATCGTGGATGTTTCTATACTTTAATTTTAAGCTCAATCGTGGATGTTTCTATACTTTAATTTTAAGCTCAATCGTGGATCTTTCTATACTTCAATTTTAAGCTCAATCGTGAATCTTTCTATACTTCAATTTTAAGCTCAATCGTGGATCTTTCTATACTTCAATTTTAAGCTCAATCGTGGATCTTTCTATACTTCAATTTTAAGCTCAATCGTGGATCTTTCTATACTTCAATTTTAAGCTCAATCGTGGATCTTTCTATACTTCAATTTTAAGCTCAATCGTGGATCTTTCTATACTTCAATTTTAAGCTCAATCGTGGATCTTTCTATACTTCAATTTTAAGCTCAATCGTGGATCTTTCTATACTTCAATTTTAAGCTCAATCGTGGATCTTTCTATACTTCAATTTTAAGCTCAATCGTGGATCTTTCTATACTTCAATTTTAAGCTCAATCGTGGATCTTTCTATACTTCAATTTTAAGCTCAATCGTGGATCTTTCTATACTTCAATTTTAAGCTCAATCGTGGATCTTTCTATACTTCAATTTTAAGCTCAATCGTGGATCTTTCTATACTTCAATTTTAAGCTCAATCGTGGATCTTTCTATACTTCAATTTTAAGCTCAATCGTGGATCTTTCTATACTTCAATTTTAAGCTCAATCGTGGATCTTTCTATACTTCAATTTTAAGCTCAATCGTGGATCTTTCTATACTTCAATTTTAAGCTCAATCGTGGATCTTTCTATACTTCAATTTTAAGCTCAATCGTGGATCTTTCTATACTTCAATTTTAAGCTCAATCGTGGATCTTTCTATACTTCAATTTTAAGCTCAATCGTGGATCTTTCTATACTTCAATTTTAAGCTCAATCGTGGATCTTTCTATACTTCAATTTTAAGCTCAATCGTGGATCTTTCTATACTTCAATTTTAAGCTCAATCGTGGATCTTTCTATACTTCAATTTTAAGCTCAATCGTGGATCTTTCTATACTTCAATTTTAAGCTCAATCGTGGATCTTTCTATACTTCAATTTTAAGCTCAATCGTGGATCTTTCTATACTTCAATTTTAAGCTCAATCGTGGATCTTTCTATACTTCAATTTTAAGCTCAATCGTGGATCTTTCTATACTTCAATTTTAAGCTCAATCGTGGATCTTTCTATACTTAAATTATAAGCTCAATCGGGGATCTTTCCATACTTCGAATTTAAGCTCAATCGTGGATCTTTCTATACTTCAATTCTAAGCTCAATGTCAATCTTTCTATACTTCAATTTTAAGCTCAATCGTGTATCTTTCTATACTTCAATTTTAAGCTCAATCGTGGATCTTTCTATACTTCAATTTTAAGCTCAATCGTGGATCTTTCTATACTTCAATTTTAAGCTCAATCGTGGAGCTTTCTATACTTCAATTTTAAGCTCAATCGTGGATCTTTCTATACTTCAATTTTAAGCTCAATCGTGGAGCTTTCTATACTTCAATTTTAAGCTCAATCGTGGAGCTTTCTATACTTAAATTTTAAGCTCAATCGTGGATCTTTCTATACTTCAATTTTAAGCTCAATCGTGGATCTTTCTATACTTAAGTTTTAAGCTCAATCGTGGATCTTTCTATTCTTCAATTTTAAGCTCAATCGTGGATGTCTCTATACTTCTATTTTAAGCTCAATCGTGGATGTTTCTTTACTTCAATTTTAAGCTCAATCGTGGATCTTTCTATACCACAATTTTAAGCTCCAATGTAAGTTGTTTAGTTTAATGATACAATGTACCTCTGTAGTGAACTTGAAGTATACATCGCCTTCTTTCCGCTTCGTTAACTTCCCTTATTGTTTAGTTATTTCTTTTATACGTTATTTAGAAACTCATATTGTCACGAAATATATTTACTCTTTGTACTTGTATGCATATGCTTAGCTAAAATGAATATATATGAATATGGTTTCTATACGGTATTCCGCCTTAAGTTATTTTCTTTTGTGATTTTTACTTACAGATGGCATACGAAAAGCAAACAAGCGAACCAACATACAAACAGACAGACATACAGAAACAGGAACGCAACTGTGGAAAAAAAGACAAACCATCTTCTGCTACTTTAGAAAGCAATAAGTAACATTGTTGTACGTTTTAACGCCTAAAAGCATGCTATACATACAAACAAAACAAAGGAAAGTACGAAGTACGAGCAGCAAGAATTTATTGTAAAGCAATCTAACGCATGTTTGCATATAAATTATTATATTTGCCAAGTCTTTTTTTTCTACTTTTCATTCTTCTTATAAATATATGGCAAATGCTCATTCATACATTCTTTTTATTTAGTTTTGTTCAGTTCAGAGTTAAAAGTATCCTCAGAGAGTGAACAGTATGTGTACTTTTCTTTTTGAATGTCAACAAATTTCTCGAAAATATTGTCAATTTTTTTTCCAAAGCTAGTTTAACAGAGAGAGTGAGTGTGTGTTTTGGTATGAATTCCAAGCAGTTTTTGGTTTAAGGTAAACATATGCTTAAGACATAAAAGATAATATTGAATTTTAAGTTTGATTTAGCATAAAAGTATGTATCTCATACACACCCATATTATAGTGTTGCTTGTATCATTATTAATCCAAGAATGTGTTCAAAATTTCTTCTATAGGCAAGAGGAGTATATATGAAAAGGATGTACTTATATCCTTAATATATGCCAGAAGTTATTGTGTGAATGCTAAGCAAGTTAGTTGAGCTTGAGGTGCAAAATAAAGAAACTATTTGTCAATTCTAAGCAGGTGTTTTATAAGAAATATATGGCTAAAAGGCATTTAATTTGCCAAAGTAGCATAAGTGTTTAAAGAGTGGGGGGTGTCTAAAATAAGGGATGTGAGGAAGAGTTAGAGTAAGTGTTTATGGTTTTAAAGGCAGGAGCAGGCAATTAATTGAAATAAACAAAATTTATTTAGATATGAAGCATATAAAGATGTTAATATTCCCTTAAGTTAAATAATTTGGCAACAAAAAAATATTACTTAGTATGTGTATGTGGTAATTAAAATCATAAACAATGTTAACGTAATTAATTAATGAGATACAGAGGTTGTAGTCAGATATATACATAAATATGAAACATTTAAGAAGAACTTAGAACATTTCAAAGATTGGTCTTTCAATGCTGGAATATGGTTAAGAAACTAACACAAAATATCAATCATTCATTGAAGATGTATATAAAGGATTGCTCTCATAAAAAAAGAATAGAAAGTTTCACGATTGGTCTCTTAGAAGAAGTATATAAAGGTCCATAGTTGGTGTCATAAAAGAAGAATAGATAGTTCCACGACTGGTTTCACAGACCAAGTATAGAAACGTCCAAGATTGGTCTCATAAAAGAAGAATAGATAGTTCCACGACTGGTTTCACAGACGAAGTACAGAAACGTAAACGATTGATCCATAAAAAAAGAATATAATGCTCCACGATTGCTCCTAGAATAAATATAGAAACGTCCACGCTTAGTCTCATAGAAGAAGAAAGGAAAGTCTCATAGTAGAAGTATAGAAACGTCCACGATTGATTTCATAAAGGATAAATAGAAAGTTTCACGATTGGTCTCATAAAATAAGAGAAGAATGATCCACGATTGGTCTCATAGAAGAAGAAAGGAAAGTTCCAATATTGGTCTCATAGAAGAAGTATAGAAACGTCGATGATTGGTCTCATAAAAGAAGAAGGAAGGAAGAAGAATAGAAAGTTTCACGATTAGTCTCATAGAAGAAGTATAGAAACGTCCACGATTGATCTCATAAAAGATGAATAGAAAGTTTCACGATTGGTCTCATAAAAGAAGAAAAGAATGTTCCACGATTGGTCTCATAAAACAGAATGGAAAGTTCAACGATTGGTCTCATAAAAGAAGTATAGAAACGTCTACGATTGGTCTCATAAAAGAACAATAGAAAGTTCCACGATTGATCCCATAATAGAAGAATAGTCTCATAGAAGTATAGAAGCGTCCACTATTTGTAAGAAGAATATAAGAAGCATAGAAAGGTACACGATTCATCTCATAGAATAAGTATAGAAGGATACACCATTGGTCTTATAGATGAAGTTTAAGAAGATCCGCGATTGGAAAGATACACGATTGGTTTTATAGAATAAGTTTAGGAACATTCACGATTGAAATCATAGTAGAAGCATGGAAATTTCCGTGATTGGTCTCACAGATTAAATACAGAAATATCCACAATTGTGCTCAAAGTAGAAGTATAGAATGATTCAAAATTGGTATCATACAGACTAAAATCGTGTATTTTCTAAATACAAATCGTGGATTGTATAAGAATCAATAGTGGATCCTCTAAACACTATTACTGGATCATCCAAACCACAGTCACGGTTCTTCTAAACAACACTTGTGGATTCTTTAAAGAATAATCCAGGATTTTCCAAACACATAAACACTAATCGTGGATTTTCTTACAACAATCTCAGATCTTCTAAGCAACGAACGTGAATCTTTTAACCAAGGATCGTTCAACAAAACAATCGTCTTTAAAATATCGTGGATCTTTCAAATAAAAATCGTGGATATTTTAAACAACATGTGTAGATCCCTAAACCCTTTAAGATTCTGTGGCTTCTGGAACATAATGATTGCTAATATCAGCAAATTCTACTTATACCGTCAATATTCAATCGTGCATCTTTTAAACAGCAATTGTAGATCGCTAAGCTTTTGAACATTATTAAACAACAATCGTGGATCAAATAACAATCGTGGATCGTCCAAATAACAATCGTGGAGCATTTAATCTTCATTACGGATATTTTAAAAAACAATCGTAGATCATTTAATCTTCATTCTCGGATAATTTAAACAACAATCACGGATCATCCAAATAACAATTGTGGCAAGCAACTATCGTGGATCTTCCAAACAACAATCGTGGATCTTCCAAGCAACAATCGTGGGTCACCCAAACAACAACTGTCAATCTTTTAAGCAACAATCATTGATCTTCCACACATTTATCGTGGATATCCAAGCAACTACCGTTGATGTTCCAAATAACAATCATGGAACAATCAAGCAACTATCGCTGATCTTCCCAACAACACTCATAGATCTTCCAAACAACAATCGTGGATCTTCCAAACAACAAATGTGGATCTATTAAGCAACAATCGTTAATAATCCAAACAACTATCGTGGATCTTTCAAGCAACAACCGTTGATGTATGATCTTCTAACCAGCAACCGTCCAAACAACTATCGTAGATCTTCCAACAAATGTCGTTAATGTTCCAAAGAACAATCATGGATCATGTAAATATTTTAATCCACTATCATGAATCTTTTCAGCAACAATCGTCTATCTACCAAACGACAACCTTTGATTCACCAAAAAACTATCTTTTAAATCTTTTAATACACAATAATAGAACAGTCTCTAGAAGAAGAAAAGGAGTACTCCAGAAAATAACTCGAATCATCAGTTCTTCACAACGGGAATGTAAGTCAACGATTTCACACAAACGCTGGAGTAAAACAAGGATGTCCCCTATCACCCCTGATATTCTGTACAGTACTGAATGACATCATGATCGAAGTCTGTTCAGAGAGAAGAGTAGTAACATGGAGCTTCTCATGACAACTCGAGGATTTGGATTATGCAGATGCAAGCAAAAGTAAAAGATTTTGAAAGATTAGCACTCAATGTTGGACTTGAGATAAATATCAAGAAAACCAAAGCTATTAGAATCAACAACGTTAGTGAAACTTGGTTAGTACCGAGCACCATCACCCAAACACAAATAAAATGAAGGAAATGGAGGTGAATCGGCCATACTATCAGAAACAACTGCAATAAATCAATTAAGATGTAGATGATTTGTGGAAGCCATATTCTCCCAAGAGGGGTAATGGAGAAAAAATCCATAATCCTGGACCTCCTGTATCTAGCAATAAACATCTATCTCCCAAACGATAATCGTGGATTCTTCAAACAACAATCGTGTAAATCTTTTAATCCCGAATCATGGATCTCTTGGATCTTCTTCTGTGGACAACAACTGTAGATCTCTAAACAACATTCGTGGATTATTTAACAAGGAAGCATAGAAATTCTAAACAAAGATCAGTTAACCCCGTTAATGGATAATTTAAATTATGGATGGTCTTAAAAGAAATTGCAGCAGTTAGGCATTAATGCTGTGATTTGAAACAAAGAAACAATGAAACAATTTTAATAAAGGTAATACTCATAATAGATTCTATGATCATCGATTTCAAATGAAAAAGTTGCAAACTGTTACCACTCTCCCCCACCAAATAGCCACAAACATTTAACCACTTTATATAACTAGTTATTTGAGTACTCATGTCTAATATAGTTTATTATCCTTTTGTGAGCCTTTAACATTAGCATGATTTAAAACGTTTTAGATTCATTTAGTTGTTAAACAACCACAATCATCGTCCTTCAAACTCAAAATACATTAACGTGTGTGTGTTTATGTGTTGATGTATTCGCATATGTATAATTAATATGGCCTTATACAATATTCTTTCATCTACAAATGCATTTAAATGTGTTGATGTGTGTGTGTGTTTATGTATCTGTGTGCTTAAGGATAAATGTTTCTAAAGGTTCTTTAATACAAGTCAAACATGTGGATTATCAAATAACTTTAAGCTCTGTGTTTGTTCATTGTCTTAATTATGATAACATAATCATTTGTAATGTAAGCTAATTAAATGCTCATATTTGAAACGTTTTAATGTATGAGCAAAAGTATACAAATAGACTAACATACAGATATACGACTACATTCTACATATAATTATACACAAACAGGATAGTCAAAGAAATGTGAGGGTAGCATGAAAAGCTACTTATTCGTGTATCTTCTCAAACTAAATCTTTTAATCCATAATCATGGATATCTTCAAAAGAAGTCATGGATCTTCTAACTCAAAATTGTGGGTCTTCTACATATAAATCTTTTAATCTGCTATAATGGATCTCTTTATATAAATCGTGGATCTTCTTATCAATAATAGAATATCTTGTAGACAACAATTGTGGATATTCTAAGAAACAATCTTGGATCACTTAATCTTTATTCTCGGTTATTTTAAGCAGAAATCATGAATCTTGTATACAACAGTCGTGGATCATTTAATCTTCATTTGAGAACAATCGTTGATCTTCTAAGCAACAATCGGGGATCATTAAAAGATCGTTTAGAAAGATACGACATAGAGTAGGAGAAAGGCCGGAGCCTTGCGGTACCCCTGAATTGATCTTGAACTCGTCTGATGAGATTCCATCTACAGCAAATCGTATAGTGTTGTATATAAGTTGAGCTGTTTCCTATTGACACAAAACATTTCCGATTTTTAAACCACTTTTCCGATTGCCCCTTTTTAACCCATCTTTAACTTATGTGTATGAATATTTAACTGTGTATATGTATGTGTCTGAGTTTGTGGTTGTTTGAGTAAAGTATGACAGTCGCATAATCATATGAATATGTCAATGTTTTTAAGTGTGTTTGTCTTACTTGTTGGCAACTTACTTACAAACACACTCCGGCCCACCCACACAATTTACTTTAATACTCTAACTAAACCCAGAACAACATAATTCATACTCCTAATGTCATACAGAGATCCACCACTTACAAGTCATCACATGCCTACAAAAATAAAACAACAGCTAGAAAAACAAAAAGAACCATTTAGCTATTATACCAGAAGACATGTGTACATTATACAAGTACATACACTGTTCTCTTTCCAAGCTTGAGTAAGTAGCTAGATAGTGAGTTGCTTATGTTTGATATTTAAACCCTTAAAAACTACTTGCCACACTACTCACCTCTAAGCCCTTCATCATAATACATAAAACGTGAACACTTTTTTGCCAGGTGGAAAAAAAGTAGCTCAATGTAAACTAGTAAAGTAAACGCAAAAATGTCATTTTAACATGCCAACAAACTGACAATAAATGTCATCATCCTTTAATAAGTTACCATCAAACTTCTACAGCAATTGTTCCATTTCTTTTTTAAATACAAAGAATTCTTTGTGGAGAAAAACAAATAGTTGATTAGAGAGAAAAAGGAATAATTTATTGTTAAAAATACCAGTAGCAGAGGTTTTTGTAATGATGTTTGAAACTCCTTGAAAAGGCTAAAAGAATTTAAAGTAACTAAAATTATTACTGCAATCATCAAGATTAATATTTGTTAGGTCTAGGATTGCGAATTGAAAGATCCACGGTTGCCGATTAGAAGATCTAGGATTGCGAATTGAAACATTCGGTTGAAAAGATCCATGAGGGTAGAAAATAGCTATCTAGGATTGCGGTTTAAAAGAATATGCGATTAGAAAGATTCACAATCAACGAGTAGCATTTAAAGGATCCACGATTGTCCTTAAAAATATCCATGAGCGCTAGAAGATCAACGACTGAAATTGAAAAGAACAACGATTGTCATTAAAAATATCCACGCTTTAGAAGATCAACCATTTCAACCATGGAAGCGCTTTAGAAGATCAACGACTGCCATTGAAAAGATCAACGATTGCCATTAAAAATATCCACATCAGCGATTTAGATGATCAACCATTAAAAAGATCCACGTCAGCGATTTAGATGATCAAGGATTGTCATACAAAAGATTCACGATTGCCATTAAACATGCGATTTAGATGATCAAGGATTGTCATAGAAAATATCCACGATTTCCAATAAACATATCCACGATAGCGATTTAGAAGATCAGCAATTTCAACCATTGAAAGGATCTACGATTGCCATTAAAAATAGCTACAATTGAGCTTTAGACGATCCACGATTACCATGGAAAATATCCACTATTGAGCTTTAGAATATGCGATTAAAAAGATTCACAATTGCGCTTTAGAAGATCCAAAATTACAGTTTAAAAAATTCACGATTACACTTTAGCATATTTTTTTCTTATGTACCATGTTCCGTCATGGTTCTAAGAATATTGGATTGTGGCCTCTGTATAAGATCTATACTGGTATTGCTTGCTGTTCCCCATAATTGGATTCCGTATTCCAAATTGGTTTTAAGACTGTCTTATACAGGATGATTTTGCAGTTATGGCTTAATTTCGATTGGTGGTGGATTAGCCAGTGTAAATTAGAAGCTTTTAGTTTCATGTGGAGCCGCTTGGCTTGCATGTGCCGACGCCAAATAAGACGTCTATATAAATGAATGCCAAGGTATGTAACGTGGTCAGACTGTGGGATGTTCACACTGTTTAGTGTCACTGGTGGACAATTTCCTCTCCTAAGTGAAAACGTTATGTGCTTGCTTTTGATTTCATTTACTTGTATTCTTCAATTCTTTAAACACGTCTCCACGTGCCTGAGATAATTATCAAGGTTTCTAGATGCAACATTTAAGTCCACATGAGAACTAAGAATTGCACTGTCATCTGCAAAGGTGGAAATGGTTAATTCTTCGGACCCGGGCAAGTCTGAGGTGTATAATAAGTACAGGGTTGGTCCTAGAACACTTCCCTGAGGTACACCAACATTGAACGCATAGTCGCTTGTCACATAATCGCCGCATTTTATCCTAAACAAGCGATCCGATAGGTAAGACTCTAGTATTTTGTGAGTACTAGAAGGCAGTAGGCATTTAATCTTGTGTATTAGACCATTATGCCATACCTTGTCAAAAGCCTGGGCAACATCTAGAAATATTGCCGAACAGTACTTTTTTAGTTCGAAAGATTTTCGTATCTCTCCAGTTAGGCGGTTAACTTGCTCAATTGTTCCGTGATGTTTACGGAATCCGAATTGATGATCTGGGATAATGTTTTGACTATTTAAGAATTTAAAATTTTCCCTTGCATTATTCTCTCAAATAGTTTAGACAAGCAAGGCAATAAGCTAATATGTCTGTAGGATGATGCCAATGTCAAATCCTTTCCTGGCTTGGGTATCGTTATAATTTGGGAGATTTTCCAATCATTCGGAAATACTCCTAGAGACAAGATCGCATTGAATAATACTGTGAGCACAATAATTTCCACATCTGGTAGGTTTCCAATCATGGAATGTGTAATTAAATCATAACCTGGAGATTTTCTTAGTTTAAGATTGTCCTTTATGATCCTCTGAACATCTACTATACTAACATTGATTAGTTAGGAGTCTGTTCCTATCCGAACAGGTAAATCCCCCAATACAAAATTATTTGATGGGGGGTTTGGTTGGAACACATTACTTAAGTGTTCAGCGAAAACTATGGCTTTATCCTTTGCACTACGTGCCCAGGAACCATCAGATTTTCTTATCCGGCTTTGACCCTCTACCGGTGGCTTAATATTCTTAGCTGCCTTCCAAAAGAAGAAGTTTGTGTGCTTAGTACTGGTTAAACTTTCAATATAGTTTCGATTTCTGCGATCCTCTTCATACTGAAGGGCTCTTTTTAATTTGCAATGGACAGCTTCTGCTTAGCAGCAGCGGATCTGTTGTGTTGCCAATCTCTTCTACATCCAAGGCCGGAAAGATTAGAGACTTGAAGTCTCTGATACAATCATTGATATCTTATGATAGCATAATTATGACTGCGGTTTAACATATCCAAGATTACGGTTTAAAATATCCATGATTGTACATAACAAGATGCGGTTTAAAAGAATCACGATTGCCCCTTAAAAGATACTCAATTGAGCTTTAGAATATCGACAACTAGGGTTTAAAGAATCTTCGACTATGGTTTAAAATACCCACGATTGACATTTAGTAGATTCAGGATTAAAAATATTAATGATTGCGGTTAAAAACACCAACGATTGTAATTTAGAGGATCCAGGATTGTAAATTGAAACATCCACAGTTGTGGTTTTAAAAAAACACGATTGTAATTTAAAGGATTCGGTTACAAAGGATAATGATTACACAGTGCAACAGTGAAAAAAACACACGATCATGACAGTATAGATTCGACTCTACTACCAAAGGGTAGTAAAACCCTATACTCAGTTTGCCCATTTTGGTGACCGATTTTTTTTTATGGGCCCCCAAAGTTTCTGAAAATCAGTGGGGCCTCTAAAAAAGGTGTCATCAGGTTTTGGTTAACAGCTAATTCAGACTTTGTGCTACGGCTTAACTTTATATGGCAATAATATAGCTAAGAGTCCGCCAAATAAATTTTGTTAAAATTTGTTTCCAAAAAATAGCTTTTTCGTGCACTTTTGTTGAAAAAATATAGGAAGAAAATTTTTTTTTTTTACTTTTTTTAGAATAACTTCCAGGGACTCCTAATTTTTCAATAACAATATCCCGCAAAGTTGTAGCTACGGTAAATTTGAATAACTCTCGTGAACATATCAATGCAATCCGAACATACCTAGGTATTCTAAATAGCTGTCAAAAATCACTTTGTAGCTTAAAATTTGTAGTTTTTTACTAATTTTTGACTCTAAAACAATAATTTTTTGTTAAAAATGTATGTTCGAGTGTATACTTCTCTATTGTGCTGGAATAACGAAGAATGGGCAAATCATTATCGGTATGATCCGGGCGCATAACTTTATCCAATCTTGATCATGCAAGACCGGCTTGATGCAAGATATGAAAAAACTTTAAAATTTTTGAAAGTGGGCAAGGTTTGTGGAACTTCTGAAGTGTAAATATAAGCTTTTTATATAAGTTTTTGATATCGGTGGAAACCTTATGACTTAAAGATTGACATTTTAGTGAAATGAATAATTTTGTGACGTCATTTACCTTAAAAACTAATAATATTTTAAAATGGTGATTTTCCATCAAGAAAAATAAAAACTTTGAATTAATGTAAAATTTGAACAGTTACAGACATCACAATAAAATTTGGAAGTAATATAGACCTAAATATTCCTAAGTCAATGGCATCACTAATGTTGCCATTCTTTGTTTTTAAACACCGAAATTCCTAAAACGGCGAAAATTTGTTCCAAAAACTAAGTTTTTTTTAGAAAATAGCCCACTTTGACGTTATTTACAGCATGATAGTAAAAACGTTCTGTATGTATATAAACAACATATGGGGCTATACAAATGTGATGAGCTTTTGAGGTTCGGTGTTTTGCGATTTTAGAATTTTTTACTCAAACCTAATTTTTTTTTTCAAAATTGCCCAAGTTTGGATAGGGCTGGGGGGTACAATGTCCGCTTCAGTTAGTCAAATTTTACCTTATATGTTTTTGCATTAAGTTCTCTTACCAGATCATAAAAAAATTCATATAGTCCCGAAGAAAATTAGTTTTTTATAAAAGAAAAAATATGGGGACTTTTTTGGGAAAAAACTTAAAAAACACACGCATACAAAGTTGAAATATATAAAAAGATGCTTCAACTTTGGATGCGTGTAACTTTTTATAGGGACGAAATAATTGTTATCAGATTTGTTTTATTTTCTTTAGAATTTTATCGCAAATATACGTCATATATAAAAAAACAAATTTCGACCTTTCGTAGGCCCATCAAATTTAAAATACGAAAAAAAGATCGGGCAAAATTTAAAAAAATATTAAACCCAAATATCTCTTGAACTAAAAGAGATAACTACAGATAAAATCATATTTTTTGTAGACCTTCTCAAGGTCTATCTATATTTGAAATTGCAGCTCATTCGGATCATAAATGACTTTTTGGTAATTTTTTTATAAATGTGTGACATTGAAGGTCCACCCACTGATCCCTATTCCGAACACCTCAGCCGAGTAAATAATACAGCACAACATAGAAGTGTGGACTTGATAATACTATTTTTACAAAAAAATCTTTGTTTTAGCGTCAAAAAATAGGAAAAACGAAAATTGTTAAGGTACAAAGTGATCTTTATGTGCTATGTAGAGTGACTAGACACATTCAGAATGCATTGATATGTTCACAAGAGTTATTCAAATTTACCGTAGCTACAACTTTGCGAGATATTGTTATTGAAAAATTAGGAGTCCCTGGAAGTTATTCTAAAAAAAGTAAAAAAAAAAAATTTTCTTCCTATATTTTTTCAACAAAAGTGCACGAAAAAGCTATTTTTTGGAAACAAATTTTAACAAAATTTATTTGGCGGACTCTTAGCTATATTATTGCCATATAAAGTTAAGCCGTAGCACAAAGTCTGAATTAGCTGTTAACCAAAACCTGATGACACCTTTTTTAGAGGCCCCACTGATTTTCAGAAACTTTGGGGGCCCATAAAAAAAAATCGGTCACCAAAATGGGCAAACTGAGTATAGGGTTGTACTACCCTTTGGTAGTAGAGTCGAACCTATACTGTCATGATCTTGTGTTTTTCCAAAAGTCTCCATTTGTTGCATAGTGTTATCGTTTAGAGCATCCAAGAATCCAGTTTATAAGATCCATGACAGCGATTTAAAAGATCCATTGAAGCCTAATATTTGTACTGTAGTTTAGAAGTTCCACGATAGCATTTTTAAAGATCCACGACTATGATTTAGTGGATCTAGGACTGAGAATTGAAAGATCCACGATTGAAGTCTTTTGAGAATCTACATCTTTCATCACATTTGAACACAAAAAAGTTCAGAGGATCCAGTTAAGTAGATCCACGATTGTGGCTGATGTCGTTTAGATGATCTAGGATTGTGATTTAAAAGTTCCACTCTTGGGGGCCCAAGATATTACAGTTTATCAGTTCAGTGATTGCCATTACAAGATTTGGGATTGTGATATCACTTATCAATGACTGCGACTTAAAAGATTCCCGCTGTTGTTTAGAGAATCTAGGATTGCGATTTAAAGGATTCACAATTCCGAAGATTATCGTTTTGAATATCCAAGAACCATGATTTGATAAGATTAACGATTCGAGGAGTGCAGTTTAAAATATCCATGGATGCCGCATAGAAAATATAGAATTGCAATTGAAAAGATCCAAAATTTAATTTAAAAAAAATGTAGAAGATCCAGGATTCTGGTTTATATGATCCACGAGTGCCGTTCATAAAATCCACTATTGCGGTCTTACAGATTGTTGTTTTGAAGACCTACGATTCCTGTATAAAAGGCTCACGACTTAGGCTTCCGGAATGTTTTTTTTCCTAAATATAATTCACTATTGTGGCTTCAAAGATTGACGTATTGAAGATCCATGATTTCTGTATAAAATATCCACGATCGTTTTGATTATCCACGATTGCTATGTAGAATATTCTTGATTTATGGATATTAGATCCATGATTCGGGCGTGTAAACTTGTATTTTAGAATATCCATGATTTCTGTTTAACATGTTCGCGACTGCGGTTTAATACACTGCTATTAATAAGACCTTCGTTTAAAACTAAAACGGCCTTTAAACCTTAAATTTATATTTTTTGTTACTTTTTCAACAAGATTAACACGTTTTCCTCCATATCTGTACTCAAATATCTAAAGCTTCCATCACATGTGGAAACAGCAAAGTATGTGCAACGAAAAATATTCATATTCCTCTAGCAAAAGTATAAAATTTCAAAACAAAATACAATAAAAGAAAAACCAAAACTCTGCTACAAACATAATTGTCAGCTAGGATTTCATAGATGAACAAATGTGTATAAATATATGAACTAATTAAAGTTACGTTTGTCATAAAACAGCAGCAGCTTCCAAGCAACAATGTGCGTTTTTTAAGCTTCCCTTGAATACTCATATGTCTAGAAGTTCTTCTCCATCATCATCCGACAACGAGTGAGTTTATACATGGTTTATATAAAAAGTTATGCTAAACCACATAATTGACATTATTCTAGTAATTGTAAGATAATTTTGTTTCTATGTTTTTCTGTAAATTTCCTCTGCACACATTCTGTCTGCCTTCAAAGAAAGGAAATTGTTAAAGGCAAAATTTTATGTATGTATGAAGGATTTTTTTTTTGTAGTTTCTGGTAGATGAATTTAAGTGTGGCAAATAAAGTTATAATTTGTTCCAAAGGTATTCGCATAACTATATCTGTAGGTATGATTGTTTGATCACGAGCATAAGAGAAAAATACTATAATTTTCAAAACTAAATTAGGTTGATATTAGAAAAGTTTTGAAGCTCACTATATTTTGAGGGTTAAAGTTTTGAGTGCTTTTTTTTTGGTTTGGTTTTCTTTGGGTTTTAAGTTGTGTTGAGACAAAATATGTTTGCTAAAGTTATGGATAATAATTACAACATTTTAGGAAATGTTTGTCGTGTAATAATTAAGAATATATCGGAAATTATGAAACATTGAATTTATTGGTGAAACTAAAAAAAGTTTTTTGTGGAAAATAATTGAAAACCAAATTGCACCATAGAGAATTCTGGGTTAAGATTTAATAGATCCACGATTGCCTTTATGAAGATTCAGGATTAATGTTTAAAAAATCCACGATTGTATGTATGAGGATCCAGGATTAGGATTTAAAAGACCCACAACTGTCTTTATGATGATTCAGGATTAAGATTTAAAAGATTGTCTTTATGAGGATCCGGGATTAAAATTTAAAAGATCCACGATTGTCTTTATGAGGATCCAGGATTATGATTTAAAGGATCCACGATTGTGTCTATAGGGTATAGGATTAAGATTTAAAAGACCCACAACTGTCTTTATGAGGATTCAGGATTAAGATTTAAAAGATCGGCATTTGTCTTTATTGGGATCCAGGATTATGATTTAAAAAATCCACGATTGTATGTATGAGGATCCAGGATTAAGATTTAGAAGATCCACGGTTGTCTTTATGACAATCCAGGATTAAGATTTAAAAGATCCAAGGTTGTCTATATGAGGATCCAGGTTTGAGATTTTAAGGATCCACTATTGTGTTTATGAGGATCCAGGATTAAAATTTAAAAGATCCACGATTTTCTTTATGAGGATCCAGGATTATGATTTAATCCTGGATCCCAGGATTAAGATTTAAAAGACCCACAACTGTCTTTATGAGGTTTCAGGATTAAGATTTAAAAGATCGACATTTGTCTTTATGGGGATCCAGGATTAAGATTTAAAAGATCCACGATTGTCTTTATGAGCAACCAGGATTAAGATTTAAATGATCCACAATAGTCTTTGTGAGAATGCACGATTAAGATTTAAAAGATCGACGATTGCCTTTATGAAGTTTCAGGATTAAGATTCAAAGGATGAGGAACCAGGATTAAGATTTAAAAGATCAATCATTGTCTTTATGAGGATCCAGTATTAAGATTTAAAAGACCCACGATTGTCTTTATGAGGATACAGGATTAGGATTTAAAAGATCCACGATTGTCTTTATGATCCAGTATTAAGATTTTAAAGATCTACGATTGTGTTTATGAGGATCCAGAATTAAGATTTAAAAGATCTACGATTGTGTTTATGAGGATCAAGGATTTAGATTGAAAAGATCCACGATTGTCTTTGTGAGGATCCAGGATTAGGATTTAAAATATCCACGATTGTCTTTTTGACGATATACGATTAAGATTTAAAGGATTCACGATTGTCTTTATGAGGATCCAGGATAAGATTTGAAATATCCACGATTGTCTTTATGAGAATTAAGATTTAAAAGAACCACGATTGCCGTTTAAAGAGACTAGGATTATAATTTATAAGATCCACAATGGTCTTTTATAGGATCCAGGATTATGATTTAAAATATTGTCTTCTAGATTAACAAGGATTATGATTTAAAAGATGCTCAATTGTCTTCTAGAGTATCCAGGATTAAGATTTAAAAGATTGTCTTCAATAGGATCACGGATTAGGATTTAAAAGATAGTTTTTTATAGGATTCAAGATTATGTTCTTATAATAATGTTTTTTATACGATCCACGATTATAATTTAAAAGGTCAACGATTATAGTTTAGGGGATTGAGGATTATGATATTTTAGACGATGGCAGTTTAAAAACCATTGACTTAGGATATCCACGAATTCCGTTTTAAAGTTCCACGATTTCTGTTTAGAATATCCAGGAAAGCGGTGAAAGTTCTTAAATTTTCATTAATGAAATACAGAACTGCACTTTGAAAGATTCACACGATTTTTATTTCAAATATTTGAGCTTAGAAGATCCAGGAATTCAATTAAAAAGTTCAACATTTGCGGTTGTTTAAATGATCCGCAATTTCCGTTTAAGAGATCCTGAATTGTGGTTGAAAAGTTTCACGATTCCACTGTGATTACATTGTGAAACTGCCTATCGACAACTACATATCATTGTCGTCATAATATCTGTGTGAAAAACACTACAGTGATCCAGGAGGCTTCTTTATAGTTAGAGATATATAGAGATCCATTTTCCTTAACACTTCAGTGATCCGTTGGTCTTCCTGATAAAAAGAGAGATTAAGATCCCTCAAGCTAAAGCTCAATTTCGGCAATAAGCTCTGAGGTATGGTTTGCCATCTATTCTGAAACATTAGTAGTTAGAATCAATGTTGTGGAATGCAGGTGTTCACGATTTCAGTGTCAAACATCCGTGATTTCCATTTAGGAGATCCTGGAATACGGTTTAAAGGTTCCACGATTCCACGAGTTGCACAACATGAGAGCTATTATACACCATCTATTCTGAAACTTCTCAGCAGTTGTGAAATCGACATGCCATAGCTGCCAATTGACAACATATCTTTGGTGTCATGATTTCTTTTTGAAAACAATTATTGTGATCCGGGAGTCTTCTTTATAGAAAGAGACACTTCGGTGATCCGCTAGCCTTCATGATAAAAATAGAGATTAAGATCCATCAAGCTGAAGCACAATTTCTCCAATCCCTGAACAGCTACAGCATTGTATAGGACCATTGATGCATCGAAACACGTGAGGTATGATTCATCATATACTCTGAACCTTTACTAGTTAGAATCAATGATGCGAAGGACATGGAGGAAGAATGGCCATGTTCATCGACTACTCCTTCGTTAGCAAATACAGTGGAATTAAGACTTGGAGTTTTCATAAGACTTCCGAGGATGAATCTTGGATATTTTATGAAACCAGAAATAGGTTGTTTTCACCTACAAAAAAGAATTGAAAGAAAAATGGGAATGGGAGCCATTCAGCACTTTCAGATAGCTCTGATGCAGGAGAAATGAAAGTCCTTTACTCTTTCCTAGTATCGTTATTGATATGGCATTGTTTGTATTCAGTTTTAAACTAATCTTACTGGGTTCTCTGGCACTTTATTTAAATTTTAGACAACATTCTATTAATCTCTTGTAAACCCCTCATATTTATTTAAAGCGCCTAAAAGCATGCTACATTTTCCTTAAACTCTCACAATCAACTCGTGATTCTACTCAACGATAAAAATAATTACATTTTGAAAACAAATTCTATTGAAAACAAAAAGAACGATTGCCACTTTTTGTTGCAAAAAATAAAATAATGATTAAATGTCGCTGATGCGTAATAATAATTCATCAAGTGACAAACAAAACATGTAAGTGCGAATATTTCAGGCAAAAAGTTACAAAGTAATGAAAAGAAAAAGAAATTGAATGCAAAATTATTAAATTTTTGTAAAGAAATGAAAAAAAAATCTATTCACTAAAAAATACACATAATTTTGCAGAAACAAAGTAGGTCTATCAATAAACACGTTTACACATTTGATATAATAGCAATGAAGGGAAAAGGGGAGTGGGAAGTAGCAAAAACAAAAGGCGTTAAAAAGGCGTGAATGGAAATAAAGTTATGGATGACTGAATCAATGGTTAAGGGATATGAAATACGACTTTGTTTATATGAGTTTTATTACAAAACAGAATATAATATATTACATGCATAGATACATATGTATAGAGCTTATATACTTAGAAAACAGTAAATGTAATTGCTTATAAAATATGCAAACCACAATTTCAAGCCATTATCAAATACGTTTAAATAACCACATGACTCAAAATACAGCTAATATTTAGTAGCAACGTAAAGCATAACCTTCTGCACGTAGTGGTAGGGAAACCGTAAAATACATATACATTTATATTAACTGTCAGTCAGGCAGTCAGTCAATGACTGGCTTCCAAGCCGCTTGCAAACATCAACCACATCCTCATCATCATCATCCACAATACAGCAACAACCTCAGTCTCATCCCCTGTAAGTCATACGCATTTTGTAGGCCTAACCTTAAGAAAGTAATCACTCAAAACTCAAACAACAGTCATTCAACATCTTCGTCATATATTTGCAACATCAACTCACACACAACGTACTTATATCCGTTTTGGTTTTATTTATTTTATAACCGTCACATCATCACCATATACACACATCCAGCAATCAAACCAGCCAGCCATCAAGCCAGTCAGTCAGCATCCTGGCACACAAACACAACAACAACATCATCATTATCGTCATCCTTCGTCTGGCAGCTTATATGACTTATTGGCATTTAGCTGTTATAAGATGTTTCAAGCGAAAAAATGGAAGGTAACTTCGAAAAGTGGAGGGCTGGTTTGTTTTTGCAACAAACCCCTTTTTTGTTTTCATTTTAAAGAAGTAAAAAACTTTTGCTTTTGTTAATTTGTTTCTTTTCTCCTGCCATCTTAGTCAAGACCTTTGAAAACTTTTTCCCTGTGTTTTAAAAAAATGTTCCAAAGTAGACTTTCAGACCATCAAAAAATTTAGGAAGGAAGTTATTGACTTTCACTGCCGGCATTATGTTGTGTAGAAGACGTTTGTCCCTTCTGGAAGAAACAGGTTGTTATTTGTTTCAATGTGCTTTGTTTTGGGGATTATGTGTAGGGGTATTTGTTTCCGTTTTCCTTTATTCGCCAAGCAGCAAACTCTTATGAAAAGAAGGTCTCCTAAAACTAAAATGTCTAGGAGGAAACAACTGACATTTTGAAATCAATCCAGGTGATGAAGATCTAGAACTTTTTCATCAAATTTATATCGGAATCAGCAGCCGCCACAATAGAACTTCACATCCTGACCACATCTATACTGTTCTATTCTTTGTACTTTTCTTGCCCCGATTGTAGTTTTAAATCAGTTCAAGTTTAGTCGCATTGAGTTCTGATAAATTATCGTTTCAATTGTGCCCTTAATAAATCATTTAGTTTCTATTAATTTTCAGCTCAATTCTATTTCAAACTCTGCCCCAGACATCTTCTATCACGCTTACCATCCCCTTTACTCAACTCAACCCAACCCTTTAATGTTCCACCAAAAAACAATTCCAAAAAAATGTGACATTTGTTCAAATGACATTTAAACAATTTTGTCTAAGAGCCTTTAAATATTTGATGAAGTCATGTTTTTGAGCATGTCAGCATTTAGCAAACATTTTTATATACAAAACCCTTTATATAAGTTTATAAATATTTTCCGGCTAATTATCATTTAACGGTTTTAGGAAAGACGACACCCAAATGTGTCAAATGTAAATCTTTAAAAGCTTAAGCTAAAAATAACTTAAAGGGAACTTACTGTGTGTGATGTTTTTGTTTTGATTTTAGAGTTGTCAGTTTTGATTTTTGTTCCAAAAAAAAATACTTGAGAGATGACAGTTTAAACTGTGTTTAATAAGCTGAAATGAAAAAGGAAATCAAATGTTATAAAGGTCAACAACAAAACTAATTTCAAAGTTATTAATTAAAATTAATAAAAAAATCAGCTTCCTGGAATGGAACCGGTTTAGATAGATGAAATTTCTGTTTAATTATGTAGCTTAGATTCTAGTTCGAATTCTAGTTCAAATTCTTGCTAAGTTCTAGTTCATTTTCAAGTTTAGATTCTACTTCAGACTCTAGTTCAGATTATAGTTCATATTCTATAGATAGATTTCGAACTAGTTCAGATTCTATCTAAGATTCTTGTTTGGATTGCAGTTCGGATTCTAGTTCTGTTATAGTTTCTGTTTAACTATAGTTTAGATTCTTGTTCAGATTCTATTTCAAATTCTAATCAAATTTTTAACCATTATTTTGAAACATTTCTACAATATAAATTTATGCAAAGTATATCTGATAACATATAGATTCCGAGCCAAAAGAACTGCTCATCTTTTGAGGTCAACAACGAAGCAATCCATTATCGGATACTCTGTTCCAAAGTGAAACGTATCCCAGAGAGAGCGTTCTGCATCGATCGAAACACTGTCTGGATAATAAAGCAGGCAAAACTTCCCTACCACTTCATTCTAAATAGTTTTTAACAGGTATGTGGCCGAGCGTTGTTTTGATGAAATATTACGGTTTCATGTCTGGCCTCATATTCTGAGCATTTTTCGGCCAAGGCTCAAACCAATCAGTTGTGTTCGGTATAGGTTCCATATTATGGTCTGGTCAGATTTCAGCAGCTCATAACCAATAGGAACAACAGCTGATAACAGGTTCCACCAACTACAAAGCATTAACTTAGCGCCATGGATATTTGACTTTGGTGTCGATTCGGCTGGCCGGACTTTTCTTTATGATCTCTTATGTTTCATTTTCCATTACAAGTAAAGATTCGGTGCAAAAATGATTTTCTTTTATAGCATTCAGCCAAAATTTCGGGCATGCAAACTCGTCTTTCAAGGTCTCTCGACTTCAATTCGTTGCTACCCAATTTCCCTGCTTTTGGAAGAATATTGCTGCTCCTAAACATTTCGAAGTTGCTGCTTGAGTTGCTCCAAATGATTTTGGAAGCTCTTGTTGAGTTTGACAACTATCTTTTTTTAGTAAAGCCTCCCATACTTGGTCTTCAAACTTTAAAAGAAAACAAGTAAGAGAGCTATATTGGGCTGTGCCGAATCTTATATACCCTTCACCAAATTATACTTCAAAATACAAATTTTAAATATTTTTAGGCAAACAAAATTTATTTTTTTTTCAAAGTTGTTTTTTTCATTTTTGGGAAAAAAAAATTTTTTTTTCGAATTGTTATTTTAAAATTTTTGGAATTTAAAATTTTTTTTTTAAATTTGATTTTTTTCTTTTAATTTAAAAAAAAAAATTTTTTTTGGTGAAAAAAAATTCGGGTTAAAAAATATTTTTATCGATTTCGACCCTTTGTAGGTCCAACTTACTATGGTCTTATATACGTCGTTGCAAAGGTCTTTGAAATATCTATCATTAGATATCCATATTGTCTATATTACTGACTTAGTCAAAATCGTCAAAATAGGTCAAAAATCGAGGTTGTCCTGGTTTTTTCTTCATATCTCAGCCATTTGCTGACCAATTTTGCTGATTTTAAATCGGAAACTTCTCGAAAGCATGTCTGACAGAATTACTGAAGATTTGGATTCCGAAGATATCTGAAGTCTTCAGAAAATTGATTTCAACAGACAGACGGATATGGCTTAATCGACTCCGTTATCTATAAGGATCCAGAATATATATACTTTATAGGGTCGGAAAATTATATTGTGGAAATTACAAACGGAATGACAAACTTATGTAAATCCCACACCAAATTGTTCAAATTCTAGGTCAAATTACAAAACAGTATCCATTTGAGATTCTAGATCAAACAGTTCTGCTTCTATTTTGAACTCCAGTTCAGATTCTGGATTAGATTCTAGTTAATATCCTAGTTAGGATTCTAGTTAATATTCAAGTTAAAGTTCTACTTGTGATTCTAGTTGATTTTCTCTTTGGGTTTCTAATTGAGATTCTGCTTCAGATTCTAGTTAAGCTTCTAGCCGGGTACCCGGCTATTCCCGAAATATATAATGATACTGTAAATTAGGAATATTATAGACAAATTTCATATAAAAACTTAGTGTTATAATTATTAAATATCAGAGCTTCGAATTAATTAATAAAATTTGAGCTTAATTCACTACAATCTTAATCCGTAATTAAGGAATGTCAGCCTTTCATTCCATAAATCCATTCATAATCACCCCTATCGGCAATAACATGTGAAATTTTGTTCCCATGAAATATTCATTTCCCTCGAAGGGAAAATTGCTATCGGGAATATCACGATGAACTTTACATTCACAATAGTTGATTTTGTTCGTAACAGCTGTTTATTGTTTACAAAATTCCATCAACAAATTTCACAACAAGGGGAATTTTTTCACGTGAACAAAGTTGATAAACGAAAAAAGGAAAAGGGAAAATATTTCATGTGAAATATTGATTCGCGATAGGGGTGAATATTGAATTTTTTAGATTCACATTAAGCTTTTTTTAAACTGAATTAAATTTAAAGTTAACAGAATTTATTCAAACTTTGAATGATTAAATTTTTGTTAAATCAAATCATTTACAAAATTATTGAAAAAATTGTCTTAAACCTTTTTGTACTATATTTTAATTGAAGACAAATTTAATCATTTAATAAATTTTTTAAGCAATTTTGTTATGGATTTGAAGAAGAAATTTAAAGAAATTAGAATGATTCAATATGAAATAAATTCTATAAATAATGAATTCCCTTTTTAAATTTTCATACGAAAAACCCTAAATAAATAATAATAATAATAATAATAATAATAATAATAATAATAATAATAATAATAATAATAATAATAATAATAATAATAATAATAATAATAATAATAATAATAATAATAATAATAATAATAATAATAATAATAATAATAATAATAATAATAATAATAATAATAATAATAATAATAATAATAATAATAATAATAATAATAATAATAATAATAATAATAATAATAATAATAATAATAATAATAATAATAATAATAATAATAATAATAATAATAATAATAATAATAATAATAATAATAATAATAATAATAATAATAATAATAATAATAATAATAATAATAATAATAATAATAATAATAATAATAATAATAATAATAATAATAATAATAATAATAATAATAATAATAATAATAATAATAATAATAATAATAATAATAATAATAATAATAATAATAATAATAATAATAATAATAATAATAATAATAATAATAATAATAATAATAATAATAATAATAATAATAATAATAATAATAATAATAATAATAATAATAATAATAATAATAATAATAATAATAATAATAATAATAATAATAATAATAATATGCGGTCTATTATTGCCAAGATATAAGCAAAAAACTGTAAAAAAAACTTTTCACTGTTTTTTGGTGAAAAAATAGAGTTCTAACTTCCTGGGATTCCCGACTAAAAATCCTGGGAATCGGGTAGTGAAAAATTGGCAAAATTCCCGAGAAATTTGTACCGGGAACTCCCGGGATAAAAACCCTAGTTGCTATTTAAAATCGAGAAAATCGATCCACAAATGGCTGAGATATATCGAAAAAAACAGGACAACCTCGATTTTTGACCTATTTTTGATCCATATCTGGATAACTAAACCATTAATATAGACAATATGGATATCTAATGATATTTCAAAGTCCATTGCAACGATGTATATAAGACCAAAGTAAGTTGGACCTACAATGGGTCAAAATCGAAAAAAACCGAATTTTTTTTTTCACCAAACATTTTTTTTCACTATATATTAAAAAAAAAAAAATTTTAAATTTTAAATTTTTTTTTCCAAAAAATTAAAAAAAAATAATTTTTTAAAATTTAAAAAAAAAAAATAAAAAACTATTTCGAAAAAAACAACTGGAAAAAAATTAAATTTTGTTTACCTAAAAATATTTAAAATTTTTATTTTAAAGTATAATTTGGTGAAGGGTATATAAGATTCGGCACTGCCGAATATAGCTCTCTTACTTGTTGATATTCAAGTTGAGATTCTAGTTGAGAGTCTAGTGAAGTTGCTAGTTAAGACACTAGTTTAGATTCAACTAGAGTCTCTAGTTCAGACTGAAGTCCAGAACCAAGGTAGGATTATAGTTGAGATTGCAGTTCAGATTTGAGTTACGATTCTATTTGATGTTCTAGTTGATATTACAGTTGTAATTCTAATTGATATTTTAGTTGAGATTCTACTAGAGCTACAATAAGATCCTAGTTGAGTTTCTAGTTCATATTCCTGTGCAGATTCTAGTTTAGATTCTGGTTCACATTCTTATAAAAATTCTAGTTTAGATTATTATTCAGATTCTATTTCACATTATACAGTGCAAACTAAAGTTTTCAGGTTTTAGTTTAGAATCTATTTCAGATTCCAGTTCAGATTTCAGTTGAGATTGTAGTTCCGGTTTTAATTTAGGTTCTACTTCACATTCCGGTTTAGATTCCAATTCAGGTTCTAGTTCAGATTCTAGTTTAGCTTTTAATTTAGATTATATTTTAGTTTCTGGCGCAGATACTTTATATTCAAGTATCTATTCTAAATCCGTTAAGATCGAGCTCCGATTCTAGTTTAGATTTTAGTCGAAATTCTAATTCATATTCTAGTTAAGTTTAGTTCAGTTTTAGTTTCTGTTGTAGGTTTAATTTTGGGTTCAGTTTAATTTCTAATTAAATTTTTTTATATTTTAGTCTGCTTACTTTTGTTATGTTTGTTTCTTGTTTTAAATCTTAAGTTTTGCTAATATATTCAATATACTTTAACTTGCTGTCTATCACATACAAAACTTCAACTTTTGACCTTAACAGACACATGAAGTTTTGTTGCCAACTATTTACATTGTTCAGGACGGCGTTGCTACTTGCGATATTGTTGTTGCTGTTAAATACAATTTCATGCATGCATTCGTATAACAAAAACAACAAAACATCTTGCAACTTATTAATACCCGCTAGATCAGCATGTGGCAATTCCCCTATATTAGTTTGTTTTAGCATTTTTTGCAAGAGACTTAACACCTGTTAAGTCAATTGACACTTTACTGTTTTATTGTAATCTATTGAGGGGTTAATTGACTCTTTACTATCCCTGTGTTGTGCAAATGGTGACCATTTGACCTGATTGTTGGTGTTTTATTTTTAGAATTAGTTACTTGATTGATCCCATGTTATCTACTTTGCACTTCACTAAAATTTCGGAGAGTGATCAATTATCGTTATTTTTTATTTATAGCTTATTCCGATTATATATTTGTCTGGTCCTAAGATATCTATGATGTAATTAGTTGTCACTTTACCATACCAGTGTGCCAAACAGATGTGTCGTGCACTACTTTGGTTAAAGCTTCTCTGTGAATATATCCTTTAAACTACAGGGTAGTTATAAACTCATCATGTTTCTGTTGAATTTGCTGTTGTTAACATACAGAAGTAACCTTGTTAATTGCCACATTTCATTCATTCATTTCATTTACTTGATATGTATGAGAGCACTTACACATATGTTCTACACTTACCCATACATATGACAATATTATAAAAGGTTGCAAAGATGTGTGGTTACAATTTTAACAGGAATGTACACAAGTCCCTCTTCACCATATTCATATATTCAATACATAATTAATGTAACTACTTCGTTTTCCTTAGGCTCTTGCCATCACTACTTCTACTTTGGAGTCGTGTTACACTTTTCTTCGTTTCGTATTTTTGGAGTCGTCTTGTTGCACGTAGTTACCTATACATAAATGGGGCATTATGAGGTTTAGAGGCCAATTTTTAGCCTGCTTTCGTATAAAGTACTGCTGGACTGTATGTTTAAATTCGGTTCAATAACAAAAATTACACGTCTTGTCATGTCCTTTTCACAACAATTATAATATAAAGTGAGTGTATAAAATGTTAAAGTGAATATGGATGTGTGAGCAAGCATGTGAGTGAATGACTATGCATTAGGAAGGACCTTATTTTGCACATTTGCGGATTTTGATTTAATTTTGCTAATACCGATAATCCATTATAATTTGATACCAAAACGTCTGTGCCGAATCTGGCATACGCAACATCAATTTGACAATAAAACATTTGTCTGATATGGGTTTATATGGGGGGTAGGTTCAATTATGGACCGATCCTCATAAAACTTGGTTCATATAAAACATGGGATGTCCAATCTCATCACGATATTAATTATTATGAATGTTCAATTCATTTTCTGAGGGGAACCTTGTGTGGGGACTAGGGACAAATAGTGCCCGATTTCGAAGTTCAGTTGCCGACGCTATGTGTGTAATGGTCTTCCTACTCTTTGTGTCCTTCCCTGTGGGTTCCAGTGAATGTAAATTCAACGTAATTTTTCGGCCGCTGATTTGTTTGTCTTCAGAGTTCCGTATTACATATGGTGTTAGGTCAGAAAACTTCTTCTTCGGAGACATCAATTTACAAACATTTGTAAGGAATTTATGTCGTATTCCACGTCTCGCAAAAGCACTGACTTGACACAAGAGTTAAATATACCGATCTTGGTGTTCTTGGATATGGCAGAAGGTTTTCATACTAACCGAAGGGTACCGAATTATTGGTTGGCTTTTTAGATTCGGTATGCTACATCTTTGCTAGAGCCATCTGTGTTTGTTAAGATGCTCACGAGACTTCTAGTTCAATGTTCTCTATGCGAAACTTGTTGGTGATTATTTTTAGACCAGCTTTTGTGGCCTCTCTTTCGATACATTTAATTTTAAATGCCATACCTTTATAGCTGTGTGAAAGGAAGCAGATATCATGTGCATACTCGAGGCTCTCGAGTTGTTGGGAGACAGCAGGCAGCCCTGGTGGATACCAGCTACAACATCAAAACTACTGCTCAGAGCATTGCCGTGGACAATACGACATTTAACATCAAGGTATAGAGTTTGAGTAAGGCTTATGATTTTGGATGGAGGACACCTTTGCAAGCAAGAGCGCTCCATATTTTGTTTTGATTCAGCTTATCAAATGATTTTTCAAAGTCTATAAACAGCAGGTAAAGCGGATAGCGATGTTCTATAGATTGCTCTATAATTATTCGTAGACTATTGATGTGGTCTGACCAGGATTTTTGGGGCCTGAAGCCAGCTTACTCGGGCCTTAGTTCCTTTATTTAGTACAGTGACGGATATTCTTCGGTTAATGATTTGCGCTATGATCTTATTCAGTGTACTAGGGATGGTAATGCCCCGCCAGTTCTTACATTTTATCAGGTCAGCCTTTTTGGGGATATTTACTATAAAATCTTCTTTTAAATTCGTTTGCGAGCCAGAAGTTCTGACTAAATCCAAGCAAAATGTTCGCTGTAGTATGGGGGCGGCTTTAAGCATCTCGGATGATATGTTTTCGGCTGCAGGGGCCTTATTAGTTTTTAGGTGATTTACAGCATCTATAACTTCTTCGATAACTGGTCACTCAAAGGAGATATCTTGCCTTATTTCATGGGAAACACAGGTGCATATGACTTGGTGTTTAAAAGTTGTTAAGAAGGCTGTTTCCATATTTCCAGTTGGTCTTTTGCAGATATTGTGAGCTCGCCTTCGACGTTTTTCATCGGCCAGGTGTTCGAAAAGTTTTTTTCAGTTAGTTTTTTTGGTGAAGCTATAATTTCATAGTACTTACAACTAATTTGTACATAATTTTATAAAGATTTCTGCATAATAAACATATTTATGACAGCCTTAACAGTATTCTGGAGGGACATTTTGTCCATGTTCAACAAACCTTATCAGCCAGCTAGCTCTTTTCGTTTGGTCCCAATCGTGATTTCAACAGACAGACGGACATATCCAGATCGTCTTAGAATTTCATAAGGACGTAGAATTTGTCCAAATTTTCAACATTTGGCTTTTAGATGACGGAGAACAATTTTAGACCTAGGGCAGGCACGGATCCAGGTCAGTAATTTGGAGAGGGGTAATAAAATAATATTTATTCTACATTTTTTCCCTTTTAATACCCTTCACTATAACTGCGTATATATAAGTTTGTCATTCCGTTTGTAATTATCTTTACTTTGGTCATGTCCGTCTGTCCATCTGTATGTTGAAATCAACTTTCCGTAGCCCCCAAATAACTTACTAATATGATTGATACATCAATGTATCGGGAATTCTTACGGCTCGGTTGATATTAAATATCGAGAAAATCGATAGGACCTATTTTTGATCTATTTCTAGATTACTAAGACATTAATAGATATTTTCAAGTTCATTGCAACGATGTATATAAGGCTATAGTAATTTGGACCTAAATGGGTCAAAATCGGGAAAAATATTTTTTTCACTAATAAATTTTGATTTTTTTTTATATTAAAACTTTTCGGTTTTGGGGTAGAAATTTCCTTTTTTACTCCCCTGGATCCCCTCCTGACCTAGCGTGTATCGAAAATCAAAAATATGCAAAATAAGGGCCACCCTAGTATGCACGTTTGTGTGTGTAAAATTTCATTCTAAGTAATTGATATCATACTTGTAGAGGAAACTCCCTAGGTGGAAATTTTTAAGACCCAGTAGAGAATTTTCAAGCAACGGTCATAAACAAAAAATCTTAAACAATTGATATAACTTTTAACCTATTAAAATTATAACTGAAATACAAAATAATGTTATAGTATTAAAATTGTCGTTTAGTATTATTTTCCCTATTGGGTTAATAGTAATAATCATACTTGTCACTCATAAATCATGTTTGAAATTTATTTATTTTTCTATTTCTCCTTCCATTCATAGCATGATGTACTTATGTATATATTTCGGTCCGTCTGTCCATTTCAATGTATTGTTTATTTTATTGATATATTGCCAATTGATGTCTTTTGAATGCAAGACCCTCGAACCCTCCTTTTACTTGTATTTATGTGTGTGTTTGTCTTATGTTTTCATTATGAAACCATAATTATTTTGTCATATTTTTTTTATTTATTTAACTATTGTTTGTCTGGTGAAAATATTTATTTAATTTATTTATTGTTTTTCTTTGTTCTGAAATGTTTTTCTTTATTGCGTTTCCTTTATCTTTTAAAATAAGTATCCTTACTTTAATAATAATTCAATATTTGTTTTTACCTAATCAAAGTTAAATTAAGTCGTTAGGCTTATGGTGACTTTGATTTGCATAAAGAAATTTGAAACTGTTTTGTCTTACGACATGCCTAAACTACTGAACTACAGCTGAACTTGAAAATATCAAAATCAGAACTTCCAAAGGCCTAAAAATCCTTACATAACTAAGATTACCCACAATTTCCTTTAAAAACAGACTTGCTAAATTTCCAATTTCTATTAAATTACTTGAGAACAAAGCCTCCCCAAATTAACATTATTAAATAATTAACTCTACGACAAACAAAAATAAAAAACGAAAATAAGTATAAATAATTAAACTGACATACCAAAATACACCCCCATATTTCATTGATGACACATCAAGGTATGAGAAAATTAAATTATTGCGTTTTGTCCACATGTCCCCAATACAAACATTAACAAACACAAAAACTTCATAGTCTATTACCCTAATGTCCCAGAGGACTTGAGTTTTATCTAAACTTTCATCTCTGCACATACGAGGCAAATTACAAATTATGTTAATTGATTTCTAAAAGCAAGCTAGATAATGAAGGTAAAAATATATGAACAAAAAACGGAAAAAAATGTGTCATCAATTGTCATACTTGAGAGCGGTATGAAGGCGCAAATAAACCTACAATTTATGATACCTCTGTGATGTTTTTTTTTCTGTTTTTTTCCAATGCAAATATAAAACTAATGTAAACATATGGAAAATGATTGCCATAACATTAATAATTATTAACAAATACATTAAATATATGGCTTTGAGTTTTTATTATTTTCTCTTTCTTTCACTTTTTCCTACAAGAAATCAATAGTCTTTGAATTATGAGCATACATATTAATCCCAAGGCATTAAATTACCATTTAAATATTATTTTGAAATCAACTACCACAATAACTAGTGAAAAATAGATCAAGATACACCTACATAAAGATGTAGGTATAAAATGATAACTTGGTTATTGGAAATTTTGAGTTTAAAAAAGCTAAACTGAAATAAAACTAATAATAACTTGGTTATAGGAGATTTTGAGTTTAAAAAAGCTAAACTTGGACTGAACTGAAATCTTAACTAGAATCAGAACTTGAATCTCAGCCAGAATATGAAATCGAACCTGAATGAGAACTACAATTATAACTAGAATCTCAGCTAGAATCTGAACTAGAAATTTAAAAAAAAATGTAAAATTTATTATTTTGAAATATTGCCTGATATTTGAATAGAAAATCTATTTAGATGTTGATTTTACTTCATATTGTATGAAATTTCTTAAAAAAAAATTATCAAAATCAATAAATTTTATTTTTAGTTTTTCTTACTTTTAAAATTTAGGGAAATAAAAATTTTGATTTTATACAAATTAAAAAAAAAAAATCTACAATTTCAGAAAAATTAAAAATTTATATTTTCCAAAAAATAGTAATAAATCGTACGATTCATAATCAAAAAGAAAATTTACAAAAAATAGCTTGGAACTCAAGATATGGATTTTTAAAGTTTAGGAAAACAAAACTGGCGGGGAAGTTGAGTGTAATTTTCTTTATAAACTCTAGACATAAATGCAAACATTCATATTGTATGAAATTTCTTAAAAAAAAATTATCAAAATCGATAAATTTTATTTTTAGTTTTTCTTACTTCTAAAATTTAGGGAAATAAAAATTTTGATTTTATACAAATTTAAAAAAAAAAAATCTACAAGAAAAATTAAAAATTTATATTTTCCAAAAAATAGTAATAAATCGTACGATTCATAATCAAAAAGAAAATTTACAAAAAATAGCTTGGAACTCAAGATATGGATTTTTAAAGTTTAGGAAAACAAAACTGGCGGGGAAGTTGAGTGTAATTTTCTTTATAAACTCTAGACATAAAATGCAAACATCAAAACATCTACTTAGATGTTGATTTTACTTCATATTGTATGAAATTTCTTAAAAAAAAATTATCAAAATCGATAAATTTTATTTTTAGTTTTTCTTAGTTCTAAAATTTAGGGAAATAAAAATTTTGATTTTGTCAAATTTAAAAAAAAAAAATCTACAATTTTAGAAAAATTAAAAATTTTTATTTTCCAAAAAATAGTAATAAATAGTACGATTCATAATCCAAAATAAAATTAAAAAAAAATACTTGGAACTCAAGATATGGATTTTTAAAGTTTAGGAAAACAAAACTGGCGGGGAAGTTATATGTAATATTCACACAAAACATCAAAAATACTACTATAAACAGAATGAAAACCTAATGCGGATGATAAATGCAAGAATGTGACAACGTGATACGTTACAAGGAACTGTTTTTTGCTTGTTTTTTTTTGTGTTGAGTTAATTTCTTTTTATATTTATGTAGATATATAGCTTGAAATAATTTTCATTGGTGGTGTATATATTTTTTAGGGCTTACCAAGTCTAGGGTATAGATGGAAGATATGTGAAGCATGATTTTGACTAACGATGTTCATCATTGAATTAGAACTAGAAAATGTACCATAACCTGAACAAACTAGATGCTAAACTAGAATCTGTAATAAAACCTGAACTAGAACTCGAACCGGATCCTATACTAGCAGCTGAATTGGAATCGGAACTAGAACCGAACTAGTACTGATCTATAATCTGAACTGGAACCTTAACTACAATCAGATCTACAATCTGAATTTGAAATAGATTCTAAACTAGACTCTGAACTAGAAAAAGTTAACAGTAATTTCTTTCCGATAAAACTGGCTCACTTTATTATATCAATCCAATATATATGATAGCAAAATTACATTATTATTAACAAAAGGAAGACAAAATAACAAATCCCTGATAACTTGAAGTATGAGTTTATGAAATAAATATCTACAAAAAAAAATATTATTCCCCAAACTACAATTATTAGCTCTTCTCTACCCACTACAAAACCCAACTAAATGCCACAGCAGACAAGTTTGAAAGAATTTTCCCTCACTGTGTGGGTGTCTTTATTTTCCAATACATAAGAATGTACGTACATATATGTATGTATACATTCCAACTCCCACATATACAAACAATTTGCGGTTTAGTAAATGAGGTCAATTAAAAACGTATTAAATGCATACGTTCATTTTAACAATAATATTTACATTAAAACCACAAAAATTATATTTAATATTGAGTCGAATCGAGTGGCGTTTTGTATACACAAGAAACTTGTAGTTGTAGAAGAGATAGAAATTGCACGCTTATTATTATTACGAGTGGTAAGTGAATTAAAGAGAACGAGCGGTGGGTTTTGCAAGGGAAAGTGTTGCAATAGTGAAGTGGGAAATATAAATAAATGATTGTGGTTGGAAATGATGATGGTAAGCGTAAGTTATTAAGTTGTAAACACCTTAAAATAAAACATTATAGTGTTTATTTGTTTGTTTTGTACAACAACTATAACAACAATGGGATATAATTTATTAAATATGCCAATTGATAATGATTGTAATTATATTTATAGGAGTTGTGATATGTGTAGGTTTGTATGATATACCAGCAGTTCTGCATTGACTACAACATAAGTCAAGGTATCACTTTTTTTTGGTAATCTGACATGGAGTCAATTGTCACTTTAGTGTCTCCAAGTAATCATGGATGAAGTCACGTTAAATTTCATTTTTAATGCAGCGAAAATTGGTCAATTGGTTACTTTATACATCCCAGGTAATCTGACATGGAATCAATCGTCCCTTTATTGTATCTACGTAATCTAGAATGTAGTCACTTTAAACCTTTTTTGTACTGTCCTTTAGAAAGTAGTTATTTTAGTCATCAAAAGTTGTCTTGGTGAAGGCTCTATTGGAGAGTCAATTGTCGCAAAGCATCCTTTTGTAATTTAAGCATGACTAGTCACTTGACTAGTATCCAATGATGGCTAAAATCTCTAGTTCGGATCACTTAGAACTGCCGGGAAATGTATGAATATGTGTCTGTATGGTATGTACATTGTGGTGGTTTGTGGCTTAAAAATGCAAGGAATCCATATTAAATTGTTTTGGAATTATTATTTTTCTGAAGTATTTTTTTTTTTGTTTGTTTTTGTTCTATTGTTATAAATTGAATAATTAAACATGATTTATGGTAAAATAATTGATTTGTTGTTTCTTTAATTTGTAATAATTGTTTTATTAAATATGTAGAAAATCAATATGAGAATATGGCAATTGTGAAAGTGCTTTATAGAATTGGAAATTTTCCCTAAGAATTAACAAGACATTTGCATCTTCTGAACGTTTGAGTTGAGCATCTACTTTCATCTGCAGGAAAACTTGAGGAGATTATTAAACGGAACTTTCTTATAGTAGATAAGAAGAACTAAGACTATATTTAAATCCAAATTATTTTACACATAATATACTCAAAATAAACACATAAGCTTCTTATATAAAGCCAGCGACAATACAGTGGAAACTTGTTGAAATATTTAACCATATTTTGCCATTCCCATATAACCTCATCTGATAAAGTTTCCTTCGTGATATAACTTTGAGTACATATGTGTGATCCTAAATTTCCTATAGGCTTTCAAAGGGATTGAGATCTGGCGATTGGAGAAGTGGCTTGGCCATAGTCGTAACAGCTGAGGAACATATTAAACGCAATATACATGTGAAATGCGAAAATTGTCAGGAATTTGGGCACACGAAAAACTATTGCACTTTACGAACTGGGAGTGTTGCAGGCGGAAACCTGCATTCTTCAACTGAATTTGATATTATAAAGAAAATGCGGAAACTGTGAAGTATCATTCTGCTAACTATCGCGGGTGCTCACTTTACAAAGTGTTGTTGAACAAATTAAGGGATACAAAAAAGAGTTTAAGAGGCGAATGAACTAGTAAATCTGAACTGTTGTTCCTATCCGCCAATTTCTGGAGTTCCGACTTCCAACAAAAATAATAAAGAGGTTCGAGTGCAGTCTGAAACCATCTCCTATGCTAGTATTTTGAAGTCTGATAATAAACAACCTAGTGTTCCCCAAAAATTCGGGAGGGTTACAGAATTTATTAAATACTCTTACAAATAGTATAACCTCACTTAACCTTCGCTTTACCAAAGGTTTTTTATGTACATGGTTTACCAATAGCCACCCGGGTGACACTACACATCTATAAATATATGCGACGAACGAAATTGTAAAAAATTGAAAAAACCTTATAAAAAGTTTAAAATGGTTCTATTAAATTCTATAGAACTCTAGAATTTGTTCAGTGAGTACAAATTTCATTTAAATCGAAACAAAATTAAAAAAACTATTAAACCAATAAAAGCGATGTGGTCACCCGGGTGGGTATTGGTAAAGCGAAGGTTAACCAAAACATGTCTAACTTCGTGACATCCATGCAAAATAACATACAAGAGCTTTTGAGAGCCCAGAACCAAATGATAGAAATACATGAAAAAAGGGGCGTGGCAAAATCTAATTTTTACAATATACCGAATCATGGCTTCAGCAAATCCGTTACAGTGCATCTTCATCGAGAGCTGCACAGAAGCCAATCGCTCCCGAATGGATCGATCAAGAGAAAGAACTGATTTAAAGTTGGCGGCATTTCATTACAATAAGGATGGTGAGTGCCACCAATTATTGAGACGCCTGAGCAACTTCTAAGTTACATTTCCGACGACTCCTTCAAAATATCCGAAATATCATCATGACGTCCTTTGGGGCAAATAATATCGTAAACAACGTCGGCTTCATGTCCACCTTTAAAGTTCAAGGCCAAATGTAACACAAATTGGATCATTGCTCCAGCTTCCCAATGATGATGCGATGTTCCTTCAAATTTATTTCACTGAAAATGAAGCTACATAAGCCTAAGACTATCGACGAATATGCGTGTGCAAGACCCTTCTGCCGAAACATTCTCCAAGCAATTGTTGGACATCTGAAATGGAAAAATTCCCGCCGAACTTCTGCCAATAGCAAATGAATATACAAGCCGTTGTCAACGTATTCCCAAGTCTTACATCCAACTACAAAAATTCGGTTTGGCTGTGAGAACGTGCAATTTTGGCACCAAACAATGATGATTGAAACAAGCTCAATGAGCAAATTCAATGGAGATTGAGATGCAATATAAAACAGATGTTTTCTAAGGGTAAAAAACGAGGAAGGGGCTTAGGTAGCAAGGAATAGAACAAACATTATACCCTAGAGAAATTCTCTAAAGACTATTTTCAAGCAACATCCATTCGCTTAGAATGCGGAGTAGGAGATTTATTTCTGAAAAAATTTTTTATCACACTGGGGTTCCAGATTAATTAATATAATCCTAGAAAAGTTACGGATTTAATAGACTTTTCCATGTCATATATGACAATTACGACTATATTTGATCATAATATGGAATTTTATGATACTAATAATGATCATAATATGTTTGGATTACAATCATAAGTGTTATCATAATATTTTGCTCTTAGATTAATAACAGAGCCTATGATACATTAACTGCTGTGCAAATCGCAGTGCCATCTTCTAGTAGTTTCATGAATTAACGGACAAAACTAGGATGTTCTATTTCCACAATAATAATGTCTGCAGCATTAACAGTTAATGTTGTCATACTTACAAACAATGTATCTACTAATGAAAACATTATAAGCATAATAAATGTTGCAAGTAGCCGTTAAAGATCATGCAATTTCGTAACAGTATTTAGATTTATCCGAAAAGAGCACAGAATTCCATTTCCGGAAAGACCAGTGTAAATGGTTTTTTTTAGCAATAATAGGTTTTTCGCAGTACAATAGCAACCAATGCCAGTTTCAGAACTAATTTCCAATTTTAGATTATTGATAACCTCCCAGGAAGTAATTTTTGGGAATTTCTTAAACACTCTTGTTATTAACTTATCTTGCTTTGGAGTACATTTACTGTATATTTATAATATATTGTTAGAAGCTGTAAAAAAAACACATGAAAATTTATTCATAATCTTTACTTAACATGTTTTAATATTAAAACATAAAATTTTCTCTCTATCTTTGCCACTCGATGAACAAACTTAACAATAATTACAAGTTTTTACTTAACAAGTAGTTTATGTAAAATCAACAACAGCAACAACATACTTCTAGAAAGAACATGAAAATCCTTTAACAACAACCATAAGTATGGACCAGTGCCAGGGACGACAACATATGAAGAAATTATTATTGTTGATGGAGATGATGATGATGTTGTTGCTACTTGTACGAACAGCACAGTCTTGCAACATTTGTAGCAGCAAGATGTATGTAAAACTAGAAAAGTTGCAGATTTAACAATATTTACAACAACAAGAGTCAACAACATGATACAACATTAAGACCAAAATAAACATTCTAGACAAAGAAGAGTTAAAAAGGAAGTTGGTAGTCCGGGAAAGAGGGTTTTGGGGCTATTTGCTGGATATATAAACTATATGAAGGTGCATACTTACATACTTGTTGGTTTTAACATGCAATTTTCGAATATTAGAGTAAATATTTTTAGTTGTTTTTGCTTATTAGGTTTGTTTTTTTTTTCTTGTTTTGTTTCTTTTGGCCAACATTTGTTAAACTAACAGGAATATTATTTGTAATAAACTGGTTGGAAATATGGTAAAATAAATTACAACATACATAAATATACTTAGTCACACACATTCACACACACACTCTCTCATTTGGTCTTCTATAAAGAAATTTATATTTATAGAATGTTGCATAGAAAAGTCCACATAAACTTACTCTGACAAAGATTTATATCAAAATACTAACTCTGCTTTACGTACGTATTCTATTTTCAGATTCTAGTTAAGATTCTAGCTCAGGCTCTATTTCATACTTTAGTTCAGTCTTTAGTTCATATTCTAGTCCAGATAATAGATCAGATTCTAGTTCAGACTCTAGGTCAGATTCTAGTTAGGATTCTTATTGCGATTAAAGTTGAGGTTCTAATTGAGTTTCTTTTGAAATTCTAGTTTGGATTCTTTACGATTCTAGTTGAGATTTGAGTAGATAATCTTGTTCAGATTCTAGTCCAGTTGTTCAGATTCAAGTTGAGACTCTAGTTCAGATTTTAGCTCAGACTCTAGTCAGATTCTAGTTCAAATTCTAGCTCAGTTTCTAGTTCAGATTTACTATAGGAATCATGTTGTGATTCTAGTTCCTATTCTACTTCAGATTCAGGACCAGATTCCGGTATAGATTCTAGTTCAGATTCTAGTTGTGAGTCTAGTTGAGATTCCAGTTGAGGTTCGAGTTGAGTTTCTATTCTAGATTCTAGTTGTGATCAAAGTTCAGATTCTAGTTTAGGTTCTAGTTCATGTTCATGTTCTGCCTCAGGTTAAGATTCTAGTTCAGGTTATAGATGCGATTCTAGATGCGAGTGTACTTAGTGTAAACCCCCAAAAGACGTAAATGGTTCTCTTCACAAGGAGGTACAAGGTCGATAACTTTAGACCCCCTAAACTGAATGAAATCAGAGATCAGGGATAATGCAAGGTACCTTATCATCATTCTAGATAAAAGATTATCCTGGAACCTGAATATTCACAACAGGATTAACAAGGTCTATGAGGCCATCTACTCTTGCAAGAGGGCAATTGGTACTAACTGGGGTATTAAGCCGAAAGGTATCATTTGGATCTTCAAAGTTGGTCTTGTTTTTTATATGAAAACTCTTCGGATTTTTGGGGGGATCCACGCCTATCAGGGGTAATAGAGTCGATGGAAGTTTCTTTATCGAGAACTACTCTTCGGGCGGAAATTACTGCCATAAAACATGCATCCAACTGGCTGAAGTATTATCGAATATCTGGATAAATCTAGCATAACCGAAGAATTCCGGGTATCCGGGTAGAGAGACATTCTAGGATAACGCTTACATGGGTACCTGGACACAATGGAAATCAGGGTAATTTTATAACAGACGAATTCTCCAAAAGAGGAGCGATGATGGCTGAGGAGTCGATTGATCCTTTTTCTGGTATTTCCTAGCAAAATGTAAGATCGTTGTACGATGCCGGCAGAACGAATTTAATTATAGAATTCCGTCATGAGCAAATAAGGCCAATTATTTCTTTTATCACAGGACACTGCATAATTGGAATTATTCTTATGCTAGAAGAATGGCTCTTGGGTTTAACGATAACTGTAGAAAATGTCGAAACGAAGAAAAGAAGGAAACTGTGTTTAACCAGAGCCAATGATTAGCTCTGACAAACTTGAGGGAACTTAATCTTAGAACACCCTTCCTCTCGTGTTTAGATGAGTTATCAAGGATAAATCTGAGATGCATCCATTAATTCATCAGTGAATATGGTTCGTTCACCTTGGAAACAACGGATGTAGTACAAATAACCTGCTGTGATACCCAAGCAACATCAGTTTTGAAAGGACCCAAGTGAGCTGCTTGATGAGTGGCTGCCCATGGAACCAAACCTAGATGTGATTCTAGTTGAGATTGTAAAATAGATTCTAGTACAGATTTTATTTGAGGTTACAGTTAGGATTCTAGTAGTTGTGATTCTAGTTGAGGTTCTAATTCAGATTCGAGTTCGGATTCTAGTTAAGAATCTAGTTGCGATTCCAGTTGAAATTCCAGTTGAGATTCAAAATTCTACAGGGAGACTGATGAAAGCTACCAAAAAAATACTGTTATCATGTCTGATGAGGCTTATTTCGATCTGAACAGCAACGTTAACAAACAAAATACTCGCATATGGGGTGGTTTCAACCTAGAAATTCTGCATAATAGGTAATTGAATACAATTCGCGTCACAGTTTCTTCACGCTGTATTAGCGAGCCATACTTCTTTGAACAAAACGGATAAAGTGTTAAGGCTACTGGAGACCATTACTTGAGCATGCTAAAGAATTTTTCTATCCGGAAGAAAATTCCTTTCAACTCCGGTTAGGGCGGAAAATTAACAAATTCTTGCTAAGATGACGCATATGCAACAAAGAGCAGGGCCTGCTTTTAAATTCAGTTATCTTAAAGACTAATTATACTATTTTTAAAACAATTCAATGGGCTTTCAATTGAAAATAGATTGAATAAATTCCATGCTTTACAAAAAAAGTTATTCCAGCTTTTTAATGTAGCAAAATTCTTCAGCCACCCTATAGTTGAGATTATAAATCAGATTCTATTTCAGCTTGTATTTCATATTCTAGTTGAGATTCTAGTTGATATTTTAGTTTAGGTTCATCTTTATGTTCTAGCTTAGGTTCTAGTTCCGATTCTTATTCAGATTCTAGTTCCGATTCTGGTTCAGGTTTTAGTTCAGATTATAGTTCAGCTTATAGTTTAAATTCTAGTTCATATTCTAGTTCACATTACATTTCTGTACTAGTTCTAGTTCTGTTGAGATCTACTCTAAAAAAAGACGGGAAACTTTGCAGTCTACTTTAGTAAAAAAATATTTCAAATGTTTCCTTTATTATCATATATTCTTGGTAGCATACTTTTAGGATGTTTTAAACTACATCTCATACTAACCCAGTAGTAGGACTTTCAGAGATAGTTTTGCATTTAAACAAAAATAAGAAAACCAAGTAAGAGCATATTCGGCTGACCCGAATCTTATAGTCCCTTCAGCAAAGTATAATTTATGAAAAGTTTTAAAAATAATTTTTTGTGAAAAAATATTTTAATGAAAAAAAATAAGTGAAATAGATTTTGGAGAAAAAATTAATTTGGTGGAAAAAAAAATTATAAAAAAATCGAGAAATTTTGATGAAAAATAAAAGTGGTGGAAAATAGGGCGTCGTGGTCATCTCAGTCATTTGTGGACGATTTTCTCGATTTTATATAGCAACGTAAGTTGGACTATAGCGGATATATTTGTGTATGGATCAGTGTGAAAGTTATTTGGGGACTTCACAAAAGTGATTTCAACAGACTGATATGGCTATATCGACTCCACTGTCTATAACGATCCAAAATATTGATAAATACCTTATAAGTTCTCAAATGAAAAATGTAGAAATTACAAACGGAATGGCAAACTTGCTACTCATGGTGAAGGGTATAAAAAAGGGTTGTGATATTTTGATATATGAAAATCCCAATTTGTTTAAAAATAAAAGAAAATTGTGCAAATTGAAAAATCTAGCTTCATTCCATTTTAAGTGTTCCTTATATATAGAACAAATACTAAGTATAAACACACACCAGTTTATAGATATTGATAAAGGATAAAGGATACAATCTAAGCAAAATGGAAAAAACTAACAATTGCTTGTGGAGTATGTAAAAGGGATTTAAATGAAAAGGATACAAATTTATGCATAAATTCTAATGGTTTGATAAGAAAGCATCATGATATGATGACCATATTAGAAGAAGATTTTTTAGGAATGTTTTTTTTTCATGAAAAAAATTGCAAGTGATTAAGTAAAACTGTTGACCTTTACTTAAGCAGCAATTTTTGCATGCCAATGAAAAGGCAAGGATTTAAAAATATTATTGTAGTTAAACTAATTTTGAGCAAATAAGGTAAAATTCTAAAGTGATTGGAAAATAAAACAGAAAATGGCAAATAAAGTAAATTTAAATAGATTTTTTTGTAGATTAGAACAAATAAATTTTAAATGCATTAAATATTTATTAAGAACAAATATATTTTTAATTTTTTCAATGTCTGGCTTATTGTTTGGGAGCCAGCCATTACTGAACTACATCTAAGTAATGTATAAGGTAAGTGGTAATTTTTAGGAAACATGTTTTTGTTTAGAACATGTGGAAAATTTTAAAGTGGCTCAAGTTTCAAGGGTTTTAAAGAAGCTTATGAATTTAAAAAATAATTTACTTTCAACGCAAAGTCTTATCTGGACCCAACCATATCCCTTATTTTGCAGTTGTTGACTTTATGATAAATGCACTGTAAAACAAAAATAGTCAACAATTAAGTAAAAAACAAATAAATGAACAACAAAAACCAACCCTTTTATTATTTATTTTTCTTTTCTTTTGGCAATTTAAAACGCTTTTTTTTTGCTGTGAATAAAAGTTTTCATTTATTTGTGCATGTTCAACATCATTAACACATCAACAGCTGGGAACATTTAAGGGAATATTGTGAAAACAAAAACAGGCGAAATCTAAACCCTCCCTTCCTTCTTTTCCATTTATGAGGCAAGTACAACTCGTAGAAATAAAGTAACATTTAATGATATTATCATTATATTATAATTTAAATGGATAAGTGGAAACTAGCGAACAAATAAAAAAAAACAATGACAAAAACAACAGAAAGATAACAAAATTAAGCAACTTGATTTTTCTACTCATTTTAACATTTTTCTTAAGCGTTTTTTTTTTTTGCTGACCATCCTCTACCTTATTTTTTATATATTTTTCATAAAAGAAAACAAATTTTTTAAAGAATTTCTTGTTGATGTCCTTTATTTCTCCTTCCCTTTTTATTTTATTTTTAATATAAGCTATTGCATCATATATAAAAAAAATACCCTTTCTAATATAATAAATAAAAAAAACTGTACTGGGAAAAATTATTTAAAAAATATAACGAACGTAAGTACTTAAGTTGTTATTATTAAAAGCTTAAGTGGCGAATCAAGTTAATTGAATTTATTTTTGCACCCTTTTAACGTTTTCCGCTAATGTTGTTGTTTATATTTTTTTTATATTTTCCTTTAGCCAACTTTACTTTTCTCTAAAGTTGTTTCTTGAGGTGGCTTGATGTTGCTACATTTTTTTTTGCGTAGATTGTTTATGTATTATTAGCGTACTTTTTTTTACTTGCGTTTATACCCTTCTTGATGTTTTATGCTTTTCTAAGCAAAAAGCGTTTATAGTTGGAGTTCTCGTTAATTTTTTTTTTTTTGTTATAATTTTACCGCTTTTATTGTAGCTGTTTTTGTAGTTGTACTTAATACTATAGTGCTTTTTATCTTTTATCAATGCGCTACATAATGTTGCAAGTATAAATGGTTAGTTGAAACGTCAAACATTTTCTAATACTGAATTTTCTTTAGAATCTGAATATTTTCTGTTCAAATTATTTAGCTAGAGAAATTTTTGAAATTTTTATTGGAAAACAAATTTTCTTTCAACAAAATTTTTAAATAAAAATTTTAAAATTTTTTTAAAAAAATTTGTATTCGAATAAAAATTTGAAGAATTTGTTATATACATTTTTTATTCGAAAAAAAAAATTATATAAATTTTTATTTCGAATAAAAATTAAAAAAAAAAATTATAGACATTTTTATTCAAATAAAAATTTAAACAATTTTCTATTCGATTTGATTATATTTTGATTATAAAAATTTCAAAATTTTTTTAAAGAAAATTATAGAATAACAATTGGAAACATTTTCATTCGAATAAAAATTCGATAATTTTTAAATTTTAATTTAAAAATTCGATTGCTCATACGAATATAAATTTTAAAAAATTACTTTATGAAATGTTCATTCGAATAAAAGTTTTAAAGATTTTCTATAAACAATTTTGAAATTTATATTGAACACGAGTTTGAAAAATTTTCTATAGAATTTGGCTTATAAAAACTTTTTCTAAGGAAAATTTTAAAAATTTGTAAAAAAATGTCTAAATAACATTTTATTGAAATAAAAATTTAAACAATTTTCTATAGAAATTTTTATTCGAATAAACATTTTATATACACATTTTTATTCGAATAAAAATTTTAAAAATTTTCTATAGAAACTGACTTTAAGATCTCCAGAGAATATTTTAGAAATTTGTATTCGATATTTTATTTGAAAAATTTTTAAAACATTTCAGAAATTTTCTTTCAACAAAAATTTTAAAAATGTTTAAAATAATATTTATTCGAATAAAAATTTTAAAAATTTTTTATAGAAATTTTTATTCGAATAAAAATTTAAACAATTTTCTATAGAAATATTTATTCGAATAAATTTTTTAAACATTTGAGAAATTTTATTTAGAACGATTTCATTCAAATACATTTACTTAATTTGAAACATTCGAAACATTTTCTTTAGAAAATTTTTATTCGAATAAAAATTCGAATAATATTCTTTAAAAAAATGTCATTCGACTAAAAATTTAAAAATGTTGCTTTATAAAGTTTTAATTCGAATAGAAATTTAAAAAATTTAGGAAAATTTTAAAATTTTTTATAAAAATTATTATTTGAATAAAAATTTTAAAAATTTTCTACAAAAAAGTTTACGCGAAAAAAAATTGTTCGAAATCAAATTTGAAATTCGATTAAAATTAAAAAAACATTTTTATTCAACTACATATTTTAAAATTTATATTTGACTACGAATTTGAAATTTTTTTTTAGAAATTTTCATATCAATAAAAAATTTTATATTTAGCTAGACAAAATTTTAGAAAAAATGTTAAAAACATGTTTATAGACATTTTCTTTCAACAAAAATGTTTAAATAGGTATTTGTCACAGACATTTTGATTCAAATAAAAAATTTTGAAATTCTCTATAGAAAATTTATTTAAATATTCGAAACATTTTCTTTAGAAAGCTTTCATAATACTAATAAAAATTATTCTTTAAAAAATTTTCATTTTAACAAAAATGTAAAAAAAACTTCTTTATACAATTTTAACTCGAATAAAAATTTTAAAATTATTCGTTAGAAAATTTTTATTCGAATAAATATTTAAAAATTTTTCTTTAGATAATTTTGATTTTAAACAATATTTAGAGCATTGAATTTTTTTAAAAATTTTTATTCCAATTAAATATTGAAAATGTCGAATAAAAATGTTTAAAAATTGTCTATACAAATTTTTATTCGAATAAAAATTTTCTTTTTTCATTCGAATAAAAATTTCAAAAATTTTCATTCGAATATAAATTCGGAAATTTTTCGTTAGTCAATTCACATTTTAACAAAGATTTAAAACATTTTCCTGAACAAATTTTAAAATAAAAAAAATACATTTCTATTCAAATAAAACTTTCGATAAAATTTTTTTTAGAAAATTTTTAAATTTTTTATTCGAATAAAAATTTTTAAAAATTTTCTGTACAATTTTTATTCGAATAATAATTTGAAAAATTTTCTATAAAAATTGAAAAATTGTCTAAAAAAATTTAATTCAAATAAAAATTTCCAACAATTTTTATTCGAATAAAATTTTTTATAAACATACAAATTTTTATTCGAATACAAATTTTAGAAATTTTATTTTTTATTAATTAAAAATTATCATACAAATGAAAATTTTCGAATTTAAATTTGAAAAATTTTCTTCTTCTAACCAAGATAATAAATATTTAAATCTTTGTTAAATGAAAATTTTCTAAATTTCAAAAAATGGTTCATAAAGATTTCTATTCGAATAAAAGTTTTAAAAATTGTTTATACACATTTTTATTCGAATAAAAATTTTGAAAAATATTCGAATACAAATTTGAGATATTTTCTTTTTTATTTATTTTCTATGGAAAATTTTCTTTTGAATAAAAATTTGTATTCGAATAAATTTTTTAAAAAAGTAGCTGCTTAACAAGTCTCCTAAACAATTTATAATTTTAATTCTTACTCCATCCCTTTGTATCTTTATTTTAAGGTAGTTAGTCAAAGCTTATAATAGGGTGAAAAATGCACAAGAAGTTTTAAGTTCAGGTTATTGCTTTCCCTTCAGTTCAAATATGGTCAAGTAATTAAAAAATTGGAAACAAATAACAACATAAACTCTTTTTAATGATGGAAGTCAAGGAGTGTAGAAAAAACAAAAAGTTACGATTTGACCTTATTGCAAAATTTGAACAACAATCAAAAACATTGAAAGTAAATACACAATGCATTAGTTATAATGGATTTTAATTATTTTTATTAAATATTGGTAATTCTTGTTAACTTAAATTTGCATAAAATTTACTAAATTTTTCTTTACAAGAGTCAGGAGGAGACTTGCCTGCATAAGAACTTAAAATTACCCACTTAAGAAAACCCCTGCTTGTTTTAGGTGATTTATCTCTTACATAATGTAATGAAATTGTAGCTTTGTATTGTTATTTCCCAGTAACTTGTTTATTTTTCCTTAAGTAAATCTTGACATGTGTAAGAGCATTCTTGCTACCTTGTTACGTCAACAAACTTGTTGTATGTTAAGTAGTTACATACTTCATATCAATCACAACAACTAACTTGCAACACAGTTACCTACCTACCCTAGACATAACAAAAATGTAACAACAACATTCTAACAAACAAACAAAATAAACAAAATTTTTGGTTAAAAAGAAAACAATGCAGGACACAGGACTATTTTACAAAAGTAAGGACCACAAAAACCACAATAAAATGTTTTCTAGGTCTTTCTTTTTCCTCTTAGTACTTAGTAATCTATATGGAACTTAAAACAAATGTATGTAGGTAAATGTTACTTTAAAAATGTTAGCAATGTTTTGGTAGATATTTTGCACAGATAATGAAAACATTTGTTAAAAAATAATTGCATCATGTTACCATTTTAATAGAGCAATTCTTCAGTTTTAAATTGATGATTTGGTAGATTTTATTTTTGGAAATGTTAAATGTTTGTTATTAGCAAATAAAAGCAACAATTTTGTAAAGTTGCTGGAAAAACTAGGATATTATGAAATTAATTAATATACTTAAATCAATATAAATCCTAAACAAATTTGATCTTATTTTGTAATAACTATTTGCTTTCTTCAATTAAAGTAATTAATTAATAATAAACTAATTGATTATATTAAACCTCCTGTTTTAAAATTATTTTAAAAAATTATTAATTTGAAAAAAAAATCTATATTTTTGAGTTCAAACAATTCTGCCCCTTATAGGCAGTAATTATCACTAATGTCTGCTCACTTGGCTGACTCCAATTAATATATTTTGGGTAATTTCATATGTATGTGCTGTTTTGTAGTACAGAGAGAAGTCAATTGGTTACTTTCTATATCCCCGGTAATCTAGCGTGAGGACAATTGTCACTTAAGTGTCTCTAAGTAATCTAGAGTGTAGTTACTTTAAATGTTTATTATGTACTGCATTTTAGAAAATAGTTATTTTCACCATCAGAAGTAATCTATTGGAGTGTTGTGGGAGGAAGGTTTGATTACAAGCAATCGCTTATTTCACTGTCTATGAGATATCATTTCAATTGACTATTTGAGGTTAGTTAGCACCCCTAAATGTTGAAATAACTAGTTATTGTCACTGTAATTATTTATATGATTGCGGTAACCGTAATATGTTTAAGTTATATCCAAGGATGTAATTACAGGACCATTACTCATTATATTGGCATTTGTAAGCATTACTTTAAATAGCCAAATTTTATTCGGACTAAAATCTATAACAAATCCGAATAAAAATATTCGTTTCAAAACTTTTGTTGAATAAATATTTTCCGTTCAATTTATTATTCCATTAAAAATTTATATTTATATAAGAATTTGAAAAATTTTCTATAAAAATATTAAAATTTTCTTTCAAAAAAAATTTAAATTTTATTCGAATAAATTTTTTTTTATAGAAATTCGCATAAAAATTTAAACAATTTTATACTGATATTTTAATTTGAATAATATTTTAAAAATTTTATATAGAAATTTTTATTTGAATTAAAATTTTAGAAATTATCTTTCAAAAAATATTTAAATTTTATTCGAATAAAATTTTTTTATAGAAATTCGCAACAATTAAACAATTTTCTATTGAAATTTTAATTTGAATAATATTTTAAAAATTTTATATAGAAATTTTTATTTGAATTAAAATTTTAGAAATTTCATTTCAAAAATTTTCATTCAAAACATATTCTTTAGAAAATATTCAACCGAATAAATATTTTCTTTAGAAAATTTTCCTTCGAATAAAAATGTAAACAATTTTCTATAAAAATTTAAAAAATTTTCTACAAATTTTTATTCGAATAAATATTCGAAACATTTTCTTTATAAAACTTTCTTTCGAAAAATATTCTTTAGAAAATTTTCATTAGAATAAAAATGTAAACAATTTTCTATAGAAATTTTTATTGAATAAAAATTTTAAACTATATTCTATACAAATGTTTATTCGAATAAATATTTTAAACATTTTCTATAAAAATTTTTATTCGAATAAATATTCTAAACATTTTCTAGAGCAATTTTTATCTGAATAAAAATTAATACAATTTCCAATAGAAATTTTTATTCGCATAAATATTTTAAAAATTTTCTATAAAAATTTTTATTTGAATAAAAATTCGAAACTTTTTCTATAAAAATTTTTATTCGCTTAAAATTTCGAAAAATATTCTTTTGAAAATTTTCATTCGATAAAAATGTAAACAATTTTCTATACACATTTTTATTTGAATAAAAATTTTAAAAAAATTGTCTATACAATGTTTATTCGAATAAATATTTTAAAAATTTTTATTCGAATAAAAATTTAAACAAATCTTTATTTGAATAAATATTTTAAAAATTGTCTAAGAAATTTTTATTTGAATAAAAATTGAGAAATTTAATTTATTCGACTGAAATTTCGAAACATTTTCTTTAGAAAGCTTTCATTCGAATAAAAAATGTGAAAACTATTCTATAAAAATATAGCATTCGAATATGAAAAATATTCTTTAAAAAATTATTCTTCGAATAAAAATTTAAATAATTTTCTATTCGAATAAAAATACGAAACATTTTCTTTAATAAACTTTCATTCCAATAAAAATTCGAAAAATATTCTTTAGAAAATTTTCATTCGAATAAAAAATGTGAAAACTATTCTATAGAAATTTAGCATTCGAATAAAAAATATGAAAAGTATTCTTTAGAAAATTTTTTAATTCTTTTTCGAATAAAAATTCGAAAAAATTTCATTATAATAAAAATTTGAAAAATATTTTTTTCATGCGAATAAAAAATATTCTTTAGAAAATTTTCATTCGAATAAAAATGCAAACAATTTTCTATACAAATTTTTATTTGAATAACAATTTTAAACAATTTTCTATACAAATGTTTATTCGAATAAATATTTTAAACATTTTTATTCGAATAAAAAATTAAACAATTTTCTATATAAATCTTTATTTGAATAAATATTTTAAAAATTGTATATAGGAATTTTTATTTGAATAAAAATTGAGAAATTTAATTTATTCGAATGAAATTTCGAAACATTTTCTTTAGAAAACATTCATTCGAATAAAAAATGTGAAAACTATTCTATAGCAATTTAGATTCGAATAAAAAATGTGAAAAATATTCCTTAGAATATTATTATTTGAATAAAAATTTAAATAATTGTCTATTCGAATAAATATTTTAACAGTTTCTTTAAAAAACTTTCATTGGAATAAAAATTCGAAACATTTTCTTTAAAAAACTTTCATTCGAATAAAAATTGGAAAAATATTCTTTGGAAAACTTTCATTCGAATAAAAATGTAAACAATTTTCTATAAAAATATTTATTGGAAAAATATTTAAAAAATTTTAAACATTTTCTACAAAAATTTTAATTCGAATAATTTGAAAAATTTCAATTAAAAATTTTAATTCGAGTAAAAATGTCTTTAAAAACTTTCATTCAAATAAAAATATTGTTTACAAAATTTTCTACAAACATTTTTATTCGAATAATAATTTGAAAAATTTCAATTAAAAATTTTAATTCAAATAAAAATGTCTTTAAAAAACTTTCATTCAAATAAAAATATTGTTTACAAAATTTTCTACAAAAATTTTTATTCGAATAATAGTTTGAAAAATTTCAATCAAAATTTTAATTCTTAATTAATTCTTTTAAAAAACTTTCATTCAAATAAAAATATTGTTTAGAAAATTAACATTCGAATAAAAATTTAAACAATTTTTTATTCGAATAAATATTTTAAACATTTTCTATACAAAGTTTTATACGAATTAAAATTTAAAAAAATTTTTATAGACATTTTTATTCTAATAATAATTTTAAAAAAATTTATAAAAATTTTTATCCGAATAAAAATTTTTTTTTTAGAAATTTTTATTTTTCAAAATTTTCTATAGAAATGTTTCAGTCGAATAAAAATGTGAAACATTTTTTATAGAAATTTTGCATTCGAATAAAAAATTTTCAAAACTTTCTATAGAAATAAAAAAAAACAATAAATAATTTTTCATTAGAATAAAAAATATGAAAAATTTTCTATTGAAATTTTTCATTCGAGTAAAAAATTTTCAATTGAACTTTTTTTTAGAATAAAAATTTTAACTTTGTATTTTGAATAAAAACTAATATTAACAATTTTCTATTGGATGCGAATAAAAATGTTATAAATTTGTATTCGAATAAAAATTGTATATATAAGTTTTATTCGAATAAATTTTCTAGAAAAAATTATAGAAATTATTATTCGAATAAAAATTTAAAAAAATTTCATAGACTTTTTTATATAAACAAATTTTAAAGAAATTTTTATTTGATAAATTTTTTAAAATATCTCTCATATAAGGCCCACATACGAAAATCATTTTAACTGATCACATAAAAATGTTGGTATCCAAATACAATTTAACAGAAAGAGGTTTAATATAGAAATAAATCTCACGACCTAATTTTAGACACTCGGTACATAATTGGTCATAGCTCCCATATAAGGAACAATTCCGAAAATCACTCACGAAAATAAATTATTGAAAATTTAAGAGAGATTTTTGCTCATTTACTCAGTGTAGGGTTTCATACTTTCTTACTTGTTATTATTTTATTATCATAACACCTACATATGTAACCCTTTTACAATTCACCAAATCCTATATTAACAAAACCTCTGTTTTGGCACAAAACATTACAAAGCAAACTCCAATATATGTGTGATTAAAGAAGTACTTAAATATTGTCTATTTTTTATACTTTTTAATCACTTTTTGCGGGCGCTTAAAACAACTTTAAAACGCCATCAATCCTCGAGTTATGTAGTTGTTTTTGTTTAAGCTGAAATTTTGTTTTTCTTTTTTTATGAGCACAAATGGGTGGGCGTTTTATATTGCCAAACTAAAATAAACCTTAAGCTAAAATAAACTCACGTTTTGTTGGTTTTGTTCCCAAAATTCAATTCAATTTCTATAGAGGTGGACACAAAAAAGTTTTGGTTGGCCTGCAAATAAAAGAGAGATAGAAAAAATATGATTAAAAAATATGGTTTAAAACAAAAAATACACAAATATAACGTTATTAAAACCTATGAAAAGAGCAATAATAAAAATTTATTTTTTAATTAAAATTAATCCTATTGTAAAAACAAAATCAGTACATTTTGGTGATATTTTTTCAGAGTACATCTATCACTTTTTTTGTTGGTTTTTTAAAATAATAATGACTCAAAGGGTTGGCTGTAAAATACTCGAGTAATAGAAAAATAACAAACGTGTGTTGGAGTCTTAAAAAAATAGTAATTATAAAGAGGTTAAATACATGATGAACTGGAAAGCTGTAAAGTTAATGTGTGAAAAGCTTAATATTTAAGCACTGTGTTAAATAACTTCAAAGATATTAAAAAATTTGGTGTATAACTAAAATCGACATCTTGACAACGCTCGGCCACATGTTGCAATACCTGACTTCAAAAGTCTTCTACTAAAGTGTGAAATTATTAACGCTTTATTACCAACAAATTGTTTAATAAACCAAAGCAAATATACTCAAATTTAAAAAAAGAACCTCTCAAACATAGACTCTTGACAAATACCTTACATATTTCACAAACAAACAGAAAATAATTTAATAAATTCTTTACTTTGAAGACAAAAATCCCTCCAAAAAATCCTCATTATTTAAAGCGTGTCAAAGGAATTAAGTATAAAGCATAAATCCTGTTATTTATTTGATTTCCTCCAAGAAAAAAACCAAAAAAAAAAATTTAAGAATTTATTAAAAAAAATATCTCTGCATAATAAATAAACCCTTTTTTTTCGTAACATCAGATAACTTGATTATGAAAATTTTTGCTTAAAATTAATATCCAATGATATTTCTTATTTTAGATTCCTTTTGCTGTTCAAAAAAAATAAAAAAAAGCTCACCCTTTAAAATCTATTGCAAAAAGCTGACAAAGCATAATTTCATTTTATTCAACAGAGTTAAGCACAAAATTGGAAGAAAAGCAATACAAATGTCCTTTTCTACAGTTACGGTTCCATTATATTCCAAGTAGGGTGTCTGCTATCTTTTAAGGGATAGATTTTTCTCTAGTTCTTAAAACTTTATTAAGAAAATTAAGTAGTTAATTAGAAATTAAGTAAATTTAGGACTTTATAAGGATTATACGGCTACTGAATATCAAATTTAATTATAATTGTGTTGAATTTTTGGTTGAAAAATGGATGCTCAAAGAAAAAAGATTCGTCATGGTTCGTCAATCAAATAGCTCAGCTCTATTAACCAATGTTTTCAGTGGTGGATTAAAAATTCAGTTATAAAAAATCAATTGTAATTCATCTGTAACACTCAATCGAAACGAAAAATGTCTATGTCTATAATCGAATCATTCAATTGGCGAGAAATTCGGATTGCACAGCGAATCTGAGATCTTTGTATAAAAGAAAGGATCTCAATGATCTCAGCTTCATGCTCTTTCAAAGCGGAAGCAATCAAACCCTCCCAACATATTGCTTTTCTCTTCTCTTATATAGAAGAGATGTTCAAAATCACTTGCGTCAAATCCTTATCGTTTGGTGTTCCGATTGATTTTTATATATTTCTGGTCATGACTGGGAACAGTAATTTGAGAATGAAATGACCTCTCAAAATTAGAATTATCAGGAACTATAGGCACGAACATTCATTAAGGCCATCCAGAATTGGTTTTTGTTCCTACTAAAGATTTATTTATCAATTTGCTTGTTGGATATTTCTAGAATACAGAGTGGCGTATTTCACGTACCAACAAAAACTTATAAAATAGAGCACCATACAGAAAGTCCTATCTAAACACTTGACGTTTTGACGTTCTTTAAAGCTGGGTTTCCGCATACACCGTAATCAGCGCCGATAACGAAAACTGAAAAACGTTGGTGTTCGTCACCGTCTCGTTTCTGAATTGTTTTCGTTTCAGTTGGGTGCGTTGCGGCATAAAACAGAAAAAAAAATATTTTTTAATTTTGGATGTCGCACATTTTTGGCAAAATCTATTATTTTTTCCTCTTCCAATAAAGAAAATTTATTTTTTTATTCATTTTGATTTTCTTTAAATTTGAAATAAAAAATTGTTTAAAATAATTTCGTTCCTACAGCATCGAAAACAACCTACTTGAAGTTGGTTTCGTTCAGGCCCCAAATGACAGGTTTTTCGTTACTGATCGGTGCCGTATCGTTCCCAATTTTCGTTGCCGATTTCAGAAACGAACTTTATTTCGGTGCAAATGTATGGAATTTCGTTTTCTGTGTATGCGGAAACGTCGCAATGAGCTGATCACTTGAAATTAGGACTATCAGGTAGTCAATGCACAAAAATCCATACTTGCTGACGTTCTTAATAATGATTTATTTATCAATTATACAAACAACGGATGGAGGATATTTCTTGACTAAAGAGTGACTTTTCTCCAGTACCAAGAAAAGGTGCTACTTACCAATAGTGGTTATTCAGTAGAAGTTCAGATAGCTTCAAACTATTTAAAAACTCCGATTGAATCTGAAAGTGGCCTGCTCAAAGAACTATGACTGACGCTGAAATTGGTCTATTTAAAAAACTACTATTGAAGCTGAAATTGGACTATTCAAAGAACCATGATTAAAGCTGAAATTGGACTAATTAAAGAAGCTGAAATTTGAATATTTAAAGACTTACGATTGAAGCCGAAATTGGAATATTCAAACAACTCATATTAAGGCTGAAATTGGACTATTCAGAGAACTTATATTGAAGGTAATATTGGACTTTTCAAAGAAATCCTGTTGGTCTATTGAAAAAACTATGATTAAAGCTGAAATTTGACTATTCAGAGAACACAAACTGAACCTGAAATTGGACTGCTGAAAGATCTACAATTAAAGATGAAATTAGACTATTCTACTATTCTACTATTGGACTATTCAGAGAACTATGATTGAAGCTGAAATTTGACTATTCAGAGAACTCGTATTGAAGCTGAAATGCGAACGTTGATAGATCTACAATTAAGGAAGAAATTGGACTATTCCAAGAACTCCTATTGACGTTGAAATTGGATTATTCAAAGAACTAAGATTGAAGCTAAAATAGGACTATGTAATGAACTCAAATTAAAGCAGATATAGGACTATTCACAGAACTCGTATTGAACCTGAAATTGTACTATTCAACCAACTACGATTGAAGCTGAAATTCGACTATTCAGAGAACGCATACTGAAGCTGAAATTTGACTACGATTGAAGCTTAATTTGGACTTTTCAAAGAACTATGATTGAAGCTTAAATTGAACTATGTAAAGTACTCAAATTGAAGAAGAGGAAGGTCTATTCAAAGAATTCGCATTGAAGTTGAAATTGGACAATTTAAAGAACTTATATTGAAGCTAAAATTGGACAATTTAAAGAACTTATATTGAAGCTAAAATTGGATTATTCCAAGAACTAAGATTGAAGCTAAAATTAGACTATTCAAAGAAATCATATTGAAGCTGAAATCGGACTATTCAAAGAACTACGATTGAAGCTGAAATTGGATTAATTCAAAACTACGATTGAAGTTGAAATTGGAGTACTATTCGAAGAACTACGACTAAAACTAAGATTATACCATTTAAAGAACTACGATTGAACCTGATATTTAAAGAACAACGGTCGAAGCAGAATATGATTGAAGCTGAAATTGAAGTATTCAAAGAACTACGATTGATGGTTACGCAGCAAAAACTTTATTTACTTAGTAAGCCAGCAAGTAATATTGGAGCCAAGGCATAACTACTTTATTATTTGACTGAAACACTACTTACCTTTGTTCGAGATTTTTAAAAAAATCATGGGTCAAGCTTACAAATGTACTTACAATCAGTTAAGAAATAAGTAGTAAATTCACAACAAGATAAAAAAAAAACACAAAAAATATTGCCTTGTCGAACAGTCACATTATTTTCTTGTGTTTGATAGTCAAGCTGCTAACTCACTGCTCCATGTACGAGTTATTTTATTGTAAGTTAACAATAGTTTTAACATCAACATATAAATGAATATGATATGAACAAAAAAATTAATGGCTTTGACAGGTGGCGAACCACTAACCTCCTGTTTTCCAGTCAAACACACTAGATTGCTGTGCTAAATGCAAAAGTTCATTACCAACCTGTATAAAAATAAGTACTTATTCTAGTAAATAAAATAATATGCTGGGTAACCACCACTCATTACAAAATAATGCATGAAATAACTAGTTGTCATTACAAAAATTCACAAAATTTTTGCTGGGTATATTCGGTAGGAGTTCAAATTCAGATTTATTTATCGAAATATTCATGTGATGGACAAGACTTATGCTTGGCTGCACTGGATATACAAATTGTTGGGACTCGAAACCAGCATTCAGGAATAAACACCCAAAGAATGCACAGAAATCGGTTTAGTAAAAACTCGTAAATTGAAGTTAAAATTATGTGTTTGCGAAAGCTTTAATCTATTCGCAACTCAATGACACTGCCTTTACAAGTGAATAATATGATAATCATCGCCGAGATCAAAAGAAGGCATCCAAAAAGGAATCGATTAGAAGATTTGGTTAATTAATCATACTGGCTTATACTGGTTTTATCAACAAAGTCTTCTTCAACACCTGGCTGAGAAAATGTTATATTTTAAACTCATAAGGAATATTAATTGAATGTGATTTTCATTTTGAATCCTAAAAGCATCTCAGTAAAGGACAAGGGAATGCTTGCTATGGATATATGTATTAAGATCATCCTGCATACTTGCATGGTCAATGTAATTGCCAAATTCATTATGGGTTTCAAACCAAGACAATTCTGCTGAAAAAGCTGATATTTTGGCAGTCAATTGCTAGGTTCTCAAAGATTATTCTGGTGTATTCCCCCAATCCAGAGATGATCCTCGATACCAGAGTCTTTTTAAATATAAAGCTAGAGTTGAGGAATCCTTAGCCCTACTACGTCATATTTATATAGATTTCTGTGAGGGAATATGGTGGAGGCTATGTTTGATACACTATCTCAATTTCAACTGGAAATATAGATTATCTCTAGTGGATGATAGACTTTCTTCAGAACTTCAATTCCAATCATTACATTCAACACATGCTTTAAAAGGTTCAAAGTTTTAATTCACTCAAGATCTATGGTGAATGTGCTTTTCTGTTCAATCAGGAAAAGTTTAGAGAGACTGCTATGAAAATGGATTTTCTTACGTTCTTACCAGAGTAACAAAAAAATATTAGCCATTCATGTAGTCCATGAAAGAAATTTTCTAAACTGAAGCTAATAATTCGGAAACCATGAAAATACGTGCTGTAGAAGTCCTGTAGAAGTGTACTGATACCCATTTTAACTATGATAAAACCGGAATGTGATTTTTGTCTTTTGTTTATTAAAAGACTATAGATGGTTAACTACGATTATGATACGATCTTGTTGGGTTCTAACCGGAGTAAGAATGAGATGATGAATGAAGGGGTCAACACTGATATTTCGGTTGACAAAGATGATAATTTCTTCATCTCTTAATTGTTTAAGAAACCGAAGAGAATATCGTTTTGGATACGTCCTGTCTTCAAACAAAATTGGAGTAACAAAAGTGACAATACAATTTTGAAGAGATTCACATCATATAAACGATTAAAGGAATTATCTATGACAAAACCGGCAATTCTGTAGTTTCGTCATGAACAGTTTTAAAGACAACAAAGGTGAGAAACATTCGACACACATATTATTTTTATCAATTTTAATTTAACTGTTTTAACACGGGTTTCCACATCCACCAACGTTTGTATATATTCTCATAAGTGGATAATAGGCAGCACTGTGCTGCCAACATTGACTGTTAAAACTGCTAACATTAAGGCTATTGAAAGCTCTAGAAATGGAACATTCTAGTTTTGTCCGTTAGATAATTCATGAAACTTCTAGAAGATGCCACCGATAACTGTATTTCCAGAGTATTCTTGGACATTATAAAGTGTGTTTTTAAAGTGTGTAATATAACTGTGTGTATTAGAAGAGAGTGACTATTTAAATTGGTCTGTAAATTTAAATAAATAAAGGATTGTTACAAACTTTAAACTACTAAACTGCTTTTATTTGCAATTAAAAGAATACGGTTTATTTAAAAGAAATAAAGCAACATTTTTAAAAGGTTAAAACGTAACAATATATTAAGATAAAGATCTATGAACACATCAATTCTAGCCGGAATATTTGACTAGTCCTCAATTACCTTAAGAAGTAAGTTCAAGTGTTGCTTATTTAGTTTTCCCTATATTACTGCTACTCTTTCCCTCTAAACATATAAGTTTAAAACATTCCTACATTTTTCCACTTTAAAGGGTTAAATTCGAATTTGTTCCACCAACCAGCTTAAAATAATTGATTTCTTTTTTGTGGAATAAGAAACCCATCACCCTTTCCACTGATATAACACTGAATCACTGTTTCAAAGTCAAAGGATTTTTTTTCTTATCGTCTTGCTAAAATTCATATCATTTCCATTGGCAACGAAATGAATTTCAGTAAATAACTCATCACTCCCCAACAATTTTTGTTCGTTATTCATAAGCTCTAAAACTCATATTTCAGTAACTCATATTGAGCAACACTCTTCTCCAATTCATTGCTTTAATTTTGTTCAATTTGTTTACTGGCTTCTGTTTTTTTTTTGTAGCTTTAGTTGGGTGAAACGATAAAAATTTTAGCATTGTCACAAATTTGTTGGTCACAGCTGTTGCTTATGGCAAAATATGTGAAGTATTTACTACAAAATATTTTATAATACACACTTTTAAACTCGCTCTCTCTTTTCTACTGCTACGCACCAAGATTTAAAATATGAACTTAATAAAGACTTAACTCTAACGCTCGCATTACAAAGGACCCCAGTCCTTTTTCCCCAAATATCTAAGAATATAAAATAATTTTGCATGTTGTTGCTTCATTGTGCTACATGTGGTAGATGAGTCAAATGAAATTGTTTAGCCAGGGCCACAGTGATTTTTATTTCTTGGCTGCCAACAAAAACATTTAAAAAATGATTTTTTAATAAAGATGAAATGATATTCTTATTTTCGATTTTTATTTAAAGGATTGTGTAGCAAAAAAAGTGCTTAATCATAAATATTGCTTTAAACAAAAATGTTCGTACAACTTATTTTTCATACTCTTCACTAGCAAGGGGGAGAATGGAACTATTATGTTCTGCCACCAAATGTTGCAGCAATAAACATTCAAAATTATTGCTAAATTCTTTGACATCAAAAGGGTGTCAGCAAAGAGAGGGTTAATAAAAATTTATGAATTTGTAATATTGTCAGAGTATTGTTTTTGTGTAGGAAAAAGTGTAAGTCACTGAAATTGTATTGAACTTTTAAAATGAAACATATTTTAGGGAGAAATAAATTTGCTCAGAGCAACCGGTGAGCTGACCTTGAGTAAATATTTGAAAATTTGTTTAGAAAATAATGAACAATTTAAATTGATTTTGGTTATTAAAGCTGATTTTTTAAATATGTTGCAAATAACATTTTATTTTTCTAGAGTCAGGAGTTTATCATAGCCACCAGGGGACAAAAATAATTGAAACTCATAAAAATTCTAATATATGTAAGAGATAAAAATCACAAATAATAACTGGGCAGATTATAGCAGAGGTAGAAGTGCAATCTATATATGAACAAGTAACAAAGTATGGTCGGTCAAGCACGACCATATAATACCCTACACTAAGTAAAAGAGCAAAAACATTTTTCTTTTAAAATTTCAATAATTTATAGTTTTGAGTGATTTTCGGAAGTGGGCCTTATATGGGAGCTATGACCAATTATGGACCGATCACCATGAAATTAGGTCGTGTGATTTATGTCTATATGAAAGTTTACTATGTTGAATTTTGTGAGCATACCAACATTTTTAAGTGATTTATGCACATTAAAGTGATTTTCGGAAGCGGGCATATATGGGAGCCATGACTAATTATGGACCGATGGTAACAAAATTTGGTGACATGAATTTTGTATATATTAAACTTATTTGGAGCGCAATTTATGGGGATACATTTATAAATTAAACATTTATGACCGATAAAGTCCAATTTCGGAAGGACATTTGTATGGGGACTGGGTGAAATAATGGACCGATTTCAGCCGGTTTCAATAGGCTTGCTCCTTGAGAAAAAATAATATGTACCAAATTTGATCGAAATATCTTCAAAATTGCGACCTGTACTCTGCGCACAAGGTTTACATGGAGAGCCAGCCAGCAGACCAGACGGACGGACGGACATCGTTTAATCGAAATTGATTCTAAGTCGATCGGTATACTTTAAGGTAGGTGTTAGACTAATATTTTTGGGCGTTACAAACATCTGCACAAACGCATAATACCCTCCCCACTATGGTGGTGCAGGGTATAAAAAGAAATATCTACGATTGGTGTCCTTGATGAAGAATAGAAAGATCTACGATTGGTTTCACTCTCATATATGAAGAATCAAAATGATTTTCGATTGCTCTTAAGGTTAAGAATAGAATAATCTACGATTGGTGTCATAGACGAAGAATAAAATTAATTATTCACGATTAATCTCATAGAATGAGAATAGAAAGAGCTACGATTGGCCCTTAGGTAAGCAATTGGAAAGCTCTAAGATTGCGCTCATGGATGAGCAATAAAATAATCTACGATTGGCGTCATACAGTGGTTGACAAAACAATGGAAACTTTTCCAAATATTCCATAAGTAGCCCAAAATTTTAAATATTTTTTTAAAATAATTTTTTTTTTTTGTATTTTACTTGTATAGTTTTATTTATCTAAATTAACTGAAAAACAAACAGCATAATTAATTATATTCTGAAAAAAGGGAACAAAATTAAAAATATTCACTATTTCGCTACTGACAAAACAATGGAAACTTTTAAACTTCTACAAGAAAGACGTGTAAAACGAAAATAATATTTAAAAGATATTTTAATAATATTTTCAGTTATTTTATTTTTTTTAAAGCTGGAAGTATCTGTGACAAATATTCAATAAATAAAATAAATAAAAGCAGTTTCAAGTTCTCTCGAGCAGGTTCTGTAAAAACTCAACATTTAGGTGGAAGACCTCGTAAGACTACTCCTAGACAAGATAATTTAATAGCGAGAGAGTTCAAGAAATTCCCAAAAATAACTCCTCGAGAGGTTGTTAATAGCCTAAAATTAGAAATAAGTACCCGAACAGTTTGTCGCAGGGCAAATGAGGCTGGTTGCTATCGTCTTGTGAAAAAACCACTCATTTCTAAAAAGAACCGTTCTGCTCGTCTACAATTTGCCAGGGATCATTTAAACTGGTCGATACAGAAATGGAATACTGTCCTCTTTTCCGACGAATCCAAATACAATTTAAGAGGCAGTGATGGGAGAACATTTGTAAGACGACCAAAGGGAAAAATATTAGATGCAAAGTATACAAATAAGACTGTAAAGTTTGGCGGTGGCAATATTATGGTATAGAGATGTTTTTCAGGGCAATGTATGGGCCCAATTCATATTATAAAAGATACCATGACAGGTATAGGATACAGAACCATATTAAACGATGTTATGTATCCATACGCTGAGGAAAATATGCCCTTAGTTTGGAGATTCCAATACGACAACGACCCGAAACACACCTCTAGGGTTGTAACCGAGTGGTTACAATCCAACAATGTTAAAATTTTAAAAAAAAAATTTCAGATTTTAGGCCACTAATGAAATATCTGGAAAAGTTTCCATTGTTTGTCAACCACTGTATATAAAGAATAGAACGATCTACGATTGGTGTCATAGAAGTTCAGTATGTCAAAGTTGAATCCATTCGATGATAGCCTGCCTCAGTCCTATCCAAACTTGGCCAAATTCGAAGAACATTTGCTCGTAAGTACACAGTCATCTCCAACATGAACAAGTAAAGTTCGTTTCAGAACATTTTTTTGGTGCAAATGTATTGAATTTCGTTTTCGGTGCCGATTATGGTGTATGCAGAAACGTAGCTTAAGAGAGCTATATTCGGCTGTGCCGAATCTTATATACCCTTCACCAAATTATACTTCAAAATACAAATTTTAAATATGTTTTGGTAAACAAAATTAATTTTTTTTCCAATGTTGTTTTTTTTCATTTATTGTTAAAATTTTTTTTTTTTAAATTTTTAAATTTTCTTTATTAAATTTTAAAAAAAAATTTTATGCTTCTAAATTTTTTTTTTTTGTGAAAAAAAAAAAATTCGGGTTAAAAAATATTTTTGCCGATTTTGACCCATTGTAGGTCCAACTGAATATGGTCTTATATACGTCGTTGCAAATAATCTTTGAAATATCTATCATTAGATATCCAAATTGTCTATATTAATGACTTAGTAATTCAGATATAGGTCAAAAATAGGTCTAAAATTGAGGTTGTCCTGGTTTTTTTTCCCTATATCTCAGCCATTTGTGGACCGATTTTGCTGATTTTAAATAGCAAACTTCTCGAAAGCATGACTGACAGAACTATTGATGATTTTGATTCCGAAAATATCTGAAAATTAATCTCAACAGACAGACTGACAGACAGACAGACATGGCTTAATCGACTCCGCTATCTATAAGGATCCAGAATATATATACTTTATAGGGTCGGAAATGAAAAATGTAGAAATTACAAACGAAATGACAAACTTATATATACCCTTCTCACGAAGGTGAAGGGTACAAAAATAGAAAAATTTTGGTTTAGCTAAGTAATCGTGTTAATAAGCACTCCCAAGTGTAAACAATTTTTGTGGCCGTTCGAAGCACCAGAAGTAGTAATTTTTACATGGAAGACAAAGATCGCCCCCAGACAAGTCAAAAAAGTTTGAAGACAAAGAATTGGAGGCATTACTCCATGAAGATTGTTATAAAACTCAATAATAGCTTGCAAAATCATTGGGAGCTACTCAAGCTGCAATTTCAAAACGTTTGCAAGCAGCAGGATTCATCCAAAAGCAAGAAAATTGGGTACCATACGAATTGAAGCTGAGAGACCTGAGAGATTTTGTATGTCTGAAATGCTGCTTGAACGCTATAAAAGACAATAATTTTTGCACCGAATCATTACCAGCGATTAAAAATTTATCCATTACGATAGCCGAAGCGTAAGAGATCGTATGTGAAGCCCCAACCAGTCAAATCGACACCAAGCCTTATCCAAACTTCTAATTTCTAATTTGCTCGAAGACAGTCATCACCAACATGAGATATAAACACATTAAGGTTTCGCAAAGCAATCGGTTTAGTTAAAAAAAATTTAAACTCTAAACAATTTTCGTCGCCGTTCGAAAGACAATATAATTGGTCATAAGATTAAACCATTTCTATAAGATCTAAAAATATTAATAATCTATATTAAATCTCATATTTAAATCATAATAATTTAATAGCCTTGATTTAGTTCCTCCTCCCCTTTCAGAAATAAATCTAAAAACATTTCCCCACATAAATAGATTGTTCATAAATACATAAAAGTCTCATAAAATATAATATAATAATAAGCAATAAGAATAAGACAGCAAAAATAAGAAATATAATAATAATAATAACGAAATTGGCATATATCACTTAAATTCAAACATCAGACGTACTTAAAAAACACATCTACAAATTACGATAATGGTAATAGAGTATAACTGTTATGAGGGAGGAAGAAAGATGATGGATATTCGCAACAGAGATGGATAATTAAGATGTGGAGAAGGTAAAGGAAATCTATTTTTAGATTGAAAAATTGTATTTAAATTTAAGGGTAGAATTGAACTTTGACCTCTAATGATTAACTGATTGTGATCGGCATATTGTTATTTTGCTAAGGTTCAACAACTACTGTTCCGTCAATGTCTGCCATTTTGGCAGATATTATTTGGTGACTATTTCCTTGACGAGGATGAGTCATATACATATATTCTTTCATCACATAATCCGTTTGGTTCCATATAGAAACAACAAGTGTCGATTGAAACAGCTCAATTACAGCATGTTCCATTTCCTAGTCGTTCAATCACTCGGTTTGGTGATTAGTATAGGTCCTCTATAAGTGATTTACATGCGTTTCAATCGCGTGAATTATACTATAGTCTACTTTATGCTCAATAACTTGTGATGAAAAATGGATCCATTAAAATAACCCAAAGAGTAAGATATCGTACGTGAAGCCCGGCCAACGAGCCGAATTGATACCAAAGCAAAATATACATGGCGCTAAGGTAATCTTATCTATTCTAGTCAATTCAAAATAAAAGCTATACATTTTAAAAAATTCCGCATTTTTAAGTCATACAGCCAATATATAGACATTTATATTGTTACGAAATTGTACTTGAATTCAAATATAACGATTTTAATGACTGATTTAAAAGTAGCCTAATGCTTTCAAATAACAGTGCTGTAATAGCAAACTGTAACATATCTGTGGGCATTATTAACATTGAATAAAAGCTTTCAGTTGAACATTGATCGTAAGTTGACAACGCTGTTTGCTGCGACCGTATATTCGAATTCGAATATTCAGTTAAAGAACATTGTAGAAAGTACACCACAGATGGCGTATATATTAGAAACCTCCAGACAGTTAAAGAGTGCAGATGGCAGTGTTATAAATAGCGGCAGAGGTTGCAGTTGTTAGTGAGTTTATCGGAGACGCTTTTCGAATAAACATCAATTGAGTGTTGTGTTTTTCAAGTGAATTCGTGTACATTATAAAGTGTGTATGTATTTCTGAGAATTTATAAACGTGTATAAAATAAAACATTGAGTGACTATTTAATTCTGTTGTTGTACATTTTAAATAAATAAAGAGTTGTTACAATTTTCAAACTACTAAACGGCTTTTATTTGCAATCAAAAGTATCGGGTTTATTTAAAGGAAATAAACCAACGTTTTGAAAAGGTTAAAACGTAACAATATATTCCAATTTGAGCTTCTATCAAAGTTCTATATGTAGAGCTTCAATCTTAGTTCCTATTGTCCAAATAGAGCTTTAGTCATTGTTCATTATCTTGCAAGTTGAGCTTCAATCGTAGTTCCTCAAATACTCCAATTCAGCTTCTAATGTTGAACTTTGAATTATCCAACTTCACCTTCAATATGAGGTCTTTGAATAGGCCAATTTCAGCTCCAATCTTAGTGCTTTAAATAGTCCAATTTCAGCATAAATATGAGTTCTTAGTATAGTCCAATTTGAGGTTCATTACATATATACATACATTCCCGTCGTTCCTATAAAGAGCATATGTCCTTGGCAGCAGCTTCGCTATCAATTTGTCACCTCCATGTGTGCAATGGTCTTCCAGTTATACGTTTACCCTGACTATTCCAGTCAATGTCGTTAGATGGTCTACGTGCTAGTTCCACTTGCGCTACTTCATTTCTATTACAAGTGGCAGTTGATTAGTGTCGGTCCACAATCTGATAATTTGATCTGCATTCGTTGTTCTTTATTTAGTTCAATTTGAGTTCCAATCGTAGTGCTTTATTTAGTTTAATTTGAGCTTCAATCGTAGTTCTTTACATAGTCCAATAAAGCAATAATCTTAGCTTCTTATTTAGTCCAATTTGAGCTTCCATCTTAATTTTTATGTAGTCCAATTTGAACTTCAATCGTGGTTCTTTATTTAGTCCAATTTGAGCTTCAATTGTGTTTCTTTATTTATTCCAAACTAAGCTTCAATCGTAGTTCTTTATTTAGTTCTTTGTTTAATTTTTAGTCCAATTTGAACTTCAATCCTAGTTCTTTATTTAGTCGAATTTGAGCTTCAAAAGTAGTTATTTATTTAGTTTAATTTGAGCTTCAATCGTAGTTCTTTATTTAGTCGAATTTGAGCTTCAAAAGTAGTTATTTATTTAGTTTAATTTGAGCTTCAATCGTAGTTCTTTAAATAGTCCAATAAAGCATTAATCTTAGCTTCTCGTGTAGTCCAATTTGAGCTTCAATCTTTATTTTTATGTAGTCCAATTTGAACTTCAATCGTGGTTCTTTATTTAGTGCTTCAGTCGTAGTAATTTATTTATTCTAATTCGAGCTTCAATCATAGTTCCTTATTCAGTCCAGTTTGAGCTTCATTCGTTGTTCTTTATTTGGTCCAATTTGGCCTGCAATCCTATTTCGTTATTCAGTCCAATTTGAGCTTCAATCATGGTTCTTTATTTAGTCCAATTTGAGCTTCAATCGGAGTTCTTTAGTTAGTCCAAATTGAGCTTCAATCGTAGTTCTTTATTTATTCCAAATTAAGTTTCAATCGTAGTTCTTTATTTAGTCGAATTTGAGCTTCAAAAGTAGTTATTTATTTAGTTTAATTTGAGCTTCAATCGTAGTTCTTTATTTAGTCGAATTTGAGCTTCAAAAGTAGTTATTTATTTAGTTTAATTTGAGCTTCAATCGTAGTTCTTTATTTAGTCGAATTTGAGCTTCAAAAGTAGTTATTTATTTAGTTTAATTTGAGCTTCAATCGTAGTTCTTTAAATAGTCCAATAAAGCATTAATCTTAGCTTCTCGTGTAGTCCAATTTGATCTTCAATCTTTATTTTTATGTAGTCCAATTTGAACTTCAATCGTGGTTCTTTATTTAGTGCTTCAGTCGTAGTAATTTATTTATTCTAATTCGAGCTTCAATCATAGTTCCTTATTCAGTCCAGTTTGAGCTTCAATCGTTGGTCTTTATTTAGTCCAATTTGGGCTGCAATCCTATTTCGTTATTCAGTCCAATTTGAGCTCAAACTTGGTTCTTTATTCAGTCCAATTTGAGCTTCAATCGTAGTTCTTTATTTGGTTTAATTGAGATTCAATCGTAGTTCTTTAGTTAGTCCAATAAAGCATTAATCTTAGCTTCTTATCTAGTCCAATTTGAGCTTCAATCTAAATTTTTATGTAGTCCAATATGAACATCAATCGTAGTTCTTTACCTAGTCCAATTTGAGCCCCAATCGTAGTTCTTTATTTAGTCCAATTTGAACTTCAATCGTGGTTTTTTATTTAGTCCAATTTGAGCTTCAATCGTAGTTCTTTATTTATTCTTATACGAGCTTCAATCATAGTTCCTTATTCGGTCCAGTTTGAGCTTCAATCGTTGTTCTTTATTTAGTCCAATTTGTGCTGCAATCCTATTTCGTTATTCAGTCCAACTTGAGCTTCAATCATGGTTCTTTATTTAGTTTAATTTGAACTTCAATCGTAGTGCTTTATTTAGTTTAATTTGAGCTTCAATGGTAGTACTTTATTTATTCTAATTCGAGCTTCGATCATAGTTCCTTATTCAGTCCAGTTTGAGCTTCAATCGTTGTTCTTTATTGCTGCAATCCTATTTCGTTATTCAGTCCAATTTGAGCATCAAACGTGGTTCTTTATTTAGTCCAATTTGAGCTTCAATCGTAGTTATTTATTTAGCTTAATTTGAGCTTCAATCGTAGTGCTTTATCTATTCCAATTTCCGCTTCAATCGTAGTTCTTTAATCTTAGCTTCTTATGTAGTCCAATTTGAGCTTCAATTTTAGTTCCTTATTTAGTCCAATTTGAGCTTCATTCGTTGTTCTTTATTTGGTCCAATTTGGGCTTCAATTGTATTTCTAAATTTAGATCATTTTGTTCTTCAATTGAAGTTCTTTATGTAGTCCAATTTGCCCGTCAATCGTAGTTCTTCATGTAGTCCCAATTTGAGCTTCCATTGTAGTTCCTTTTGAACATTTTCCATCTCTGACACCCCCATTTATACTCGTAAATTATTAGTATATGTATTTAAATGACAAGAAAAAAGTATGCTGTAGTCGTTAATGCAATATGTTTAACTGTAAAATCTGTGAAGTATTAGCAACAGTTAAAAAGGATGTCATATCCTTTTCTAAGAATTACACACTTGGAATATGAATTCACATGCACATGTGTTTATATATGAGTGAGAGTTAAAAGAATTTATGTTAAATCGCATAAAATAATTTGTTTATATGTCTAGATGCTGAAACATAATTTTGAATTTAGTCATATAAAATGTATATTTTTTGTTATTTCACCCAGCATATATAGACTCAAAATGTCTGTAATATCGTATTTTTATTATTTATTTTTGTTGGTTTACATCACATCATATCTTGATATCACATCACAACATATTGTGCAATTTGGTTGTGTTGGTTATTTTGGTTATTTGACTGGCTGGTAGGTACATGATTTGAATGGCTTGTTTCGCTACGTTTCGGAATTGGTTTGGTAATATATTAAATATAATCCTTTTACGTTTTTAATACCACAGAAATTTATGTGTGTTATGCTGTGGAGTGTGTATTGTGGAGATATATTGTTGTGTTGTTATTGTGTTGGTTTGTTAAATTATGGTATGAGGTTATAAAATTTTCGAACACACACAAACCAAACCCGAAAGGATGTGGCCGTTGTTGGACTCACTTCATGTCGTTTTTATACTTTATGGCTTTGTAATGTATAAACAAATACAAATAAAGAATTAAATGAAAGTTATACAAACCGACATTATTATAGCACTATAATTGAGTAAAGGTATAGCAAACAAAAATTTTGTCACATTGTTGTTAAGGTTCGTAGGACCATTTTTAGTTGCTTTACAAAGTAACAATACAAGAAATGTTAGCTTTACTGCTTAATTTCTTCAAAGGATTTTAACAATTTAGAAGTTTTAATAACTATATTAAAAGTTATATTATTACGCAATATCGTTTAAAGTTCGAAGGACCAAATTTGAAAAGACTATTAAAATATTCGAAGGACCATCTTCTTTTTACCATATTTTCTTTTATTGCCTTTATTGACAAGTTGTAGAGTATTTGCTTAAAAGCAAGACAAATATCCTGGTTTAATGCTTGTCATTTTGTCTTGATATGTCACCATCATACAGACAGACAGACGCACATGGTTATATACCTCCACATATGACAATTCTGTTGCTCTACCATTCTTAAAACACATTGACATTTACAATGGCATAAAATGAATGAGTGAAATGCATTTAACCATTTTATGTATTTATTTATCTTATTTTTATATAAATTTTTATGGTTTATTGGAGTTTGAGTATAAATAAGTAACTGGCTACAAGCCCAAGCATTATTAGCAGAAACGAAGGACCATAAAGATTTGCTTGAAACAAGGTGTGAGAAAGCTTTTTGTTTTTCTTCTTTTTTTATACCAATATTCCCTTATGGGGTATTTTGTTTATTTCCTGGCATATTTGTATTTTTTTATTATTATTTAAATATTTTTATGATTATATAATGTTAATAAAGTCATATAAAATAAAAAAAAAATCATTTGGTGGCTCTACCATCTTGTCTTTGGAAATGATGAATGTGTTGAGGTTTAAAATCACATCTTCTGCGTTATTTATGTGTATAACCGGGTTATTGATGAAGCAGAAAACGTTTGTTTTTTTTTCTTTATATTTTTATTGTTCTTTATTTATTTTTCTGTTGATGCATGAGTTATACTGCGCGTTTATGTTGCACGTATGTTGGAGTAAATCAAAAGATTAGCTTATATATGAGTATATAAAAAAAATCTAAAGATTTGCTTATGATTGACTTATGCCATTAAGTAATAAAAATATAAAATAATTCGTTTCGTAAAGGGGGAGAATGCAAATGGGAAAATATGGCTGTTATGTTTTTTAAGATTTTATTTTTCGAGGGTTAAAGTGTTTTGCATAAATCTTAATGGGGGTGTTATTAAGCAAGCTATTTAAATACTTATAATTTATTAGAAAAAAAAAGAGTTTAGCAGAAGAGAGTTTTTTAATAGACATTTTATGATAATGTCAGGGAAAACCAAAATATCAGGGAAAACTTAAATATGCGAATTGAAATGCACATTTATTCTCACTTAATTATTGAACATTATAGTGTAAACAACAAAGTTTTTTTTTGCTTCGAAAATGTCGAATTTTGTACCAAAAAAAAAGAGCCGCTGAAGCACTTCGATGGCTCACCAAAGCTTATGGTGAATGTGATACATTGTTTATAATGTGCGAGAGAAAAATCATTGGGTGCTACTCAAACAGCAATTTCAATACATTTGCAAGCAGCAGGCTTCAACGAAAAGAAAGAAAATTGGTTACCATAAGAATTGAAGCCGAGATACTTTGAAAGATGATTTTGCAAGTCCGAAATGATGCTTTAACGGAATAAATGAAAATCATTTTTGCAACAAATCATTACTAGCGATGAAAAATGAATCCATTACGATAACCCGAAGCATAAGAGATCGTATGTGAAGCCTGGTCAACCAGATATCGATGTGCTCTGTATTTGGTGGGACCAGTTCTATCTATTATGAGCTGCTGAAATCTGGCCAGTAATATTCTATCATGACAACGCTCGGCCACATGTTGCAATATACGTTAAAAAGTATTTAGAACGAAGTGGTTGGGAAGTTTTGCCTCGCCAGCTTTATAGTCCAGACCGTGACTCGTCCGACTACTATTTGTTGCGATCGATGCAGAACGCTCTCTCTGATATACTCTTAACTTTGGAACAGAGTATCCGCTATTGCCTTGATTTGTTCTTCATCAATCAATCGCTGTTCTTTAAGTAATCCAATTTGAGCTTAAGTCTAATTTTTGAATTGAACTGAGATGTTTAAATAAAGAGATTTCAGCTTCAATTATAGATTTTAAATAGTTAAATTTCAGCATCAATCGTAGTTCCATAGATAAACAAATTTCAGCTTCAATTGTAGTTTTTTTTTAAATAGTCAAATTTTAACTTCAATAGTAAATCACTAAATAGTTAAATTTGAGCTTCACTCGTTGTTCTGTAAATATTGCATTCTGAGCTTTAATCGTAGTTATTAAATGAGTAAAATTTCAACATCAATCGTGGTCCAATTTCAGTCGTAGTTCTTTAAATTTAGAAATCAATCGTGGTACAATTTCAGCTTCTATTACGATCCAATTTCGGCTACAATCGTGGTATAATTTTAGCTTTCATCCGTGGTCCAGTTTCAACATCAATCGTGGTTATTTAAATAGTCCAATTTCAGCTTCAATCGTGGTCCAATTTCAGTTTCAGTTATTATTATTATTATTAGTGAGGCTCTACGCACTGCGACCCAAAGGATCTTTTGTGCAGCCTTAAATTTTTCATCCTAACAGATTTAGGCTACGTATAAAGTTAAGTATTCTATTGGGTGAGAGATCAATTATGTCCCCCGGGGCCATTAAGGCCCTTCCGAGCCATTTTGTTCTGCATATTGCCAGCATTGGGCATTCGCATACAACATTTTTAGAGGTTTCGGCATGGAGTCCACAAAACCCGCACTGTTCATTCTCGACGTTACCTAACATAAAGTGGTGATATTTCAAACCACAGTGTCCGGTGAATAATCCCGTAAGTATCCTTAAGTTACCCTTTCCGAGGGAAAGCAACGACTGGGATCTGCGTCTGGATAGGGTTATGAGCTTCAGTCATAGTTCTTTAAATGGTCCAATTTCAACACCAATCATGCTTCCATCGTGATCCAATTTCAGCTTCCATCGTGGTCCAACTTCATCTTCAATCATAGTTCTTTAAATAGTTCAATTTCAACATCAATCATGCTTCCATCGTGATCCAATTTCAGCTTACATCGTGGTCCAATCTGAGCTTCAATCGAGTTCTTTTAATCGTCCAATTGTAGCTTAACTTGCAGTTCTTTAAATGGTCCATTTTAAGCTTCAATCGTAGTTCTTTAAGTAGTCGAATTTGTGCTTCTATCGTAGTTGATTATGTAAATTTATTTTAGCTTAAATCGTTGTTCTTTTAAAACTCCAGTTTGAGCTTCAAACTTAGTTCGTTAAGTAGCCCAATTTGAGCTTCAATCGTGGTTGATTATGTGGTTTAATTTTAGCTTCAATCGTATTTGATTAGGTAGTTTATATAAGCTTCAATCCTAGTTCTTTAAATAGAACAATTTGAGATTTTTTTTAGATATTAAAAAAAATAGATCTTTCTACTATTCTCTAGGACACAAATTGTATTTCATTCTAGGCCACCAATCGTAGGTCTTTCTATTCTTTATCTACGACACAAATCGTAGATCTTTCTAGGCCTCCAATTGTAGATCTTTCTATTCGTCATTTACGACACAAATCGTAGATCTTTCATTTCTTCACCTTAGACACCAATCGTAGTTCTTTCTGTTCTTCATCCAAGACAGCAATCGTAGATCTTTCTATTCTTCATCTAGGACACCAATCGTAGATCTTTCTATTCTTGATCTAGGACACAAATCGTAGATTTTTCTATTCTTCATCCAAGACAGCAATCGTAGATCTTTCTATTCTTCATCTAGGACACCAATCGTAGATCTTTCTATTCTTGATCTAGGACACAAATCGTAGATTTTTCTATTCTTCATCCAAGACAGCAATCGTAGATCTTTCTATTCTTGATCTAGGACACAAATCGTAGATTTTTCTATTCTTCATCCAAGACAGCAATCGTAGATCTTTCTATTCTTTATCTAGACTCTATATTGTTGCTCTAGATTCTAGAGCAACAATCGTAGATATTTATATTCTTCATCTAGTACATTTTTGCCAAGTTTGGATAGGGCTGGATTCCACTTTGACACATTGTGATTCTATCCGAGTTTAATTGTGTCTTATTTTAGCAATTTTATAGATTTTTAAAAATCGGTTTCCATTTTTCTTATTGCTGCTTATACAAATTATGGTCCTTCGCACTTTCATCACAGTTTGTGCTATGAATGGTTTATTTATTCAGCTAAATTCTTGGTTTAACTTTTATTAAAAAGAAAACTTTTTTCAACAGCTTTCTTTAGCATCACCGCGCCTATTTTATTACCTAATAAAAAATTATTTACAGAAAACTTTTTAATCCTTAAAAATTATATCCACAAACATTTATCTTTACCTTCCCCCAACTAATCGTAAAGTATTAATTCCCATCTGAAAGTCTTATTTTTCACATCCGAACAAGCATCACCACACCAGCTGCTCGAAATTACTTTTAATTTACACACATGCAAAATCTGTGAAAGAAAAATAACTCAAGGCTCTAACAAAACTTACAAATAAAAGAAATCTTTAGCTATATTTCAAATCTCCCTCAAGAATAAAAAAAAAATAACTTAAAAACGTTTATTTTATTTCGTGCTACACAATATTAATTTAGCCAACGAATTTTTTCTTTAGATGCTCAAGAAATGAAACAACAATTTCTCAATGTTTCATTTAAAGAATTTACATTTGTAATTTGTTATTTGTTTCATATGCAGCAAGCAGCATTCACATATGCTTTTGCTCTTTTTCTAAATTTTTTCTGTGTTTGTTGCAACTTGCAAATGAGGTATGTATGTCTCAAAGGATGTTGTTCATTGAGTAGTGTACTTTTGTTGCACATTCGTTAGTTAGTTAGAAAAAATGTAAATGCATTTTTTTGTTCTGCTGCTCACAATTTCTGTTCTGTTTTGTATACATTTACCTACCACCTGAGTCGTGAGTTGATAGCACTTTGGTATCTGGGGGCTGTACATTTAGCTACATACACACTTTCTAGGTTGTATGCTGTGCTGAGTTGGCAGGCAACATTTGTTGTACGAGAAACAGAAAACGGTTATAATTCATACGATGAGCGTGTTGTGCTCAAGTATGTGATGTCATTTTAATTCCCAAGATTGTAACTAATTTTTTAACATCACTGCTTCGTAGTTTTTCTACCTAGATTTGGTTATCATTGCTGTTTTTCTTTTTTTCTTTTTGTTTTTGCATGCAACAAGATTTAGTGCTAATGAAAATTAAAAGAGTTGGTTTGGTTGGTTTGGGATTGAAGATGTTTAGGAGACAGTAGGGGGTTAGAAAAACATTAAGCCTAAAGATGTTTAGTAAGATCAAGGAATAAAATGTCATAAAGAAGAAAAAAACTTATTATTAATTAGCAAAATGTTTGTTTTGTGTTTAATTGTGGAAATTTCTCTATTTCTATATAAAGAAGTATAATTTTTGTGCTTCAACTATGAGACCAAATATAGATCTGTTTGTGATTCCACTATGATATTTCATATACTTGGATTTTCACCAAAAATGTATGAAATATATGAAAATTTCAAGTATATTTTTTAGAAATTTAGAGAAGACATGAATCGGGTCACCGTCAGAGTGGAAGTAGCCTGGGACTAGTAGATTCCAAAACTATATCGTATATGTCTGGAACCAGCCCTGTATTCGAGATTGATTTTTTTTGAAAAAATTGGTTTATCACCAAAAATTTATCAAAAATATGTAAATTTCAAGTGAATTTTTAAGAAATTTAGAGAAGACATGAATCGGGTCACCGCCAGAGTGGAAGTAGCCTGAAACTAGTAGATTCCAAAACTATATCGTATATGTCTGGAACCGGCTCTGTATTCGAGATAGAATTTTTTGCACAAATAGGTTTTTCTCCAAAAATTTATCAAAAATATGGAAATTTTAAGTGAATTTTTAAGAAATATAGAGAAGACATGAATCGGGTCACCGCCAGAGTGGAAGTAGCCTGGGACTAGTAGATTCCAAAACTATATCGTACATGTCTCGAACCAGCCGTGTATTCGAGTTAAATTTTTTTAAAAAAATGTTTTTTCGCCAAAAATTTATCAAAAATATGGAAATTTCAAGTGAATTTTTGGGAAATTTAGAGATGACATGAATCGGGTCACCGCCAGAGTGGAAGTAGCCTGAAACTAGTAGATTCCAAAACTATATCGTGTATGTCTGGAACCAGCCCAGTATTCGAGATAGAATTTTTTGAAAAAATTGGTTTATCACCAAAAATTTATCAAAAATATGGAAATTTCAAGTGAATTTTTAAGAAATTTAGAGAAGACATGAATCTCCATATTTGAGACCTATGATCGATCTTTATATTTTAATAGGAGATATATCTATTTTAATTTTAGATAGCAATCGTAGATATTTCTATAAATCATCTACAAGACCAATGAAATATCTCTATATTCTTCATTCATGTATAGATCTTTCATAGATCTTTATATTCTTCATTTATGAGACCAATCGTTGATCATTCCATTCTCTATATATACTAGACTAATAGTATAAAATTCTGTGCTTTCTGTTCATTTACTTTAGGTGTAGTTTTGAATATTTCTATACTTCAACTACCAATCGCGAGACTTTCTATATATCAACGGTAGTGTTGGTCGTATGGTTGACTGGTGAAACGATGAAAAAATTCTGGTAATACGGCGGAGAGTATTGTTGGATCTCAGTATATTTGTAAAAAAGGTGAAAGCAAATTGGACGTATGAAGAATAGATCGATTGTTTTAGCATTTGATTACTTTTACACACAAATACATGTGATCATTTACGATCACTAGATTCCGGTTACCAATAACTATGCAGAGAAAACTGTTTCATTGTAACAAATGAATTTCACAGGAGTCCAACGATTTGGTCTTCATGGTCTGCATTATAGTTGTAGCATCATTATTTTAGATGGGTTGACGACTATTTGGTTGTTTTAGTATTGCTTCGTCATTACGAACTTTCTTTCTGTTGCTAGAACCGAATAAATTGATGTACACAAAGGAATCATTAGATAGCCAACAAATACGGTTACCACAACGAATTCGAAAGTTCTCACAATCTTCGAAACTTCAACGAATTCAAGAAGAATTAACAAGTTCGTGATTTCGACTACCACTAACTACTATTAAGGACTGAGATCGTAAAATTTTGAACATACATACATATTACTTACAGTTTTGAATCTTTTTTTATTTGATTGAAATTATTGTTACAATTTACAAAAAAAATAACTATTTTTATAGTTCTAATCATTAATGATGAAATTTGGAACATTTTTCGAAAACCCTTCCATTATGGTTTTTATAGTGCTGTAAGTCACTTTCTTCGAACAGGTTGTCCATCTCTGTTTAAAATCTACCACACTTTTGGACACCTTTTTTGTGCTCTTCACTCCACTTGCCTCAGCTCCAGCCAGTTTGGAGGAATTGCCTCTCTTGGTGCAAATATTACATTATTGTTCTTGTACCACTCAAGACCTTTCTTACCATAGTGAAGATGCCAAATCAGGCCAAACATAAGTGCGGACATTAAGAAGTCTTATGAGTGGAAGCATACTTTTTTGTAGACATTCCTTGATGTAAATTTCGGTATTTATATGGTCCTTTGTAACAAATGTTTGGCTTTTTTGCCGCAACTGCATATTGCTTACCATGCCAAGAACTTTTTGCGAAAATTTTGTGCTTTTGGGTCCTAAACTATTCTACAGCATTTCCTCGAGCATCAGCAACATAAAAATATTGACCCGGAAGCTGCGAACATACGATTCGTTATCCATTATGCAGCGTTAGAGCCAAAATAAAAGGACCTCTAAGGGTATGCAATTTATTATTAATGTTTCTAGTTTCTCAAAAATGTTTGGAAAAATCGGTAAAACATATATGGACAAATATATGTGGAAACTAATGGAACTAAAAATACGAAATTTGATCCGAATATTTTATAATAATAAAAATATAATGATATAAATGTGAGAAAATATGTTTATTTAAAAAAAAAATTTGTTGGTCAAGTTGTAGAAAAATCTTATGAGTTCGTGGTGAATATGTATGAATTGATACAGTCGAATAAAACACATTTGTGTGTTAAAACAGTCCTCATGCATACATATTTGTGGAAATATTTGAAAAAATAATTGACAATTACATGGAATTTAGCAAACAATTTTTGTCTTAATTACCTGGCCACCACTGTATATATTGAACCTGCAATGGCTTTAACTTTTCGTAAAATAGTCCGAGTACTGAGCTAACCCGACTGCTTTCTTATGAATATGCTTTCTATTTATTTGCTTTAGAAACATCATGTGGAGCATTATTTCTACGTGAACCAGGTTTTCTATCAACGACATGTTCTCCCGATACTGTTTAATAATATTGGCATCAGTTTGGCAGACCTTCGATTGTTTGTAGGACCAAGTTGGGTTTTGTTAAAAATATTTTTATTCATTTTAATCAGATTAACAGCAAATGAACATAATTGACATTAAACATATTAACTGACATGCTTTACAAAGGTACCTTGATCAAAAACAAAAATCAAATAAAAACAAAAATCAAAGTTTTAATGTAAAACTTATGTTAAGGTTTTTTCGATCTCAGTCCTTATCATCCAATTCAGGCCAAAAGAACTTGGTAATCATTGAACTATGATGACCTGGCCAACGTCGTTCTTAAGGAAATATGGACCGATGCCCAAAATCAACGTCAAATAGTGATGCATTGGATGCTCTTGGATCTCATTTGGATTGGTAACGTCCCAAATTCGACAATTTTGTTTGTTGATGTACCCAATCAACCAGAAGTAAGCCTCATTGTAAAATAGGAGAAGCCTACGCAACTTTGCCTGAGCTGGACAACCATTTTGATAAAACAATTTTATAATTTGCACGGTTGTTGTATGCTGTATCCGTCCATGGTGATTTGGCAAAACAAACTGAATAAATGACTGCCAATTTGACAGATATAGCTTCATCAATATAGACGCTATCAACTGTGAAAGTTCGGAAGTCGTCTAAAAAGAAAATATTTGCTTCCAACATGGGTATCAAATAAAAGCTAAGAAGTTAGTTTATTCACAAATAAGGACAAAAATTTTTTTTCAAATTTTTATATGAATAACACAAAAAAATATTTAAAAAACTGAGTGATTGCACATGCTTTCCTTTGAAATGTTAAATATAAGCACATCTGATCTGACGAAGATTAACTATTCACAAATAAGGACGAAACATTTTATTCGGCTGTGCCGAATCTTATATACCCTTCACCAAATTATACTTTAAAATAAATTTTTGTATATATTTTTAGGTAAACAAAATTTAATTTTTTTTTTAAATTGTTTTTGAAAAAAAAATTTTTTTGAAATTGTTTTTTAATTTTTTTTAAAAAAAGTTTATTCCAAATTTTTTTTTTTTAGTTTTTAAATTTATTTTTTTGTTGGAAAAAAAAATGTATGACAAAAAAAATTTTTTGATAAAAAAAAAAATCGGGTTAAAAAATATTTTTCCCGATTTTGACCCATGGTAGGTCCAACTTACTATGGTCTTATATACATCGTTGCAATGGATTTTGAAATATCTATCATTAGATATCCATATTGTCTATATTAATGACTTAGTAATCCAGATATAGATCAAAAATAGGTAAAAAATCGAGGTTGTCCCGGTTTTTTGGACCGATTTTGCTGATTTTAAATAGCAAACTTCTCGAAAGCATGTCTGACAGAATTATTGAAGATTTGGATCCCGAAGATATCTGGGGTCTTCAGAAAATTGATTTCAACAGACAGACAGACAGACAGACGGACATGGCTTATTCGACTCTGCTGTCTATAAGGATCCAGAATATATATACTTTATAAGGTCGGAAATGAAAAATGTAAAAATTACAAACGGAATGACAAACATATATATCCTTCTCACGAAGGTGAAGGGTATAAAAATGAGTGGTTTCAAAAACAGTCTTTTGAAATGTTATAAGGCCCGATGAATAGTATCTAAATCACTTGTATACCGCTTTTTCTATGGGTATGGAAAAAATATTAAAATTGCTACAGCTGTAATTTAATAATATAAACATCAATCTGGTCAACAGCTATAACTGAAGCAACGAAATTCGAAATATAGTTAATGATTATGATAAAAAAAATAGAATTTTCACTTATTTTTATTGTTTACAAAAGCCTTGAAATGATTTTTTTTTATTAAATTTTGTAAACATTTTTAAAAAGAAGACATAATTTGTTATGCATTGATATATAATAGAGTAAATCGCCTCAGTGCAGAGTTACTCGGTAATTAATTAAAGTTGAAGCCAGCAAGCAGTAATTGTCTTCAAGTCTTAATTGCAGAAACATGTTTAATCAAATGTGACAAAACAGCAAGTACAAATTACGAGATTTGTATGACCAGCGACATGTTACATTATAGAATTTTATACAAAAAATATCATACGTCTACTAACAAATTATTTTTCTCATGAGGAAGACTTAGTTATTACTTTAGTAAAACATATTGAAATTTTCTATGAGCTAAAATTGTTGAACGTGAAGAATCTATGAAACCTATATTTACCCTTTAAACATAATTTTAACATTCTATGAAATTGTAGCTGAATACATACTTTCATCGCTTCAACTAACAGTTTTTATTACCATTCGACATATAAAACTCGCCTAAATTACCACTTTATGTCATGCTAACAGAAACACCCCCTTACACACACATCGTTTTCAAAAAAAAAGATTAAAGCCTAAAAGCAAACTACATTAAAATGTAACATGACAACCCCTCATGTTACTACATAATAACATTACCTATTAAAACCTAAATTACTACCCCATAGAACATGCTCTGCTAACAAGAAATGTTAAGGTTTGACAAAAATTATCTACGATAAAACAGAACACCCCTCTTAGTCATGAAATGTTAATATTTATACAACGTTAAATATAACATTAACACAAAAGCTTTTTGCAATACCGTTTTATGCAGCTTAACATAATAACGTAATGTTAATAATTTAACATACATTTAACGTAATTAGTTTTACATTTAAAACTTACAGTAACACATTAAGTAATGGACAAATAACGTATGTCACAAAAAAGGATTCTTGTCCTTGCTATTTTAAATAAAATCCACATTTATGAAGAAATTTATAATAATATATTGCTATTTTTTGAAACTTTCATTCCATAATAGATGATAATGCCCAAAACATAGAAAAAGCTTTAGAGCAAAAGCTTTTGGGGCGAATATTAATCGAAAATTTTAAACAGAAAATAGTATATTATAGATTTTTAAAACTGTGCTAAAGCTTTTTATATAACTTTCACAGTATAAAAGTAAAACAAAATTGTTAGATGACTTTATTTTTCTAAGTATTACAGTAGAACAGTTTGAAGGAGATTTTTATAGTAAAACTAATAACTGAGAAAGGAAAACTTAAAGTTATGTTATAGCATTTATGAAACAATATATTGAATAGTATAACAAGATTGGAAAAGTAAATTCTGTCTTCTTTATAACAAATAATATTTCTGCTACAATTATAAGAACAAATTAAAGTAGTTAAAAGTGTTATAATATCAATAGAGGTTATGACGCTTTAAAATGTTTACTGCCTTCACTATAAGTCTCTTCATGTGAATATCTTATCTTATATATAAATAGGCCACACGTTTTTTTGTGGTGCACTTTTAAATATGTTATTGTCCATTAATATTGATGAAACATATATGGTTTAAAAAGTTATTTTCTCTACATATGCACAATATAAACAATTTTTTAAAAATTCTTTTCATAAAAGTGATAAAAAGCGTTTAAAAGTTGTCGAATTTCGGCCACCGGACGATCCTAGTATATAGAATTACTTTGGATAGGTCTTAGATTGTTCTTTAAAAAACTAATTAGTAGCCAAATCTAACTGATGCAAATTTTGAGGCCAATGAGATTACTAGAACACCTGATGGAAATCAATTGAATTAATTTTGTAATCAGTTCTATAATATCCACTACAAAATAAGATAATTTTGGTTAGTCCAGCGACCTGTCACAATGAGTCTAAATCAATTCATACCCTCTTAAAATAAAGTCATAGGACCATTTAATATAAATTGTTAGAGCTAGAAACCTTAGATTAATTAATTCTTCCAAAATTTAGCATCGACCACAATCAAATAGACTGCTTGCTGCAAATGTCATACAATAACAACTAAGAAAATGCTAAAATCAGAAAGATTAAGCAGATTGCGATTGTAATTGCGGTTCAAATACATTTTAATGAAAAGAAGATTGTGTCTACTTTTCAAAGGTATAATTTGAAAATTGAGCTTCTATTTAATATCTATAGATAGTACAAACAATGAAAGGTACTTATGTATATACTTAGTCTAATCATAGCTTTAATGAAATGTCTTGAGTGAATTTGACACGGAACACAAAGATTGCCCAGGCCAGCCAAAAAAGTTTGAAGACCAAGAATTGTAGGCACTACACCATGAAGATTCTTGTGAAACTCAACAAGAGCTTGCAAAATCATTGGGAGTTACTCAAGCAGCAATTTCAAAACATTTGCGAGCAGCAGAATTCATTAAAAGCATGGAAATTAGGTACCATACGAATTGAAGCTGAGAGACCTTGAAAGATGATTTTGTATGTCTGAAATGCAGTTTGAACGCTATAAAATAAAATCATTTTTGCACCGAATCATTACTCGCGATAAAATATCATGTGTGAAGTCCGGCCAACCAGTCGAATCGCCACCAAAGCCAAATATCCTTGGCTGTAAGGTAATGCTCTATATTTGGTGGGACCAAAATGGTCCTACCTATTATGAGCTGCTGAAATCTAGCCAGACTATTACAGGGAACCTGTGCCAAACGCAACAACTGATTCGTTTGAAGCAAGTATTAGCCGAAAAACATCCAGAATATGCGGCCAGACATGAAACCTTAATATTCCATCATGACAAAGCTAGGACACATGTTGCGATACCTGCTAAAAACTATTTATAATGGGAAGTTTGGCCCCGTCCGACTACTATTTTTTTTTTTTTTTTTTTTTTTTTTTTTTTTTATTTTTAAATATTATAATTTATTGAGCTCCAATATTTTTTTTTTAAAAAAGTAGTATTTCTACTACTATCTCAAAATGTTAATATTTCTACTACTATTTTTAAAAGGTAGTATTTTTTTTTTTTTTTTTTTTTTTTAATAACGCCAAACGAGTGCTCAATATTTTATTTCATTTAAAAAAATTTGTTTACATATTTAACTTAGTTCTAATCCCGCGAAGCCATTCGGCTTGTCTCCTTCGATCGATGCAGAACGCTCTCTCTGGGATACGCTTCACCTTAGAAAAGAGTATGCGAAATTGTTATGATTCGTTTTTGACCTCAAAAGATGAGCAATTCTTTTGGATCGGCACATGTTGCAATACCACTTAAAAACTATTTAGAATGAAGTGGTTACGAAGTTTTCTTCCACTCGCCTTATAGTCCAGACCTTGTCCCGTCCGACTGCTATGTGTTTCGATAGATGCAGAACGCTATCTCTGGGATACGCTTCACTTCAGAACAGAATATCCGAAATTGGCTTGATTCGTTCTTGACCTCATAAGATGAGCAGTTCTTTTGGAGCGGAATCCATATGTTGCCAGAAAGATTGAAAAAAGTATTGCCTAACAATGGCCAATACTTTGAATAAATCTATATATATAAAAATTAAATGGTGCATGTATGTAATGGAATCACGTGAGAACGGCTGGAGCGATTTGGCTGATTTTTTTTCATTCGAATCGAAATTTTTAGGAGATGGTTTGTAAAGAAAAAATTTCAAAATTCCGGGTAAAAATCTGATTTTGTTTATTCCAGTCTACTGTAATAAAAAAGCTCCCTAAAGTATGCAGTACAAATATAGATATTTTATTTGTAAATAAATAAGAACAGGCAGGTGTATGTTGGTTGGAGAAACTTGAAGAAATAACATTAGTAAATGCTAGCGGGCGAAGCCGGGCCGCTCAACTAGTTTATAATAAAATTAAAAAAAAAACTCCAATTTTTAAGCCATAAACCCAATATTTATTTACTTCATTTTTAGATTCAATGGAATATATTTTAAAGTCCAATTAAATCTACAATGGAAGAAATTTCCGTGGTCCAATTTGAGCTTTAATGAAAGGTCTTTATATAGTCGAATTTTAGTTTCAATGAATAATGACTATTTGGTACAATTTTAGTTTTAGCGGTTAATTTTTACAAAAAGGGTCTTCCAATAGGGACTTCCGAACTTTGACAGTTGATTGCGGCCAAATTGATGACGCTACATCAATCGAATTGGCTGTCATTTATTCAGTTTGTTTTGCAAATCAAAATGGACGATTATAGCGTTCAACAATGCGTGCAAATGATGAAATGTTTTATCAAAATGGGAGTTCTGCGTGGGCAACATTCCGCGCCCACCGCTTATTTTACGATGAGGCTCATATCTGAATGAATGGGTACGTCAACAATCAAAATTGTCGAATTTGGGACGATACCCATTCACATGAGATCCAAGAGCGTCCAATGCATCCCAAAAAAGTAACTGTTTGGTGTTGGTTTTGGGCTGGCTGCGTCATCGTTCCACATTTTTTGAGAACGATGTTGGCCAGGCAATCAGGAGTCAACGGCTAGCGCTATCGGTCTAAGATTACCAATTTATTATGGTTTAAAATGGATGATATGGACACCAACGACATGCGGCTTCAGCAGAACGGCGCTACGAGTCACATAACTCATGACACATTGGACGTTCTTCGCGAGAGCTTTAGGGACATGGTTATCTCAAGTGAAGGTGATGTAAACAGTCAATCAAGATCATGCGCATTGACCTCGTTGGACATTTTCTTTTGGAGTTTACTAAAGTCGCAGATCTATGCGAATAAATCACACATCACAGAGGGCGCCAAAGGCAACATAGCTAATGCCAGCGGTCAAATTCAGACTCATTTATGCGCCAGATTCAGGGAAAATTGGACACATCGCCGCAAAAAACATTTACACGATGTTAATTTCCATACATAATGTCATTGATAGGCCTTTCAAACGAAAAACAATTTCGATGATATCGCACACACACTTTGTTTTATTTAAATTTATGGATATGAAGGGCTTAATGAAAGACTCTTTATTACAATTAGAGCTACAATGAACGGTCATCTATAGGCAAATTTGAGTTTAAGTAGAAGGTCTTTGTATAGCCAAATTTGTGCTGTTGCGGAAAGTCTTCGCGGAGCTCAATTTAATCTGCAATGGGAGACGTTTTTAATGTCAAATTTGAGCTTGAATGGAACGATTTTATATACTTCAATTTGAGCTTCAATGGAAGGTCTTTCGTTAACCCATTTGAGCATCAAAGGTGCTGATATAGTCGAATATAAGTCTCTTTAAATAGTCCCTGTTTCGCTAAGCTCTTCATTTAGTTCCAGTTGTCTTTCCATTATTTTTCTTTTAAAACTCCTTAACTATTTTTTAAACTCTGACAGCATATGTTTATAACCTTCTTAAATTCCTTTTCATTAAATATTTTTCAAACCCCAAATAAATTATTCTTTAAATAAATATCTATCTGTTTATATTATATTGTATTTTTGGAAAACCCACAAATCTTTATCTAAACATTTATTTAAATATTTGTACTCTTAGTCAAGTACACAACAAACCAATAGAAGAGAAAGAAAAAAATACCAACATCAAAAGCACAAAATATTTATTTAAAATAAAATAACTATGAAAACAACAATTAAAACTATTATAAATTTATGATATTTAATAAATATTTATGTTTTCCAACTCATAGTTTTTAATCTAAATCCTACATGAACAATACGACTCAAAAATCATATAAATATAATAAAATAAAGTAGAAAGAATTATTTAAAAACCAAAAATAAATAAATGAATTTGAAAATAACAACAACAAGATTTTAAGCTTGAAAAGCAGAGAAATTTCCAAACAACAGCAGCAGCAGCAGGAAAATAGTATGAAAAATGTAAAAATAAGATTTTGATGCAGAAATTTTGTACACATGATGCCAGTTTTGTATATAAATACTTGTATGTAGCTGCAAATGAAATTTGATATGAATAATTTTTGATGTAAAGACATTTGAATGAAAGTGCACTGAGAGAAAAATATTGTTTAAACAGACAAATTTCTTTAAATTAGTATTCAAAATCAGGCATTATTACGCTATTTGGAAGTAAGACAGATGGTTTAAAGTAGTTATTACTAAGAATATGAACCAGTAATGTTTTATTATTACTTGGTATTTACTGGGAATATTAATTTTTTTCATATTTTTTAACATGTACTTAAATTCATCACATTGTTTTTATTCTTTGAAACATAATAGCATAAAGACTTTAAAAATATTTATTTTTCAACCATAATACTTTGTAATAAACCCACAGATTTTCTGGAAAAGCATGTTATGAAAATAAATAAATATATACATATGAATAATTTAATATTAAAACAAAGAAGAAAGTATATTTGGTGAATTACGACCATTTGGCACCCTACACCAGTGTATATTGCAACCATAATATTAATGTAACACTTATTAAAGCTGAAAGACAAATACTAATGATTGATGCATACATTGGACTATTTAAAAAACCATGCTTGAAGATCAAATTGGACTAAATAAAGACCTACAGTTGAAGATTTTGTTGAACTATTTAATGCACAAAGACTGAAGCTGAAATTGGACTATTTTGAAGGTCTAAAATTGAAGCTGAAATTGGACGACTTCAACAACTACGATTAAGCCTCAAATTGGAGTACTAAGAGAACTGCGATTCCAGCTCAAATTGGAATATTTAAACTCAGATTGAAGCATAAATTGGGATACAATTGAAGCTTAAATTGGACTATTTAGAGAACTACGATTCAAGATCACGTTGGGCTATTTTTGGGCTATGATTCAAGCTCATATTGAGCTATTTTTGGGCTATGATTCAAGCTCATATTGGACTATTTAGAAAATTACGATTCAAGCTCAAATTGGACTATTTAAAGATCTAGGATTGAAGCTCAAATTGGAGTATTTAGAAAACTACGATTCAAGCTCAAATTGGACTATTTAAAGATCTAGGATTGAAGCTCAAATTGGACTGTTTAGAGAACTAAGATCCAAGCTCGAATTGGACTATTTAAAGAACTAGGATTGAAGCTCAAATTGGACTATTTAGAGAACTACGATTCAAGCTCAAATTGGGCAATTTAAAGAACAACGTTTCAAGCTCAAATTGGACTATTTAGAAAACTACGATTCAAGCTCAAATTGGACTATTTAAAGATCTAGGATTGAAGCTCAAATTGGACTATTTAGAGAACTACAATTCAAGTTCAAATTGGACTATTTAAAGAAATAGGATTGAAGCTCAAATTGGACTATTTAGAGAACTACGATTCAAGCTCAAATTGGGCTATTTAAAGAACTACGATTCAAGCTCAAATTGGACTATTTAGAGAACTACGATTCAAGCTCAAATTGGGCTATTTAAAGAACTACGTTTCAAGCTCAAATTTGACTGTTTAAAGATCTATGATAGCTGCTTAAATTGGACAGCTTAAAGTACTACGATTGAAGCTCAAATTGGACTATTTAGAGAACTACGATTGTAGCTCCATTTGGTATAATTAAAGAGCTAGGATTGAAGCTCAAATTGGACTATTTAAAGAACTAGGATTCAAGCTCAAATTAGACCATTTAATGTACTACGATTGATGCTCAAATTGGACTACATAAAGGAATACGATTGAAGTTGTAGTTGGACTATATAAATAACTACGATTGAAGCTCATATTGGTCTGATTAAAGAACTAGGATTGAAGCTCAAACTTGACCATCTAGAGAACTTCGGTTCAAGCTTAAATTGGAACTACGATTCAAACTCAATTTGTACTATTTAAAGAGCTATGATTGAAGCTCAAGTAGGACTACTGTTCAGAACAATGATTGATGCTCCAATAGCACTACAGAAAGACCTACGATTGAATCTAATTTAGGACTATGTTAAGACCTTCTATTGTAGCTCTAATAGATCTAAAGAAAGACCTTCGATTGAAGCAATTTTGGACTGTGTAAAGACTTTCTATTGGAGCTTTAATAGGAGAACGAGACCTACGATTTAAGCTAATTTTGGACTATGTAAACCCCTTCTATTGAAGCCCTAGTGGAACTACAGAAAGACCTACAATTGAAGTTAATTTTGACCCATGAAAGTCCTTCTATTTGAGCTCCAATAGGAATACATGAAGACCTACGGTTGAAGCTAATTTTGGACTATGTAAAGACCTTCTATTGCAGCTCTAAAATATCTATATAAAGAGCTACGATTGAAGCTATTTTGGACTATGTAAAGACCTTCTATTGAAGCTCTAATAGGACTACATAAAGACATACGAATGAAGCTAGTTTTGGACTAATGAAGCTGATTATGGACCATGTTAAGACCTTCTATTGAAGCTCCAACAGGACTATGTAAAGACCTTTCACTGAAACTAATTTTGCACTATGAAACCCCCTTCTATTGAAGCTCTAATAGAACAATAGAAAGACCTACTATTGAAGCTTTTTTTGGACTATGTAAAGACCTATGATTGAAGCTAATTTTGCAGTATGTAAACCCCTTCTATTGAAGCTCCAATAAGACTACATAAAGACCTACGACAGAAGCTAGTTTTGCACTACGTAAAGACCTTCTATTGAAGCTAGGTTTGCAGTATGTAAACCCCTTCTATTGAAGCTCTAATTTAACAATAAAAATACCTACTATTGAAGCTTATTGTTTACTATGTAAATACCTACGATTGAAGCTAATTTTGGATTATGAAAAGACCTTCTATTGGAGCTCCAATGGGACTACATAAAGACCTACGATTGAGGCCAATTTTGGAATATGTAAAGACCTCCCATTGAAGCTCAAATTGAACTACAGAAAAACCTTGGATTGAAGCTAGTTTTGGACTAAGAAAATACCTTATATTGAAGCTAAAATTGAACTACAGAAAGACCTACGATTGAAGCCAGTTTTTGTACTATGAAAAGACCTTCTATTGAAGCTAATTTTCGACAATGTAAATACCTACGATTCAAGCTAATTTTAGACTACGTAAAAACCTATCATTGAAGCTCAAATTGAACTATAGAAAGACCTACTATTGAAGCTAATGTTCAACTATTTAAACAACTACTATTCAAGATCTTCAATTGAACCTACTGCTGGTTAAGATTATTTTAGCAATTCGTTTAATTAAAATTATTAAAAATCCATAAATATAGTTATTTATATCACTTCCCTTATGTCCTTCACTTTACATCCTTTTAAATTATCCCCAATATTCGTATTTAACACATATCCGCAATATATCCTGTTGTTGACATTTAAAATGCCATTTAAATATCTGTAAATACACATACACTACATATTTAAATACCAAACAGAATTCTAACAAATTGACAATTGCTAGAAATACCATTCATTACATTTCAACCTTAAAAGAAAATTAATAATATAATTTCATTGTTCATGGTGTATGGGTGTTGATCACATTATGTGCATAAACAAACAAACCAACAAACAGACAAAATCTCATCAAACATGAACTTATTATTAAATAAATTATTAAAAATGATTTGATTATAATGAAATATGACAGTACAAGAGATGCAAGTTGGTATTAAGATATCAAAAATACAAAATAACAACATACAGATATAAGGATGGATGGAAAAGTCCTTGCAGGATTAAATAAATAAATTAGAGAATTTTTAAGGTTGTTTTGGTTTAGTTAAGTTAAATAGATCCTATGTGCCCTTGTCATATATTTAAAACAAAAGTTCCTTAAGTTGTTAAACTTAAATCAATTGAAATACCTTTCCAAACTGCCCTCCTTTATAAAATACAAATTTATTATTGATTTTCATGTCTGTACATTATGGGGCATAATGTTGTTGCTCTGCTGTGGCATGTTTTGTATACGAATTTATTTATTTCCATGGATTGTAAGTATTTATTTCTTAAACAATATACTCTTATGTATATTTAATGGATATGAATGTTTCATGTAAATAATACAAAAATCTATATTTATAATAAATATACATACATATCTATATCTACATGTGTATTTTCTATTAGTATTTCTGGTGATTATTTGATTTAGTAATGAAATAGTTTTACTCTGATAGCAAAGAACCTTAAGGCTTCAAATATTTTCGTAATGCACAACAACAAAAAACCATCTAAAGAACATAATGAAGTTATTTATCAAGGATGGACAATCACAGGAGTAGCCGTTGAGTGATTAGGGTAGTGGGCAGTTGGCAGTGAGAGCAGAGTTAATCTATCAATAATGGTTGTTGTGTTAACACCATAAAGGAAAGCAATTCAAGCTGAACGAGAACTGTATGAAACCCTGCAAGCCAAGACTATTCAAAGAATTACATTTTAAGCAAAATATGGTCTATATAATACCTCAAAATTGAAGCATAACTGGGACCTTAAAAAAACTGCAATTCAACATAAACTTAATTTGAAATTATTGTGAACCTGGACTATATAAATAGCAACTATTGAAGCTAAACCTGGACTGTATAAACAGCTGTGATTAACATAACACCTGGAAGCTAATATTGGACTATATAAAGACCTACCGTGGAATCTAATATTGGACTATATTTAGTCCTACTATGGAAGCTAATATTGGACCATATAAAGACCTACTGTGGAAGCTAATATTGGACTACATAAAGACCTACCATGGAATCTAATATTGGACTATATAAAGACCTATAATGGAAGCTAATATTGGACTATATAAAGACCTATAATGGAAGGTAATATTGGACTATATAAAGACCTACTATGGAAGCTAATATTGGACCATATAAAGACCTACTGTCGAAGCTAATATTGGACTATATAAAGACCTACCATGGAATCTAATATTGGACTATATGAAGACCTCTAATGGAAGCTAATATTGGACTATATAAAGACCTATTATGGAAGCTAATATTGGACTATATATAGACCTACTATGGAAGCTAATATTGGAATATATAAAGACCAACTGTGGAAGCTAATATTGGACTATATAAAGACCTACCATGGGATCTAATATTGGACTATATAAAGACCTATTATGGAAGCTAATATTGGACTATATAAAGATCTATAATGGAAGGTAATATTGGACTATATAAAGACCTATTATGGAAGCTAATATTGGACTATAAAGAGACCTACTGTGGAAGCTAATATTGGACTATATAAATACCTACCATGGAATCTAATATTGGACTATATCAAGACCTATTATGGAAGCTAATATTGGACTATATAAAGACCTATTATGGAAGCTAATATTGGACTATATAAAGACCTATTATGGATGCTAATATTGGACTATAAAGAGACCTACTGTGGAAGCTAAAATGGGACTATATATAGACCTACCTAGTAAGCTAATATTGGACTATATAAAGACCTATTATGGAAGTTAATATTTGACTATAAAGATACCTACTGTGGAAGCTAAAATGGGACTATATATAGACCTACGTAGAAAGCTAATATTGGACTATATAAAGACCTATTATGGAAGCTAATATTGGATTATATAAAGACCTCTTATGGAAGCTAATATTGGACTATATAAAGACCTATTATGGAAGCTAATATTGGAACATATAAAGAGCTACTGTGGAAGCTAATATTGGACTATATAAAGACCTACCATGGGATCTAATATTGGACTATATAAAGACCTATTATGGAAGCTAATATTGGACTATATAAAGACCTATTATGGAAGCTAATATTGGACTATATAAAGACCTATTATGGAAGCTAATATTGGACTATATAAAGACCTATTATGGAAGCTAATATTGGACTATATAAAGACCTATTATGGAAGCTAATATTGGACTATATAAAGACCTATTATGGAAGTTAATATTGGACTATAAAGATACCTACTGTGGAAGCTAAAATGGGACTATATATAGACCTACGTAGGAAGCTAATATTGGACTATATATAGACCTACGTAGGAAGCTAATATTGGACTATATAAAGACCTATTATGGAAGCTAATATTGGATTATATAAAGACCTCTTATGGAAGCTAATATTGGACTATATAAAGACCTATTATGGAAGCTAATATTGGACTATATAAAGACCTATTATGGAAGCTAATATTGGACTATATAAAGACCTATTATGGAAGCTAATATTGGACTATAAAGATACCTACTGTGGAAGCTAAAATGGGACTATATATAGACCTACGTAGGAAGCTAATATTGGACTATATATAGACCTACGTAGGAAGCTAATATTGGACTATATAAAGACCTATTATGGAAGCTAATATTGGATTATATAAAGACCTATTATGGAAGCTAATATTGGACTATATAAAGACCTATTATGGAAGCTAATATTGGACTATATAAAGACCTATTATGGAAGCTAATATTGGACTATAAAGATACCTACTGTGGAAGCTAAAATGGGACTATATATAGACCTACGTAGGAAGCTAATATTGGACTATATATAGACCTACGTAGGAAGCTAATATTGGACTATATAAAGACCTATTATGGAAGCTAATATTGGACTATATAAAGACCTATTATGGAAGCTAATATTGGACTATATAAAGACCTATTATGGAAGCTAATATTGGACTATATAAAGACCTATTATGGAAGCTAATATTGGACTATATAAAGACCTATTATGGAAGCTAATATTGGACTATATAAAGACCTATTATGGAAGTTAATATTGGACTATAAAGATACCTACTGTGGAAGCTAAAATGGGACTATATATAGACCTACGTAGGAAGCTAATATTGGACTATATATAGACCTACGTAGGAAGCTAATATTGGACTATATAAAGACCTATTATGGAAGCTAATATTGGATTATATAAAGACCTCTTATGGAAGCTAATATTGGACTATATAAAGACCTATTATGGAAGCTAATATTGGACTATATATAGACCTACTATGGAAGCTAATATTGGAACATATAAAGACCTACTGTGGAAGCTAATATTGGATTATATAAAGACCTACCATGGTATCTAATATTGGACTATATAAAGACCTATTATGGAAGCTAATATTGGACTATATAAAGACCTATTATGGAAGCTAATATTGGACTATATAAAGACCTATTATGGAAGCTAATATTGGACTATATAAAGACCTATTATGGAAGCTAATATTGGACTATATATAGACCTACTATGGAAGCTAATATTGGAACATATGAAGACCTACTGTGGAAGCTAATATTGGACTATATAAAGACCTACCATGGAATCTATTATTGGACTATATAAAGACCTATTATGGAAGCTAATATTGGACTATATATAGACCTACTATGGAAGCTAATATTGGAACATATAAAGACCTACCACGGAAGCTAATATTGGACTATATAGAGACCTACTGTGGAAGATAATATTGGGCTATATAGAGACCTACTGAGGAAGCTAATATTGAACTATAAAAAGTCCTAATATGAAATATAATATTGGACTATATAAAGACCTATTATGGCAGATAATATTGGACTATATAAACCCTTTAATGGAAGCTAATATTGGACTATATAAAGACCTATTATGGAAGCTAATATGGGGCTATATGAAGACCTACAATGGAAGCTAATATTGGACTATAGGAAGACCCACCATGGATAGTAATATTGGACTACATAAAGACCTACTATGGAAGCTAATATTGGACTATATAAAGACCCACTATGGAAGCCAATATTGGACTATATATAAAGTTACTAATTAAGCTAATATTGGACTATTTATAGACCTACCGTGGAAGCTAATATTTAACTATATAAGGACCTACTATACGTCCCTATCCTCCTTATAGGAACAACAGGAATTAATATTATATAAAGAGCTACTATAGAAGCTAGTATTGGAATATATAAAGACCTCCATCGCAGGTATTGGACTATATAAAGACCTTAAATGAAAGCTAATGTTTGACTATATAAAGGCTTACTATAGAAACTAATATTGGACCATATAAAGAACTACAATTGAAACTAATATTGTACTACATAAAGACCAACTATGGAAGCTAATATTAGACTATATAAAGATCTACCAGAGGCTAATATTGGACTATATAAAGACCTACAATTGAAGCTAAACTTGGGTTATATATTGGACTATATAAAAACCTATGATTATAACTAATATTGGACAATATAAACCCCCACAAATAACTAATGTTGTATTTCGCTTCGCATCAGTCCCACCATTTATTGCAGCACATTTAACAGTCGCTTAAAACTTTTCATTTACCATCCTCTTTTGCACATTCTTAAGACTCTGTTTACTCTGCTTGAACTCACTCTCCTGTGCTCCTAAAACTATGCTTTATATAAAATGCACATCTCTTACTTGTATGAGTATTTAAAACTTTTAGAAGTATGCCAGCACAACTCAAGAAGTTTTGGGCAAGTCTTAGTGTATGTAGATATGTGTACATATGATTATTTAAACATATAATTTATATAATTGTACAAGTTTATGCAAGTTCATATATGCAAATACTAATACACAAGCATGAGTAATAGTATTCATACATTTGTTTTAATGCATAAGTATTTGCCTAAAAGTAGAATAAGTAATTATCCTTCTGTGTATGTTCGTTCACCTTATCCTACACACACATAACATACATAAATTTATCATTCTATTGGCTACAGGCCGGAAAAATTTTGTATAGATAAGAAACTCAAACGTATTTTTATTGAAAAACAAACAACAAATCAAGATGCTTTTGCAGGTGTGCGTTTGATTAAATATAGTTTTGTGGAAATGCTTGTATTTGTAATTTCTATACGTGTTTGTATTACACAAAAGTTATGAATATGAAATCAATTGTTTGCCTAAATGTGGGTTTTGTATATAAATGAGTGTTCATTTTTTTAGGTTTTGTGTTTGCCTATTTGCTGCAGTCAAGCTCAAATTTATTGTTGAAGGAGGAAAATTTTACAAGTAATTAAACTAGGAAAATAATTTTTGTAAATATTTGATGTAAAAGGGTTGTAAGATATGTAGTTTTCGAATGGGGTATATACATACAAAGTAATTGTGTGCTGAATCAAAATAATTATTTTTACCCTTAAAAAGTGTGTGTGGGAAATAAATTATTTGTATTCATTGATAGCAATATTGATATTAAATTAATACACTCCATTAGCCACTCTAAACATTAATATATGTCTGCATAATAATCTATATGTTTAACAAAGAAATCTGACATTTATATTCACATTCTTATTCTAGTCTAGTCATAGTCTAGTCATAGTCTAGTCATAGTCTAGTCATAGTCTAGTCATAGTCTAGTCATAGTCTAGTCATAGTCTAGTCATAGTCTAGTCATAGTCTAGTCATAGTCTAGTCATAGTCTAGTCATAGTCTAGTCATAGTCTAGTCATAGTCTAGTCATAGTCTAGTCATAGTCTAGTCATAGTCTAGTCATAGTCTAGTCATAGTCTAGCCATAGTCTAGTCATAGTCTAGTCATAGTCTAGTCATAGTCTAGTCATAGTCTAGTCATAGTCTAGTCATAGTCTAGTCATAGTCTAGTCATAGTCTAGTCATAGTCTAGTCATAGTCTAGTCATAGTCTAGTCATAGTCTAGTCATAGTCTAGTCATAGTCTAGTCATAGTCTAGTCATAGTCTAGTCATAGTCTAGTCATAGTCTAGTCATAGTCTAGTCATAGTCTAGTCATAGTCTAGTCATAGTCTAGTCATAGTCTAGTCATAGTCTAGTCATAGTCTAGTCATAGTCTAGTCATAGTCTAGTCATAGTCTAGTCATAGTCTAGTCATAGTCTAGTCATAGTCTAGTCATAGTCTAGTCATAGTCTAGTCATAGTCTAGTCATAGTCTAGTCATAGTCTAGTCATAGTCTAGTCATAGTCTAGTCATAGTCTAGTCATAGTCTAGTCATAGTCTAGTCATAGTCTAGTCATAGTCTAGTCATAGTCTAGTCATAGTCTAGTCATAGTCTAGTCATAGTCTAGTCATAGTCTAGTCATAGTCTAGTCATAGTCTAGTCTAGTCATAGTCTAGTCATAGTCTAGTCATAGTCTAGTCATAGTCTAGTCTAGTCATAGTCTAGTCATAGTCTAGTCATAGTCTAGTCATAGTCTAGTCATAGTCTAGTCATAGTCTAGTCATAGTCTAGTCATAGTCTAGTCATAGTCTAGTCATAGTCTAGTCATAGTCTAGTCATAGTCTAGTCATAGTCTAGTCATAGTCTAGTCATAGTCTAGTCATAGTCTAGTCATAGTCTAGTCATAGTCTAGTCATAGTCTAGTCATAGTCTAGTCATAGTCTAGTCATAGTCTAGTCATAGTCTAGTCATAGTCTAGTCATAGTCTAGTCATAGTCTAGTCATAGTCTAGTCATAGTCTAGTCATAGTCTAGTCATAGTCTAGTCATAGTCTAGTCATAGTCTAGTCATAGTCTAGTCATAGTCTAGTCATAGTCTAGTCATAGTCTAGTCATAGTCTAGTCATAGTCTAGTCATAGTCTAGTCATAGTCTAGTCATAGTCTAGTCATAGTCTAGTCATAGTCTAGTCATAGTCTAGTCATAGTCTAGTCATAGTCTAGTCATAGTCTAGTCATAGTCTAGTCATAGTCTAGTCATAGTCTAGTCATAGTCTAGTCATAGTCTAGTCATAGTCTAGTCATAGTCTAGTCATAGTCTAGTCATAGTCTAGTCATAGTCTAGTCATAGTCTAGTCATAGTCTAGTCATAGTCTAGTCATAGTCTAGTCATAGTCTAGTCATAGTCTAGTCATAGTCTAGTCATAGTCTAGTCATAGTCTAGTCATAGTCTAGTCATAGTCTAGTCATAGTCTAGTCATAGTCTAGTCATAGTCTAGTCATAGTCTAGTCATAGTCCAGTCATAGTCTAGTCATAGTCTAGTCATAGTCTAGTCATAGTCTAGTCATAGTCTAGTCATAGTCTAGTCATAGTCTAGTCATAGTCTAGTCATAGTCTAGTCATAGTCTAGTCATAGTCTAGTCATAGTCTAGTCATAGTCTAGTCATAGTCTAGTCATAGTCTAGTCATAGTCTAGTCATAGTCTAGTCATAGTCTAGTCATAGTCTAGTCATAGTCTAGTCATAGTCTAGTCATAGTCTAGTCATAGTCTAGTCATAGTCTAGTCATAGTCTAGTCATAGTCTAGTCATAGTCTAGTCATAGTCTAGTCATAGTCTAGTCATAGTCTAGTCATAGTCTAGTCATAGTCTAGTCATAGTCTAGTCATAGTCTAGTCATAGTCTAGTCATAGTCTAGTCATAGTCTAGTCATAGTCTAGTCATAGTCTAGTCATAGTCTAGTCATAGTCTAGTCATAGTCTAGTCATAGTCTAGTCATAGTCTAGTCATAGTCTAGTCATAGTCTAGTCATAGTCTAGTCATAGTCTAGTCATAGTCTAGTCATAGTCTAGTCATAGTCTAGTCATAGTCTAGTCATAGTCTAGTCATAGTCTAGTCATAGTCTAGTCATAGTCTAGTCATAGTCTAGTCATAGTCTAGTCATAGTCTAGTCATAGTCTAGTCATAGTCTAGTCATAGTCTAGTCATAGTCTAGTCATAGTCTAGTCATAGTCTAGTCTAGTCATAGTCTAGTCATAGTCTAGTCTAGTCTAGTCTAGTCTAGTCTAGTCTAGTCTAGTCTTGTCTAGTCTAGTCATAGTCTAGTCTAGTCATAGTCTAGTCATAGTCTAGTCATAGTCTAGTCATAGTCTAGTCATAGTCTAGTCATAGTCTAGTCATAGTCTAGTCATAGTCTAGTCATAGTCTAGTCATAGTCTAGTCATAGTCTAGTCATAGTCTAGTCATAGTCTAGTCATAGTCTAGTCATAGTCTAGTCATAGTCTAGTCATAGTCTAGTCATAGTCTAGTCATAGTCATAGTCTAGTCATAGTCTAGTCATAGTCTAGTCATAGTCATAGTCTAGTCATAGTCTAGTCATAGTCTAGTCATAGTCTAGTCATAGTCTAGTCATAGTCTAGTCATAGTCTAGTCTAGTCATAGTCTAGTCTAGTCTAGTCTAGTCTAGTCTAGTCTAGTCTAGTCTAGTCTAGTCTAGTCTAGTCTAGTCTAGTCTAGTCTAGTCTAGTCATAGTCTAGTCTAGTCTAGTCATAGTCTAGTCATAGTCTAGTCATAGTCTAGTCTAGTCATAGTCTAGTCTAGTCATAGTCTAGTCATAGTCTAGTCATAGTCTAGTCATAGTCTAGTCATAGTCTAGTCATAGTCTAGTCATAGTCTAGTCATAGTCTAGTCATAGTCTAGTCATAGTCTAGTCATAGTCTAGTCATAGTCTAGTCATAGTCTAGTCATAGTCTAGTCATAGTCTAGTCATAGTCTAGTCATAGTCTAGTCATAGTCTAGTCATAGTCTAGTCATAGTCTAGTCATAGTCTAGTCATAGTCTAGTCATAGTCTAGTCATAGTCTAGTCATAGTCTAGTCATAGTCTAGTCATAGTCTAGTCATAGTCTAGTCATAGTCTAGTCATAGTCTAGTCATAGTCTAGTCATAGTCTAGTCATAGTCTAGTCATAGTCTAGTCATAGTCTAGTCATAGTCTAGTCATAGTCTAGTCATAGTCTAGTCATAGTCTAGTCATAGTCTAGTCATAGTCTAGTCATAGTCTAGTCATAGTCTAGTCATAGTCTAGTCATAGTCTAGTCATAGTCTAGTCATAGTCTAGTCATAGTCTAGTCATAGTCTAGTCATAGTCTAGTCATAGTCTAGTCATAGTCTAGTCATAGTCTAGTCATAGTCTAGTCATAGTCTAGTCATAGTCTAGTCATAGTCTAGTCATAGTCTAGTCATAGTCTAGTCATAGTCTAGTCATAGTCTAGTCATAGTCTAGTCATAGTCTAGTCATAGTCTAGTCATAGTCTAGTCATAGTCTAGTCATAGTCTAGTCATAGTCTAGTCATAGTCTAGTCATAGTCTAGTCATAGTCTAGTCATAGTCTAGTCATAGTCTAGTCATAGTCTAGTCATAGTCTAGTCATAGTCTAGTCATAGTCTAGTCATAGTCTAGTCATAGTCTAGTCATAGTCTAGTCATAGTCTAGTCATAGTCTAGTCATAGTCTAGTCATAGTCTAGTCATAGTCTAGTCATAGTCTAGTCATAGTCTAGTCATAGTCTAGTCATAGTCTAGTCATAGTCTAGTCATAGTCTAGTCATAGTCTAGTCATAGTCTAGTCATAGTCTAGTCATAGTCTAGTCATAGTCTAGTCATAGTCTAGTCATAGTCTAGTCATAGTCTAGTCATAGTCTAGTCATAGTCTAGTCATAGTCTAGTCATAGTCTAGTCATAGTCTAGTCATAGTCTAGTCATAGTCTAGTCATAGTCTAGTCATAGTCTAGTCATAGTCTAGTCATAGTCTAGTCATAGTCTAGTCATAGTCTAGTCATAGTCTAGTCATAGTCTAGTCATAGTCTAGTCATAGTCTAGTCATAGTCTAGTCATAGTCTAGTCATAGTCTAGTCATAGTCTAGTCATAGTCTAGTCATAGTCTAGTCATAGTCTAGTCATAGTCTAGTCATAGTCTAGTCATAGTCTAGTCATAGTCTAGTCATAGTCTAGTCATAGTCTAGTCATAGTCTAGTCATAGTCTAGTCATAGTCTAGTCATAGTCTAGTCATAGTCTAGTCATAGTCTAGTCATAGTCTAGTCATAGTCTAGTCATAGTCTAGTCATAGTCTAGTCATAGTCTAGTCATAGTCTAGTCATAGTCTAGTCATAGTCTAGTCATAGTCTAGTCATAGTCTAGTCATAGTCTAGTCATAGTCTAGTCATAGTCTAGTCATAGTCTAGTCATAGTCTAGTCATAGTCTAGTCATAGTCTAGTCATAGTCTAGTCATAGTCTAGTCATAGTCTAGTCATAGTCTAGTCATAGTCTAGTCATAGTCTAGTCATAGTCTAGTCATAGTCTAGTCATAGTCTAGTCATAGTCTAGTCATAGTCTAGTCATAGTCTAGTCATAGTCTAGTCATAGTCTAGTCATAGTCTAGTCATAGTCTAGTCATAGTCTAGTCATAGTCTAGTCATAGTCTAGTCATAGTCTAGTCATAGTCTAGTCATAGTCTAGTCATAGTCTAGTCATAGTCTAGTCATAGTCTAGTCATAGTCTAGTCATAGTCTAGTCATAGTCTAGTCATAGTCTAGTCATAGTCTAGTCATAGTCTAGTCATAGTCTAGTCATAGTCTAGTCATAGTCTAGTCATAGTCTAGTCATAGTCTAGTCATAGTCTAGTCATAGTCTAGTCATAGTCTAGTCATAGTCTAGTCATAGTCTAGTCATAGTCTAGTCATAGTCTAGTCATAGTCTAGTCATAGTCTAGTCATAGTCTAGTCATAGTCTAGTCATAGTCTAGTCATAGTCTAGTCATAGTCTAGTCATAGTCTAGTCATAGTCTAGTCATAGTCTAGTCATAGTCTAGTCATAGTCTAGTCATAGTCTAGTCATAGTCTAGTCATAGTCTAGTCATAGTCTAGTCATAGTCTAGTCATAGTCTAGTCATAGTCTAGTCATAGTCTAGTCATAGTCTAGTCATAGTCTAGTCATAGTCTAGTCATAGTCTAGTCATAGTCTAGTCATAGTCTAGTCATAGTCTAGTCATAGTCTAGTCATAGTCTAGTCATAGTCTAGTCATAGTCTAGTCATAGTCTAGTCATAGTCTAGTCATAGTCTAGTCATAGTCTAGTCATAGTCTAGTCATAGTCTAGTCATAGTCTAGTCATAGTCTAGTCATAGTCTAGTCATAGTCTAGTCATAGTCTAGTCATAGTCTAGTCATAGTCTAGTCATAGTCTAGTCATAGTCTAGTCATAGTCTAGTCATAGTCTAGTCATAGTCTAGTCATAGTCTAGTCATAGTCTAGTCATAGTCTAGTCATAGTCTAGTCATAGTCTAGTCATAGTCTAGTCATAGTCTAGTCATAGTCTAGTCATAGTCTAGTCATAGTCTAGTCATAGTCTAGTCATAGTCTAGTCATAGTCTAGTCATAGTCTAGTCATAGTCTAGTCATAGTCTAGTCATAGTCTAGTCATAGTCTAGTCATAGTCTAGTCATAGTCTAGTCATAGTCTAGTCATAGTCTAGTCATAGTCTAGTCATAGTCTAGTCATAGTCTAGTCATAGTCTAGTCATAGTCTAGTCATAGTCTAGTCATAGTCTAGTCATAGTCTAGTCATAGTCTAGTCATAGTCTAGTCATAGTCTAGTCATAGTCTAGTCATAGTCTAGTCATAGTCTAGTCATAGTCTAGTCATAGTCTAGTCATAGTCTAGTCATAGTCTAGTCATAGTCTAGTCATAGTCTAGTCATAGTCTAGTCATAGTCTAGTCATAGTCTAGTCATAGTCTAGTCATAGTCTAGTCATAGTCTAGTCATAGTCTAGTCATAGTCTAGTCATAGTCTAGTCATAGTCTAGTCATAGTCTAGTCATAGTCTAGTCATAGTCTAGTCATAGTCTAGTCATAGTCTAGTCATAGTCTAGTCATAGTCTAGTCATAGTCTAGTCATAGTCTAGTCATAGTCTAGTCATAGTCTAGTCATAGTCTAGTCATAGTCTAGTCATAGTCTAGTCATAGTCTAGTCATAGTCTAGTCATAGTCTAGTCATAGTCTAGTCATAGTCTAGTCATAGTCTAGTCATAGTCTAGTCATAGTCTAGTCATAGTCTAGTCATAGTCTAGTCATAGTCTAGTCATAGTCTAGTCATAGTCTAGTCATAGTCTAGTCATAGTCTAGTCATAGTCTAGTCATAGTCTAGTCATAGTCTAGTCAGCAGTCTATTCAGTAGTGAAGTTAGTAGTTTATTCGATAGTCTAATTTTGTTACAGATACACCTTTCAAAATGAGAATATTCTCCCTTTAAATGTAGCGCTCATTTTCATTTCTAATAAAATAAGTGTTTGTTCAACTTTGGTAATTTTTTTTTTTCTAGTTTTATATTCTGTGAAAAACATTACTTTGCTTAATTTTATTTTAAATGTATATTCAAAGAATACTATATTTTTTTTTTGCTTTTGTCCTACATATAATAATCGGCTTAATTTACTGTCTCTTTCCAACAAACAAATGTATTTTTGCCTTTGTGCAAAATATGTAATAGAAATCAGGCAAGAAGTAAAGAAAAAAACTTTAGTTTTTTTTGTATTAAACTTTAATAGAGTTTATGTAGAGTGTGTGATATTTAGATATCTAAGACTAGGTACAAAACATGGCTTTAGCAGTTTGAAGTATCCTTACCCCTTTCATTTTATTCTTACACTCATAAATCCTTTAACAATCTATCTAAACTCCTTAATTTTTTTCTAGCTTTATTCAATACCCTTCTATAAAAATAAAGTATTGTGTAAGAATGTGTTTTTTGTGTTAGGAAGGTCCTGTTGGATTGGTTTTGTAGAGATGAGTGTGAGCGGTGTGAGTAGTGTAAGTTCTTAGTAAGTAACCCCTAAAGACACATGCAAAAAAGGATTAAATTCATGTCTAAGACATTTTGTGTTGTATTTTTTTACTATTTTTTTTTTTAATAAATTAATGTTTTGTTTGCCAAAGATACAGAAAATGAAGGGGGTTATATGACAGTTTTTGCTTTGAAGGTGAGTAAAGCCCTCCTGGGGGCTTAGGGATTTGTAGAGAATATAGCAGAGATTAGGGAAACCTTAAAAGTGAGATTTTTACTTTGACATTTAGGCGTTGTAATGGTTTAAGGCTAAATATCTTATTACAGAAATTTTAAGTCAATAACAATTGATTATCCTAGAAAACATTAAAGTAAACTGAACAGTATGGCTAACGAATATAGTTGCTAGAAGCAAAACAATGCGATGTAACCAGAAACTTATATAAAACACAGCAATTTTTATATTTTTCATATAATATTTGTATAATTTCTACCTCAAAATCATTGAAAATTGAGGTCAATATGCTGTTTATCCTTCAAAGAACATTTGTGGCATAAATAATTCTGTCATTGTCTGTTCATACAATTAATTTCATTCAACAGCATCCTGCATAATTTTTTTTTTGTTTGTAAAAAAATGTCCCTGGTATTAATGACAGATCAGTTTTTGTTTATTTGTAATTTGCTACCTGTTTATTTTATTAAATGTATATAAATTTATTTTATTAATTGTAATAATATTTATTCAATTTAATTTGCTAATAATTGCATTATACTTTATTGTGGGGGTTATGCAGTTGTTGTTGCTTTTTGTTTTTATTTTTAATGATTATTTAATTTATTGTATATAGCACAATTATGACAATAAATTGAACAGAAAATTAAAGGCATTATAAATTTGTTAAACGGAATGTAAGGGAAAGTATTGAAATCTAGTGGAAATATTTAAAGATTAAACAAATTCTTTAATTTTTATAACAAGAACTTGTCAATCTATTTGTATAACAAATAGACAGACATATCAGACTCACTGCTGATGTTTCAGTTTGAAAAGTCTGCAGTGAGTGTGAAATGTCATGACACAAGTCATTAGATATAACTCCGAGAAACTTACCTTTAAGCTGAGGGCTTCAAGAAAGAATCTATTATACAAAACTTTCGCTAATTTCCTTAATTATCTCTCACTCTTCATAACAATTCAGAATATATGTATGTATTTATCTCTCCTATTTTATAAAACTTATTTAACTCATTTCTCTAATTATTTTACCTTGTTTTCTGTTACGTTTAGCTAAAAGCTTAAATAATATCCAGCGACATTAAGCAAAATAGACAAATTTCTAAACTAAACTAGATGACATGAGAGATTAGAGAAAAGTATTTAAATGGGAATGAAAAAAAAGGTTACTAAACATTTTATAAAAATTTACATTCATATTTATATAAATAATACAGACATAATCAAGGTAAAAGGGAAAATGAAAAAATAATTCTATAGAAATTAACTTTTCTACACACACAACAAGGTTCGCACAATGTCTGTAAAACATCTTCCCGGATGTACGTTCGTTGGTATGCTTCTAATATGGGTGACATACTTTTGTCTAGATTAAATATATTTTTCCACACACATACATAATCGCAAAGCAGGACTATATATAAAAATATTGTAAGGAAAAACCTAATACGCACTCTACTCTGTGTGTCTAAAACGTGGAGAGTTATATTTATGTATTTGTATGCGAGGTTATTAGAAAAAGTACTCTCGAAGATAAAGAAATAGTGTTCAAAATTCATTAGTATCCAAAAAAAAAATGAAATAGTACCATTTACAAAAAGGACTTCTCCCTATAATTCCCTTTTTAGTTTAAATATTCTCAAAATTCTTTCGAAGTCTAAAGAATATTGTTCAAAAATTCATTAGTTTCCAAAAAAAAAAACAAAAAGTACCTTATATCGAAGGATAAAGTACCATTTACAGAAAGTACTTCTCCCTATAATTCCCTTTTTGGTTTAAACATTATCGTATGTCTGTGCACCTTATTATTAAGAATAATGAATATGTACTATTGATAGAAGAAAAAGTACCAACCATGTAAAAAATCGTAACAATTTCACCAAAAGTTCCCGAGATACCGAATTATCAGTGACCCATATCGTTATACTGATATAGCCAGTTCTTCCGCCTATTCATAGCTCTTGTGGTATCTATGAACCTAAATTAATGTACCATCCAAGACAGCTCTTGTCCTGGCTGAAAAATATTTGAGTTACCGCCTGTCTATCGACAAAGATATCAGTTTTCCCTGTGGCGTAGACTTTTACATGCCTTCTGAGCGCCAATATATCATCCTTAAAAAACCATACAAATAGAGGACAACTTTATCGTCAAAGTTTATCTTAGGAGTGTCAGCGTAAATGAATCATATTCATTTACACGGTTATGGAGAAGGACGGTCTTTAAGAGTACATACCTGCATAATCTCTAGCCTACAATAGTAGATAAAATTTAGAAACTGATCACGTGCGATCCTCGCTGATCGAACCACATTGCTCCTTCCCTCTGAGCCTCAAAAATTTACTGAATTTTAAACTGTATCAGCTAAATTGCAAAGACCGATTATGTCTTCGACATAGGGGTACAGAAGATGATCGTGATCTCCTCCTTATTATAGCAACAACTAATGAAAGGAACATTCAGCAACTCTGCACTAAATTCAGCCTCTAGTCCAAGAGGGAATTAATTGAAATAAGGATTAATATTAATAGCAAGCATCTAGAGGCATACGTATGCCTCGTCATCTCAAATTTCAACAACTGATCGAGTTTGATTTTCACGATCGATTGTCTCATTACTCAGCCTTACATTCGAGGTATTGCTATAACGCAACTCAGACGATTTTAAACCATACATTTTATATATTTCACATGTGTCTAGCCTATCACCTGTGTCAGCTGTATCACTATGACAGTCCATTCGCAGAGAGTGATCTCCATCTCGTTGTAACAATGACTACAGTAGTCACAAAAAGAAAAATTCAAAGGAATGCATCTAAAGCGTAATGTCTCTTTAACAAATTTTGTTGCTGATCGCGCAGATCACATACCGATGGGTGGTCATAGGAAGGTGTGTCAAAAAGTTTGTGATTTTTTTAATGAAACACAGGTTTTTGGATAAAAAATTATTTTTTTTTTCAACATAGTCTCCATTGAGCTCTAAGCACTTTGTTGAGCGTTTCACCAATTGTTTGATGCCTTTCAAAAAAAAATTTGTCGATGACGTCAAAATAGGTATTTTTTTAGATGATTTCATCGTTGGAGTCAAATCTCTTTTCGTCGAGACATTTCGTCACGTTTAGAAACAAGAAATAATCACTCGGTGCAAAATCCGGAGAATTGGGAGGAAGAGGGAGTATTTTGTAGCCTAATTCATTGATTTTTGCCATGAAAACTGCTGTATCACTATGACTGCTTAACGCTTCATCATGACAGTACTTTCGCAGAGAGTTATCTACTTCTCGTTGTAACAATGACTACAGTAGTCACAGAAAGGAAAATTCAAAGGAATGCATCTAAAGCGTAATGTCTCTTTAACAAATTTTGTTGCTGATCGCGCAGATCACATACCGATGGGTGATCATACTAGGGCCAAAACGTACATGATTTTTTGAATGAAACTTTACTACTCTCCTTTAAGATCTATACACTTTGTCGAGAGTTTCTCACAGTTTTTTATGTCAAATCTCTTTCCGCCGAGACATTTCTTCAGGTTTCGAAACAAGAAATAATTACTCGTGGCCTAATTCTAGGATCTTTGCCATGGAAACTGCACATGTGTGTATCATTTTGTACACCCGATTGTGAGCAAACGCGGCAGCCATGTTGCGGATTGAAACCACTGAGCAATGTGAGATGACTAAAGTTTCCACAATCTCTCGCACTTTCAATCTCCGATCATGAGTCTTTTCAATTGTTTCCGGTGTAGAGACCTCCGCATAACATTCTGCATCTTCCGTACTTGTACCGCCACAACGAAAATCAGTAAACCAAATTGAAATCGATGGTGTTCAATGGCTGTCTTCAAAATCCATGAAATTACTGTGTTGAAAAGGAGTAGAGATCTCCACATAACATTCTGCATCTTCCGTACTTGTACGGCCACAACGAAATTCAGTAAACCACATTTTTACCATTGAAATCGATGGTGCAGAGTTTCCATATAAAGTCTAAAGACTTGCTAGTTAAACGTCTGACTTAAAAATCCGTGAAATTACTGTGTTGAAAAGGAGTTCATCCAAAATAAAGCACTTTCCAGCCTGCCCACCTGGATTACAAACAGTTCATATTAAAGTAAAAGTAAATCATAGATAAACAACTTTACTTTTACGTGTTCAAATACAAGCATATATTGTAGTATTAGCAGACAGTAGTAGAGTGTATATCTCGGTCTGTGTAAGGGTGATAACGGTACAATACTGTACACTACACATGAGAGGACCACAACTCCAGTGTGCAAGTGTCACTCACTTATACAAACAAACAAACAAACGAACACATAAACACACAAACCAACCAGCAGAGGAACTTAAAAAGGAGACAGGAAATAATTAAATTTAAAATGGAAATTTAATTGAAAAGGATTAATTTGAGTAAAACTCGTACGAGTGTGTACACAAATAAAAAACTTATTCGAGTGTGTGCGACTATATACATAATTTTTGTATAATTTTGCTTTTGTTATTTGTAAACATATACATTTATACAATCATATACATATTATTTTATACAACTATACACTTTCATAGTATCAAATCACACACGTATGTATGTACACACATTTTTATGTAGAGATAGACTTACGGATACAAGTTAAATTTTATTAGACATTTAAGTGACATACATTTATTTATTTATATATATTTATATATTATTTATATAGAAAAATATGTGCATACATTTTTTGTAATAATATACGTATGATAGAGTAAAAATTACAAACAGGTTGAATAAATGTCATAACAATTTGTGGAATATGTATGAAAAATATATGAACTGAAACTGTAAATTAATGAATTGTTCTTTTTTTTCTTCTTAATGCTTATAAACAATTTAAGTTGTTAGTAATTTAAATCCATTTTTTTATTTAGTATTACAATATAATATTTTATGAAAATTTCAATAACTTTTTTAGGTTGAGAAAGTTGCGAAGGACCCTAAAGTGTTTAAAAGTTTGATTAAATGATACGATTGTATAAATTCATTAGTTGTTTATTTGTAGCTACAAAAATTTTACAAAAAATCCACCTATTTTGAATTTTATTTAATTTTTGTTTATTTTTTGATGGATGCGAAGGACCACAAAGTGTTTTAAAGTAAACAACCACAAAATTCTTAAAAAGTTTGTTAAATGATACTATTGCATTAATTGATTAGTTTTTCATTTATAGCCAAACACAATTTTGTGAAAAATACATTTTAATTAAACTTTATTTATGTTTTGATAGATCCGAAGGACCACAAGGTGTTTTAGAGATTAAACAAATGATGCGTTAAAGTAAGTTGATTGTTATTTCATGAATATTGAAGGAAGCGGTTGAATTTATTTTCCATCATAGGCTCCTTTGAGCTCTATAGCTGAGAGCTCTATACACTTTGTACAACGTTTCTACAATTTGTAGATCCCTTCCAAAAAAAAAAGACTTGTCGAGGTCATCAAAATATATATTTGTTTGTGAGATGATTTCATCGTTAGAGTCAAATATTATTCCTCCAAGACATTCCTTCAGGTTTGTAAACATGAAATAGCCACTCGGAGGTAAATCCAGATAATAGAGCAGATGAGGGAACAATTCGTAGCCTAATTCATGGATTTTTTCCATGGAAAACTGCACTGTCGTGCTGAAAATAAACTTTTTTCTTTGCCAAATGCAGTCGTGTTTTTCAAATCCTCATTAAATCGACCCCATAATATTCACCTTTGATTGGTTTACGCTTTTACGCATGCATAAAATGGTCGCCATGGCTTTATTGGCTGACAAAACCCACCTGATCTTCTTTGGCGCCACGGTTCTGACTGCTGTTTGATCTTGTCTATGTTGTGGTTGATCCATTTCGAAACGGCGCAAAAACACTTCTGCGAAGTTGTCACATAATTGCGTTTGGGGTAGATTGTGAGCAAACGCGGAAACCATCTTGCGGAAAGCATTATCATACCCAAGTGATTAATAAAAATTGAAACCACTGAGCAATGTGAGACGCCTATGTCTTCCACAATCTTTTACACATTCAATCTCCGATCGGCCGACACCATATATTGAATATTTTCAATTGTTTTGGGTGTAGAGACCTCAAATGGAGGTCCAAAACGTTTCGTGCTTGTACGTCCACAACGAAATTCAGTAAACTACATTTTTACCATTGAAATTCCCATAGTATTTATCAAGCTTAGCCTTGGTTTGAGTTAATGATCACATTTCTCTTTGCATTTCTCATTTTCTTTTCGTCAGCATATGGAATCCGGGCGAAATTAACTGCTCATCTTTTGAGGCCAATAAGATACTCTGTTCTGATGTGAAGCGTATCCCAGAGAGAGCGTTCTGCATCGATCGAAACTTAATGGAATATTACGGTTTCATGTTTGGGCGCATATACTGGGCGTTCGCTTAAAACGAATTAGTTGCGTTCGGTACAGGTTCTCTGTGATGCTCTGGTCAGATTTGGAAAGCTCATAATAGATAGAATCCTTTTGGTCCCACCAAATACAGAGAATAACTTTTTATAGCGTTCAAGCATCATTTCGGAAATGCTTCCACAATCTCTCGCACATTCTATCTCCGATCGGCCAACACCATATCGTCAATTTTTTAAATTTTCTTGGGTTTAGAGACCTCAATTTGGAGTCCAGAACGTTTGATATCTTCCGTGCTTGTACGGTCACCACTTTTTTCCATTGAAATTGATGGTGATTCTTTCTAGGTCACTCGGCTTCTATTCGTATGGTCCCCAATTTCCCTGCTTTTAGATGAATCCTGCTGCTTGAAAACATATTGAAATTGCTGATTGTGTTGCTCAAAATGATTTTACAAGCTCTTGTTGAGTTTGAGAACAATCTTCATGTAGCAGTGCCTCCAATTCTTGGCTTTCAAACTTTTTTGTGTTGATTTTTTCTACCAATAATGGATAGGTGGTGTTAGTGCAGAGTGTATTTCGTCGTCGGTTTCCTAATCGTGTCGCGCCAACTGAACAAACATTACGCCTCTTAGTTGTTCGACTCGAATATGTTGAAACCACAAGAGATCTTTGAGGGCGTAGCCGCCACTGGACTGGTGGTTCTGTCCAGACAATCGCGTCTGTGGCTGCTGATGTTGCTGTGAACGAAGAAATATAAAACAGATGATGTGCCACGCAATTGGGCATCGGCAGACGGACCCTACAGCGAATTTTAGTGAAATACTTACACATGTGCAAACAGTGCATCAGTAATGTTTGAATTACTGTAGAGACGTCCTCAGTCTCAACAACGAAGTGAACGATTTTCAGTCGAAGATCATGATGAGCGAGTTACATCAATAAACAAAATCTTCGTTTCTGGGGCACTCAAAATCCGCGTGTGATGAACGACAAGCTGTTACATCCACTCAAGGCTACTGTGTGGTGCGGTGTTCACGCGGGAGTAATGATTGGACCGTATTTTTTTGAGGACGCCTTCGGCAATAAGGCTACAGTTACTGGCGAACACTACAGGGCCATGATAAATGACTTCTTACTGCCAGAATTTAATGAGGGGTTTGATGAAAATGTATTCGGTGCAACAGCACACACAGCAGGACACACAATGGATATTGTGAAGGAAGCGTAATCTGCCATTTTGTCAATTTGGCCAGCAAGATCGCCCAATTTAACCATCCCAAACCTCTTTTTTTGAGGTCGCTGATTTATGCCCACAAGTCTCAGAGAATCACATCCCTTAAGAAGAATATTCGACAGGAATGCGAACAGTTATCATCAGAGATCTTGCGAAAATTTATGGAAAATTCGATAAAATGGGCAATGTCACATATTTTCTAAGACCCCTTTCACACTACGCAATTTAGTTGCGCAAGTCTCTTGCGCAACAACAAAAGCAAAATTTTCTTCTCCTCAACACGATATTATCTCTGGTATCTACAAACACAAGACACTTGCGTAATTAAATTGTCTAGAGTGAAAGGGGTCTAATTAACAGAAAAAATTGTAAAGGTCCCAAATATTTTTTTTACTTAGTAAAAACGTTGTTCAAAAACAAAATTGGATGATTAATTCTGTGTCACCTTGTATATCATGTTTAGAAGATTCGGATTTATTACCATTATTTTTATACCCTTCACCTTCGTGAGAAGGGTATATATAAGTTTGTCATTCCGTTTGTAATTTCTACATTTTTCATTTCCGACCCTATAAAGTATATATATTCTGGATCCTTATAGACAGCGGAAAGGATTAAGCCATGTCCGTCTGTCTGTTGAAATCAATTTTCTGAAGACCCCAGATATCTTCGGGATCCAAGTCTTCAATAATTCTGTCAGACATGCTTTCGAGAAGTTTGCCATTTAAAATCAACAAAATCGGTCCACAAATAACGGAGATATGAGCAAAAAACCGGGACAACCTCGATTTTTGACCTATTTTTGATCTATATCTGGATTACTAAGTCATTAATATAGACAATATGGATATCTAATGATAGATATTTCAAAGTCCATTGCATAGATATTTCAAAGTCCATTTGGAAAAAACTTTTTTAAAAAAAATTCAAAAAAAATTCAAAAAAAAATTATTTTAAAGTATAATAAAGTATTTTGAAGGGTATATAAGATTCGGCACAGCCGAATATAGCTCTCTTACTTGTTTTTTCTTAAATTGACCCCACTGTGCAGTGGTCGGCATAGAGAGAACATAAAGTATGAATTAATATAACATGTTACGCACTTTATCTCGCTGTTGTAATATGATCAGCAATTGATGGTAATTTTTCTTTCTTATTTGACAATTTGTTTAAATATATGTAACCAATCATGTTCGTCCACTGTTGGCTATGGTTTAAGCCAGGACACACTTAGAAAGGTGACTGCGATGAAACAGCTGATTATTTTTTTTATTCAGTTTGAATTGTCAATTCACTTGTGGTTGTTGTGGCGAAAAATACAACAAACTCAAAAGCAAAAACAACAATAAGCAACTTTGACAGTTCACCTACTTTTTAAGAAAAACAAAGTACCTGTTGTTTTTGTATTGTTGTAGTGATGCAGTCACCTTACTAAGTGTGCCCTGGTTTAAGCATTCATATCTTGCCAAACTAAAGTATATTTCCATTGATTAAATATGTATTTAAATATTAAATAAATTTATTAAACTACGTTTATGTCTAAAATCATTTATTATTCTCATTACTTCAGCCATTTGGGATCCTCAATGATCGATGATCTTATTTATTTAATTCTTATTTATTAAATGTTAAATCTTGCTCACTTTACAAAAATATTACACAGAAGACTTTTCAGCACAGAATGGGTATCAATTAAAATTAGGATAAAATGTAATTGCACACATTTAGAGACATATGTCTAGTGGGATTTTCACTGATCGATGGATGAAAAGAACTTTTGCAATTTCTATTAGTTTAAGTCAGTGGTTGGCATAGAGAGAATATATAATAAGGAATATATCTCTCCGTTGTAATCTGGCTAGCAGTTTATTAATTTAGTTTGGTTCCATATAATATAATTTGCTTAAAAATAAATAAGCAATCATATTCGTCCGCTGGTGGCTATGCAAGCCGTCCGTATCTTTATCCTTTCATGCCTCTTTAAGCTGAAATCTATTCTCACTAATTTAAAACTAATTGAAAAGCATATTAAGTGCTTTTTATATTCAATAAATTAATTATAACATGATTATGTTTAAATATAAACATAAATTTTCCACTTAATTACAAATTTAACCAGGTCATAGCTAAGGGCAGATTTTTTTTTCTAACCCAACATATTTTTGGCAAATTATATTGCCATTGTTTAGATAATAGAATCAATTTAGATTTAATTTAGTTATTAATTATTTTTGTTTTAGATTTTTATGTCAAATAATTTTTCAAATAAATCCCATTTGTTTAATTAAACTTTACAGTATGTTGGTATAAATGTATAAATTTACATTTAATTGTTTTATAAATAAGATTAATATCAAAATTTGTTAGACAGACACACATTAAAATACATTTGAATTTATACACAACTAATCACATCTAGGAAAAAAAACATACAATTTAATAGAAAAACCCGAATATAAAAGTAAAACGAGGGTTTAGGCAAAAGTCTTTAAAACAAATTAGAATTGAATTAATTCCATTTTCAGTCACACAATAAAATTAAATTCAGATAATTGTGCAATAACTTTGAAACCATAACTATGGAAGCTTTAATTGCAAAGCCACTTTTTGTGCTAGCCTCCTTTAATTCATGTTAATATGTATTTAAATAAACAAAATAATATATTAAATAATTTGAATAATGCCAAACATCTATACGTTTACATGCCTACATATGTTTTCAAATAATAATCATATATGTACATTGAATACTATTATGAAAAAAAACAATATTGTGGAAAAAAAACCATAAACATTGATATGACCATTAATAACAACATTAATTACCGCTAATTACAATGAATTATTATTACATTTTGTGGTCAAGTCCTAAAATTATACATACATTTGAATCACATTTAATACTCAGTGGCAGCTTTCATCTAGCTATACCCTACAACAATATAGTGAGGAGGGTATTATGAGTTAATGCTGATGTTTGTAACTCACAAAAATATTGGCCAAACTACCCGCCGTAAACTATACCGATCGACTCACGATCATATTTTGATGATGTCCTTCCGTCCGTCCGTCTGTCTGTCCATGTAAACCTAGTGCGCAAAGTACAGATCTATAGAAACTGTCTGAAATCGGTCAATTATTTCAAATGTCCTTCCGAAATAGGACTTTTAACATAAACGATCCCCAACGATTGGCAACGTGGTATTGTAATTTCCATACACAAAAAGGGTAACAAAATGAACTGTGAAAATTACAGAGGTATAACACTGCTGAACACTCCATACAAAATTTTGTCAAACATTATTAACAATAGACTTAAAGATGTATCGGAGGATATCATAGGTGAATACCAGTGAGGATTTAGGACAAATCGATCCACAGTGGATTAAATTTTTAAGTTAAGACAGATAATGGAGAAGAGTTATGAGTAGAAATGAAAATAGATTAACAAATGCTCATGATTGACTTCAAACAGGCTTTCGATTCGATAAAAATTCGACAAAATAATCGAAGTTAGAGATGGAATGAAATTTATAAAGCCCCAAAGATTAAGCTGGGCAGGACACGTAGCCAGACTGTCACAGAACAGACTCAGATCAAAGGGCAAACCAAGGTCAAGATGGCTTGATGGAGTCAAGGAGATTGCAGGAAGGCCAATATATCAGATAGGAAAACCAAAAGATGATGATGAGTGTAAACAACAAGTTTATTTCTGCTTCGAAAATGTCGAATATTGTGCCAACAAAGCGTCATATGCGGGCAGTTTTGCTTTACTTCTTTAATTTGAAAAAAAGAGCCGCTGAAGTACACCGATTGCTAACCAAAGCTTATGGTGAATGTATTCCATCGGTATCAACGTGCAAAAGATGGTTTGTTCCTTTCAGATGTGGTGATTTTGACACAGAATACAAAGATCGCCCAGGAATGCCTCCAGAATTGGAGGCATTACTCCATGAAGAGTGTTGTATAACGCAACAGAAGCTTGCAAGATCATTGGGAGCTACTCAATTTCAAAATGTTTACGAGCAGCAGAAATCATCCAAAAGGAGGGAAATTGGGTACCATACGAATTGAAGCTGGGAGATCTTAACGAACGATATAAAAGAAAATCGATTTTGCACCAAATCATTACTTCCGATGAAAAATGGATTAATTACGATAATTAAGAGGTCGTACGTGAAGACTGGCCAACCAGCCGAATCGCAATGCCACAGCAATGCTACAGGCTGCCTCCAAATTACCTCCAAACACCACCTTCACGAGCAAACTAAGGTTCTACCGGTCAGGGAACATAACGTCAACTTGAAGGAACCGTTCCTTCTGGGATATCACCGGAGCAGTCATCCAAACTTCAATATCACACAGTTTAAGTCTCCCCCGAGGCATGCCAGACAGGACCTTGGTAAATACGAGGAGAAGAGGTATGTGCAGTATCCATTTGATCGCAGCTCGTATATGACAGCTATGACCGATATTAATAGAGACGCCATCAATTCCGTGTATAAGGATACCGTTTGAATGTCGACGGGAAGATTCTGCCGCGTAAAATAAGATACGTTCTGTCACAACTAAGATCAGGATGAAGCAAAAGGCTTAATGCCTTCTGGTCCCGCATGGACCGTGCGGTCCTCATGACACCCTCCACATATTCAACTGTCCAGCCAACCTATGTCCTATGTCCAGTGGATTTATGGACCCACCCAGTAGAAGTAAAATTGTTTACGCTGTTACAACAACAACACCAAAACCAAATATATGGAAGGACCAAAAGGGTACTATCTCTTACTATCTAGACCATCACATTGAACCTGTACCGAACCTAAATGATTCGTTAGAAAGAAGTATTGGGGGAAAAACGACCAGAACATGCGGCAAAGAATGAAACCTTAATATTCCATCATGAAATACCTGTTAAAAACTATTTAGAAAGAAGTGGTTGGGAAGTTTTGTCTCAGCCGCCTTATAGTCCAGGCCTTGCTCCGTTCGAATACTATTTGTTATGATCAATGCAGAACGCTCTCTACGCTACACTTTGGAACTGAGTATCCGATATTGCCTTGATTCGATCTTGGCCTCAAAAGATGAGCAGTTCTTTTGACTCTGAATCCATGTGTTGCCACAAAATTATTGGAATTTTAAAAGAAAAAATGCTTTTGCTCCTTTACTCTGTGTATTATATGGTCGGGCTTGACCGACCATAGTTTCTTACTTATTTTTTTGTGGGTTTACAAAATGTCATGTAAAAACTAAAATCAATAAAAATGGAATCAAATAATATGTAATTGCTGTAAACTCTGGGGTCAATTGCTGTATGTTTTAGCTTTCCCAATAATAATTTAAATTAAAATGCTACTACTGTAATGGCTGGCAGCAAATGCAATAATATGTTTTTTTATTCAAATCAAAATGGTCTATTTGTTTTGCTTTAGTGTAAATGAGGTTTTAAATTTTGCAAAAAACAAAACTAATAGAAATCACTTCTATTTAATTGTTTCCAATCTTTACCCCAAATAAGCCCTTTCCAGTATTCATTGTCGAAAAATACTTCAAAAAGTTTCGCGACCACAGTTCAGAAATTTCAAGCAAAAGATAGTTGTCATATTGAGCGTCCTTAATCAAGACGTTCAAATGTCAATATCGAGGCAGTGTGTGCAGTGTTGGTGAATGTCGCGGAGAGAAATTGAATCTACACAATGAAGATCATTTCATCCATGCTTAGGGCACTTCTACACGTTCAATATATATTGACCGAGATCCAGTGTCGAGATATTTATTGAACGTGTAGCATGCAGTATTGATGAATCCCGATCCATATCACTGAACAGTCTAATATTCTGAAATCAAGCTCCCAGATCACGATCCATCAATCAATTAATGTGGATCGTGATCCAAATATCACAATGTATATTGAATTTGTAGCGGAGCTTGTACAAAGTTGTCTAGATGCCATCATGGGACCATAATTATTTAGACAGTGACTACTCGATATAGCGAGATGATGACAAAGCTATTTCAAGAAAATGAGCCACATGCCACACAGCCCTTGAAATAATTTAATTACAGCATGAGACATTTTCTGGGCATGTACACTCGCGTTTTGTATTATTTACCACTTAATGGGGTTACTTGAAGTCAGAGTTCTATACCAAGAAACATCCAAGCGCACTTAATAGGCTTCGAACAATTACTAAATAGGTTATGTCCTAAATTTAACTTAATTTTCAATGTACAGAAATAGTTATCATTAATTTATATTTTTAACCTAATTTTCTGTTAAAAATCTCTGTTTAATTTCTTGATTATGAAATCATTAACAAATTATTTACCTTCAATTGTTATAATCTTCTGTAATTGTTATATTTTTAATACCATTGTAATCCTCAGTTAGTAATTAGTATAAATACCTGCAAAGAAATGAAAATAGAAAGTAAATTTATTATTAAATGTGCTAAAGAAAAAGCAATCTTATTATAAATATAAAAGAGTAACGTTACCGAGTGACTAACAGATTTAATATCGCTTAGTGTAAAGGCAAAAAGGTAGAAACATGAAATTTGGATTATAGGTTCCTCTCTTCCTATGCTGATCCACTAAGAACAGATTTTTGAGAATTTGAAAGTTTAGGTGGCAAAAATGGTTAAATCCGCTTAAACTATTAGAGATACAAACAAAATTTAAAATTTATCTACTTAAAAAATTAGCATATATATGTTTAGTACTTTTTTGAAATTCAAGCCTTTTATTTAAGAAAACGGGGAAAAACTTTATTTTGGTACTTTTTTGCTACACCATGTAACTTTTAAACTAATATACATATAAATAACTTTCAAATCGTAATTTTTATTACGATTTGAATTTAAATTTAAATTTTTTAATTATTTTTGGTACTTTTTTGGTACATATTTTTTTTTATAAAAAATGTTTTCATATAAAATGACATTGACAATTTACTACGATACTGAAATTTATTTAAACAAAATTTGTACCATTTCAATGGACACAAAAAAGTACCAAAAAAGAGCTGAAAAAGGGAAACTATTTATTCGAAATTATGCAGCTAATTTTAATAAAATTTTAAACATTGGTTGCTGCACTCATATAAGAATTATCATGTGTAGATTGGTACCAATCTAGGTAAAACGTTTGGTACTTTTTCATAATATTAAAACAGATTTGAATCGTTTGAGACATCGTTTTGAAACTTCAAACTTAATGGCTGTACAAGAGGAAAAGTGGAAACTTTTGGTACTTTTTCTCCAAGTGGTACTTTTTTAATATTTTAAATGATTTAACTTATCGACATAAAAGTTAGTTGATGTGCATACGATTGAAGTTAAAATTAAGCATAGGGAGAACTTATTATACTTTTTATTATAATGGTACTTTTAGAATTTTGTATAATAATGGACCTAGAAAAATTAAATAGTGTTTATATGGTTCTGAGTGAATTAGAATACAAAGGGAATATTTACTGGTACTTTTCCATTATTTTGCTTTACAGTCTAAAAAGCAAGATCAGAACAATCGATGACAACATTTTTTAAAAACTCCTTTCATTGTTTTACTACAATTTTGACCAAACATTTGTATTTTCTCATCCACGTAACTTATTATTTATTGTTCTTAGTAAAATTTGTCCCAAACAGTTTAGACAGCTTTAAAAAAAAAAAAATTAAAAAATGTTGCTTTATTTTGACAAAATCAATAACTTTTTTTGCTTTTTTTTAAGTTCCAAAAGTGGGTCATTTGATATGAAACCCCCATATATATAAAAATTAATGTATGTCTGCCTATTTGTTTGTTTATTTGTGACTTATAGAGGCCTAAACCACTGGACCGATCGTCTTCAAATGTTTACTGTATGTTCCTTCTATATCTGCAACGAACAATAGGCTACTTTTTATTTTGAAATTTTAAGTGGGCGTGGCACTTCCCATACAAAGTATATAGTTATTATGGAATATCTGGTAAACAATAACTGTGAAAGATGCATAAACGCATCTTTTCTGCAAATGGGCGAATTTGGATAAATAGGCGTGGCAGTACCTATACCAAGTCAATAAATATTTTCGAATAACTGGAGACCTATAATTGTGGCAGTCTTGAAACTTTATACGAATCAATTTCTTAACAGTGTATGAAATATAACCAAAATTGAGAACTATAGTTGTGGAAATCTTAAAGCCTTATCACCCTTATTATTTTACATAGATTGGGTGAAAATGGGAGGTATTTTGTGAGTGGGCGTGGCACCTCCAATACAATGTAAACTGTTTATTTCGAATAACTAAAGAACTATATCGTAAAAGTATTTAAATTTTGTATGAATCAATTTCTTATCACTGTACGGAGTTTGGCTGATAATGAGCGTGATTGTTTTAGTGGGCGTGGCAACTATCATACAAAGTAAATAGTTATTTTCGAATATCTGGATTACTATAATTATGAATGTCTTCAAACTTTATATGAATCAATTTCATAACACGTCATGAATTTTAACCAAAAATGGGAAGGATCGGAAGTGGGGGTGAGTCATCTCCCGTACGAAGAAAATAGTTATTTCTAAATATCTGGAGAACTATAATTGCAAGATTATTCAAACTTTGTCCGAATAGATCTCTTATCACTTTACAATACTAAAAATAGGTGGTATCAGATCATACAAAGTAAATAGTTGTAACTTTCTATAAATTACATACATATCATTGTAAGTAGTTTCACTAAAATTAGTCTGGATGGGAGGTCTTATAGCAGAGTGAAAAGAAAAATATCAAGATTTTTTAAATAAATCTCAGTATATTTTTTATACTTAAAATGGCAAAATCAAGCTATATAAATAAAAATTCCGTTATTAATTATATTCCTTTAATTTTTAATAAAATCCATTCACATTTTTTTTATTTATATTTTTTTATTTTATTTACTTATAAATTATCGAGTTAAGCTACGTTTCCGCATACACCGTAATCAGCACCGAAAACGAAATTCCATACATTTTTCGGTGCAAATGTATGGAATTTCGTTTTCGGTGCCGATTACGGTGTATACGGAAACGTAGCTTAACTCGGAGCTAGGGAGGTAACTGGCTCATTGTAAATAGTTGTTGCATATTACCGCATGTTGATAATTTTGTTTTATCCACCTGGCTATCCCTTGGTAGTCTATAAAGGGTCAATAGACTAATTACAAAGCTTATTTATTTATCACGGGAGTTTTTATACCCTACACCACCATAGTGGGGAGGGTATTATGCGAGTGTGCAGATGTTTGTAACGCCCAAAAATATTAGTCTAACACCCACCTGAAAGTATACCGATCGAATTAGAATCACTTTCTGTCGATTAAACGATGTCCGTCCGTCCGTCCGTCTGCTTGGCTGGCTGGCTGTCCATGTAAACCTTGTGCGCAGAGTACAGATCGCAATTTTGAAGATATTTCGACTAAATTTGGTACATGTTATTTTTTCGGTCCAAGGACCAAGCCCATTGAAAATAGCTAAAATCGGTCCATTATTTCACCTAGCCCCCATACAAATGCCCTTCCGAAATTGGACTTTATCGGTCATAAATGTTTAATTTATAAATGTATATCCACTAATTGCGCTCCAAATAAGTTTTATATATATGAAATTCATGTCACAAAATTTTGTTACGATCGGTCCATAATTAGACATAGCTCCCATATAGACCCGCTTCCGAAAGTCACTTTAACGTGCATAAATCGCTTTAAAATGTTGGTATACTCACAAAATTCAACATAGTAAACTTTCATATAGACATAAATCACACGACCTAATTTCATGGTGATCTGTCCATAATTGGTCATAGCTCCCATATAAAGCCCACTTCCGAAAATCACTCAAAAATATAAATTATTGAAATTTTGAAAGAAAAATGTTTTTTTTCTTTTACTTAGTGTATAATAGTCTTCCTTACTTGTTTTATGTGTGATTGGTCTTTAATATAGAGACGAGTCTAATTAGCAGGGCAACCAAAATTATGCAATATCATATTTTTTGCTGTGCGTCGTATAAACGTATGAGTTAGTTATTTATCCGTTTCAGACAATTTTAAGAATTTTGCCATCGATTTGTTAGTGCATATTTTTGCATATTATGCTCTTTACAGCATATTTTATCATATTTTGCTTTTTATAGCATATTTTGGCATATTTAGCTCATAACTGCATATTTTTGTTGCATATTTTCTTTTTTTAATTATTTTGTTTTCTTAATATAATTTTATTGTTTGCATTGTAATTTTTCATTTCTATATTTTACTATTTTTCAGGGTCCAATGATAATTGGCCTAAGTTACTTAAAGAAAAAATTAGAATACCCATAATCGCCTTATCTTCATTGAATTTTGGTGGATTTAAGGAGCCTTAATTTCCGTATATTTGAATTAAATTAAAAAAATACAAACACAAATATCAACATTTAACAAATAATAAAAAATACGTAAAAAATGTACCCAGTAAGCACCAAAGTCCCAAAAATTCAAGCACTTGAACATTTTGTTATAATTTGACTTGAATGTAAAAATATTATGTTTTAAACTTGAAAAATATTTGAAAAATTAAATATTTTTCAAACAAAAAACATATGGCTTAAATTTATATTTCCTTTTTACTGGATAATGATATTGAGATAAAGTGTAATACAACTGCAATTCAATTGTAATTCAATTGCTTGACTATAATTAAAGGCTTGAATTACACTTGCATTCAACTTGAATTCCAGCAAAAATGCTTATTGGGTAAATAGAATTTCAAAATTGTATGTATTATGGACAATTTCTTAACAAAATTTTGGATATATTTTCAAAATACAAAAAAAAAACTTAAGTTTGCTTTAGACAGTTATGGTTAGGCATTGACAGTTTACCATTAATATAAAATTATTAAACAAATGTTCAGAATATTAAGATCTATTGAAAACCTCGCATTCATTGTTCGTTGATAGATTTACACAAATTCTAACGAAGATATTAGATAGATAGAGGAAACAATGCTAAGCGTTTTGCTTGTCTGCTGATACAGCCAGAGTCTCTGACAGGAATCGAACTCGCAACTCTCAGATTGATAGTCCAGCACACTATCTTCTAGTACATCGGGTCACCCATTTTGAGTCCCAATGATAATCACCGCAGTCTTAAATAAAAAATATCATTCAACAATTGTAAGGCTTTTTGATAATTCTATTTAAATTTTTGAAGCCGAATTTATTTAGATGTTAACCTAAATACATGATGAATGCTCCAAAATCCATTTAAATTTTTTCACCAAAAAATTAAACACCCAACGAGTTTTTTTTTTAAATATAATTTAAATGATAAAAAGGTGGTTTTTAAATCTACATGTAGAATAGAAACATTTAGAGAAATTTATGCAGAACATCCTCTCCCTACTAATCCTATACATATTGGGGCACATGAATTCAGAAAGTCAAATATTATCCTAATAATTACTAAACAAATTTGAAGTATTAGACAGTTTAAAATTGAATTGATCAATTGATTAAGATTGTCTAAGAAACTCTACGGAAATTTAAAACAAAGAATTTGAAAACTTAAGTAAATACATAGTAATTTATTGCAATAATAAAATGAATTGAATCAGACTATTTTCATGTATAATTACCAAATTTAATTTATGAGCTCAATATTTTTTTTACTTTCTACTTATTTGTTTAATAAAACTTTGAAATTCAACAAAAACCAACTATTTTTAAGTGCATATTTTTTATATTTTAAGAGCATATTTTTCGTTTTTAAGTGCATATTTTATGCGCATAAAACACTTTTTTTAGAGCATATTTTTGGTTGCCCTGCTAATTAGTGTATATCTCGATTTAGAAGGTATTTAAGATTCCACACTGCCGAATAACTATTCCAATTTATTATTTATTTTAACCAAAAATCTTCTAAAATAATATTTTTTACATAAAAATCTCTTACAACAAAAGAACAAACTACAAATATTTATAACTAACAAAATGATACTTCATATAACTATATAAAACTACAAATTGAAGAGAAAATAGCTGAAAAGGCTCTTATATTTTAGTAATAAAAACAAGAAAATAAAATTTGGAGTGCCTGATAACAAATTGTGGATTCATAAATAAAAAAAAAAGTATAAATTTTATACAAAATGTTTGTTTTTTAGGTATTTTTCTATATAAATACTTGAAAAAATGAAATAATGAAAGTGAAATGCAATGCAAAGTTGTAAATAGAAATTAAGGTATTTTTGTTTTCATATTTTTGTTTGCTATGTTCAAGTGAATACGATAAAAATATGTAAGAGAAACAATTTCATATCAATAAAGCTAAACAATTTAGATAATATTGTTGGTTGGCCAAAGAAATTGTAGATTTTTTAAAGCATAAATTTTTAAAGAAAATTTTATTAAATTGTTTATCTAAAAAAAAGAAAGTTATAATATTAAAATATTTATGTATCTTTTAACTTCTTTATTCTATCAACATCATAATCATAGTTTATAAATTTTGTACATTTAATTTAGCAGTGCAAAAACATGTTGTTGTTCATTTTGTTTAAATAAATTGTTTTACAAAACGCCTAAAACTCTTAACTTATTAAATACAGTTTTATTTATATAAAAAGAACATATGTAAAGTAGTTACATTTGTATGATATTTGTAAAACCTCAAAGTTTTGGTTTTTGTTTTATATATTTAGTTAAACAGCCCCCAACTCATGTTTAGTTTAGAGAAAACAATAAAAAAAACACAACTTGTAAAACTATTATATCTAAAACATAAAAAATACCTTTAAAATTGCAAATACTATCCGTAGTAATATGGTTTCTACTTTCAATTCTTTTTTCATGTACAAAGAATTGAACATTTTTCAATTGAATAGAATGCAACAATTGCCAGATATCTTTTGTTTTTTTTAAGTTCTTTTGTTAAGAGTACATATTTAAAATTATATTGTTTGGGGCTTTTGGAATTGTATATGAGAGCTTTAAATATGCAATTTGTCCCTTACGACTAATAGGAATATAATACTAAATGTTTCTTTTTTTGTAAAGAGTTTTAAATGTTTTATAAATGTAAAATGGTGGGGTGGTAGTCAAAAATGTAGTGGAAAACTAGATTTAAAATAAAGTGTTTGACTTTAAAATGCGGGATTTTCTAAAATTTTTAGCTTTTATTTTGAAACATTTGTACAATATAAATTTATTCAAAGTATTGGACCTTTTCCCATCTTTCTGGCAACATATGAATACCGAGCCAAAACAACTGTTCATCTTTTGAGGTCAAGAACGAATCAAGCCAATATCGGATACTTTGTTTCAAAGTGAATCGTATCCCAAAGAGAGCGTTCTGCTTCGATCGAAACAAGTAGTTGTTGGACTGGGCTAGTCCTGGACTATAAAGAGGGTGAGGAAAATCTTGATAAAATATTACAGTCTGGCCGTACAGGTTCCCTGTGATTGTCTGGTCAGATTTCAGCAGCTCATAATATATAGGACTCTTTTGCACTTAATCAATACAAAGAATTACCTTAGCGCCATGGATATTTGGCTTTGGTGTCAATTCGGCTGGTTGGTCGGGCTTAATATTCTATCTTTCCGGACATACAAAATCGTCTTTCAAAGTCTCTCTGCTTCAATTCGTATGGTACCTAATTTCCCTGCTTTTGGATAAATCAAGCTACTTGTAAACATTTTGAAATTAATGACCGAGTAGCTCCCAATGAATTTGCAAGCTCTTGTTAAGTTTGACAACTATTTCCATGGTGCAGTTCCTCCAAATCGTGATCTTCAAACTTTTTTGGCTGGCCTGGGCGATATTTGCCTTCCGTGTCAAAATTACCACTTCTGAACCGCACAAATGATCTCTCGTATGTTGAAACCAATGGAACATATTCACCATAAGCTTTGATGAGCAATGGTTGAACTTCAGCGGCCCTTTTTTAAGATTAAAAAAACTAAAGCCAAACATCCCGCATATGACGATGACGTTGACGAATCATGCCAATATCGGATACTCTGTTTCAAAGTGAAGCCTATCCCAGAGAGAGCGATCTGCTTCGATCGAAACAAATAGTAGTCCGACGGTTCAAGGTCTGGACTATAAAACGGACGACGTAAAACTTCACAACCACTTCATTCTAAATAGTTTTTGACTTTTGAGTTTTGTTGCCGAGTGTTTTCATATTCTGGTCATTTTTCAGCCAATCAGTTGCGTTCTGTACAAGTTCCCTGTGCTGTTCAGGACAAATTTCAGCAGCTCATTATATACAAGACCATTTTGCTCCCAGCAAATACAGAGCCTTAACTTATTGAATTTTTGGTTTTGGTGCCGATTAGGCTCGTGGCCGGGCTTTACATACGATCTCTTACGCTTCGGGTTATTGTAATGGACCCATTTTTCATCGCCAGTAATTTCAAACGTTTGGAAATTACAGACCGCGTAGTTTCCAATGATTTTTTAAGCTCTTGTTAAGTTTGACTACAATCTTCATGGAGTAGTGCCTCCAATTCTTGGTCTTTAAACTTCCTGGTCGATCTTTGTCTGCCGTGTCAAAATCACCACTTCTGAACAGCAGAAACCATCTATCGCTCGTTGAAACCGATGAAACATATTCACCATAAGCTTCGGTAAAGAAAGTAAAGCAATACTTCCCGCATATAACGCCTTCTTATATAAATTTACACTATAATGTTCAATAACTAAGTGAGAATAAATGGCAAATTTCAGTCATACACCCAATGTATTTGGATTTAACTTTATAAATATCTGTTTTATAACAAATTTATGAACTGCTCCTTATTAGTTCATTTATTCAATCTATATGGGGGATTTCATGTCAAATGAACCAATCTTTTAAATCAATGCCTTCCGATCGGGATGAAATTTACACAAAGGTTAGTTCTATTGGATAGTAACTCAGACACAACTTTTCAAAAAGATTGGTCGAGAACTCACTGAGTTAGAGGCCATTTTGGCCAAACAGATGTTTTTTCTCATCCATGTATCAAATGTATCAAATAGTTTAGATCGATATTTCTTCAATATTTCGAAGAAAAAATAAAAAAATTTGGAAATTTTTTTTCAAAACTTTTTTTGCTCAAAAGAAAGCTTAGGTCTTTTCCTTTAAAAGCTTTTTTGTTGCTGAGTGGGAGGTATCTATCAAAACAAATGTTTTGTAACTCAAGACATAGAATTTTTTACTTTTTTTTTTCCAAAATCTAAAACTTTTTTAAAAATGGACCCTTTTTTACTTTTTTTTTTTTTTGTTCAAAAGAAAGTTTATGTCTTTTCCTTTAAGAGGTTTTTGGTCGCTTTGTGAGATGCGAGTGGGATAGATATCATGTTTTGTAACTCTTACTCGCATCCCACTAGGAGACCAAAAAGCTCTTATAGGAATAGACTAATACAGATAATTGTAGAAGTTTCTATAAAAAAATTTAATAATAATTTTTTAAAAAATCTTTGTACACAACTTTTATGAAAAGCTTTGGCAAAGTTTTATAAAACTCATACATTTCTTAACCAATTGAAGTAACTGACAAAAATCTTTAATTAAGTGTATACAGAGAAATTGAAAAGGCAAACCTTTTTTAATATTTGGGTAACATATTCTAAAGTCTTTAAGTGATATTTATAAAAAGAATAGAAGATATAAAAAGCTTTTCTGAATATCATATTTTCAAACAAAGTATAGATTCTAACTTAGAAAAGCCAAAAGTATAAGAAAGCTTTTAAATGATAAATATATTTATTAAACTCATATGAAAAAAAGCTTTCATCAGGCAAGCTTCATAAACAAAGCATTACAAAAATCTTTATAGACTTTAATCATATTAAAAGCTTTGAGAAATCTGATTAAGCTGAGATGTTATATAAATTATAATGAGCTTGTATTAAAAGTTTTATAAAAAACGTTTAAACTTTAATAAAATGATTTATAAATTAAAAAAAGCTTTTTCACTTAAATAAAAGCTTTATAAATTTTAACAAAAAGAAACTTCATAAATGTATATAAAAAGCTTTTTGAGCATTTGCAAAAAGCTTTATAAATTTGATTGCTTGTTACAAACATCGGTAGAAGCTTTATTAAAAAGCTTCCTAAAGAGTATTCTGTGGAAGGCTTAAGCTTTTGAATACGCTTTCTTAAAAGCCTTTTAAGACTTTGTTAAAGGATATTTAAACTTTTATTAAAATATTTTTAGACTTTTATTAAACTTGTTTGGGCTTTTGTTAAAAGCTTTTAAGTATTAATATAAAAAGCTTTATTAGTTTTAATTAAATAGCTTTATAAAATTTTAATATATTTGTAATCTTTATGGAAAGCTTTATAAGCTTTGCCGAAATTTTAAAACAGCTTTTTTGAACTTAAATATAAAAAGCTTAGTAACTGCTTTAGTTAAGCTTATAAGGTAAGCCTTTATACAAATTTGCAAAACCTCATATGTAAAGCTTTGAAAAGCTTTTTGAACATTTAAGAAATTTGCATTAAACATTAAAATATTTAAGTGAAAATTTAATTCTTTAAAAAATATTTCTTGTTGGTTTTTAATTCCTTTTTTTCAAAAGCTAACAAATATTTATACTCAAATATTTACAGATTTTTTTTGGAGATAAATCCTTATATTTGCTGCTCCTTTTCATTATCTAATATCCTTATTTATTCTATCCCTTAATAAAATTTGTTGCAGAAAAAAAATTTAAAATGTTTTTTAGCCTAGATACAAGAAAAAATTTTCTAATAATTGGATTTTTTGTTGTTGTATTTCTCTTTGTATTTTATACCATAAAAACAAAACTCTAACATAACATAGGAAGGCAAAAAAATAAAATAACTCTATTGTTATATCCCTGTTGATTTTACTCTAATGTAATTTACCACAACTTTTTTAAATAGATCAAATCAATTAAGTTCTAACAAGTATGTGTTTAATCTCCTGGGGAATAATGTGGGCAAAAAGTTGTAGTAAGTAGAAAAAAGGTCAATTAATGAGGTTAAACATAAACACTTGTTATAACAACAGCTTCAACATTTAAGGACTTTAGCAAAGTATTTATTAAAATTTAAAAGCTGTAATTTAAAGAGCATTTCCTACAACTGTTAAGAGATGGCTTCATTAGTAAAAAAAAAACTGTAAAGGAATTTTCAAATAATTTTTCTTCATTTTCTTTACATAAATCTTTTTCTAGGTTTTTCTTTTGGCATTTTGCAATATTCATTCATATTTCAAATTGTGTCATTGTGAGGGCAAAAAAGCCAAACATTTTTTTTTTTGCGCAAAAAAATGTTCGAGCAAATGATGAAACTATAAAATTCAATTGTTCAAAATGAGAAAAATGCCAAAAAGTAGACATTAAATTGCTTACGCTATTTTACACTAAGATTTATAAGTGAAGTCAAGGAAGAATGTTCAGGAAAAAAAAGAGCAGAAGAATAGACTTGAATAGTGAAGTATTTAAACAGTTTGTTAGAAAAATAAAGCAACAGTAAAGAATAAATTTATGAATTTATGAAAATGTTTGAAGACATCATACACTGTGGCGAGGTGCCCCTTTAAACTGAATATTTAATATTTAAATAGTCAAATTTAATTAAAACAATTGCAGGTTTAAACAAATTTAATTTTATTCTTAAAAAACCAACGTGTTCAAAAACTACCAACCTTCAAACACAAAGTGGCGAATGTTCCCCCTTGTATAATGCTTCAATAGAGAGAGGAATAAAGAGTTTGCAAGAATAAATTCAAAGCTGGCAAATAACTTAATAAAGACCTCAACTTTAAAGTAATTAAATTTGTTTGTTTCATTTGAAACTCTCTTTGGCCGTTCACTTTTGTAGCTCATTGTCTCATGAACTAAATTTCTGTAGCATAAAAATAAGAGAAACCAAGCAACAATAACAGGATGCAATAAACTAAAGGATAAAATACTAAAATACTATTGTTTCCTGTTTCAGCTAGAGCAACAGCCACAAAAAGACCCCAAAACAAACAAAATAAAAAGGACAACAAAACAAACAAAAAATGTCATTAATAAAAATGTTACACAGCTACACAATAATCCTTAGCACACACACTTAAAAACCTTGTACACATGGTAACACACACAAAAAAAAAACTGAAGGATCTTACAAGTGGATGTTAAGGATAATAAGGATTTTTTTTAGCGACTTCCAAGCCCGCGCGCTGTGGCTCTCATTTGGAAATGTTAGAGAAAAAGCAAGACTTCTGCTGGTTTTAGGAATGCTGCAGCAATAAAGCAAAACCAGGTTACACTAGTTAAAGTCCTTAAACAGGACTAACGCTACTGTGCTACTCTGCGTTTATGGAACAGTAAAATCCAAACAAAAAATAATAAAAAACAAAACTAAAATTACAAAATACCATTTCAATTTCTTTTGGGAATATTACATGTTATAAATGGTACTGGAACGTTTTTCTTTTTAGTTTTGCGTTTATTTTAAATTAAGATTAATGAATTGAGATAATTTTTGTTTCTCTCGCGTTTTTCGTTTCAGTAATAATGCCGGCACTGCTGATGACTTGATGTGTTTCCTTAAAACATTAAAATTTTAACCACCATTGCACGGTCTCCAAAATAATCATCATCAACGCAATCATCCTCATCGTGAGCCATTGTTGCTTATCGCAGAATTTCCGTGTGGTTAAAAAAAAAAACAATTTAAACGAAATTCTTTTGCATTTGGATTTTGTGTATGTTTTCCTTTGTGTTTTTTTTTTTGGGAATTTATTTTAATTTTTGGGCTAACTTTTGATTTTGGGGTTTTTGAATGAAAATTTTTGTAATCTACATTGGAACAGTGGGTTGGGAGGTAGTGAGAAATGATAAAATTGATAATGTTTATAAGCAATTTAGTTCAGAAAAATACAGTTCAGACATTGTAGTCAAAAGGTTTTAAACCAATCGTTTAAATAGAGAAAGAAATAATTTGGGAACATCACAAGGACGAATAAACATATACAAGGAACTAGTTTAACTACTGAAAGATCTAATAGGATTGGTCTACTTGTTTATAAAAATATTAGTTCCTTTGAACAAATTCGCTCAAGAACTATGCAAACCTAAAAATAAAAAGTCTTATCTTAACCCTCTAACCGGCAAGGCTGCCTTTAGGCGAGGTATGTTAAATGTATGTAATGCTGCTTTATTTGCATATTTCTCCCGTTATAACGGTAAATATGTGTAAGGAGACAAACAAGTTACTTATTGTGATAAATATGAACGTGCACGGGTATTTTGTTTTTTCAAACAACAACCTGGTATATTTTTTTACCTCAAAATAAAATTGGCCGGTTAGAGGGTTAATAAATATTTGGTCCTTCGAACCATACGCCGTGTCTCACAAAAATGTCTTTATAAGTTTTATCATAAAGAACCTGGAACAGTTTTGAATAAAAGGTACAGAGCTCAGATTAGGCAAGATTGATTGTCAAACTTTCTAACACAATCAGGCACCCCACCGAAGAACTACCTTGAGCTCTTTAAAAAATGCAGTGTTTGGTAGATCAAACAATTCATCGCATGGATGAATTAGTAAGATCATTCGTTCAACGCTCTCCTCCTAGTTATCATCTCTACAGCTTAAACAGAAATGATTATGCTCAACAATCAATCACAATCCAATACCGATCCAGTTAACAGAGACATCAGAAGGCTTAATTAGTAAATCGATACGTAAATGAAATATTCCAATTTATATGATTAGTACATTGAAATCGAATTACGGAGTAATACCTCAACACAGTGTTTAGGATGAAGTTTGTTCTCTGTTCAGATGTGGCCACAGTTACCAGGCTGTGCTAAAACCAGTCCTGATGATGTTTAAATCACACCGTAAAACCTTAAATTAAAGAAATACATATTTAGTCTGACAGTTACAAAATGAGAACACCTATTATTCGCTCACAGACTATGGATATTAAATTCTAGGTCAGTTACCCCGTGATTCTGTTAAGTGGACGAAGCTATTCTTTAGAAAACTGGGATTTATGAAATTTATAAAAACTGAGAAATTTGCATATAAATTTCATTTTAACGAATCAGTTCCTTAATGGTTCATTTCTTTGTCATGTAACATTAACATAGTGTTCTTCATAATAACTTTAGAGAAAGAGTGCTCATTTAAGGGTTGAAAACGATCAAGTTACTGATGGTCCTTCGAGTTATACATAATGATTTTTACTTTTTGACATATTTCTTAACATTTTTCACATAAATTTATATAGTATTTCAAGATAATAATTCATAATAAGTTATTAGCTGTTAAAAAAACTTCTTTACTAATGCCATCGAACCACTTTACAAACTCAAGTAAATGGTCCTTCGAACTCCCTTTTTCGTATTCTCTTTTTCGTCAAAAGAACTGTTCATCCAATAACGAATCAATATCGATACCAATATCGGATACTCTGTTCCAAAGTAAAGCGATCTGCATCGATCGAAACAAATAGTAGTCAGAGGTGGCAAGATCTGGACTATAAAGCGGGTGGTGCAAAACTTCCCAAACACTTCTTTCTAAATAGTTTTTAACAGGTATTGCAACATGAGGCCTAGCATTGTCATGATGGATTATTACGTTTTCATGTTTGGCCGCATATTCTGGGCGTATTTCGTCCAATGCTCCCTTTAAACGACTAAGTTGCGTTCGGTACAAGCTCCCTGTGATGCTCTTGTCAGATTTCAGCAGCTCATAATAGATAGGACCCTTTTGGTGCCACCAAATACCGAGCATTTCCTTAGCGCCATAGATATTTGACTTTGTTGTCGATTCGCTTGTTTGACCGGGCTTCATGTACGATCTCTTACTCTTCGGTTTATCGTAAAGGATCCATTTTTCATCGCAAGTAATGATTCGCTGCAAAAATGAGTTTCTTTTATAGCGTTCAAGCAGCTTTTCTGGCATGCAAAAGGTCTCTTGTCTTCAATTCGTATGGTACCTAATTTCCATGCTTTTAGGTGAATCCTGCTGCTCGCAAATGTTTTTAAATTGCTGCTTCAGTAACTCCCAATGATCAAAAACCATCTCTCGCACGTTGAAATCGATGGATCACATTCACCGTAAACATTGGCGAGCATTCGGTATGTTTCAGTGGAAATTTTTTTTTAAATTAAAGAAGTAAAGAAAAACTTCCCCCAAATGATGATTCGTTGCAATTGTTTTCGAGTCTTCTCATGGAAGATTGCACTTGGAGTATTGCTTGGAGATTGCTCTTGGAGTATCGTGCGTCTGCATGTATTCTTTGGCCGACCACGGCGTCTTGATCCTTGATGGGTCCACTCTAGCGCTATCCTTGTCATACTGTCAGGATTCTTTCCGATAGTATCGCCGAGCCACATCTATTTCCAACGTTTTTTTTGCGTTAGTATGGGTTCTTCGTTGGTAAGGTTCCAGAGATCCGTATTGCTGATGTTGTTAGGCCAGAATATTCTGCATATGATTCAGTTGCACTTGTTAATGAATACCTGTAGCTTTCGAGTGATGGTGTTCGATACTAACCAAGTTTCATTTCCGTACAACAGAGTAGACTTTACACATTGGTGGAATATTATAAGCTTGGTTCGTTTGGATATTTGTAAGTTTCTCCATATTGGTTGTAGTCATCCGAATCTCGCGCTCGCTGTATTGAGTCTGTTATTTACGTCTGTTTCAGCGCCATCATTCGTTGATACTATACTGTCTAGATAGCAGAAGCTTTCTACGTTTTCAACTGGTTGACCTTATAACTTGATGTTATCGGTGCTAACGTTATTGATTCTTATAGCTTTGGTGTTCTTTATATTTATCTCAAGTCCAACATTGCGTGCTAATCTTTCCCAATCTTCTACTTCAGCTTGCATGTTTTAGATCTTGTGCGAGAGTAGACAGATATCATCCGAATAATCCAAATCCTCGAGTTGACGTGAGAGGCTCCATGTTATTTCTCTTCTCTCTGCGTATGTGTGAAATGGTTGACTTAAATTCCCGTTGTGAATAACTTATATATAATATAACACTCTTACTTGTTATTAATGATTATATTTGTGTGGTCCTTCGAAGCACACGCTGCAAATCTATTAGATTTTATGCTTTCGAAACTAGCCTGTAATCCGCTCAACCATCACAAAGGATATTTTAGTTGAACCTTCAGATTAGAAAAAGGAGTAAATCAATTAAACGAATTTTATTTAGTGCTTTATTGATCAAAATTATTGTCAATAACCCTCATATTCTGCAATATGAAATGAGGAACTTTTGTTGAACCCAGCCTTGGGAATTGTTTTGAGAAAAATTTTAACATTTGCTACTTAATATCGAAATAAAGTTTTAGAAATAAAATATTCAAGACCACTTCGATATTATGACTACAATTAACAATATACAGAAAATATTAGCCATGTTTTTTATTCATATTGTTATCTAGATGGTCCTTCGAACCATGAAATTTCAGATAGAGCTTAAAGGCCCAACTAAATAACTGATCATTAGAATGAAAAAACCGTAAGACCTGCAAACTTGGAAAAGAGTATAATTTTAACCTTAAAATTCCATTGTCCCACTGTTTGATTAGCTTATTTCGTTATCATTCTATTTTTCTATTTTTTTTCTTTTTCATTTTCTTCTTCCTTTTTTTTAGATTTGTTTTTCCTCTCTAAGTGCGTTCTATTCTCTGTATTCCCTAAAATTTTCATTTATTGTACAATACGAACTACCAAAATATTGTGTGTAAAGCTTAAATAGGATTATATGTCTATTAGCTTGGCCTTAACATGAAATTAGGCGTGTAAATTGAAATCATACTTCCAATTTTTTTTTTTTTTTCTTCTCTGACAAATTTCATTAAAATTGTTTAGCAATTTTTGGTTTAACAGAGCTGCTGCTTTTGTTATTCGTTGGCTAAAAGGATTTTTGTTAAACAAATAAAGGATTTTTTTGGGCTGTTGTGCTTTCCAAAAACTCTTTATTAGCAAAATATGCAAATGAAAGGACAATACTCTATGACGCTGATGTTTATTAAAATAAAAGCAAAAAAGAAAATACATATACATATAAAAATAAAGAGAAAATTAAAGAAAGATATGAATATATATGTAATGATGACACTTAGATAAAAGTGAATTAAAAATTAAAAAGGGAAATTGTTGGGTTAGTCATTTAAGTGGTTAAAGGGAATTGTTTTTTTAGATTTTTGCATTTAAGGTTTTAGGAAAAGTGTTTTTTCAAATTGGGTTTTTGGTAATTAAGAGAAGTTTGTTTGTGGTCATATTATGACGTTAAGCATAGTTGATTAAAATGGTCCTTCGAACCATAATTTGTTCAATAATAAGAAAGTTTCATATTTTTGTATTTGAAAGTCTTTAAATTTCCTTAGACTGAAATCATTTTACATATTAGTCATATGAAGACGTTAAAAAACTTAATGGACAAATTGGTAAGAATGGTCCTTCGCACCACAATTTGTTCAAAAATAAAAAAGTGCCAAATTTTCATATTCCTTGAACTTTTTATATTAGCATAAGCAAAAGTCACATATAATAAATGCTGTAATTACCTAATGAAACAATGAAACTCTAAGATTATGTAGTAAGTGGCACTCGTAACACATCCTTGCAATCCCTCCTACTTTATATCCATTCTTCCATTTTCCTTCTTCCACCTGGCATTCTTTGATAATAGACTAATTCAAAAACTTTTTACATTTTCATCATTTTAAGCAGCTTTCTTTTGTAGTTTATATTTCTTTAAAAGGTGTCATAATATTAAGTGTTTGTATAGGAAGTGCTGCTGCTGCTGCTACTTTATCATCATGCAGAAAAACAAAGAAATATTCAAACTTGACAGAAAAAACTCCAACATAAAAGAAATGAAATGAACACTTCTCAAACTCAAACAGGAACAAAAAAAAAACGTAACACATGAGTGACTGTGATTTATGAGTGTCTCCAAGACATCAGCACCTCTATTAACAAAATCAGAAGAAAATAGCAACGAAGAAAGAAGCAGAAAAGAAATACCTACCTACCAACATTAAGTAGCTGAAGAAGTCTATCATATGGAGGTAGCTAGAATGTGTGAGAAGATGGAACAAAAAGAAAGAAACTTCCAACATAACTAATTTATTATGTGACATTTACAGTTAATATGAATTTGTTTCCCCCCTTGTACAGGTTTGGTTTTCCTCTATATGTTTGTTTCACAAGACATTTATAGCTATTTTATATGAAATTTTGTTTTTTTGGGAGGTTTGTGAAAAGTGCAAAATAAACAGATTTCTGCCAAAAAAGTGTCGTAAATATTAATAATTTAAAAAGTGTTGAAAACAAACAGCTAAACATGCTGGTGAAAAGAATACACAAATGAAAACATATTCAATTATGTTAGTCATGTTAATGATTGATTATAGGCGGCTTCAATGTAATGGGAAAATTAGATAAGAAATTGAGGGAAAAAAGGGAAAGAGATGTGGAGAGATAATAGCAGTTTTGCCAGTGGAAAATTGGTCAATTGGAAAATGTTGGTTTTGTGAGTAGTTTGTTAAGCCCAATTTCACGAGGGAAAACTGCTTAGTCTGTAATTTAATTTGCAGTGGCGTAGAAATATGTTTTTAAGGAGATTTCGCATTATTGGAAATATGTTTCGTGTTACAATTAGCTTGGGAGTCAGAAGCAGATAATATGTGGCTGCTCTCAAGATATATGGCGCACTACAAAGTTGAATCTCCACCAAACAATCTGATATTAAACATGATGCGTGCTCCAACCCAGTTCAGAACTCCAGTGATGATGCAAATGATCAACATACAATCAAATGATCAAACACATAAGTTGAGTACATAATAGACTTCATATTAAACTTTAATCTGGTAGTTGTCAATAGAGCTTCAGAACCTACACAGAGAAAACAGATTCGTGATAGCAACCGAATTTGTTGTCAATCAAATGATTCTATCTTAGTAACCCAATTTTACAAATTTGAAAAGGGGTAACAAAAATATGGTTGCTTTAACCGAAATTCTTCTTTGGCAACTGACTTTCTGTTGATAGAACCGAAAAATTCTATGCGTGCAACCGAATCATTCGATCATACTTTCCGTGTAGTTGCTAATAGACAGGAGGTTCTGGACATATTCAATATAATTTGAATATGATAACTGGCTCAGTTATAACAAGATATCAGGCAGGAATGTTCGAATATATACTGACAGTCGAGACGCAATAAAATCTCTGACCGGTCTGTACACAACATCGAACAAAGTCCAGGAATGCCGGGCATCCTTAAATAGGATGGTGAGACATTCAACAGTCGTACTCATGTGGGTACGTGAACACGGAGATATTTTGGGCAACTGTGATGAATGATTTGGCGAAAAAAGGCACCATGATGCCTGACGGAGACATAGACTTCCTATGCGGGAATCCGTTATCTAATAGCAAGCAGCAAATTAGTAATTTTTGCTATGAGCTCGCTCAGAGGATGAGAACTTACCTGTACGATTACCAGTATGATATGGCCCCGACTACACCCAGGGCTGACAACATATCTTCTTGGTCTGACACGCTCACAATTAAGCGATATTTGGCAAAAATGCGAGGTTACTTGGCCTGCCCTATAACGACTTCTGTAGAAGTTGTCAAAATGAAGAGGAGGATGAGCCCATTGTTCATCTTCTTTGTCATTGCCCGGCATTAGGAGATCTACGCATCAGGTTTCTGGGACATCACTCCTTAAATAGTTTTTCTGAGCTATGGGAGATGATGTTAGAATGCATCAATTCCTTTACTATGAATAGCAATTGGCTACTCAATACAGACACGAGAATCTCCACGGTGTGTCCTAGTATCCGTCAAATGAAGGGTGCATACTATTCTTCTCACTTCTCCTCTTCTGACTTCCTTCCTCTTTATTTATTCTTTATTCTATCTGACTTCCCCCTTCTCTTATCATCTCTATTATTTCTATTTTCAGGTAATACAAAGCGGCCTACTGTTTGAAAACAAGTCAGCTGCTCTATTGCCTGTCTCTACCATGCAGCTGCCTGTTATCATAACCTAAGAAATCTGCGTGGTATTGAGGATTAATTTAAAAAAATAATGGACTCTCCTAGTTCCAATCCGGCATATCCCATCTATAACTAGAATGTCCACAGCCTCCTAATGAATCTAAATTAGTGAAAGTTGCCAGGAACTTTTTTGCAAGTTTGTAGGAGCATGATCAATGAGATACTATAGGACGTTGAGACACATTTGAACGTCTCCATTCAGCAAATATCTTACACATAATTCTACTTGTATGTTCCTTAACCCTCCGACCATGACTGTGGCTATTAATTGTGAGCTGAGTTGTGCGGAATTAGATCTACAAGACCTGTATTGTCTGAACATCTTGCCTATTTAGAGAATGAATCCGATTGATTAGAGCCTCAACTCTACCAAACTTCCGAAAATGGGGTTGCCTAGGCTTTGTTACATTAGTTTAGCTAGGAAGGAATCCAAAAAGTGTCAGTGCCTTTAGATTATCTCGTAAAGCTTACAGTTGGTTGTTCAGGAAATAACATAGGACGATGAGATACAGTTGCACTTGTACGTTCCTTAAACACTTCTACTTGTATGTTCCTTAACCTTTCGACCATGACTGTGGCTATGAATAAGCTGAGTTAAGCTGGGAATCCAAATATTTACCAGTGCCAATGGATTATCTAGTAAAGTTTACAGTTGGTTTTTCAGGGATATTAGATGATGTTTAAGCCTGCAATCAATTAAATCTTGAAGACATATTTTTACAGTGTGGTGTTATGCAATGGAAGATACTTTCCACCGGAAGGTCGTTGTACTTTTCTTTAGGACTATTGTCATTCTGATAAGAGTACAAGGTAAAAATTATCGCAAGCAATGCCTACCGAAACCTTCCTTTCTCAAAAAGGGATATTTGGCCTAGCGATATCGCTGTATAAGGATGGCTTCAAAAGGGGAATAGGGTTGGTCCTGGCTTCTTTATAGAAGGATATGGAATAATATCTTTTTTCAGGCTTTTATAGTGCTTTTTGAACCGAAATTTCTGCTATCAAACGTGCATTGGCTTTGGTATTATGAAACATCAGCTGATGTTTGTATATTTATGTATATGTAGGAAGGTGGCCATTAATGAAACGTCTGGAGTCTTATTGACATATAGCTTAATCAAAGAATGTCCGGTGTATCCAAATGATAAAACGATATAGATATTCTGTTACAACGTTGAAATATATCCCTAACAATGAGGCTAATGACTCCTTCCGTGACATTTCTCTAGAAAACTAAAAGCTGCTAGTCCAACATTAACTGTTTGGATTTGATCAGATTAAGCGGTCAAATGAAAACACCTAAGAATTTTAAAGTCGACTGCAGAAGTTGTCGTAATGAGGAAGAGCAGAAGAATGTCTCACATATTCCGGTAATAACTGGCCTTACTCATCATTGAAAGATCTTTCGATATATGAAAACAACATTTGACGATTGCGCACAGGCTATTTACTCCTCGTGTTTCATAAAGAGGTCAGTTTTGGATATGAAGATCGTTAGCCCACATAATCTAGCCTCTTGCTATTCTAAAAACGTCGCCAAAACGTCTGTTGTATATTTTGTGATATTAATGACAAATATTCCAAACTTATCCTACCAACTTTTCAACGACTTAGTATATTCATCAGCCTTCCAGAAAAGGAGTTAATAGGCGAAATACTTTTTTTTGGAAATAAAAACTGCTTGAGTATTCTCGGAGATAATATAAAACGTTCTATATTACTCGTCTCGATCCTGAACTTATTTCGCCCTTACTTCAACTTGATTAGGCTATCGGCCCTGAGTTTGGTTACGCTCTATAACACACTCATTTTGTAGGCTCTTTTTGCAGTCTGTTATAAATAAAACATTTAAAGCTGCCATAATACAGCTACGATCAGTTCAATACTTAGGTTGAGGAGAACGATGTTTTCAATATTATAGTTTATGTTGTTAGCACCTTTAGATGTTCATGCATTAATTTCAGACTCACTGGTACAAATTTCACTGGGTGTCAAACAAATAAATGTTTCAAGTCTTCCTCAAATATATTAAACGACGTTAGAGCTCTCTTAATCCACTCATATCGGCACAGGCCTTTCACATATGACTATATTCAAATGGAATTCCCAATTGCCTTTTAAATGTCAATCTCTCCTCTAAAATAGTATTCAAACATTATTTTGATCTGTTAGACCAGCATTTTGGCAGACTGATTGTTTTGAAATAACTTTTGAAGGTTTCCTTCGACGTGGCTTTTTTCATAGTAGAGCCTGGTAAGAGGAACTAAGATAAGTATTTTGCAGAGTAGAAGGACAAATATCATTTTCATCTATATTGTTGTGCAATGATGAGTGCTGAGACCGAGTTAAAGGAAGTACTTCATTTCAACTACAATGACTTTTATCATCCCGAAAGTGGGTTTAGCTGGGATCAGTTATAAGTTCTAAGCTGTGAATCAGAACAGTGTTATTTGTATCGGTTCCAAATCATCCTTCAACGGTGCTTTTTTCATAGTTCGAAAGTAGACGGTTTAAATTGGCTCAAAGGTAAGTATTTTGCAGAACAGCAGGACAAGTATCATTGTCATCTATCCCGTTCTGCAATGATGAGACCGAGTTAAATCAAGTACTCTTGAAATAGAGGTTTGAAGGTTTCCTTCGATGTTGCTTTTTTTCATAGTATTTTTCAGAGCAGGAGGACAAGTATCATTTTCATCTATATTGTTGTGCAATGATGAGTGAGGAGACCGAGTTAAAGGAAGTACTTTATTTCAACTACAATGAATTTTATTGTTCTGAAAGTGGGTTTAGCTGGGCTTAATTATAAGTACTTAGCTGGGCATTAGGACAAGTGACAGTGTGATTTGCCTCGTTTCCAAATCTTCTTTAATCAATGCAATGGAGTCCTAGAGAAAGTTCGTTTTGTTTTGTACTTCTCACGAAAATCCTCTTTTCAGTATTTATTTTGTATTTATTTAATATAATAATACAATTACAAATTACATTCTAACTTAATGTACCAAGTAGAGTAGCGAAGCCCCTTGTAGTGATAGAGAGTAGATAAAATGATTGGGAATCGAACCCACAACACCAGACTGATAGAATAGCACACTACCAACTGTACTACCAGGGCACCCATTACACGAGCTTGTCGTGTTACTGCCTTCCATGTTTTTCTGCTGGTTTTAACATATGGCGTTTTCTTTTCTGACACAAAATGCATTTCTAAACCTTTGATAAAATTGAGGATGAAACGTGTAGCATATCTTCGGGGTTTTAGGGCAACATTGTTTGAAAAGAATACGTTATACGCTTACCAAACTACATTTTTTTAAGAATAGAACACAAAAAGGGTAAAGGGCAGAATAAAGGCATCATTTATGCCAGAAAAGAAAACGCCATTAAAGAAGATGATCAACAATGATCTTCATTAACCGACCTTCAAGAGATTTCTAAAATTGAATTTCTTTTGTTTAGAATCTTGTGGAAATAGATCATATATCAGTTGTTCTTAATGTAATCAGTTTCACTTATATAATACCTGAATAATCAGTACTACCTTTCATAATAGCTTAACCTTGCCTCAACTTCCTTTTACTTTAGCTGATTTCATCCATAATTTCCTTCATTTTTCACATAAAAAGTAAATTTCCATTTACTTTTCGATTTGCATTAACCCAACAATCAGTCTCATAAACAAAACGATAATTGGTCTCGTCATTAAAGGAAATCGAAAATCAGTAAATGGCGTTTATCGCACAACACAACAAAACCACTGAAACAACTTCCTTTAAAAAAACCATGAATTTTAATATTCCATAGATTTTTAAGAGTTTTCTTTAGAGCAGGAAAAACATTTAAACATCTTCAATCATACCTGTCAATTGGCAAGTTTTTTTAAGAAAAAAAAGAAGCGGAAATTAGAAAATAACGTTTTAACAAGAATAAAACGCTGTATGTAGACAAGGCAAGACAAGCAAAAATGGCAAAAGAAAAAAAGAATTGCTGGTAAATGATGGCTTTTATTATTTTTTGCCATTTTGTGGTATTGAAACTCATTACTGGCAAATGACACCAGAAATAAAATGATAAGAAATTGTGGAAGTTCTAAAAAAAAAATTAGAAAGACAGACAATTTTCGTTTACTTTTTTTAATTTAATAAAAGGATATTTTTGGTTAAAAAGAAGAAGTCTTAAATTGTTTTTTTTTTTTTTTTTGGAGAGAAAATAAAAATAAATTTTATTCAATAATTGTTTTGATATGGGAGTGGGGAGTGATTTGTGTTTTTTACCCCAAAAATAGGAATTTGAATTTAGTGTTTCTTAACAAAAGTTTATTGAAGCTGAAATTGGATAAATGGAAAGTTTTTAATAACACCAAGTAGACACCAGTAATAGGAGTGATGGAACATCTTTAGATAAATGAAGTCTCTGTGAACCCCTTCAATTCCCCCATGGCACAATATCACATGAAATACAGCCACATTACTATCATTAGAATTAATGAAAAATTGTACTTGCTCCAATACTTTTCTTTAAGTTACAAATCTTTTTCCTTATTTTTAATTTATTCTAACTAATGTAGGGCTCTGTGAATAGTCTTGTCAATTCCATAAAGTATTGTTTGTGTTTGTGGATTTTTTTTTGTTGTGGCCCATTTTTAAGGTCTGTTGTGAAAAGTTGTCAAGTAATTGATGAAATGACATTAACGGCAAAAGTTTTATATTATATTACATTTCTCTTTCTTTAGAATATTTTCTATACATCCTTTTTGGTATTTTTCGTTATTTTTTTTGTCCTACTACTATGAATAATTTTAAAAATAAATGGGAGTTTTTAGTTGAGTTTGGGTTTTTCTATGAATGAATGAATGAGAAAATCAGCCAAACCAAAAAGAGGGAGTTGTAGCAAATAATAATTGTCAAATGTCAACCATATTTTATTTTCATTTACTTCTTTTTATACCCTTCAGCTTCGTGAGAAGGGTATATATAAGTTTGTCATTCCGTTTGTAATTTCTACATTTTTCATTTCCGACCCTATAAAGTATATATATTCTGGATCCTTATAGATAGCGGAGTCGATTAAGCCATGTCCGTCTGTCTGTCTGTCTGTCTGTCTGTCTGTCTGTCTGTCTGTCTGTCTGTCTGTCTGTCTGTCTGTCTGTCTGTCTGTCTGTCTGTCTGTCTGTCTGTCTGTCTGTCTGTCTGTCTGTCTGTCTGTCTGTCTGTCTGTCTGTCTGTCTGTCTGTCTGTCTGTCTGTCTGTCTGTCTGTCTGTCTGTCTGTCTGTCTGTCTGTCTGTCTGTCTGTCTGTCTGTCTGTCTGTCTGTCTGTCTGTCTGTCTGTCTGTCTGTCTGTCTGTCTGTCTGTCTGTCTGTCTGTCTGTCTGTCTGTCTGTCTGTCTGTCTGTCTGTCTGTCTGTCTGTCTGTCTGTCTGTCTGTCTGTCTGTCTGTCTGTCTGTCTGTCTGTCTGTCTGTCTGTCTGTCTGTCTGTCTGTCTGTCTGTCTGTCTGTCTGTCTGTCTGTCTGTCTGTCTGTCTGTCTGTCTGTCTGTCTGTCTGTCTGTCTGTCTGTCTGTCTGTCTGTCTGTCTGTCTGTCTGTCTGTCTGTCTGTCTGTCTGTCTGTCTGTCTGTCTGTCTGTCTGTCTGTCTGTCTGTCTGTCTGTCTGTCTGTCTGTCCGTCTGTCTGTCTGTCTGTCTGTCTGTCTGTCTGTTGAAATCAGTTTTCTGAAGACCCCAGATATCTTCGGGATCCAAATCTTCAATAATTCTGTCAGACATGCTTTCGAGAATTTTGCTATTTAAAATCAGCAAAATCGGTCCACAAATGGCTGAGATATGAGGAAAAAACCAAGACAACCTCGATTTTTGACCTATTTTTTACATATATCTGGATTACTAAGACATTAATATAGACAATATGGATATCTAATGATAGATATTTCAAAGACATTTGCAACGACGTATATAAGACCATAGTAAGTTGGACATACAATGGGTCAAAATCGGGAAAAAAATTTTGAACCCGAATTTTTTTTTTAAAAAAAAAAAAATTTAAAAAACAAAAAAAAAATTTTAAAATTTAAAAAAAAAAATTCAAATTTAAAAAAAATTTTTTTTAAAATTAAAAAAAAAAAAATTTTAAATTTAAAATAACAATCGAAAAATTTTTTTTTTCAAAAAATTCAAAAAACAACTGGAAAAAAAATTAAATTTTGTTTACCTAAAAATATTTAAAATTTTGAAGTATAATTTGGTGAAGGGTATATAAGATTCGGCACAGCCGAATATAGCACTCTTACTTGTTTTGTTTTGTTTTGCTTCTTGCTGTGCCTGTAAGTGATCAGGATTTTTATGAGGTTACCACCCTAATGATAACCACCTCCTCCTTTTCTTATTCTTTCTTGCTTTCTTTTCTTTTATTTCTTTTCTTTTTTTTTGTGTTCCCTTAAATGATTTTTATTATTACTTACTACCACATTAAGTGAAAGTCAATTTTGTTTGCTTCGCCTTCTTCTCCTTCCTGAGCTGCAACTTCTTCTCCTTCAATTCAACTTGAAATTTATTAGAAAAACGCTGAAATGTAGTGGTTAATGTTTAAAATTGAAATTCTATTGATATTGAACTGAATTGTATTGAATATTAGCAATTCCTTTCAAGGCATACCAAGCGTAGGTAGAAAATAATGCCATTTTCACGCATTGTTCTAGAACGAAATGAGCAAAATATTTCAACGAAGTAATAGAAAAACGCCACAGGCAATATTTTTATTTTTTTTATTGTACTTTCCAACTAAGAAAATTCCATTTCATGTGCTGAAAGATTTGAAATATTTTGGGAAGCTTCAAGAATTATGGTAGTGATAAAAGAAACAGGAGGCGTTTCTTGAGAATTGAGACAAGCAAAATGGTTTTGTTGAATTTTGAAAGGGTTTATTTTTAAACCAAAGATGTATAAGGGAAACGCAGGCATGTTAGGAAAATAACTACTCTAATAGCAACTGGAAATTAACATTTAAAAATCCGTTTCTCTAAACAGATATTTGTAGACAAAAACACATCTGTTTAGAGGAGTTTGTTTGAAGCTATAAACACAGCTCTTTTAAAGAGGAACAAAGCTCTTTCCAGAAACTTTTTTCTAGACAGACAAAACTCTCTCCAGGAGCTTTTTTCTAGACAGAACCAAAGCTCTTTCCTGGAACTTTTTTCTAGACAGAAACGAAGATGATTCTTCCAGGAGGTTTTTTTACCAAAACAGAAATAAAGCTCTTTTCAGGAGCTTTTTTTTAGACAGACACAAAGCTTTGTCCTGCAGATGTTTTTCTAGACAGATACAGAGATATTTCTAGGAGTTTTTTTAGGCAGAAACAAAGCTATTTTCAGGATATTTTTTTAGACAGACCCAAAGCTTTTTCCAGGAGATGTTTTTCTAGACAGAAGCAGATCTTTCCAGGAGCTTTTTTCTAGACAGAAGCAAAGCCCTTTCCAGGTGTTTTTTATCTAGACAGAAACAAAGCTCTTACCAGGAGCTTTTTACTAGACAGAAACAAAGCTCTTTCCATGAGCATTTTTATCTAGACAGTAACAAAGTTCTATCCAGAAGCTCTTTTCTAGACATAAACAAATCTCTCTCCATGATCTTTTCTTTCTAGACAGATACAAAACTCTTTCCAGGAGCTTTTTTGTAGACAGAAACAAAGCATTTTTCTATGAGTTTTTTTCTATACGAGTCTCTTTCCAGTAGCTTTTTCTCTAGACTGAAACAAATCTCTTTCCAGGATCTTTTTTCTAAACACACACAAAGCTCTTTTCTGGAACTTTTTTTAGAATGAAATAAAGCTCTTATCCAGGAGCATGTTTCTATACAGAAACAGTGATCTTACCAGGAGTTTTTTTTTATCTAGAGAGAAGAAACAAAGCACTTTTCAGGAGCTTGTTTTCTATATAGAAACTAAGCTCTTTCCAGGAGCTTTTCTTCTAGACAGAAACAAGGCACTTGTCAGGAGCTTTTTTTCTAGACACAAAGCTCATGTAAAGAGATTTTTCTCTAGAAAGAAACAAAGTTCTTTCCAGGAGCATTTTTTCTAGACAGAAACAAAGCTCCTTTAAAAAGAATTTTCTTTAGACAGAAACAAAGCTCTTACCAGGAGTTTTTTCTAGACTGAAACAAAACTCCTCTCATGTAGAAACAAGGCTCTATTCAGGGGTTTTACTAGACAGAAACAAAGCTTTTTCTAGTAACTTTCTTATGGATAAAAACAAAGCTCAGAAGATCAGGGGTTACTAGGAGTTTTTTAGACAGAAACAAAGCTGTTTCCCGGGGTTTTTTTTCTAGACAAAAACAAAGCTATTTCAAAGATTTTTCTAACAAAAAAATAAAGCTGTTTTTTTTTACAACATCAAAGCATCAAATTCTACTCAAAGAGATATACAAAAAACAATTTGTTAAAATTTAAAAAGAGACAACTTATTAAAGCGGCACTCTACAATACAATACTTATTTCATTAAAAACTTTTAACTTAATGAAGAAATACAAACACTTTTAAAACAAATAGTTTTTATCTCAGTACCTCTGTAAAACTGTTAAACAGGTCGTTTCTTTGACTTTGAGTTTGTCATGTTTGCAATTAACATAAAAAATAGCATCTTGCTGCAGCTTACTTTTCATGTCACTTCAATACCTCTTTGAAATATTTTGATTGTTCATTTTCTTATTTTTTCTTTTTGCTTAAAAGTGAAATAATATTTTTGTGTTAAATGCATAATTTTGCATTTACAAACTGTCATTCACATCTTTTAATGCTTAATGTTTTATTATATGTTTAAACAATAATTGTCGCCTCATTTAATTTCTTGTTTAATTTTTCTCCTCATTTTGTTTGGTTTGATTGTTTTTTTGTTTTTTTTTTCATGCAACACTTTTCATGTTGTTGACATACTTCATGTTGCCTTAATTCACTTTTTTCGCTTTGCGATACAGAAAATATTATTTTCATTAAAAGTTATGTATTTTTTTCTGATTTTTATTTATTTATTTTCATATTTTTTCTTACCACTGTCCAAGTATAAACATGAGAGTAGTTACATGCATATTAATGTTCATTTATCATAATGGAGAACATGTGTTTAATTATACAAACGATAACCAGTAAAAGTTTTAGAAGTTATTTATTTTGGCTATAAACCTATTCCTACAACTGCTTAGATTCATAAAGAAGATGAAAAACTGACTTTCTTTCCCTATTCACTTTTCACGCATTTAATTAGCATGAACGGTATTCAAAGCAGATTCTGTTATGATTTTCCAACTCTGAATTTTCAGATCGCTAGTTACCTTTGTAGTATAGATGTGAAGAGCTTCAGGCAGCGGACATGATTTGAAAGAAAGCGTTAAATTAAAAAAAGGATAAAAGGAACAGCAAGAAATCTGGATTATTCTGTTTCTCCTGAAAACTTTGAATAATTCAGAAGCTCTATAGGAATTCGTAATAACGACTTAACTTAGCGAGAAGGTAATGAGCAGCCCACTCTGAGTTAAATCTGTGCTCTGCTTCCGCTACAGAACAGAGAGCTTTAGAGCTCTCAACTGCATTCGTATAATTATCGAACTGACACAGGGAAAGCTCATTCTTGTAAACTGATTTTAATAATTCAGAATATTACGTCAAAGCTACGTTCTGTATGTGAATCAGTTCTGCAACCTATGTAGTTTTTAGAGCAGTAATATTTAGTGATATTGCCACGGGTCTTCTAGATTTTTTGGACTGCAAGACAAAGGAGAAGATAATGTGCTCTGTGACTGCTCTCTGTGGGCGTTATGTATACAAATATTTCCATGGGATTTTTTTCATCACTCACCCCAGAGGATTTTGAGCTGCATTCGTGAACTGAACCTGTCATAGTGAACAACGCTTTGTCAAATCTTAATCTAATCTACGTGTGTAAAATTCGCACATTAATATGGTTTCGTATTATCTCAACACCATGCAAATATTCGCCATTTAGAGCAATATCATATGGTACACCCAACTTTGAGCCAGTAATCGATAAGCTTCATTACATGTCAAGAAACACATATGAGGAGCCGCAGAACAAAAGGTACTTTTGTGAAATTGATTTTTTCTAGGAAATTTCAACCCAAATATTATAAAAATACCAAAAATTTGTAAAAAAAATTCGAAAAAGTAGCTTTTGTTGTGCGGCTCCTCATATGTAAATGGAGAAGGAATGTTCATACACTTTGTCGATCACAAAATTGAGCTCCTTGGACTGCAATAGGTTGAATTTCTCAAGGTAGTACACGCATTTAGAGACCTCTCTCACTTGTCGAAGACAACTTGCTTGAGAAGTGCAAAATTTAGGAAACAGTTAAAACGAAATGAAAGAACTGCGACATGAAGAATTGATGCTGATCGATGCTGTCGATAATGTTAGTGACAACGAGGAATTCAACGAAAATGTTCAATTGTTACGTGAAGAACCGGATCTACCTCGTGAGATTGCCGAACCATTCAAAATCCAATCTCGCTAACTATGATGTAAACGAACAAATGCCATGGGGCGTTGATGATAATACGGATACAGCTAAAAGAGAACATGATATACATTACGGCTCGTGGACGTAAATCAGAAACCAATATGGTATTGGTTGCAAAATTGTCATCTCGAAAGGATTCCATGTGATGAAAGATGTTGTATGAACAGATTTGTTCTATTAGGATTCATAGCAGTAAATGTTTATCAATGATGAGCTCTTAAATATGTTGGTATCTTCCCCCAATGAATATGATACAGTCAACAATTGTTCTAGATTCATTATTTTAGTTAGTTAAAAGGTTTTTAGGATATTGCTTATTCCTCAAAAACCAGACTCCATCTCGAGGGACAGATTCAAACCAATCAACCAATTATGACTTAAGCACGCGGGATTTACAATAGATGACGTATCTTTTCAATATGGTTTTTGTTTTTAATAACTTATGTCATTTTGAAGGGTATGTCTATAATTTATTCTCACTTAGCTGTGTAAACAACAAAGATTTTTTTGGCTTGGAAAATTTCGAATTTTGTACCAACAAAGCGGGAAGTTTTGCTTTACTTCTTTACTATGCGGGAAGTTTTGCTTTACTTCTTTAATTTGAAAAAAGTGCCGCTGAAGCACACTGATTGCTCAACAAAGCTTATGGTGAATTTGTTTCATTGATTTCAACGTGCGAGAGATGGTTTGTTTGGTTCAGAAGTGATTTTGAGACGGAAAACAATTATCGTCAGGCCAGCCAAAAAAGTTTAAAAACCAAGAATTGGAGGCAAAACTTCATGAAGATTGTTGTGAAACTCAATAAGAGCTTGTAAAATCATCGCGAGTTACTCAATCAGCAATTTCAAACAGTTTGCAAGCAGCAGGATTCATCCAAAATCTGCGAAATTGCATTGTGAAATGCTGAAACGCTCAGAATATCCGGCGAGATATAACACCGCAATATTCCATCATGACAACGCTAGGCCGCATTATAGTCCAGACCGTGCACCGTCCAACTAGTATTTGTTTCGATCGATGCAGAACGCTCTCCCTGGGATACGCTTCACTTTGGAACAGATTAGCCGATATTGTCTTGATTCGATCTTGGCTTCAAAAGATGAGCAGTTCATTTGGCTCGGAATCAATGTTATGTTGCCATAAAGATGGGAAAATGTCATTGCTAACAATAACCAATACTTTGAATAAATTTATATTGTAAAAATATTTCAAAATAAAAGCTAAAAATTTTAAAAAATCCCGCATTTTAAGTTATACACCCAATAATTACGATTCAGAAATTGATGTTGTTGATTGCAGTGGCGTGGATCGAACCCAGGACGCATATGCCATATCATGTTTAATGACCAAAGGCGCTAACCAATTAAGCAACAGCTAATTATACTTGTGGGGTGTAAAGCAATGATCTAAGATCGTATCGATCATTTCATTGGAAAACTAAATACCCATCATCGTTATCCGAAATGCGGTGACAAAACTGAGTGTACCAGCTTGAAGTGCCAGAAGATCTCACATCCAGCTCCATGTTTTTGGATTAAGATGATGTTGCACCAGATAAAACAAAGCTAGAAAAGGCTAACATTGATATTGGACTGGTGCAGTATCGTGCAGTAATCGTTGCTAAGTTATAATCCTATAAACAACATTTCTCCAAATGGTGAAGTCTAATTATCATCATCTGGCTAGAATCTCGTCTTGCGGGGTACAATTAGCAATGCACTATGAACGTATCGCTCATTTAATTGGAAAACTCAAGGTGGGCCTTCGTTATCGTTATCCGAAATGTCAAGCATTCTGGATTAAGCTGATGTTGCACCAGATAAAACAAAGCTATAAAAGGCTAAAAACGATATTAGACAGATGCAATATGCTATCTAAAGATAATGGGAGCCTTCTTCTAAGTTTAAATCATTACCCATAAACAAAATTTCTCCAGTTCGAAGGACCATTCACAAATTTCACATATTTGTACTTGCATTTTGTCGCTGATTGTACAAAAGCAAATTGTTGTCACTCAGCCCGAGTGTCTGTCTGTATTTAATTTATTTTTTAAATATTTATTATTTAACATGCAGTTTTAATGTTTTTTTCTCGGTGTTGTTGTTTTAGCATTGTTGCATTTTTATTCTCATTTTCATTAAACGAAAAACAAAAAAAAGTACGTTGCCATTGGCAGACTCGCTCGTTTGTCCTAATGTTTATGTATGTGTCAGAGTTTGTGTATTTATCTGCATACATTTATGTATTGTACATATATAAATATTTATTTTAGCATGTCCTTTTTTTTTTTGTTGCCTGCCGTGTATTTAAATTGTATGTTGTTTTCTGTTAAAGTCAATATTTTATAATTTTTCGGTTTTCATTTCATTGACACAGGCACGAACACACAATCACACTCTATCCAGCTCTCCATTTCGCTGTTGTAATATGTATTTGTAAAATATTGTCTACTTCATTACAATGTAGTTTTGTGTGGAAATGTCTGTAATATGTTTATTTTTATTATGACCTAAAGTTAAAACAATATTTATTGATATAAATAAATGAATGTGTTGGAAAAAATAAGCGAGTATAAAGTGTTAAAATAATACTGGTTAATAATGAAGCTCATTTCGTAGAGGTGGTCAAAATGGCAAAGATCATGTGTTGTTTGCATGTTTGCAGTGTTTGAGCAACAACAACAACAAAAAACATGGCAAATTGTTTGAGCTCTGTGAATTTGTAATAATTTCTGACGTAAATGAGATTTATCTGACAGAAAAGGTCATGTATAACAAATTCATAAGAGTTGGATAGTTTAAGTATAAATTGCATGTAACTATTGGGAGTATGCCCTAAAAATGCGGGATTTTTTAAAAAGTTTAGCTTTTATTTTGAAACATTTGTGCAATAGAAATTTATTTAAAGTACTGACCATTGTTAGCTATGGAGATTTCCCATCTTTGTGTCAAAATTTGGATTCCGAGCTAAAAGAACGTCTTATCTTTTGAGGCCTAGAACGAATCAGGCCAATTTCGAATACTCTATTCCAAAGTGAAGCTTATCCCAGAGAGAGCGTTCTACATTGATCGAAAGAAATACTAGTCGGACGGGGGAGGGTCTGGAATATAATGTGGCCTAGCGTTATGATGGAATATTGCGGTCTTATATCTGGCCGTTTTCGGCCAATGCTCGCTTCAAATGAATCAGTTGCCTTCGGTACAGGGACGGTCTGAACTATAAAGTGGTCGACATTTTTATTGATGGAATATTACGGTTTCATGGCCGGATATTCTCGCTTCAAATGAATCAGTTGCGTTCGGTACAGGTTCCCTCTGACGGTCTGGTCAGATTTCAGCACCTCATAATAGATAGGCTCCCTTTGGCTCCCACCAAATACAGAGAATTTCCTTAGCACCACGGATATTTGGCTTTGCTGTCGATTCGATTCGGTGAAGTGAAGCGTATCTCAGAGAGAACGTTCTGCATCGATCAACAGACATGATAGTCGGTCGGGGCACGGTCTGGACTATAAAGCGGGTACGGCAAAACTTCCCAACCACTTCATTCTAAATACTTTTTAACAGGTACTGCAGCGTGTTACCGGGCGTTAGTACGGTTTCATGTCTGGCCGCATATGATCGTGTTTCGGAAATGATCGCTATAAACGAATCAGTTGCCTTAACGCCATGGATATTTAGCTTTGGAGTCGATTCGGCAGGTTGGCCGGGCTTCTCATACGATCTCTTCGGACATGCAAAATCGTGTCTCTCGCCTTCAATTCGTTTGGTGCCCAATTTTCCTACTTTTGGATCAATCCTGCTATTCGCAAACGTTTAGAAATTGCTGCTTGAGCTACCAATGATTTTGTAATTCCAATTCTTGGTCTTCAAACTTGTTTGGCTGGCCTCCGCGATCTTTGTCTTCCATGTAACCCCTGCAAAGCACAAACCATCTCTCGCACATTGAAAACGATGAAACACAGTCAACATGGATATTTGGCTGTATCGATTCGGCTGGTTGGCCGGGCTTCACATACGATCTCTTAGAGTGATAATTTGGTGCAAAAATTATCTTCTTTTATAGCGTTCAAACAGCTATTAAGCCATGCAAAATATTCTTTCAATGTCTATCGTCTTCAATTCGTATGGTACCCAATTTCCCTTCTTTAGGATGAATCCAGTTGCTTGCAAACGTTTCAAAATTGCTGATTCAGTAGCTCTCAATGATTTCACAAGCTACTGCTGAGTTTGACAGCAATCTTCATGGAGTAATGCCAATTCTTGGACTTCGCACTTTTTTGCTGACATAGGCGATCTTTGCCTTCCGTGTCAAAATCATCACTACTGAACCACACCAATTTTCAATGCAAGTAATGATTCGGTGCAAAAATGGTTTTCTCTTATAGCGTTCAAGCATCATTTCGGACATGCAAAATCGTCTTTCAATTTCCCTGCTTTTGGATGAATCCTGCTGCTTGCAAACGATTTGAAATTGCTGATTGAGTAGCTCCCAATGATTTCAAGGCTACCCAATTTCCCTGCTTTTCGATGAATCCTGCTACTTGCAAATGATTTGAAATTGCTGATTGAGTAGCTCCCAATGATTTCAAGGCTACCCAATTTCCCTGCTTTTCGATGAATCCTGCTACTTGCAAATGATTTGAAATTGCTGATTGAGTAACTCTCAATAATTTCACAAGCTACCCAATTTCCCTGCTTTTGGATGAATCCTGCTGCTTGCAAACGATTTGAAATTGCTGATTGAGTAGCTCCCAATGATTTCAAGCCTACCCAATTTCCCTGCTTTTCGATGAATCCTGCTACTTGCAAATAATTTGAAATTGCTGATTGAGTAGCTCCCAATGATTTTACAAGCTCCTGTTGAGTTTTACAAAAAATGTCATGGAATAATGGCTCCAATTCTTATTCTTCAAACTTGTTTGGTTGGCCTGGGCGATCTTTATATTCCCTGTCAAAATCACGACTTCTGAACCACACAAATCATCTATCGCTCGTTGAAAACGATGGAACACATTCACCATAGCATTGGTGAGCAATCGGTGTGCTTCAGCGGCACTTTTTTCAAATTAAAGAAGTAAATCAAAACTTCCCGCAGATGACGCTTTGTTGGTACGAAATTCGACATTTTCGATGTAAAAAAAATGTTCTTGTTCAAACTATAATGTTCAATAACTAACTGAGAATAAATGACAGATATGTACCCTTCAAAATGACATATCAGTTATTAAAAACAAAACCCGCGTTCAAAAGATACGATATTGTAAATCCCGCATCCAATATGATCCTAGAACTTGTATTCAACTTTAGTTAAACGTCGCAGCTCCGCGAAATGCTCTGTCATTCTTAAACAGCCAACCAAACAAAGGACTAATGTTCAATAGTATCTTCCTTTAAATAATCATAAACCTCGTCCATCTATTTTAAATTTAACAAGTCACAAGCAATTAAACAGTCGAAGATTTTAACACTTTAATGCCTTAAGTGCTAGATAGTATTACGGTGCACTTTTTTAAGGAACTAGTTCAAATCTCAATCATTCACTTAAGTCTAATTGCAATGTAAACCTTAATTCCTGCCTTTAAACTATTCAAACCAAACAAATCTCAATCTTTACACTAAAAACTGCTCTGCTCAGCTTTTCCCTACAATTTTCACTTCCTTAACTACACAAAAAAACCCTCGCAACAGGAAAAATCTAGGAAACATTTGTGGACAACCATTTGCGGCGGCTTCATTACAACAAAGCTACAAAAACTAACGAAAGCAAAACTCCCAACAGCTGACCCTATTACAAGGATACAATTGAGGCTACAGAAACTCAAAACTATTTTCAAAAATACCATTTTCACACACACATTGTAGAAAACAAAAATGTATGTAGCACACTTTCACATCCACTAACGGGCATAAAGTGAACAACAGCTCTAACATTTTGAACGTGACATATTTTTCATTTAATTGTTAAACCACCATAATTTATACATACATACATACATTTTCCAAACAACAATAATGACATGTACAAAAACAACATGCAACAAAAGGTGTTTCAAAATGTTTAGAGGAATATTGGTCGTATTTTAGTCCTGCAGCAGCAGTACGAGTTATATAATAGTAAAAGGTGGTAATAATGAATTTGTTTTGTTTCGATGCAAACAATGGGGAAAAAAACATGTAAATTGAAAAATTAAGGGTAGTTATTACCACCAGTTACGACAACCACGGCAACTCATTTACAGCGTTAAGATAGATGAATGAATGAATGCACGATTCTGTGACGAGGTAGCAGAAAACAGAAAAAAATAAATAAACAGCAAAACCCCAACCAATGTCGACAGGTTTTGAGGGCAGTTTTAGAAAATCACATCTTGTTGTTATATAGAAAATTTAAAATGAAAAATAAATAAAAAAAAAAAAAGAAACGTAAAATGCATAAAAATGTGGTGATAATATTCATTAAAAGCAACGAGATACTTTCTTTTAAAGGTAAGCGCAACAGGGAGACAAGAGATAAGTGCAACAGAGAAAAATATTGTAAGAATCCCGGGGTGTTCGGGATTTCCTAAATCCCGAAGCCCGGGATTTTTTAATTTTAAATCCCGGGGTTTTCGGGATTTTCCAAATCATAAATAAATAGTGGAAATTGTAATTTTTGTGTGCCTTGTTCATGCATTTTGACATTCTACATGCCCGAAGATCGCAAAGTGATGTTTAGTTGTTAAGCTCAACTTCTTCTAGAATATAGTTTATGGTATTTTTGGTTTTCCTTGAGTGGGGCTCTAGAAAATCAAATATTTTCTTGTATGTTGTCTAACAAAACTGAATTCAAATCCTCTTCAAATGAAACTGATTTTATCTCAGATGCGGATCTCGAACAAAATGAAAATATTTCGATTGCTAAAAGGCTAAAAGATAAGGTACTGTTTTTTACCAGTATGTACATTAAGTTCGTTTGTGACCAGGTCACTTCATTTGCTTTTCGGGTATCATAATTTTTCTGAAGGTTTTTGCATAAATAAAAATAATAGCGTCCATTTTTTTTTTTTTTTGAACATTTTCTCTCCTTGTGGTGGTTCAACGCACCTAAAGACGCAGATTTTGAGCTTAAAATGCCTTTACAACGTTAAACACAACATATAAGGCCCTACTAAACTATTCTCCAGGAAACCATCAAATTGAACACATCCGTCATATGAATTTTACTTTCAAAACAGACAAAACACGTTCTATTTGATTTAAAACCACCCTGATACACCTCGATCTTAAGAATTTTACTTTCCAAAACGGTGAAAACGTGCCTTAATTGCTCCTCTGATATAATCATCATATAATCATATGCCGAAGAGCTCGGAACATCATCGTAATGCAGTTACACTGTTACGGAAGCCAGCGAAAAAAATATTCTGGCATATCCTAGACTATGTTCTCTCAACTATGCACAAGTGCGACATTATTGAAATGATGGACGAATTTAACTCTCAAATGGGTGCCGACAATACGACTATAGAAAGAGAGAGAGAGTAATGGGCAGATATGCGTTAAAATGTTTAAAGGTAGCCAGCGAAAGAAATATTCTGGCATCTCCTAGACTATGTTCGTTCAACTAGCCACAAGTGCGACATTATTGAAATGATGGGCGAATTTAACGCTGAAATAGGTGCCGACAATACTACTGTAGAGAGAGAGTAATGGACAGATATGGGTTAAAACGTTTAAAGCTAAATGGTAGGTTCCGTCATCTTAGAATACATAAACTAACTTGGGTATCTTCGGACAACTTAACTGAGAATCAAATAGACCACTATTAATAAAGAGTAAACTATTGAATATTCTACCTTATGTTGTTTTCCACCTTATGACCACCTTATGTTGTTTTCCGCAAATAGCAACACTCGAAATCTTCAATTCTTTCAGCAGAGAATTACAAGGCCCGAAGTTAAAAAATATTATTATCAATGCACGAAAATATAATCTAGGCTTTAGAAATAACTCTCGAAAGAAGGAAAGCAAAAGCAACTCTAACATCTTACAATACATAAGGTAACTTGAGTAGCACCGGACAAAGTTTCCCAGAATCAGATAAACAACATCACTATTGGTAAGTGACCACCATCTGTTGATATCCACAATTAGGAATATTCTAGTGAGACGCAGTTTAAATTTTAAAGAAGATAATAATGGATAAATAATGAAGCAAAAGCTATGAACTCGAATATAACACGGGTGTTACTTACTTCCTCATCCTAGAATACTTGAGTAACTTGGGTAGCTCTGGAAAACGTTACCGAGAATGAGACAGACTAAATCACTATTAGTAGAAAGAGGAAAAGATCAATATTGGACCTGCAGAATAAACGAGGCTCTAATATTGTAAGTGATCACTACCTGCTAATTGCAAGCAGTAATTAGAATGAACATTTCAGCCATTATAAATACTCTGGAGACACGCGCTAGGTTTGATAGGTCCTGGCTAAAGAACACCAAAATCTTCAGTTCATTTAGCAGCGAATTAAGAGTATCAGTACGAAACAACACCACAGAGCATACAAGGCCCGTAGTTAAAAATATTATTAACAAAGCGACAGAGCATCATTTAGTCTATAGAAATAATGCACTAAATGAGAGAATAAGTGATGCTACGTGGAGGCTGATTGAGGAAATAAAATAAGCGAAGTCTGCTTTGAACTCGAGCAGAAAACGGTCTTATACAGTTAAATACCATAAGGCCTGATTCAGAAACATGAAACGAAAATAATTCTAAAATTTTTGTATGAAAAACACTCAAAAATTATTTAAAAACTGAGAGATTTTCATACAAACATTTTAAAATCCCTTTCGTGTTTCTGAATCAGGCCCACAATGCTCGGATCGTTAAGCTTGAACGATTCAACAGAAAATGTTATGCAGGATGCCGCTGAAACTCAACTCACTTGAGATCTATACATTGCAGTAAATAGGCTGCCCAATATGAGATCCACAAAAGAACTCGTAACTTCAGAAGCACAACAACTCAGCCTATGAGAAAAACTTTACTCGTCTATGTTAGCGACGCCAACTACCCCAAAGTTCCTTAACTGTTCATGTGCCTCCGAACCCAAATAAATCCTAGAAAAACAAAGCTATGTAAAGTAATAATATCGTTTCAAAATAAACTCCCTGGTTAAAGTAGACCGAACTATTAGCGTCCTCATACCCACGACAATTGAATTTTTCCTCCTGAACCAAACGAGTCTTAGAAGAACTTTTTCAACAACAGCAGTACCTATCTACTTAAACCCATTCAGGATTAACGAAACTATCCCTAATGAACTTAGATATGGTGTAATTGATTGTAACCAATCTTCCCAAAAAAGTCGACCTAACTGATTGAAAAGAGGAGAATCATAACCTTGCTGAGCATGATAAACAAGATCCAAAATTGTTAGAAAATCTGACATTGGCAATGCCAACAGTCTCAGTATAATTGTTGACATGTCAGTTGAATGATGGTGATTTAAAGCCTTCGAAAAGTACGATAAAGTTGTGGGTAATCACATCTACATTTTAATTGATTTCTTTTAAATTCTGTGTTATTTTTGTTTGTGCAAGTGGTAACTCTGACATTTGTCAGCTGTCACATATGTTTATTCCGATTATTAAACATGGAGAGCTTTACGAAAGAACAACGCGTTCTAGTTGTGAAACTTATTACAAAAATGTGGAATGTTATGCTCGTAAACTTTGAAAAATTTGCAGTCGAGAAAGTGCACCTAATGTGTCAACTAATCGAAGAGTGGTCAACAAATTTGAAGAACTGGGTCGGTTATGGAAAATAAAAATCCTGTGCGTCAACGTACCGGTAGCTCTCTTGAAAACATTGCTGCGAAAGTGTCGCCAAAAACATCAATTCGGCACTCAACAACTTCAAATTTCACGAAGCACTACGCAGCGAATTTAGACAAAAGACTCCACCTTCTTGCGTACAAAATTCAGTTTTCTCAGGAGCTGAAACCAGCAGACCATTGAAAGTCCCGGCAATTCGTTTAATAGGTATTGGAGCAAAGTGAAGTCCATTGCAATGAAGCGCATTTCCATCTGAATGGAAATGATCTCAAGAAATTCTGATATCAATGGGCTACGATCATGTCATTTTTCCTTGAAACCTGAAAAAAGTCCTAAGCTCAAATCCGTGATTCAACGCGTTATCGGTGAGATACAGCCACATCTCTGTGAAAAAGTCATGGAAAATTTCATGATAAGAATAATGGCATGTCATCAGAGCCGTGGGTTTTTTATAGGTGTTTTTATTTTAATATTAAAAAGGGGATTACAAGACATACAAGATTACATCCTCAACACTGCGAGTTGAAATCAGGAAATTGATATACAGTCCTTTTCAATCTGGTTAGCGAATATCTCTATTTTGGTTGCTCGTCAGCTGGTGGTGTTGGATTTGACAGCATTGAAAATAAACATCCTCTAAACACTGATCGGAAATTCATCATCCATAATAAGAAAATTGATAATCCACAGTCCTTCTTCTACCTTCTGTCCTTCTTGAAGAAGGAAATTCACAAAATTCAGGCACATTTAAGCAAAATTTTCATGGAAAAATTCGACAATAGAGGGCATATATGCCAGCAAAATCGTTACTCTCTCGTTTCTGTAATCGCGTTATTTATTAATTTTGGACTTCTGTTTAGGGAGTTATTTAAAGTCAAAGCGGTATGCCATCAAGCCCATAGTTTAGTTTAGTTTGGAAGGGGTTTGCACTATGTGCACTTCCACAAGGAGACCATAAGATCCATAGTGATTCCCTTCAAGAGTCCAATAGAAAAAAATAACGAATGCCTTGCTGATAGTGTCTTAGAGATAGCGAAAGGAGAAACAAAAAGAAGAATCCAAATCTGCATAAAGATGAAAAATTGGTTACAGATTTGAAGTCACTGTAGAATATCCTTTAAAAAGCCAGCCTATTCCCTTGATAAAATCTAGTATGTTACTCAATTTACAGCCAGCAACACTCCCAAGTTCATCTAGAAATCTGTCTCGGGCAGAATCCAAATCTGCATAAAGAGGAAAAAATTGGTTACGGATTTGAAGTCACTGCAGAATATCCTTTAAATAGCCAGCCTATTCATTTGATAAAATCTAGTATGTTACTCAATTTACAGCCAGCAACACTCCCAAATTCATATAGAAATCTGCACATAATGTACGCTACTGTCTCCAAATCCTCTACATCCCCACACACCCTACAAAAATCCTGTGTGCTATTATCCCATTTACCTATGAAGGCCCCAATTAAGCAGTTACTGGTTATCACTCCTACTAGAATTCTGAGACTACACCTATCCAACCCAATTAGTGTTTTGATTGCCTTTGCATCCAGTTTTGTTCAATGGGCCTTGGACACTTGTCAATTCGTCCTACTATTCCAGGATTGGTTGGAGGAGCCACGGAATTCTTTCAAATAAACAAGCCCATAACCATTCGTTTATAAAATGGTGAAATTTAACGCTGCATGAAAGAAATTCAGCCACTTTTATGCAAAAAGATATTTGAAAATGTCCACAAAAGAGTGCGAAGCCTTGGAGTCCATTTGACTAATGAAATATTCCACACATTAATCTATCCGTCAAACATTACACAGAGGATACAGATTCGTAGTAGCAACGGAATTTGTTGCCAGTCGAATGATTCGGTTGCACACATAGAAATTGTCGGTTCAATAGAAAATCATTTAATGAGGAAGAATTTCGGTTAAAGCAACTAAAATTTTGTAACTCCTTCTAAATTGTTGTAGCCAGAGCTGTAAAATTCGGTCACTAAGGCAGAATCATTAGATTGGCTACACATTCGGTTGTTACTACGAATCAGTTTTCTCTGTGTACAAGTTATAGTATCATTAATTTCTTGTCACACTGTCGCACCACACTCAGTGTGAAAGCACTCTGGTTGCTTGGAGTGTAATATAAACACCTTTATTTCTGCTTTGGAGATTGAAGGGAAATTCTTCATAAAACTACAGGGTTTTTTATTTTATGTCCACTACACGACAACATGAGCAGAGATTTTCATTTCCACATCGTTAGGTGGTAGGAGAGATTTTTTTTTTTTTGATATATAATTTGTGTTTTTTTGTTATGTTCCTGCGGAGCTGAGCTGTTTTGCAGCTGTGTGTTTTGGTGTGAGCTGGTAGCAAACAGAGTGTGAGTGTTTTTATATTGTTGTATGGGGAGTTAGAGAACAAAATCTCAGTGGTTAAATTTTATAGTTCAACACTCGTTAAACTATTTGTACACAATGTTGTAAGAGAACTAGTTGTAGTTGTAGTTTTGTTTGTTGCATTAACGTTTGTTGCTGCTTTTAGTGGTAGTTACTTCTTTTTTTGTTATCATTTAAACACGTACATTTTCACACACATCCAACACTTTTACCCAAAAACACACTAAATCTCCTTGACACATACACACGTTTCCGCTTTTCACAATTTCCATTGTGAATACGCCAGAGTGTGTGTGTAAGTGCGTCCTGTATATTTGCAACATTGTGTCCTGTTTTTATTTGTATGACATTTTAGTTGAAAAAGAAATACTTTCGCTGATATAAAAGATGGCACGTGTAACTATTAAAATCGTTTATAAGTTTGTTGCTGCTCTTGTCGCGTTCTTCATTGAGCGCAGCACAATGACTGGAAAATGTAACAAATTTAATTGGTTTTCTTTGCGTGCCTTCATTTATAGTTAAAGACTTAGTAGTAGTAGTAGTAGTTTGTGTGTGCAGGACTTTAAAAGGACCTTGTCGTTGGCATGAACACAGCATGTCAGTTGTCATTATGTTTATCTGGTCATTTGTGGGTTAATTTTTATTTCAATTACATGATTTATTTGTTGTTTACAATTGCCAGGCGTGTCAGTGTGTTTTTGACGCTCTATTTATTTTACAAAAAAAAAAACAGTTAAATTGTTAGCAACAGGACAAAGCAAGAAAATAATTATAATACATAGTAAATGTTCATTTAACATTTAGTTACAATCTACAAAATTTAAAAACCCTTAAAAATAATTAAGTTTTGATTAATAGTTTCAATCCATACCAACCATAAATTTGTTTTACTTCTATAATTAGAAATTTACTTATAAAAGGAAAGGTTTGTGTACAACTCTCCAAAATTCATTTTAAATGTTTTTATTTTTGTAGTTTCAGTAAGTACTAATAATTAAAATTCATATTGTAAATCACGTTTTTGTCATTTGTTAAGACTTCATTTAGATACGAGTGCAAAACTTTAAAACATAACCATGATGATAACTTTTTATTCTTTGTGTCATGTTTTTACAGCTTCTCTATCTCTTTACCCAACGTCCTACATAATTAATTGGCTACAAAACTGTATACATGTTTAGGACAACGTTTTGCAGAGAGTACGAAAAAGTAAAGCAGTAAAGCAACTAATTAAGTTTAAATTATAAAATTTATAAAAAAATATATAAAGTAAAAGGAAAGGAAATATAATAAAATTTAAAACCCCTCACTTTATGCAAGCAGTGGTTCTCAATTAGCTTATATTGGGTTAGGTTACACAAATGTCATAGCAGAATCATTTCATTGGTCCTTCGAACCAGTTCATAAATTGTTTAAAGTTTGGTTAAATGGAACTTAAAGTTTTACTTTTAATATAAATGAAATATTATTGGTCTTACTAACTCTTTAAAATATACACAATACAGTTATTTTTACTTAAGTTAAAGAAAATACGATCATCTTACAAGAAGCATTGAAATACGTTACTTAGGAACTGATCACGAATTTTTATCGAAGGACCAGTCAAATTTATTTGAATATTGAGAAGATCGTAAATGATTTTAGTAAAATGCTTTGTATTTTAAATGTTATTAAACTAATTTTAATAGGAAATACCGCTCTTAGTTTAGATGTATTGGGTGTATACTAGGGTATTCATTCGATTAATGATCGTTCGATTAATCGAATAATTTCTTACGAATAATTATTCGAACAATTTAAAAATGGCCATTTTCGAATAACGAATAATTCGAACAATTTTATGTAGAATAATCGAATAAAACGAATAAATGTTCATATATATATGAATTAATATTAATTAATAAATTTAAATATATATATTTAAATTTATTAAATTGCTTAAAATTTTTCATAATTTAAAATTTTAATAAATAATAATGACTCACAAAAATTGTATTGTTTCTGAAATTCGACAAATAACTAAAGACTTTGTCTTTACAGTGGGCTTTCGATCACTGTATATGAGTGTTCCGATAGCTCCTTCTATAAATATATAAATATTACTGCAAGAAGTTACAATTCTAAAAACAAATCTTTCAAAATTTTTAACTTAGGACTTGAACCAATGAAAATAAAAGGTACGGAATAAAATATTTGTTATTTAGCTGGCGAAATATTAGAAGAATCTCAATTAATAATCAAAATATTAACTTAGATTAAAGTGGAGTTGAATGTGATGGAGAATGTGATTTTGAAACGGCCGTCGAAAGTGGTATTGATGATGACATTTATAATGATTACATTGAAATAGATGAAGGCCATGATCTTAAAATATATTTATATAAGTGATGTTATTAACAGCGTACGTAAGTGTTGCATAATCTATATAAATATATAAATGTCTTTGTAAGTTTGTTTGTTGGTTTGTTTATTTGTTTGAGCATCACGCCTAAACGGCTGAACCGATTTTATTGAAATTTGGAACGTAGATAGATCCTTACTGCGAAGCGTCAATAGGCTATATACTTTTTATTTTACTACGACAGGGGTAGCGAAGCGCACCGGGTCAAGCTAGTATTTAATAAATCTGATGATAAACAGAAATATTGCAAACAAACGTTTTGTTGCAAGAAAAGCATGGAGTTCGTCTTATACATGATTTTGAACATCGTTGAACATCTTTAAACATCTTTGTCTAACATGGTAATAAACTTTTTGCGTATTTGTAAATGCGTCAATCATGCACTGCCTGACTTCAAAATAACCAAGTTCTTAATACGTTTATATTGTATTTGAATTCAGGATCATGTGCAACTAGCTCAAATTTTGTAAAGTATAGCTCCAAACGGAAACTAAAGGGTTTGCTAGTCAATTGTTTTGTAGATTGTTCGGGAGTTAATCTGATCAGAATATTTTTGTTGAAAATTTAATAATGGACTTTGTTTTCGAATGTTTTTTACCATTATCAATACTTGAATTATTAACAACGTTATTTTTTGTTTTTCTTTAACAATAAAATATTAAAAACCGAAATCAAAACTTCGTTCTTTACTTTTTTTAAAAAAAATGAAATTATTCGATTAATTCGATTAATTTTAAACGTGTGATCGAATTATTCGAACAAGTTAAAATCTCTTATTCGAATTATTCGTTTTATTCGAACAAGAGAAAAATCGAATAATTCGAATACCCTAGTGTATACATGGAGGATTTACAATAGATGGCGTATCTTTTGAACGAGTTTTTTGTTTTCAATAACTTATATGTCATATTAAAGGGTACATATCTGTTATTTATTCTCACTTAGTTATTGAAGATTATAGTGTAACCAATAAAATTTTTTTTTGCTTAGAAAATGTCGAATTTTGTGCCAACAAAGCGTCATATACGGGAAGTTTTACTTTACTTCTTTAATTTGAAAAAAGAGCCGCTGAAGCCCACCGATTGCTCACCAAAGCTTATGGAGACTGTGTTCCAACAGTTTCAACATGCGAGAGGTGGTGTGCACGGTTCAGAAGTGGTGATTTCGACATGGAAGACAAAGATCGTCAAGGCAGGCCAAAAAAGTTTGAAGACCAAGAATTCGAGGCATTGCTCCATTAATATTGTAGTCAAACTCAACAAGAGCTAGCTAAATCATTGGGAGCTACTCAAACAGCAATTTCAAAACGTTCAAATGCAGGGAAATTAGGTACCATATGAATTGAAGCAGAGACCTTGAATGACGATTTTGCATTTCCGAAATGATGTTTGTACGCTATAAAAGAAAATCATGTTTGCAACGAATCATTGCATGCGACGAAAAATTAATCTATTATGATAACCCGAAGCGTAAGAGAGCGTATGTGAAGCCAGATCAACCAGCCGAAACGGCAACAAATCCAAAAGGGTCCCATCAATTATGATCTACAGAAATCTGATCACAAGGAACCTGTACCGAACACAACTGATTCTTTTGAAGCGAGCATTGACTGAAAAACGACCAGAATATGCAATACCTGTTGAAAAGTATTTTGAATGAAGTGGTTGCGACGATTTACGGGATTAAGAGATGGTAAGTTTAACAAGGAAGTCAAAAATCGCCCAGGCCAGCCAAGAAAATGTGAAGACCAAGAATTGGAAGCATTACTTCATGAAGATTGTTGTAAAACGCAACAAAAGCTTGCAAAATTATTAGGCGGTACTCAGGCAGCTATTTCAAAACATTCCGAACAGCAGGATTCATCATAAAGCTGTTAAATTAGTTACCATACGAATTGAATTTATGCTTGAACGCTATAAAAGAAAATCAGTTTTGCACAGAATAATTTCTTGTGGTGTGAAGTCTTAGCAAACAGCCGAATCGACACCAAAGCCAAATATCCATGACGCTAATAAAATTCTCTGTATTTCGTGGGAGCGAAATGGTCCTATCTATTATGAGCTGCTGATCTGAGCAACAGATTCGTTTGAAGCGAGCTTTGACTGAAATGTGTCCAGAATATGCGGCCAGACATGAAACCGTATTAACGGTCGTCCACATGTTGCAATACCTCTTAAAAAGTATTCAGAATGAAGTGGTTGGGAAGTTTTGCCTCATCCGCTTTATAATCCAGACCTTGCCCCGTCCTACTAGAATTTGTTTCCATCGAAGCAGAACGCTCTCTCTCGGATACGATTCACTTCAGAGCAGAGTATCCGATATTGGCTTTATTCGTTCATGGCCTCAAAAGGTGAGCAGTTCTTTTATCTCGGAATCCATATGTTGCCAGAAAGATGGGAAAATTTCATAGCTAACAATAGCCAATACATTAAATAAATGTATATTGTACAAATGTTTCAAAATAAAAGCTAAAGATTTGAAAAATCCCGCATTTTTAAGTCATACAATCAGCAAAAAAATCTTCACTACTCTTCAATATTCCAGTACGTCTTATATCATTAAATTTAAAGAATTGCTCCCGAAAGTTGTCGAAAGTTTAACATATCAGGAATTCAATCCAAATGATGGAGTAGAACAACATTGGAATCAAATAAAAGAAAATCTCTTACAAACATGAGAGCAAATACTGTGACAAGACCCCAAGGGCAGAAAAGAGGGGATGAGCACCCAAAATTGGTCATTAATTGAAAACATCAAAACTTAGAAAACTCATTGAACTAGTAAACGAATATTCAATAAAGAATAAAGAAGTAAGCAATAAAAAGAGCTTGTAGGAGAGACAAAGGGATATTTGCCGATGAACTGTTTATGAGATAACTGGAATATTAACTGGTAAACATAAACCACCTGACCGCCCCATTAAATCAAAGGATAAAACTCTACTAACAAACGTAGATGAACAATTAATACGATGGAGTATGCTTCACCATTAGTTCAGCTTATCACCAGCCCTCCATCTCCGGATGAAATAGAAACCGCTATTAGAAAACTAAAAGACAACAAATCTCCAGGTTTTGACCGGATTCCACCTGAAATTAAAGTGATATTTCATCCACTTTTTGAACAAATGTGGTACAAAGAAAAATTACCAGGCTGCAACGTCGCCTGGAATCCTTATAAAAATACTAAAAAAGGGGACCTTTCGCAATGTAGGAATTATCGTGGAAACTCACTTCATTCTATAGCATCCAACATAATTAAAAGAATTCTCCTAAATAGAATAAATGATGTAAATGCAAGGAAATTGCGTAAGGAACAAGCTGGCTTCTGCTAAGAATTATAGCTAAACAAGTAGAAGAGTGGCAATGTAATCTGCATCTCACTTTGTAGATTATACTACCACATTTGACAGCATATTCCGTTGGAAAATATGGGACCTCATAAGACCTCAATATGATAACTTTCAATGCAGAGTCTTGCACAGTAACCGGTTCTCAGAACCATTTCTTCCAAAATCGGGTGTAAGACATGTATGCCTACTGCCTCCACAACTCTTTCTGATTGTTATAGACAATTTCCTTGAAAATACGGTTGCAGCTAATCGATGCGGTATCCAATGGAACTTAACCAGTCATCTCGAGGATTTATGCTACGCTGACGACATCTGTTCGGATGTGCAATCGAAACTTGATGACTTGGCTGTCCACTCAGCAAATGTTGGTCTTAAAATTAACCTGGGGAAAACAAAGGTGATTAAAACAACTCATTTGTCATCGGCCAGGAAAAGATTCTGTTACCTGGGAAGCATGGTATCATCAGAAGATAGCTTAATAGCAGACATCGAACATCGGATTGATAAAGCACACAGTGCGTTCTTTCAACTGCGAAATACTTAAATAAAACATCCTATCAGTTTTGCTTTATAGCTGCGAAACGTGACTGACAACAATAATACTGAACTGTAAACTACTAGGTTTTACAAATCGCTGCTTGCATTACATTTTGAAAATCTTGTGGCCAAACATCATAACCAACGACGAACTATATAGAAGATGCAACACTGAGCCTATCCCAATTATTATTAAAAGAAGAATGTGGAAATAGATCGGGCACACTCTTAGGAAGGCTTCAGAGGAAAAAAGCCGCCAAACCCTAGATTGGAATCATCAAGGCCAAAGGCCACATGGAAATCAAGCTTTCTTAAAGACATCGAAAACAGCGCAAGAAGTTGGAATGAAATAAAAGTACTTGCGAATGATTGAATATCTTGGAGAATTGTTGTAGAGTCCCAATGCTCCATATGGAATTAAGCGTACAGAAGAAGCAGAAGACTCTCGAGTTTATACAGTTTTTGAGAAAGAACTGGAAACCGATTTTTTGCAGCTGCAAATTTCATATCAGCTGTCCTATACAGAAAGCTTTTGACATACTCCAAGATACTCATATTTGTTGTCAAATGTCAGTACAGAAAAATCGATCTACATTTCTATATTGCAAGTTTTCAGATCCCTTGAAAACCTGCTAATTTTGTCCCGCCCACATTTCACAAATATCATTTCAATTAATTGGATTTCATGCATTTGTACGAGTACGAAGTTCCACATGGAAATCAAGCTTTCTTAAAGACATCGATAACAGCGCAAGAAGCTGGAACGAAATAAAAGTACTTGCGAATAATTGAATATCTTGGAGAAATTTTGTAGAGGCCCTATGCGCTCCACAGGTAGTTTAGCGGACATAAGAAGAAGACTCCCGAATTTATACAGTTTTTGCGAACGAACTGAAAATCATTTCAGATCAGCTGTCATATATAAAAAGCTTTTGACTACCCCAAATTACTCATATTTGTTGTCAAATGTCAGTACAGAAAAATATATTACATTTATATATTTCATGTTTTCAGTTCCCTTGTTAACCTGCTAATTTTGTCCTGCTCACATTTCTCACAAATATCATGAACAATTCTCGGAGTGTAAGGTTTTCATATCATTAAGAACATGATCAATGAGAAGTGTCTGATCATTTCAATTAATTGGATATCATGCATTTGTACGAGTACGAGGTTCCACATGGAAAAGAAGCTTGCTTAAAGACATCGAAAACAGCGCAAGAAGTTGGATTGAAATAAAAGTACTTGCGAATGATCGAATATCTTGGATAAATTTTGTAGAGGTCATATGCTCCACAGGTAGTTTAGTGGACAGAAAAACTAGAAGACTTCCGAGTTTATATAGTTTTTACGAACGAACTGGAAATCGATTTTTTGCAGCTGAAATTTTCAGATCAGCTGTCCTATACAGAAAGCTTTTGATATAGCCCAAATTACTCTTATTTGTGGTCAAACGTCAGTACAGAAAAATCTATCTACATTTCTTTATTGCAAGTTTTCAGTTCCCTTGAAAACCTGCTAATTTTGTCTTGCACACATTTCACCAATATCATGAGCAATTCTGGGAGTGTAAGATTTTCATATGGAAATGATCATGACCTTTAAGAACATGATCAATGAGAAGTTACTGATCATTTCAATTAATTGGATATCAAGCATTTGTGAAGTACAAGGATTTCAGTACATTTTATTGCTATTTTATTTAAAAGTGTGTAGTACCCTTTGAGATTCTCTGTTTGCTAAATCACAAACTTATTTTATAATTTTAGTAAATGTTTGCTATAATAGTTAAGTCCAGCAACTAGGACACCTACAGCAGAAAAGAAAAAGTGAAAAACTATGCGAGAGTTATATTACAGAAACTTTTGCCAAGCAAACAGTGAGGTCTATCTCACAGAAAAAATATATAAAAAGAAAAACTTTAGCTCATGATAATATAAAGTGAATAATTTCGTATAAATTAGTTGTTTAAATAATTTAAACGTTTTACACTTCATATAAATTCACTTTAGCAAACACACATTGGAGACTTGGAATAGATGAACAGGCCTTAGACAAGTTCTGTAGGTGGTTTATGGAAAACATTAAGGAGAAGTATGATGTCTGGGTGTTTTTTTTTTCTACTAAGAAAATTAACAGCAGCACGCATTTAACAAATTTATTTTAATTGAGCGTGTTGAAAATTTTAAATGAACACACATTGTTTAAGTTAAGTTTTATTTTATTTTTATAAAAAAAAATTCTTTTAAAGATAATTTCGCGTATATTTAAATTAAAGTTATGTTCGTTGCTGTTTTTTGCCAAAAGGATATGAGAGGTTATTACTTTGGCAAGGAATGATAATGCTTAGACAGTGGCACGTTTAAAAAAAAGAAAAACTAGAAGAAAGTGAAACAGTTTGTAAGAGTAAAATGTTTCAGTATAACTTGTTTCAGAGAACTTCTAGGCATGATTGTGAAGTTGTGGGGGGGTGATAAATATTCTGTTGAATATTACAAAGTTTAACTTAATGCCTAAGGGTTGCATTTTGCCATACTAATTTTATTTAATTGCAAAAATTTTCTATAGTTGTTCTGGTATGCAAAATCATAGTCATCATCATCATCCTCATCATGCTCACCATCATCACCAACATCAATGTTCATGGTTATTTTCTTTCAGGGCTTTAGAAACAGGGTGGTTTTAGTTTTGTATTTTTTTTTCTCTTGATTTTGGGTCAATGAATTTTGTTCATATTTATAATATAATTGAAGTTTTTTCTTCTTTTTTGGGCAGCTACAATTGTAGTCTATATTCATAGTTATTTCGGTATTAATTGTCATAATGATATGCCTGGTAACTATAAAATTATATACATACTTTTGTAGTTTTATAATAAATATTATGAGCCTGAGAAGTTGAAGATGAGCAAGACATTTATCTAAATAAGTGTAATGAAGCGAATTTCTTAAATATTTAACAATGTTTATAAATGTTAATGTATAGATGTTGTATTATCAAATAGTTTTGTAAAGCAATATAAACTTTTAGAGACTTTTTTATAGCAAATTTGCTAAAGTTTTAAATTTACTTTGATTTAAACAAAAGAAGTTTGATATCATACCAGGAGGTTTGATGTGAGAGAGAATAAAACCAAACTAATTTAGTTTTCACTTGATAGTAGCTAAAGTAGGACTTTTTATACCCTTCTCCTTCGTGAGACGGGTAGGATATAAAAAGTCATTCCGTTTGTAATTTTCACAATATAATTTTCCGACCCTATAAAGTATATATATTCTAGATCCTTATAGATAGCGGAATCGAGTAAGGCATGTCCGTCTGTTGAAATCAACTTTCCGAAGCCCCCAAATAACTTACATACACGATTCATACATCAATATCTCCGGAATTCTTCCGGCTCGGTTGCTATTTAAAATCGAGAAAATCGGTCCACAAATGTCTGAGATATAAGGAAAAAACCAGGACAACCTCTATTTTTGACCTATTTTTTACCAATATCTGGATTAATAAGTCATTAATATATATAATATGGATATCTAATGATAGATATTTCAAAGACCATAGTAAGTAGGACCCGCAATGGGTCAAAATCGGTAAAAATATTTTTTAAACCGAATTTTTTTTCACCAAAAGGGTTTTCTTCGCTAAATATTAAAAATAAAAATTGGAAAAACCAAAAAAAAAATAAATTAAAAAAAAATTTTTTTTTTCAAAAAATATTTAAAATTTTTATTTTGAAGTACAATTTGGTGAAGGGTATATAAGATTCGGCACAGCCCAATATAGCTCTCTAACTTGTTTAAATAAAATTCGTTCAGATATTAAGTCAAGTTCCCTTGCTATATGCAAGATTACCCTTGCTATATGCAAGATGGCTGTTCAGCGGACACTATATGAATCTGCACAGAGCAGGTGGACCAATGAGTCTTCCTGTGTTACAACGAGGTCTACTTGGCCCGTATATGATGCCAGCAGGACGAATCTACTTATGGAATTTCGTCGTGAGCAAATAAGGCTAATTGTCTCCTTCATTACAGGACACTGTATAATTGGGACACATGCTAGGAGATTGGGCCTACGGTATAATGACTACTGTAGGAGCTGCCATAATGAAGAAGAGGATGAGACGGTGTCACACCTATTCTGTCAATGCCCGGCTCTGATAAATCTGAGGGAACGCATCTTCGGAACCCCATTCCTATCATGCTTAGATGAGCTATCGAGGATAAGTCTTAGACGAATCTACTCTTTCATCAGAGAATCTGGTTGGTTTAGCCTGGAAACAGCGGACGTATAATTAATACCAAGATGTTTACCCCTTGGGTATCACAATGGGATCAGTTTTGAATGGACCCAAGTGAGCTGCTTGAAGAGTAGCTACCCATGGAACCTAACCTAACCTTAAGTCAAGTTTCATGCAACCAACTATAGTTTGACATCATAAAAAAAATTGTCAACAACAAGCAACTGTTTTAAGTATGGTACAACGCAAATAAGTTTGAGTTGAATCAGAACAATCATCATGCATCATTTCTGTATCCACGGAGTCAAATCGCAGTTGAAATGCATAAATTGACACTGACAAGTCGGCTAATAATAATATTACTGAACATTGTGCTAAAATTATCGTTTGTTTGATGCGTTGCATGACATAGTAAGTCATCCTGCAGAAACCAAAGATCGAAAAAGTTGATATCTTCAAAAAATCAGTTATTATGACTGCTTATCACTAACATCATTGATAAGAGGAATTTATTATTTAATTTAATCATCAACACAGTTCAAATATTCTATTTAGTTTGATGCAACCAAAAGAAGTTTGACATCATACCAAAGAGTATGAGTTTCTAAAGGCAAATGCTACTCCTTTAACATTAATTTGAGTTAAAGGAGTCAACTCAATTCCCATAGAACTTCTGGCCGTTTCTAGCTTCATCTCACGAATGACTAGGACCATTAAGGGCAGCATCATTTCTGTATCTATCGTCTGTAAAACGGGGTCAAATCTCAGTGCAGATGCATCAATTGATATTGTCAAGGCGTCTAATAATAAGATTACTTAACTTAGTGCGTACATTATCGTTTGTTTGATGAGCTACAAAACATAGTAAGTCATCCTGCTGATACAAAAGATCGACAAAGTTCATATGTTCAAATACAGCTCGAAAAAAATAGTTATTATGACTCCTTATCACTCACATCATTGCTAGATGAATTTCATAGCTATTTTAATCCTTAAATCAGTTAAAATGTTCTATTTAGTTTGATGCAACCTAAAGAAGTTTGACATCATACCAAAGAGTATGATTTGAGACAAAACAACTAAATAAAAATCGTTTAAATTTTAAATAAAGTTTGATGCAACTAAAAGAAGTTTGACATCGCCACAAGAAGTTTAATTGCAACTGCAACAAACTAGTTTAGATACAACATCAACATAAATGAGAATCAGAGATTTACAATTTTTCAGAATTCTGAATGTGAAAGGTTTTTCCTAAACATCTGTAGAAGAACAAATTTCTTTTGATGGTTTCTGGCTGTATTCCACCAATAGCTAGAACGATGAAGGGCAGCATAGTTGCGAGTTTATCAACATACAACAATGATTTATATTAGATCGATAGACAAAATTCTTATCTTCAATTTCAGGCTCAAATATTTGGTTTAAATTATAGCTCGTGAGCTTCCAATTGATGTTCCCAAAATGGCTAATAATATGATTACTGAATTTAGTATGCAAAATATCAATTGTTTTAAGAGCTACGTGATATCCTGCTGAAACCAAAAATCGACATAATTCATATCTCCAATTTCAGCCTGAAAATTTGATAATTAATGCTGCTTATATCATTGCTTATACGAATTAATTAGCTTTTTTCAATATCAAGTCTAATTCAGACTGTCTACTGTGCCTTAAAGGCGCCTACTCTAAAAGCAATTTTAAACAATTTCATATTTTCAAGGCCACACCACAATTTCTATTTTAAAGATCTAGCAAATTAGCTCACTTTCTATAAATGAAATTGCAAAAAATATATATTTAATTACTGCATCTTTATACTTATAAGTCAGCACTAAATATATTCGTATTTAATATTAGCCAGAGCAAAAGGCAAAAAACCACAATCACTTCATTGTTATTCAAACGTGAGCTTTAAATACAATTGTGCATATTTAGTTTTTTTTGCAAGTAATTCCACTAATAAATTTCAAATTTGTGTATGTCATCACAAATATTTATATGTTCACGAGACTAACCTTTACATATTAATTAATTTAGCTGCTAAATATGCAGACAATTGAAATACAGATTTTGGTTGCTAATAAGTTAAACGATTAATTTAAACAAATTATTTACAAAATACAAAGTACAATGAGTGATAAAATAAAACAAACTTTTAATACATGTAGAAATGCTACTGTATATGAAAATTATTTGCAATATTGTGATTGTTTTAGATTTCGAGATTTAAAATAATATTTAGATTCATTAATATCTATTATCGAACGAACATTTTAGAGTAATCTCTTGAATAGCTTCTTAGATATATAATTGTTTCATTAAATCATAGCCTGTGGACTTTCTTAGTTTCATATTGTCCTTTATAATTTTCTAAACATCTTCTGGGCTATTTCAGAATCTGATACTGTATAAATATATAGTTGCTCTAATACAACCTGAAGCATGGGTATTTAGTTGAAACACTGACTTAAATATTCAGCGAATATAAAGGCTTTGCACTTTATGCCCAGGTGCCTTCAGATCTTTGCAAAGAGAGAGTTAATTAATCGAGAACTGTGTTTGGCGTTGTAATCAGTGATTAGAACGCCAAACACTAATCACCACAAGACGATCACCTACTTAAACATTTTTTAACGAAAATCTATTGAAAATTTGATATGATAAGATCGTCCAAAGCTACGGTCAAATTGGGAGTGAATATAAATCTTAGGGAAAAACCGACACAGACCACGTCTATCAGCTCAAACATTTAAAAAACGAACTCTGTCCACTATTAGATACAAATGTTTCGACAAAACATTGTGAAGAGTACTAAGTTAGAGTGGCAAGGAAAAAATCTCTTACTTTAAAAGAGAAGCCTTGATTTTCTAAACCTAGTACGAAACTTCAGGGATCTTATGAGCAAAAACATTGACTTCTACTTATTGGCATAACATTATATCTGGTGAATAAAATAAATTCAAAATGTTTAGCAAAGTCGGTTCTTATAAAGACCATGATTTTCAAAATAAATGTGATTAATTTGCAAAAGTTGGTCTTGCAACAATTTTTGCAACAAATTTTGAACTCTAATATGGGCTTAAGACACAATTAGTTTTATTTTAAACAAACATATTTCACTATAATGCACCCTGGAACATTGAAATGTGAGTTTCTATGGAAAACAGGCATCTATCATTAGGCATTATTTTTTGAGGAAAAAAAGATCACTCATATAAAGGCTAAGCTTGATAAATACTATGGGAACAGTGCACCATCAATTTCAATGGTAAAAAGTGGTTTACTGAATTTCGTTGTGGCCGTACAAATGCGGGTGTTGAGAGCTCTGGGGTATATACACCCGAAATAATTGAAAAAAGAATATACACATGGGAACAGTGCACCATCAATTTCAATGGTAAAAAAGTGGTTTACTGAATTTCGTTGTGGCCGTACAAATGCGGGTGTTGAGAGCTCTAGGCTATATACACCCGAAATAATTGAAAAAAGAATATACACCCGAAATATGATGTTGACCGATCGGAGATTGAAAGTGCGAAAGATTGTGAAAGCAATAGGCATCTCACATGGTTCAGTAGTTTCAATTTTGAATGATCACTTGGGTATGAGAAAGCTTTCCGCAAAATAACTGGCGCATTTGCTCACAATCGGTTGTCCAATAGAATTAGAATGAATTAGGCTACGAAATGTTCCCTCTTCCGCCCTATTCTCTGAATTTAGCGCCGACTGACTATTTCTTATTTCCAAACCTAAAGAAACGTCTCGGCGGCTGGATATTTGACTCCTACGATGAAATAATCTCACAAAAAATAAATTTTTTTATGACCTCGACAAATCTTATTTTTTGGAAGGGATAAACAAATTGGACAAATGTTGGACAAAGTGCATAGGGCTCAAAGGAGACTACATATGTTGAAAACTAAAATTATTTTTTATCAAACAACCTGTGTTTCATTCAAAAAGACACGAACTTTTGAAATTTATTTATAATACGAAGAATCTTAAGAGTCGTATACTGTGGTACTTTTTCACACATTTTTTGGAAAAATTAAAACAAAATTTTGGTGATAATCTGAATTAAAAATTAAAAAAAATGTAAGTACTTTGAAATTAAGATTGAAAATATTTTTGGTATATTTTTTTTAATTTAAAAATTTCTGGTAAGAAATATTTTTCCCGATTTTTACTGATTGTAGGACTATATTGGCAATATTAATATGTATTGGCTTAGTAATCGAGATATAGATAAACAAGTAAGAGAGTTTTATTCGGTTTTTTTTTTCAAAATGGATTTTTTGATTTTTTTCGAATTTTTTTTAAATTTACAAACGGAATGACAAATTAAACAGTGGTTGACAAAACAATGGAAACTTTTCCAAATATTCCTTATGTAGCCCAAAATTTGAAATATTTTTTTAAAATAAAAAAATTTTTTTTAGTATTTTACTTGTATAGTTTTATTTATATAAATTAACTGAAAAACAAACAACACAATTAATTATATTCTTAAAAAAGGGAACAAAATTAAAAATATTCACTATTTCGCTACTGACAAAACAATGGAAACTTTTAAACTTCTGCAAGAAAGAAGTGTAAAACGAAAATAATATTTAGAAGAACGATGTAAAAAGCATCCTGTTTACAGTTATTTTATTTTATTTTTAAATTCTGGTAATTTTTCACAATTTCTTTTTCGCATAATTGCTTTTTTTCAAAGTTAACGAAAATGGCTAAAGTTAAGATTTGTGAAGACATAAAAAATAAAATAATTAACGATTTTAAAGCTGGTTTAAAACAAAAAAGTATCTGTGACAAATATTCAATAAATAAATCAGCAGTTTCAAAAATTGTAAAGAAATTTCGTGAGACTGGTTCTGTAAAAACTCAACATTTAGGTGGAAGACCTCGTAAGACTACTCCTAGACAAGATAATTTAATAGCGAGAGAGTTCAAGAAATTCCCAAAAATAACTCCTTGAGAGGTTAATAGCCTAAAATTAGAAATAAGTACCCGAATAGTTAGTCGCAGGGCAAATGAGGCTGGTCTTGGTTGCTATCGTCCTGTGGAAAAACCACTCATTTCTAAAAAGAACCGTTCTGCTCGTCTACAATTTGCCAGGGATCATTTAAACTTGTCGAGGACAGAGGACAGATACTGTCCTCTTTTCCGACGAATCCAAATACAATTTAAGAGGCAGTGATGGGAGAACATTTGTAAGACGACCAAAGGGAAAAAGATTAAATCCAAAGTACACAAATAAGACTGCAAAGTTTGGAGGTGGCAATATTATGGTATGGGGATGTTTTTCAGGGCAAGGTATGGGCCCAATTCATATTATAAAAGATACCATGACAGGTATAGGATACAGAACAATATTAAATGATGTTATGTTGAGGAAAATATGCCCCTAGTTTGGAGATTCCAACACGACAACGATCCGAAACACACCTCTAGGGTTGTAACCGAGTGGTTACAATCCAACGAGGTATGTGTTTTGAAGTGGCCTGCCCAATCGCCAGATCTCAATCCCATAGAAAATCTATATGAAATTGTAGATCGTAAAATAAGGACCCAAAATTACACCAGGAAGGAAGATTTATCGGAGGCGGTTATAAGGGAATGGCAAAATATTTCAAAGGAGACCATTGACTCTTTAATTGGTTCAATGCATCATCGATGTGTAGCAGTTATAAAAAATAAGGGATACCCAACAAAATATTGAGTTATTACAAAGTTTAGACCATATTTGTTAAAATAATACATAAGTTTCCATTGTTTTGTCAATGCCGTAATAAAGAAATCTTTTAATTTTGTTTTCTGATTTTTAGAATTTAATTAATAATGTCATTTGTTTTTTGTTAAATTAAGTTAACAAAAGTATACAAATAAAATACTACAAAAATGTTAAAATTTTTTAAAAAATTATTTCAGATTTTAGGCCACAAATGAAATATTTGGAAAAGTTTCCATTGTTTTGTCACTGTATACCCTTGTCACTCATGGTGATGGGTATAAAAACAAGTAAGAGAGCTATATTCGGCTGTGCCTTCATCAAATTATACTTAATAAAAATTGTTTATATTTAAAAAAATTACAAATTTTAAGTTATTAGTGAAAAAATGTTTTTGGCACAAAATTTTTGGAAATTTTTTTTTTATTTTTTAATTTAAAAAAAAAATGTTGCAAAATTTTTTTTGTGGACCCATTGACCCATTGTAGGTCGGACTTTTATGGCAGTTGTCGGTCTTTGAAGTATCTATCATTAGATATCCATATTGACTATATTAATGATTTAGTAATCCAGATATAGATAGATATATGTCAAAAATCGAGATTGTCCCGTTTTTTTTTTCTTATATCTCAGCCATTTGTGGGCCGATTTTCACGATTTTAAATAGAAACCGAACTGGGACTATAGCGGAAATATTGAGGTAGGAATCATGTATGTAAGTTATTTTAAGACTACGAAAAGTTGATTTCAACATACAGATGGCAAGATGGACATGACTATATCGACTGCGCTATCTCTAACGGTACAGAATAATATACTTCGTGGGGTCACAAATGAAAAATATAGAAATGACAAACTTATAAATATCCTTGCCACGTGAAGGGTATAAAAATTTTTATTTGTATTGTTAGACACTGTATAGAAGCATTTCCAAACAATCTATAGTTAGCTACTCTTAAATCAATAATTATCGATAAATTTACCTTGTTTTTCTTAATGTTGAGATCGTTGTTTACAAAATTAATCCAATACCATTTCTATATGTCTGGGTGGTTTTTGTTATGTTGCTCCCAAATAAATAGTAGTTCCAATTTGTATGTTAATCCCTTTTAATATGCAGTTGCTTTGTTTGGATATGGTTGTTGTTGTTGTTGTGTTTTATATATATTATTGGATTTCTTAAGAATTTCTTAAGAATGTGTTGTGGACTTAGAAAACAACAACAATTATAGAAAACACACAGACAGAACTAACACTTTTTTATTCATGTGATTATTTCTTATTAGAAATTCTTTACTAATTTTAGCACTTTACTTATTTGGTATTAAATTTTCAAAATACATTGTATGTATTTACAACAAACACTTTTTAAACTATTTTACATTAATTTGATTTGATTTAATTTAAATTATGAGTGGTTGAACTGGTATTTGATTTCGTTGTTGTCGGTTATTGTTGAATGTGTTAAAAGACAAGACAAACATTAAACGCCCACACGTTACGAAAGGGGAGAGTTAAAGGAATACGGAAGAATTATTGTTTAACCAACTTTTATTTATTTAATTAGAAGGTTTTTTTTAATAAATTCTGATTATTTAAAACACTTGTGTTTAATAAATTTAAAACACCCTTAGCTTTTTATTTAATAAAATCAGCTAGTAAGTATAATTTTTATTTTCTAAAGCAGACAGGCGCCTCACTGGCACGTCCGTCTGTCTGTGGGTTAAGCAATAATGAACATCTAAAAACCGGCTTTTGTTGCAATAATTTCAATGCTTTTCATTTTTTTTTTATTAAAATTATTATTAAACACTTTTCTTTTAATTCTATTTGTTAATCAATTGCAATAAATTTTTATTTTAATTAAAACTCTTTTTTTTTGCCCAAAAATATTCTTGGATTTTTTCTTCTTTTATTTTTTTTTTATTTTGCTTTGTTTTCTTTGTGTTGCTTTAATGCTGCTTCTTAAAATTTTCACATGTAAACAAATCGATTTTTTGTTGTTATTTAAACCGTATTTAAAGAGCGTAGACGAGAAAAGACATAAAAACAACAAAACACTCGCACACACACTTTATGGACAACGAATTTAAAAACGAAAACGTACTGTCAAAAACCCAAAGACAAACATTTACACACCAAACGAAGAAGAGGCGTAAAAACGCTCGAACAAACAGACTTTACTTAAACTCTCTTCCCATTAAATACAGGGGGAGATAAGAATACTACACTAAACTTTTAAATTGGATTTTTTTTCAGCAGCTTCTTCTTGTTTTTTAAGCAAATGGTTTTTTTACCGTCACAAAAAAAAACGTCTAATCAGCCGCGTTTTAATACTTTGTATTACTGCTATTAAACACTTCCCACTTTATAAATTTTATTATCAGGCTTTAGTATTCCACTGAAATTTTATATTTCTTTAATAATTTTCTATAATTTCTTTAATTTTTTTGCCTTAATTTTAGTTGGTCTCGTATTATCACTTTAACTCACGTTCTTTCTATCCGCGTTAAAACTGTCAAACTGATTTACTTTTGTGTGTGTGTTGTTATATTTTTTCCATCCTCGTATTATTTCTTATATTTTTCATTCTCTCTTTCTTGTTTGTATTTGTTTATGTTGGTAGAGTTTAGTTGTTTGCTAGTGAGTTGCTAAAGCAGAGTTTAGTTAATGGTGTGATAGAAAGAGACAGCTATAGTCAAATGGATGATAGTGAGAGTTTACTGACTGATTATTGCATAAAGTGGTTGTTTTGTTGTTGTATGCCAGCAATGATTCTCAAACTGTAGACAGTGTTGTGGAGTTTATAAAATAAGAAAACAAATAAGCGTTTTTATGCGTAAATTAAATGCTTTTAAAATAAAGATTGTAATAAATTAAGAAATGTTTCACAGAAGTGACACAAAAGTGAGGAAAAAAATATGTAGCAATTCTGTTTTTTTTGTAATCCATAGGGTAAAAAAATACTTATAGTTTTTGTCGATCACCATGTTCACTGAATTAATTTACAATTTCAAAACATCATCAATATGTTCTTTAGAAACTTCGAACTAATTTTAAAATTATTTATTTTGTTTGTAATATATGAGTTTTAGCTTTTAAAGAAAAAAAGTTTTGAAAATAGCCTTTGTCATTGCAAGGCATCAAATTGATTAAAATTCTGCCATTTTCAACAATGAATAGGAAAAATGGGAAAAGGGGAAAAAACTCCAGGGAATTTTTTATTCGTAATTCAAATAGTAATTCTTATGTATGCTAGTTTCAATGTGTATTCCTAAAAATCTTTTTATTTTGAACACAGATATTGAAAGAAACAAATTTTCCTTAAACAAATAATATTGTTACGAAATTGTACTTGTATTCAAATATAACGATTTTAAGGGCTGATTTAAAAGTAGCATAATGCTTTCAAATAACAGTGCTGTAATAGCAAACTGTAACATATCTGTGGGCATTATTAAATAAAAGCTTTCTGTTGATTTGATCGTAAGTTGGCAACGCGTTATAAAGTACATTATAAAGTGTGTCTGTATTTCTGCGAATTTATAAACGTGTATAAACAAACATTGAGTGACTATTTAATTCTGTGGTTGTTGTACATTTTAAATAAATAAAGAGTTACAATTTTAAACTACTAAACGGCTTTTATTTGCAATCAAAAGTATCCGGTTTATTTAAAGGTAATAAACCAAACGTTTTGAAAAGGTTAAAACGTAACAATATTAGGTAAATTCTCAGCGAGTTGTTTAGTTTTCCCTAATTTATTTGACACGTATAAAACATAAGGTAGACATGTTATATAGAGGATTTTGTCTACTTTTCAAAACTGTATATAAATTTTGACAATTAAAAAATTCATGGAATACTTTTTTGAAAAATATGAAAAAAATGCTTTTTATTGAATTTTGCATTGATACAAATTTTTCAAATTGAAATAAAATTTTTATTTATGAATATTTTTTAATGAACTTTCACGGTTATGTAGATTTTTCTATTTAAAATGGAAAAATAAAAACAAATTTTGAAATTTGTTATCAAGTATCCCGCAATTCCCAAAAAAATCTTGAAAAATGGGATTTTTTTGTTTTTTGGCTATAATATCCACAATAGGGGCGGGGTTATCGGAACCCTTTACAAGATAATTAAGAACTTATTGGGCCATCTAAAATATGTTACTATATTTTGATATCGAGTACGCGATTTGAGAATTTTTGCCCTAAAGTTGAATTTTAATTAAAAAAAATAAGCATTTTTTTAATGGACCTGATCCCGTCGGTATCACAAATTATAAATGTTTTTTTCATTTAAAATATTTGGCGTAAAGTTAGCTTTTCAAAAAGAACAAATTCATTATACATCCTCTTAGAAAATTTTTAGATAACTTAAAAAGAATAAAAGTACTTTTTTCCCAAAAAAATTGCGAAAAATCGCATTTTTTAATTTTTTTATATTCAAATGCATGTAACTTTGGACTTAGGCATGATTTTTAAACACTTCTTTCTTTATTTGATATATAGATCTATTGTTAATCCTATAAAAGAAAAATGGATAAAATCGGAGAACCGCGGTCACCAAAAAACTGGTGTAGGGTGGGTAAAAATGTGAATGTCTCCTAAGCTATAAGAGATAATTGATAGCTACGACGAGGTTTTATGTAGTGTAATTTTGGAGATTTTGTATGTGTAATTTTTTTTAAATTGGAACACAAACGAAAAAATAGGATCATTTTAAAAATTGAATATACCCGATGTTTCCTACTTTGGGAACCCCTGGTCCCGCTCCTGGTGGGGTCATGACGTCCCAATTCAAAACTTAAACTCGACTACACTTCCTCTTTGCGTATGTGAAATTTCATTCAAATCGGCGTAAGGGTTTAGAAGTTACAGATTTATTTCCCTTATTTTTTATTCTCATACCCTGTGCGCCGTAAAATTCCACTTCTTGCTTTGTCAAGTTTCTTTCATTTATCAAATAAATGTGAAATTTCCCAAGATCTTTTCATATGGCAACACTATTTACAAGTAAGGTTTAAAACTAAAATACAAGTCAAGACACAAACCGTCAGTTAATCATAACAACAATCCCACAACTTTATCTACACTGATCTCTACACTAGCAAAGTCAACAACCTGAACCAGCGGTTAAAAAAAAACTAAACGGTTAAATTCAACAGCAAGCACGGTTTAACAAATTTAGCTCTTTTTATGAAAATTATAATTAATAAATGTCAATTTTACCAGCTTTATAATTAGTTATTTAAATTGTTTATATAAATTTCATTTTTAACATTAAACTCACCTGTTTACATGTTTTGATTGTATTATACGCTTATTTATGTATTTGTTATTTCAAATAACACAATTTACCTGTAAAATAAACAAAAACATAAACATAATTAGCATATTTATTGCATCATATTTATAGCACTTTATTGTTATGATTTCTAAACAAAATATGAAACAAAAAAAAACTTTCAAATAAAAATCCTGGCCTGCCAAGGCATTCATTGTTTTTGTGTGTTTTGTTTTTTATGCAGCCTTCTTTTGCCTTAAATGAAAATTGACAGTTGTGTATTAAAATTAAACTGTCATTAATGGGCCTGCCAAAAACACAAAAATGAAGAAAGATGCATGAAACAGAAATCTAAAAATCCCCAAGGCATAATACTGTCAGACAATTTGGTATATTTTTTTGTTGTTTTTTTTTCCTTCTTTTTATTTTGGGGTTTTTATTTGGCTGTGTTTTTATTTTTGTATTCCTTTTATATTTGACAACAAAAATAAAATAATAACAAGAAGGCTTAACAACAACAGATGCAAAGACACAATAGGAAAAGAAAATGGCAAAAAAATATTTGAGAGACATAAAGAGTATGAATGTGAATAGGAGAGCAAAACCAAAGACCATTTTGAAAAGGTTAAATTGCGCAAGTGCTGTATACAAAAAATCGAAATATTTTTTGATTTTTTTTTAATTCCTGCTAGTATTGTAGCATTATTTCATTTCATTTATGAATTCTGCTTTTCCAAATACTTTGAGGGAATTTCGTCCTGTGTGTGTAATTTTCTTTTTTTTTACGAGAAAAAAAACAACACGTGCAACATATAGACGAGGGCAGCCGGAAAAGTATTTATAATATGTATCTAAGAGTTACTAATACACCGTGGGATAGTATCAAAATAAATGTTTTAACAAAAAAATTGTATGTATTGAGTTATAAAATATTTATTTTGATAGATATTCCACTCACATCCCACTAAGAGACCAAAAAGCTCTTAAAGGAATAAGCTTTCTTTTGAGCAAAAAAAAATATTTTTTAAAAGGCCCCCTTTGCAAAAAAAATTCGATTTTGCCAAAACAAAAATCAAAAGTTGTATATCTTGAGTTACAAAACATTTATTTTGCTATATATCCCACTCGCATCCCTCTGAGCGACCAAATAGGTCTTATAGGAATAGAACCAAACTTTCATTTGAGCAAAAAAATTTAAAAAGGTCCCATTTCGGTAAAAAAAAGTTAGATTTTGCAAAAAAAATTCAAAAATTTCATGTTTTGAGTTACAAAACATTTATTTTTGTAGATATCGAACTCGCATCCCACTACGAGACCAAATATGTCTTAAAGGAAAATATCTAAGCTTTATTTTAAGAGAGAAAAAAAGGGCCCATTTTAAAAAAAAGTCAAAAAAGTTTTTGATTTCGGAAAAAAATAAAAATTTTTTTTTTAATATTTTTTTTCGAAAGAGAGATATCTATCTAAACTATTTGGGACATATTTTGCTAAGAACAATAGGTAATAAGTTACATGGATGATAAAAATCACATGTTTGGCCAAAATGTCAAATATAACTCAGAGAGTTCTTGACCGATCTTGTTGAAAAATTGTGTCTGAATTACTATCCAATAGGTCTAACCTGGGTACAAATTTCCATTGTTTATTTGAACCAAAGTTTAATAGAAGATGAATAGGCCACTAATTTCAAAACAATTAATAATTTTAGATTTTTCGCGCCTTCTTGTATTTCTCAGCTTGCACAGTTGAGCAGAATCAACATTTTTTGGAATAAATCTGGCATTTCTAAACGGCACACAGATGGATTTTGGTGTCAAAAAGTCAATTTTTCAAACACTAAATTTCAAAAATCAAATGATGCAGTTTTGTAGAGAAATGTTTAAAGATGAAATGTGCACTTATAGTTTTAAGAAAAATTTTATTTTATTTTTAAAAAATTTAAGTAAAGTCCATACAAGGGTGTTAAGCAAAAATTTATTTATATTTTCACGCAATTCAGTGGTTTATATATTTATAATTTTCCTAATAATACCATTTATCTTTAACATATTTGAAAAATATAACAATTCTCCATAAATAAAAAAACCGTTAAAGCTACGTTTCCGCATACACCGTAATCGGCACCGAAAACGAAATTCCATACATTTGCACCGAAAAAAACTACTGAAACGAACTTTTGGAATTGGAACTGTATGGAATTTCGTTTTCGGTGCCGATTACGGTGTATGCGGAAACGTAGCTTAAGAAGATATGCCCAAATCTATAAGTCTTAAAATTATTTTATTTTCGATTTTCCATGGAAGAAAAAAAATTTAGCCCCACTTTCCCCCAAGCTTTTTTTTAATAAAATGAAAGGTTGGAGTATCTTGTTTCGATTAAAAAAAATAGTTTTCGGAAGTTTTCGGAACAGGATGAAAACTTAACACTTTTTGTCGAATAATATACGAAATATCTAAAAAATTGTTATCTATGAATGGGTTTCGTGGGCGGTGGGCGTGACCGATTTTATTGAAACTCGACATGCGTTCCTTTTTTGTTTCAATAAATGTATGTACCAAATTTCTAGACTTTTGCTTGGATATAAACAATTTTATGCGAAAAATTCAATTTGGATTGTATGGGCAGTGGGCGTTGGGAGTGGCCGATTTTGATAAAATTAATTTTTTTTCTTAATTTAGTCCATATAATTCTCTGTGCCACTCCTTATAATTTTTGCACAAAAATGTATTGGGTTAATTGGGTTAAGGGTTAATTTTTGTGTTGTTATTATAAATACTAGACATCATGTTATATTTTTCTTAAGTTCCATCAATATCAGCCCAAAAATATATAACATTTCGCTATCTTTCCATTAGAAATTCCAAATATTGAAAAAATTTACCCTTGACCTCCACGATATAAGGGTTAACGTTTTCCGATTATAGGAAAACTTTCAGACTATATTTAAAATTACCTGGACTATAATATTCTGAATAGATTTTTCATAAAATTAATAACAGTAAGGAATCAAGCATTCATGTGCTCAAAAACGAAATTTTCTGATATTTTCTATTGAATTTTGAGTTTTGAATTTGATAATTTTGACAATTGAATATACAATTTTCGTTATTGGTTTAACTTCAAATACAAAAATTATTGAATAGATAATTTTCGTAATTGAAAACACAAAAAATAACAAAAATGTGTTATCAATTACAAAAATTATCTATTCAATAATTTTTGTATTTAAAGTTCAATCAATAACGAAAATTGTATATTAAATTGTCAAAATTATCAAATTCAATAGAAAATATCAGAAAATTTTGTTTTTGAGCACATGAATACTTGATTCAATTATGAAATAATTGAAACCAGTTCAACATGTGATACATATTTGAATTGAAACGGTTTAAGAAATAGTTTTTTCTGTGTATGTCTAAATAATTAGATTTTCTCAAAAATTTTCAAATTTAAATCGCAGGTACGGAAAAACTATAGGAGGTATTGACATAATTTTTGCACATTTTTATTCCCTATTATGTTGTTTTTAAAAATTTGAAATTGGAGATTTGTAACTGCCGTTAAAAAAAAATTTTTTTTTGGTTATACCTGCGAATAGGTTAACTATATCCTATGAAGATAAAAACTCATTATACGTAAATATGGATATATTTTAAGTAAGAATAAACTTTTGTTTTAATATTTCTCAAAATATGTTAATTTTGTTCCTACATTTCTTGTTCTAGTGGCCAGATACACGTTAATGGCCTGGCGATTTTTTAATAACTTTAACATTTTTTTAACCAATTTTTGTCTTTTATATCTTATTAGAGATAATTACGTACATATTTCGATTATTTTCAATTAAATAGGAAAAGTAATTATTTAATGGCAAAAATTTAAAAAAAACTGAAAAAAATTTATTTTTTCCCCTTGTAAATGCACCTCAAACCTAAATCGAAAGTCGGCACGAGTTGGCCTTCTTAGAACAAGCTAAACATTTTTTGGTGGTATTTTAGGTCATTACGAAAGTTTTCAGCGGGTACCATTTCAACATTTGAAAAAATTTAATTCTAAGGGACACTCTAATATACATACATATACATATGTATACAAAAACTAAAAAAGTAAATAGAAAATATTCATTCGGTTTGAATAAACAAGTTGATAAAAGTAAAAACAAAAAAAAAAACAATCAGAATCAAATTGATTTCAAACTACATGCTAATTGGGAGCTTAGTTTTCGCAGCCATCTTAGACTAAAACATATCAATTAAATTAAAAAATTAAATGTAGTCAGTTTTGCCTTAAAATGTTGTAATAAGCTCTAAATACTTTCACGTGGTAATATTTTAGTGTTTTCTCCTATTCAAATCATCTTGAAAATCGTGGAATTGCACATATGTGTGGCCATTTAAGCGCTCCCTTACAACCTCCCTCAACCTAACCTAAAGCCAACGAAGCGATTCAATATTAGATAAAACAAGTAAGAGGGCTATATTCGGCTGTGCCGAATCTTATATACCCTTTACCAAATTAAACTTCAAAATACAAATTTTAAATATTTTTAGGTAAACAAAATTTATTTTTTTTCCAAATTTGTTATTTTTAATTTTTTGGAAAAAAAAATTTTCGAATTGTTATTTTATTTTTTTTTTTAAATTTAAAATCTTTTTTTTTTTAAATTTGAATTTTTATTTTTGGTGAAAAAAAATTCGGGTTAAAAAATATTTTTTCCGATTTTGACCCATTGTAAGTCGAACTTACTATGGTCTCATATATGTCGTTGCAAAGGTCTTTCAAATATCTATCATTAGATATCCATATTGACTATATTAATGACTTAGTAATCCAGATATAGTTCAAAAATCGAGGCTGTCCTGGTTTTTTCCTCATATCTCCGTTATTTATGGACGGATTTTGCTGATTTTAAATAGCAAACTGATTTTAAAAAGCATGTCTGACAGAATTATTGAAGATTTGGATCCCGAAGATATCTGGGGTCTTCAGAAAATTGATTTCGACATACAGACAGACGGATAGACAGACGGACATGGCTTAATTAACTCCTCTATCTATAAGGATCCAGAATATATATAAAGGTCGGAAATGAAAAATGTAGAAATTACAAATGGAATGACAAACTTTTAACATGCGAAACTTTTTATTTTTTTTTTAAATTTTATTTGAACAAAACTTAAAGAAACTTCCCAGCCTACTCTCGCCATATAAAATGAAATGCCAAACGAATCCACGTTTATGTTATATGTGGCATAATGGCGGTTTTTTCCTGTTCCATACAATTTTATACGTTTGAAAGCCCAACGGCAATTAGTATGAGGGATTTTGTTTTCTTTTTATTTATATTTATTTATATGTCTGTATGTATTTCTGTTCAGCTTTTTTGAAAAAAAATTGTATGAATAAATTTTATGTAGTAGAGCGCAATTTATGTTTAAGCGTTTTTTTATGTTTTTGGAGGATTTAAGCGTTTTTATGAATGACTATGAATGTGTTAAATTGAAGACATTTTAGTGGTAGCAAGTGAGGGGGTTGGGGAAGAGCAAATTCAAAATGCTTTTCCTTTGTGGCAAGGATATACTTACTACTAATATCTACATGTGTGTAGCTTTTGATTGTTAAGGAATGTTTAGGTTGACATAGCAGCAATTGTTTGTAAATATATGCTTCAATTGAGGATAATACCTTGGGAGAAAGATGATGTGTGAGATGATTTGAGATAACGTGGAATAATAGTAATAAACTGATGGATAGCGGAAGGATATATAAAGGGTGTCTGTTTTAAGCACGATAGAGCTTGAAATTTTAAAAACTAACACAAAAAAATGTGGATTGTAGTAAAACAAGAGCTTGCAAAATCATTGGAAGCTATTCAAGCAGCAATTTAAAATCGTTTGTGAGCAGCAGGTTCAAATGAAAATTTTCAGGATGCTATAGAGTAACAAATTTTGCCACCCTGAACTTGCATTTCCAAAACTTTTTGTATTATTAAACACTTAATTTCCTCTTATTTTCCAAGCAATTTCTTATGACACTTTGCCCTGGAGAAGCAAAAACTGCTTAAAGGCTAAACAATATAAGCACATTTAAAATTTAAAACTTTCCCACAACTTATTCCAACTTATTCTTTGCTCCTAAACCCCCATCAATGTCCAGACTTAATTCATTCAATAAATCTTTTAGTAGACAATCATTATTTCAAAACTCAAACCTTTTGCCTTAATTTTTGAAATTAAATTTAAATAATTCATATTAAAACTTCGGCTATGAAGAAAAATAAAATCATATAGCTTAAGCCCCAATGAATTATTATTATAGTGTGGTTGTCGTTTCACTGAGAAATTCTTTGAATTTTCAAATCATGTCCTGGCAATATGTTATTATATATTTTTTTTGTTTTCTTGTTGTTTTCTACCCAAAAGTTTATGTTTACTTATGTTTCTGCTAACACTTTTTTAGACATGTATTGTTTTTCTCCCACCCGTGTTGAAAAAACACAAAATTGTGAAGGCAAAAATGAAAACGTTTGTAGGCCTTTCGTTTTTTTTTTCTTTCAAATAATTCTTCAAAATATAAACGTGCTTAAACCCAGAAGCAGACAAAAAAAAATAAAATTACAAGAAAATGTCTTTAAGTCTCAAAAGTTAAGGGGTGATGTGTTTCTTTTGTTTTGTTTTTCGAAAAACAAACCAATATTGGCAGGAGCATATTTAAAAGGTTGTTAAGAATTAAAGATACAGTACAATTAGTAGGAACGAAATTTCTATAACTGAACTTTGGATCTATATAGAAAGAAAGCTCTATAAAAGAGCTTTAGATCTACATAGAAAGAAAGCTCAGTAACAGAGATTTTGCTTTTATAGAACTTTTGTTCTATATAAAAAGAAAGCTCAGAAATTTCGTTTTTTTTTCTATATGCAAAGAAAGCTAAGAAACTGAGCTTTTTTCCTTATAAAAAGAAAGCTAAGAAACTGAGCTTTTTTCTATATAAAAATAAAGCTCTGAACCTGAGCTTCGTTTCTATATGAAAATAAAACTATATGAAAGAATGCTCTGAAACTCAACTTTTCTCCTTATGAAAAGGAAGCTAAGAAACTGAGCTTTTTTTCTATAAGAATGAAGCTATATGAAAGAAAGCTCTGAAACTGAGCTTCTACATGAAAGAAAGCTGTAAAAATAGAAGCTCAGTTTTAGAGCTTTCTTTCAGAATCTCAGATTTTCTCCTTATGAAAAGAAAGCTAAGAAACTAAGCTTTTGTTCCTCATAAAAGAAAGCTCCATAACTGAGTTTTTGTTCCTTATGAAAGGAAAGTTCAGAAACTGAACTTTTTTCTCAGAAACTGAGCTTTTCTTCTTATGAAAAGAAAGCTAAGAAACTGAGCTTTTTTTCCTTATGAAAGGAAAGCTAAGAAACTGAGTTTTTGTTCCTTATGAAAAGAAAGCTCAGAAATATAGCTTTTTTTCTATACGACAAGAAAGCTCAAAAACTTAACTTTTTTTCTATATGAAAACAAAGCTCAGAAACTGAGCATTTTCTTATACCAGAAACTGAGCTTTTTTCTATACGTAAAGAAAGCTCAAAAACTGAGCATTTTTATACGAAACGAAAGCTCCGTAATTGAGCTTTTTTTTTGTTGGAAAAGAAAGCACAGAAAGTGACCTTTTTATACGAAAAGAAAGCTCAATAATTGAACTTTGTTTCTGTTGGAAAAGAAAGCACAGAAAGTAAGCTTTTGTTCTATTCGAAAAGAGAACTCAGAAACTTACCTTTCTGCGCTGAGAAAATAAAGCTCAGATACTCAAGCAGACCATTTCTCTTATATGAAAACAAAGTTCAGAAACTGAGCATTTTCCTTTATCAGAAACTGAGCTTTTTTCTATACTTAAAGAAAGCTCAAAAACTGAGCTTTTTTATACGAAACGAAAGCTCCGTAATTGAGCTTTTTTCTGTTTTCTGCTCAAAAACTGAGCTTTTTATACGAAAAGAAAGCTTGGAAAAGAAAGCACAGAAAGTGAGATTTTTATACGAAAAGAAAGCTCAGTAATTGAGCTTTTTTTCTGTTGGAAAAGAAAGCACAGAAAGTAAGCTTTTGTTCTATTCGAAAAGAGAACTTACCTTTCTGCGCTGAGAAAATAAAGCTCAGATACTCAAAAAGAGCATTTTTCTTACATGAAATTTTTGATGTCTTCATTGGTAAGACGAACTTTGTATATCCCCTCACTGCTATAGCTTGGAATGTTATACATGTTCACCAAAAAGAAAAAAAAAAAGAAACAGAAATGTCTTGCATTACAAATTTCTTTAAACACGTCTGATTGTTTGTTTGTTTGTTTCTTTGTTTATACTCTAATGTTAGAGTATTCCTTTAGCCATGTATTTGCTGTTGTATTCATTTCTTCTACTTTTGCTTTATATTCTTGGGAAGACTTCAATGGCGGAGAAGAAGTAGTGGGGGCATAATTCCCCCCCCCCCCAATTTATTTTGCAAAACCCAAGATATAAAAAAGCAACATGAACATGAAAATCAATAAATTTTTTTATGACTTTACTAGTGTAAAATTGTCGCTTTTTTACGTTGGCGGGATGGTTGGCTGGTTGGTTGGTTGGCTGAAATGGCTGGCTTGATGGTTTTGTTTGAATGTTTGTTGCTGGTTCTACTGTTTTTATTTTATTTCTTCCTTTCGTTTGGTGAGATTTTTATGGGAATTTCTTAATGAATTTATGTTCGTTTCTTTTTCATTTCGTCGAACATAGTCTGGGGAGTTTATTGGAATTGTAGGTGGGTGGGGTGAGGGCTAAAGGTTAGTTTTAAAATTGATTAGTGTTAAATTAATGAGAAAACGTGTTTTTTTATGTAAAAAGTAATTAAGTAATTTATGATGGGAAAAATATATTATTTTTTGTTTTAAACTGTTTTTTTCTTTCTTTAAAATGTATGAAATTATTAGATTAAAAAAGTTATTGCAAAAATTGAACTTAGTTTAAGGGAAAAATAATATTAATTTTGTTTGTAGAATTATGAAGGGCTGGAGCAGATGGCTGGGAGAAAAAAATTAAATAATTTTAAGTAGAAAAGCTTTTTTTCCAATAGGAAAGAAAACGCAGAAAATTAGCGTTTTTTCTCTATGAAAATAAAGTTCAGAGCTTTTGTTTTAAACGAAAATAAAGCTCAAAATCAAGCTAACTGACTGAGCTTTTCTTCTAAACGAAAGAACGTTGTGTAACAAGTAGTTTTAGTAAACGAAAAGAAAGCTCAATAACAGAGCATCATTTGTAAATGAAAAGTAAAGAAAGCAACTGAGTTTTTGTTCGAAACGAAAAGAAAACTAAGAAACGGAGCTTCTTTAAAATGAAAAGAAAGCTCAGTAACACAGAGTTTTAATGGAGCTTTCCTTCTAAATGAAAAGTAAGCAAAGTTATTGAGCTTTTTCTAAAAGAGAGCTAAGAAACGGAGCATTTTTTCTAACGGAGCTTTCATTCTAATCGAAAAAAAAGGTCCAGTAACTGAGCTGTCTTTCCAAATGAAAAGTTAGCAAAGTAACAGAGCTTTTGTTCTGAATGAACAGAAAGCTCGGTATCAACAGAACTTTCATTCTAAATGAAAAGTAAGCAACGTTACTGAGCTTTTGCTCTAAACGAAGAGAATGCTTAGAAGCGGAGTTCTTTTTTGAAGGAGTTCTTTTATTTCAGTAATAAAGTTTTCCTTCTAAACAAAAAGTAAGCAAAGCTATTGAAAGGGAGCATTTTTTATAAGGGAGCTTTCATTCTAATTTAAATGAAGGTTCAGTGCTTTTTTCTAAAATATAATAAAGCTCAGTAATAGAGATTTCTTTCTAAATGAAAATTAAGCAAAGTTACTGAGCTGTTGTTCTAAACGAAAAGAAAGCTAAGAAACGGAGCTTATTTTAAAGTAAAAGACATCTCAGTATCAGAGTGATTTCCTAAATGAAAATAGAGTTCAGTAATATGGCTTCTTTCCTTCTAAATGAAAAGTAAGCTATGTTACTGAGCTTTTGTTGTAAAATCGAAAAGAAGGTTCAGTGTGACGGTTTTTTATTCTAATAGAAAACAAAGTTCAATAGGACAGTTTTTTCTAAAAAAAACTTAAAGCTCACTAAAAGAACTTTTTTTTTCTATACGAAACATAAAGCTCAGTAATACAGCAGTACGGTTTTTTTCCAAAATAACGTAAAGCTCTCTAAGAGAGCTTTTATCTATACGAAACATAAAGTTCAGTGATACAGATTTTTCATAAACGGAAATAGCTTTTTTTCTAAATGACAAGAAAGCTCTGTTGCAAAACGTTATTTCTAAACGAAAAGAAAGCTCTTTATTATATGTATTTGTTCAAAAATCCATATTTTTCAATCTTTAAACTTTAAAGCAATTTCTTATTTTCCTTAACAATTTACAAAACTTGCTATTTCTCTCGTTTATAGCATTTTTGTTATAATTAATTTTCCATTTTTACAGTCTGTTTTACCTCACTTGTCTGTTTAAATATGTTATCTGGTGTTTTTATGTACAGCTGCCAAAAAGGAATATAAATCTTTCCAAGCCATTTATAAAAATTAAGCTGTATTTGTAAGTGAATATACATATGTGTGTGTGCAACTGTGTATGTGTGTCTTTGTTGAATGTGTGTAGATGTGCGAGAATATATAAACTTTAATACCATGGAATATAATTGCAGTAAAAAAAGAGCAAAATAATAAAAACAATTTTTAATATGTTTTTAATTATTTTTATGGTAAATTTGTTAAAAGCTTTTAGCAAAATAACAAATACAACAGCAACAATAACAATAAAAACAAATTAAACGGCAAAGATTTTTAAGGGGTTCAAGCAAATAAAATATAAAATAATGAAGAGTATAACACAAAATATAATATTAAACTTAAAAAATTTTAAGATTTACAGAAATTAATGCTCTCCTTCTTAAGATAATGAATGTTTTAAAAAGAAAATTACAATTTATATTGCCTGCTTTAAGGCAGTTTATTAACTCTTAACAATATAAGCCTTAAAATCCTATGTTTCTAAACAAATTCCTATAAATTTGTTGTATATACTACTGTGAAATTCTTATTTTGCCTAACAAATGTAATTCCTTACTCATTTATATTCATGAAAAAAAAATAACAAATACTCGGTATTATAGAGAAATTTGTGTAAATTTTTGCCACTTTTACAAGAAACATGAAATTTTTATGCTTTATTTTTATTTTTTTACAAGCTATCAAACATCATACAATCACATATTTTGTTGGTCGTCTAAGGAGGTATACAAGAACAAAAAATAAAAAAAAAATATAATAAAAGAATGTCGAAAATATTGCATATAAATTTTAGCAAAATAAACCCTATACCCCTAAATATATGCTGTATTTAGAGACATATAGACGGACGGACATACATCTGTTTATAGCAAAAAATATGTATGTATTCTTTAAAATTATACCAACAATACTTACGAGTACTCTTGGCATATCGCATACATAAAATATGCATTCTTGTAGAAATATTTTCACATATATTAAGGAAAAACGTACATGCATACGTTCATAAATAAATTATAAAGATATAAGAAGGAGTGAATTCCAAAAAAACAGGATGCCAAAGAATGTGTCAGGAATAAATTGAAGATAGTTCAGTTGGTCCTAAAAAAATTTTAAAATTTGATTCTATTGTTACATTTTTACCTTTTAAAAACGGTGGTTTATTTCCTTTAAATAAAGCGAATACATTTGATTACATTTGATAAAAGCAGTTGATGTTAACTCTAACAGCGCTTATGATAAAACGAATTACTCGACTGCAACCTTTGCCACTGTTTATACACAGCGCCATCTTTCTTCCAGTAGCTTATTGAAGGTTATATTTCTACAACGATCAACTCAAAGATTTTATTCAATGTTGTATGTTCCACAGCAATGTAAATAATATCCACAGATATGTTAATCGCCGGTAAACAACATTGTCCACAATTAGAAGTCTCCAGAAATAGAAAGGGTTCAGAAAATTGATGCAACTGTTAACCAGCCGTTAGAATCGTTATATTTGAAATCAAATACAATTTCGTAACAATATGACTCTCTTAGTATTTTGATAATCAATCGTAGTTCTTTAAATACACCAATCTGACCATCAATCGTAGTTGTTTAAACAGCCCAATTTAATCATAAACTGTAGATCTTTTACTAGTGCAATTTGATTATCTATCATTGATCATTAAATAAATAGTTCAAATTGATCGTCAATTGTACTTTTATAAATAATCCAATTTGATTATCAAGTGTAGTTCTTCCAATAGTCCAATTTGATCATCAATCGTAGTTGTTTAAATACACCAATTTGATCATCAATCGCAGTCCTTTAAATAGTCCAAATTGATTATCAATAGTAGGTCTTTAACTTGTCCAATGTTATCACCAGTCGCAGTTCCTTAAATAGTCCAATTTGATCATCAATCGTTGATCTTTAAATAGACAAATTTGATTATCAATCGCAGTTCCTAAATAGTTCAATCTGATCATCAATTGTTGTCCCCTAAATACTTCAATTTGATCATCAATCCTAGTTTATAAATAGTTCAATTTGATCATCAATCGTTGATCTTTAAATAGTCCAATTTGATCTTTAAGTATTCAGTTCTTTTAGCTTTAATCGTAGATCTTTAAGTATTCAAATCTTAGCTTCAATCGTGGTTCTTTAAGTATTCAAATCTTAGCTTCAATCGCGGTTCTCTTAGTATTCAAATCTTAGCTTCAATCGTACTTATTTCAGTATTCAAATCGTGGTTCCTTAATCATTCAAATCATAGCTTCAATCGTGGTTCCTTAAGTATTCAAATCTCAGCTTCAATTGTGGTTCCTTAAGTATTCAAATCTTAGCTTCAATCGTGATTCCTTAAGTACTCAAATCTTAGCTTCAATCGTGGTTCCATAAGTATTCAAATCTCAGCTTCAATTGTGGTTCCTTAAGTATTCATATCTTAGCTTCAATCGTGATTCCTTAAGTACTCAAATCTTAGCTTCAATCGTGGTTCCATAAGTATTCAAATCCTGGTTCCTTAAGTATTCAAATCCTGGTTCCTTAAGTATTCAAATCTTAGCTTCAATCGTGGTTCCTTAAGTATTCAAATCCTGGTTCCTTAAGTATTCAAATCTTAGCTTCAATCGTGGTTCCTTAAGTATTCAAATCTTAGCTTCAATCGTGGTTCTTTAAATATTCAAATCTTAGCTTCAATTTTGGGTCTTTAAGTATTCAAATCTTAGCTTCAATCGTGGTTCTTTAAGTATTCAAATCTTAGCTTCAATTGTGGTTCTTTAAGTATTCAAATCTTAGCTTCAATCTTAACTTCAATATAGGTTCTTTAAGTATTCAAATCTTAGCTTCAATTGTGGTTCTTTAAGTATTCAAATCTTAGCTTCAATCTTAACTTCAATCGAGGTTCTTTAAGTATTCAAATCTTAACTTCATTCGTGGTTCTTTAAGTATTCAAATCTTAGCTTCATTCGTGGTTCTTTAAGTATTCAAATCTTAGCTTCAATCGTGGTTCTTTAAGTACTCAAATCTTAGCTTCAATCGTGGTTCTTTAAGTATTCAAATCTTAGCTTCATTCGTGGTTCTTTAAGTATTCAAATCTTAGCTTCATTCGTGGTTCTTTAAGTATTCAAATCTTAGCTTCAATTGTGGTTCCTTAAGTATTCAAATCTTAGCTTCAATCGTGATTCCTTAAGTACTCAAATCTTAGCTTCAATCGTGGTTCTTTAAGTATTCAAATCTTAGCTTCATTCGTGGTTCTTTAAGTATTCAAATCTTAGCTTCATTCGTGGTTCTTTAAGTATTCAAATCTTAGCTTCAATCGTGGTTCTTTAAGTACTCAAATCTTAGCTTCAATCGTGGTTCTTTAAGTATTCAAATCTTAGCTTCATTCGTGGTTCTTTAAGTATTCAAATCTTAGCTTCATTCGTGGTTCTTTAAGTATTCAAATCTTAGCTTCAATTGTGGTTCCTTAAGTATTCAAATCTTAGCTTCAATCGTGATTCTTTAAGTATTCAAATCTTAGCTTCATTCGTGGTTCTTTAAGTATTCAAATCTTAGCTTCAATTGTGGTTCCTTAAGTATTCAAATCTTAGCTTCAATCGTGATTCCTTAAGTACTCAAATCTTAGCTTCAATCGTGGTTCCATAAGTATTCAAATCCTGGTTCCTTAAGTATTCAAATCCTGGTTCCTTACGTATTCAAATCTTAGCTTCAATCGTGGTTCCTTAAGTATTCAAATCTTAGCTTCAATCGTGGTTCTTTAAATATTCAAATCTTAGCTTCAATTTTGGGTCTTTAAGTATTAAAATCTTAGCTTCAATCGTGGTTCTTTAAGTATTCAAATCTTAGCTTCAATTGTGGTTCTTTAAGTATTCAAATCTTAGCTTCAATCTTAACTTCAATATAGGTTCTTTAAGTATTCAAATCTTAGCTTCAATTGTGGTTCTTTAAGTATTCAAATCTTAGCTTCAATCTTAACTTCAATCGAGGTTCTTTAAGTATTCAAATCTTAACTTCATTCGTGGTTCTTTAAGTATTCAAATCTTAGCTTCAATCGTGGTTCTTGAAGTATTCAAATCTTAGCTTCAATCGTGGTTCATTAAATATTCAAATCATAGCTTCAATCCTGGTTCTTTAAGTAGTCAAATCTTAGCTTCAATCGTGGTTCTTTAAGTATTCAAATCTTAGCTTCAAGCGTGGATCTTTAAGTAGTCAAATCTTAGCTTCAAACGTGGTTCTTTAAGTATTCAAATCTTAGCTTCAAGCGTGGATCTTTAAGTAGTCAAATCTTAGCTTCAATCGTGGTTCCTTAGCTTCAATCATGGTTCTTTAATTACTCAAATCTTAGCTTCAATCGTGGTTCTTTAATTACTCAAATCTTAGCTTCAATCGTGGTTCTTTAAATACTCAAATCTTAGCTTCAAGTTTATTCCACGATTGAAGCTTCCGCCAGAAGCTTTAAGAATTCAAATCTCAGCTTTAATCGTGGTTCTTTAAGTATTCAAATCTTAGCTACAATCTTAACTTCAATATAGGTTCTTAAGTATTCAAATCTTAGCTTCAATCTTAACTGTAATCGATGTTCTTTAAGTATTCAAATCTTAGCTTTAATCGTTTTTTAAGTATTCAAATCTTTAAGTATTCAAATCTTTGCTACAATCTTAGCTTTAATCGTGGTTCTTTAAGTATTCAAATCTTAGCTTCAATCGTGGTTCTTTAAGTATTCAAATCTTAGCTTCATTCGTGGTTCTTTAAGTATTCAAATCTTAGCTTCAATCGTGGTTCTTTAAGTATTCAAATCTTAGCTTCAATCGTGGTTCTTTAAGTATTCAAATCTTAGCTTCAATCGTGGTTCTTTAAATATTCAAATCTTAGCTTCAATCGTGGTTCTTTAAGTGTTCAAATCATAGCTTCAATCGTGGATTTTAAGTATTCAAATCATAGCTTGAATCGTGGTTTTTTAAGTATTCAAATCTTAGCTTCAATCGTGGCTCTTTAAGTATTCAAACCTTAGTTTCAATCGTGGTTCTTTAAGCATTCAAATCTTAGCTTCAATCGTGGTTCTTTAAGTATTCAAATCTTAGCTTCAATCGTGGTTCTTTAAGTATTCAAATCTTAGCTTCAATCGTGGTTCTTTAAATATTCAAATCATAGCTTCAATCGTGGTTCTTTAAGTGTTCAAATCATAGCTTCAATCGTGGTTCTTTAAGTATTCAAATCTTAGCTTCAATCGTGGTTCTTTAATTATTCAAATCTTAGCTTCAATCGTGGTTCTTTAAGTATTCAAATCTTAGCTTCAATCGTGGCTCTTTAAGTATTCAAACCTTAGTTTCAATCGTGGTTCTTTAAATATTCAAATCTTAGCTTCATTCGTGGTTCTTTAAGTATTCAAATCTTAGCTTCAATCGTGGTTCTTTAAGTATTCAAATCTTAGCTTCAATCGTGGTTCTTTAAGTATTCAAATCTTAGCTTCAATCGTGGTTCTTTAAGTATTCAAATCTTAGCTTCAATCGTGGTTCTTTAAGTATTCAAATCTTAGCTTCAATCGTGGTTCTTTAAGTATTCAAATCTTAGCTTCAATCGTGGTTCTTTAAATCATCAGGTTGCTTATGACGAATGCACTTTTTCAAATCCCTGCTCTTGCTGTATTATTTTATAGACAACGTCGTTTTTAATGCAAATAAACATTAGCACATAGGAGGAAATATCGTTATGTACTCGTATGAGTATTTATGCATTCTTGCATACATACATAATTTTTCGTATATAAATTCTTTTGTAGTTTATGCTGTTGATGATAATGTAATGTCGCCTCCTAACGTTATGCTATAGTTATAAACAATATTTTAACTTGTTTGCTTCCTCCATACTCACATAGACACACATACATACATACATACATCCAGTTGAACTCCTTTCAAGGAGCAATACTTGTTGGAGGTTATAAATTTGATGGGTGGTGCATATTGCTTACACTCAGCACAGCTACAGCTCAGCTACATCTACAGCTATTGTAGTGTTAAGTATTCATATTTAAAAGAAAAATGAAGAGAAAATTTATTATAGAAAAAATTGTTTATGCTTAAAATGCTAAATATTCCGGCAACAGGATAACAAGGATAATAAAAGGCGAGAATGTAATAAAAAAAATAAAAGAATCACTAAAAACTTAAAGAGAAATTCTAAACACATGCTCTAGAAAATAAAGCAAAATACGAAGAAATAGAAAATAAAACTTTTATATGATTTCCCAGGGCTTTAAACGTACATATAAGAAACAAGAAGTTTAGGGGGCAACAATTTTCTTTATTTTATTTTTAAGGCAATAAATGCAACAGTATGGCCTAGAAAACGTGCAGCAACATACAACAGTTAAACTTTTAAAGATTCTACATGTATGTATGATGATAAATATAATCACAATACATAGATATTTATATACATAATATTCCTTATGTATATTATAAGCACTTCATTCACACCCCCATAAAGAAGCTTATTTTCCACTAAGCTCAATCTTTAAGGCAAATGCCTTATATCAAATACATTGGACTACTTATTAGTTTACCTACATACCTACTACAGCCATACGATTTTATAAAAAGGAGATTTTAAAGTATTTATATTTATATATTTAGTACGAGTTCCCATTTTCATAGCAATTGAGGCTACATGCAAAGGAATAGCCTGTTTTTGTTAGACGATTATAAAGAAAAGTTTAAACATAAAGGTCTTAAGGGTTGTTTATGTTTATCTTTTTCTTAGAATTTTTGTTGCCGTTGTTGTTATTGGTTATGAAAAGCTTGCTAAACATTAAGTTGTTGATTATCTGCGAACAAGAGATTTTAAAATTCTGTTAATATTTTTTTGGAATTACAGTTAAGTTGATATTAATCCATCATTTACATGTGGCCAAATTCAAAAGGAAGTAGGTGAAGGCATGATATCCATATAGGCCTCTAAGTAAAGTCTTCAGATATTACCCGATTCATGCGACAACAGAAGACTGCGATTCAAAAACTAAGCATATGATTCTAGTATTCTAAATTGCAATGAATACAATGATTTTCGAGAGGAACTTAATAGATGCAAAGTATAAAGGTCTATGTCTCGATCCGGATACTGGTGACTAATATCTTGATGTTCAAGGTATTGCGGACAGATAGGAGAAAACGGAGTTAATGTCTACATTTTGACTGAAGCCAGCTGTCCCACAGGCTACCATCTCGATATCAGGATCTTTTTGGATGGACTCGTTTGATCCTTGGGGTCCTTTAACTTTCACCATTAGCTCTGACATTCAAGGGTTGGGGAAAATCAGAGAAGATCGCGGAACATTTCAAGGAATAACCCATCTGCTCACTGAATGATGATGATCCACATGGATTATGGATAATTGCGTTAGTTCGACAGATATTTAAATAGTGAGTCTTTGTTTGATTAACTGGTTAACTTATTTTTATAATTTTCTTCAGATCCTATAAGGATCACAGGATCATTACATTTGTTCACATTTAAATCTATGATGCTAACGCTTTTAGTTAATTTGAACTAATATTTCTTGTATCGGCTTCCTTCTCAATCTTTCGTCACCATGAGTTGACTGGTTGACACTTTCACCTGCTGCCTTAAGGATTCCACTCTATTACTGTTTTGGTAATCTGGCTTTCTCAGCGTATACTCAACCCATCATTGTTTTCTTCTTTGAATACCCACTTTGATTGGTGTGCTCTTTGCCAGAGAATGTTGTTAGAACTATTTAACTTAGCAGTAATTTCATTGGAAGTAGGCCATTTAAAGAAATGTTTAGTTAACATCAACTAAAAGAGAGTAGACTGGAACGGATACCACTAATACTCTTTAATGTACACATATCGGAAGTTCCATGAAACTATTATTGCAGCAGCCACTAGCTTTATTGCCGCTAGTCTAATATTTTTTGTGAAACCGCACATCCTAGAAGTATCTTATCTTCAATCGTGGTTCTTAAAGTATTCCAATCTCAGCTTTAATCGTGGTTCTTTCATTATACTTTAAGTATTTAAATCTTAGTTTCAAACGTGGTTTTTTAAGTATTCAAATCTTAGCTTTAATTGTGGTTCTTTAAGTATTCAAGTCCTGGTTTTTTCAGTATTTAAATCTTAGATTCAATCGTGGTTCTTTCAGTGTTCAAATCTTAGCTTCAGTCGTGGTTCTTTAAGTATTCAAATCTTAGCTTCAATCGTGGTTCTTTAAGTGTTCAAATCTTAGCTTCAATCGTGGTTCTTAAAGTATTTAAATCTTAGTTTCAAAGTGGTTCTTTAAGTATTCAAATCTTAGCTTTAATTGTGGTTCTTTAAGTATTCAAGTCCTGGTTTTTTCAGTATTTAAATCTTAGCTTCAATCGTGGTTCTTTCAGTTTTCAAATCTTAACCTCAATCGTGGTTCTTAAAGTATTCCAATCTTAACTTCAATTTTGGTTCTTTAAGTATTCAAATCTTAGCTTCAATCGTGGTTCTTTCAGTTTTCAAATCTTAACCTCAATCGTGGTTCTTTAGGTATTTAAATCATAGATTCAATCGTAGTTCTTTAACTACCCAAATCTTAGTTTCAATCGTGATTCCATAAGTATTAAAGTCTTAGCTTCAATCGTGGTTCTTTAAGTATTCAAATCTTAGCTTCAATCGTGGTTCTTTAAATATTCAAATCTTAGCTTAAATCGTGGTTCTTTAAATATTCAAATCTTAGCTTCGATCGTGGTTCTTTAAATATTCAAATCGTGGTTCTTTGAGTATTTCAATCGTGGTTCTTTAAATATTCAAATCTTAGCTTAAATCGTGGTTCTTTAAATATTCAAATCTTAGCTTCGATCGTGGTTCTTTAAATATTCAAATCGTGGTTCTTTGAGTATTTCAATCGTGGTTCTTTAAATATTCTAAGCTTGGTTCTTTAAGTATGCAAATTTTAGCTTCAATTATGGTGCTCTAAGAATTAAAATCTTAGCTTTAATCGTGGTTCTTTAGGTATTCAAATCTGAGCTTCAATAGTGGTTCTCTAAGTATTCAAATCTGAGCTTCAATCATGGTTCTCTAAGTATTCAAATCTTAGCTTCAATCATGGTTCTCTAAGAATTAAAATCTTAGCTTTAATCGTGGTTCTTTAGGTATTCAAATCTGAGCTTCAATAGTGGTTCTCTAAGTATTTAAATCTGAGCTTCAATCATGGTTCTCTAAGTATTCAAATATTAGCTTTTATCATGGTTCTTTCAGTTTTCAAATCGTGGCTTTCTAATTATTCAAGTCTTGGCTTCAATCATGGTTCTTTAAGTTTTCAAGTCGTGGCTATCTAAGTGGTTCTTTAAGTATTAAAATCATAGCTCCAATCGTGGATCTATAGGTTTTCAAGTCTATAGCTTTAATTTTGGTTCTTTAAGAATTCAAATCTTAGTTTCAATCATGGTTCTTTAAGTATTCAAATCGTAGCATCAATCATGGTTCTTTTAGTATAAAAATCTTAGCTTCAATTCGCGATATAAACAGGTTGGTAAATGAGGCCAATAGTTATAAATGTCTAAATCATTAACTGTAACTTGAATTCAAAAGTTGCCAAGTGGTTGTCTGCCTTACGTTTATTTTTCTAATCTACGAATAAGGATGTTCAAGGATGAAGTAAGACGAGAAAGACAAGATGAAAATAATTATTGTTCGCAAACTACATGACGTTTCAGTTGAAGCCATCAATGCAGCTAAACTTTCGAAGCCTATAGGACCTGACGTATTATCAATGCTGACGTTGAAACACCGGTTTTAAGCTGTACTGTCAAGTGTAGAAAAAAAACACTCAAAACACTTCTCCTACTCAGCTGACCCATTTACTACCAGCGTCACTAGCATAAATGCAAAAAGCCACCACAGCACTATCCGCCAAAGCCAAACTCACAGGGCATGAAACAATAAATTACCAATAAACGGACTTTCCTGGTATCACTGGACTATTCAAAAGTCTTCCACAATGTCAGCCAATCCACACTCTATTATGACATCGTAAAGTCCGCTATGCCCTACAATACGAAGAGATGGATAGTGATCTTAGTTACAGTCAGTCGTTGGTAGAGAAAAGTTGCTCAACACCCAGTAGAGTTAAACACGTCGCGGTGGATAGTGGTCTCAGTGACAGTCAGTCATTGGTAGAGAATAGATTTCCAACACCCAGTAGATTTAAATAAGGAGTCCCCCATCACGAAGACCTGTATCCGCTCCTGATTAACTTCTACTTTTCTAAACTTTCTGCGCCTTCCACAAGGAGCATACAGAGCTACATATATGTAGTATGAATTTGATGGCAGATCGTATATTAATACTTTGAATGACATTCATAGAGATACAATCATTTTCGTGGAAGCAGGAAACCCTATGAATATCCTACTTGCCATTCATATGCTAAGACGCTAAGAAGATTATGTAGCGTAAGAAAGAAGTTGTTCTTGAACAACTGAGTTCCGGATAGAGAAATATGCTTAATTCTTTCTGGCATAGACCGTGATATATCCAATTTATGCGAAGCATGTGGTCAGGATCCTATTTACCCGCCCCATGTTCAATTGTCCAGCCAACCCTACATCACTAGGTCTTGTGTATTTATATACCCATCTTGTGGAATCCAATTAATTTGAGTTGATCTTAATACAGAAACCTCAGATAAAATATTGTAAAATTTGTCATGCTGTTACAAATAAATCGGAATATCTTGCTAGTATTAGAGACTAGATAGACTGGAACCCTCTGAGAAGCAGACAAGTTGGGAGACTATCTCTTACCTGGAAGCGATAACTAATAACAGAGTTTTCGAGATTGCGGATGAAGTGGAACGAAGTCAAGCATCGAGCCTACGATAGAGATTGGATCCAACTTGTTATGGCCCTATGCTGCCTCGAGGGGTGAAAGCAATATATATTAGATATTGGAAATTGTCATGGAAACTGAACGTAAACCACAGGGTGAAGAGGAGAGCAGAAATAATACACCTGTAGCAGAAAGTTCCGCGCAAAATGGAGTTTGAGTTCTATGTTGGTTAAATGGATATATACTGTAATAATATTCGGGGTTGTCATAGTATCCAATCATTGTGGGAATCGATTTTGAAAACGACAAAAAAGGTAAATTTGACTTATGAAAGACATTGTAATTTTTTGGTTAATCTATAAAGAATTTAATTCTATATCCAATATAAAACCGATAACTTTCGATTTTACGAGACCAAACTACTTTTTTTTCGTTTTCAAAACCGATTCCGACAATGATTAGATTCTATGACTACCCCGAGTGCCTGGAAAATGATGTTGAAAAGCTGGAAAATCAGGAGTGGGTGACAATATTACAGATCGATTTCTGCCCTGTAACCTGTTGGAAAGACACTCAAAGCACTTCTCCTATCCAGCTGACCCGTCTACTACCTGTTTGTCGTCACTAGTTACACCACACTCTATTGGGACATCCTGCAGTCCGATATACCCAACACTGCGAAGAGGTAGTCTTCTCAGTGGTAGAGAATATATGCTCAACACCCAGTAGAGTTAGAGAAGGATTAACTTCTACTATTCGTAACTATCTGCGAATACCACAAGGTGGGAACAACTCCGGGAAATATGTCAAGAAGGAACTATTTATGTACGAGGAGAGCATACAGATGAATATGCAGGGTGTGTTTGATGACAGATCGTATATTAAAGCTTTGAACGACATTCATAAAGATACAATAATTTCCGCGGTAGCAGGAAACCCTATGAATATCCTACTTGCCATTTATAGCAGATGTTAAGAAGATTATGCAGCGTAAGGAAGGAGTCGTTCTTGAACAACTAAGGTCGGGATAGAGCAGCAGTCTTATCGCATAGATCGTGTTATATCCAATTTATGCGAAGTATGTGGTCAGTATCATCTTATTTACCCACCACATGTTCAATTATACAGCCAACCCTACTTCACTAGGACTTGTGTATTTATAGATCCATCCTGTGGAACCCAATAACTTTGGTTTGATCTTAATATAGAAATCTCAGATTAAATATTGTAAAATTTGTCATTGCTAGTAATAGAGACTGGATAGACTCGAACCCACTGAGAAGCAGACGAGTTGGGAGACCATATATCTGGAAGCGAAAACTAAAAACAGAGTTTTTGAGATTGTGGATGAAGTGGAACGAAGTCAATCATCGATACGACAATAAAGATTATTGGAACCACCTTGTTATGGCCCTATGCTCCCTCGAGCAGCGAAAGCAATATATATATATATTAGAGACTGGAAATTGTCATGGAAACTGAACGTACATCACAGGGTGAAGAGGAGTGCAGAAAGAATACACCTGTCGCAAAATGGTGTTTTGAGTTATATGCTGGTTAAATGGATATATACTGTAATAATATTACTAGTAAAAACTTATGTATTTCTAGTTTGTTCGATTGTTATGAAAAGAAGATTGTCGTAGACCAACTGTACAGAAGGATCTTGAATTTTCATCAATCATTTTCAAACCTCTGATTACATAACATTTATCACGAACTCTTGAAGTAACAAGTCCGGACGGGTAGAGGGTTTAACATGATTAATAGAACTGAATATTAGTCAGACATTATAAGGATGAACTGTCCAGGCTAGGACGTGTATGCGACATCACCCTAGTTTAGATCGCTGCTCTTAGAGACAAAGTATTACTTTAATGATCAGGTCAATATAAGAATCCGCTTTAAATGTAATATCTATCGCAATATTGCTTGGGACTGTTAAAAACATAATTTTGAGACACTATCATCAGATGGCTAACAATAGGTGGAGCAAATTGAAACATTATAAAAGTATTGAATAGGAATTCGAAGGATATTTTGAGGCTAAATGTAGTACTATCATTGGGCGATTGGTAGTCATGAAAGTAGACTTTTAATTCCCTACAACACTTATTGAATTAACTGATCTGGTATTTGTTTCACCAGCGTTTAGTCTTGATCTAGTATCATGGGTCACATTGAGTTGTGTGGTATTATACAAACTGAATCATATCGATTATATTATTATTTTTCCTATAAATAACTCTAGCCTCATATATCTTCTTACAGTCTTCTTTTGCCCATAACAAACAATTTGCATTTATTTACTGTATTACATTCTTCCAATACCATAGATTATTTCACATTCTAATACTTAAAAATATTGCAGCTCCACATTTATTTCTTCTATTTAATGATCAAAATCCATATAATAACTTCTCTCTCTCTCTATAGCAATTTGAAAAATGTTAAAGCCAGCAGAAAAAATAAATGTCCTAGTCATCGTTTAAGTATATTTACTGCACATATAGTGCAATTCATAGTTTACATTTACACACATGTACTATGTTTGTTTACTTCAAGCTGCAAACATCCTTTAAGATTATAAACTCTATTTTTCCAATTTCACATACGGTTTTTTATTTATTTTCGAAATAAAAATAAAAAAATGTGGAAAAAAATACGAATTTATTTATTTTCCTACAAGGTTATAAAAATATATTTTATGCATGTCATCTTTAAATTGCTTTTTACTTACTCCTTTTTCCAGTGCCATTTACTGCACAAGATGCATGATAAATGTCCAGCTTTGGTTGGGCAAAGTTCTTAAATGTTGGATGATGATAAAACTTTAAGTAGAATGTATGAGTGTGTACTTACTCGCAGAGTGGAGAGGTTTTGAGAAATTTTAATAGAAATTGTCACTATTAATTAGAATTTTACACGATAATAACAGCAATTATTTTGTTAGTACGAGTATTAGAAGTGAGTTGGCAAAATTACATTCTACATATTTTGCAAGTGGATGACTTGATGATTATTTTAGGGGTTTTACTAGAGATTTTGAATTGAGATGTTGTAATTTGTAAGGAAGTTTTTATGAAATACATACTTACAAAATAAATTCTTTTAGGAGTTAATTTTTGTACTTGGAGTTAACTCTTTCAGCCACGCTTTTTTGTGTATAAGTTTCAAATCAAAACAATTGCATTTTTACTTTAATCATGGTTAGCTTATAATAAAAGTAAGAAAAAATAAATCAAAACATGAAAAAATCACCCCACTTTTTAAGGTTTTTTTAAGGTGGTTAGTATACTAACCACCGCGGTGGTGGTTGGCATTAAAAATAACTATGATAAAAATTGTTGTTTCGCATAAATTTTTTTGAAATCAAATATTTTTGACTACATTTTCTGACCAAACAACCAACTATAGAAAATGTGGTTAGTAAACTAACCACCCAACCGCAAAGAGTTAAAGTATTAAATAGATTTAAAATGGTAACTGAGATTATATATAGGAGTCTATCTAATAGGTATTTATCAATTGATTAATATAACGAATCCTAAATCTATCTTTATGGCTTTGATATTTGAAACAAATTCAAGGAAATTCACTGACCCGGTTGATAAAGCTAACCTTTTGGCTGAATTATTTGCAAATAATTCGAACTTACCGGAAAGCAATCAACCACTGCCCGAGCTCGAAAGAGTATCTGTTACTATGCCGAATATATTCTTTCGCGCTCGCGCAGTTAAAAGGGTATTAGCGGATCTCAACATAAATAAGTCTTCTGGGCCTGATGGTATACCAGCACTGGTCTTGAAGCAGTGCTCTTTGACGCTAGCTCGTCCATTAGCTAACCTTTTCAGCACTTTATACCGTGCCGGCAAATTTTCAGTATGTTGCAAGGTTGCTAATGTAACGCCAATTCCTAAAAAGGGAGAGGCTAACAACCCTGAAAATTATCGCCCAATAGCAATTTGTTCTGCACTTTCCAAAGTCATGGAGAGTATGGTTAACTACCATCTTGTGAAATATTTAGAGTCCAACAATTTAGTCAGCGACCGGCAGTATGGATTTCGTAGAGGACACTCTACGGGAGACCTGCTAGCCTTCCTATCGGAAAAATGGTGTCGTTCCATACACCCTTTTTAGCGAAAGTAAAGTGGTGGCTCTGGATATTTCTAAAGCGTTTGATAGAGTATGGCATGGTGCGCTTTTAGCAAAACTTATTGCTTTTGGTGTCGATTATATCGAGTTTTCTCAGAGATCGCACTATACGAGTTGTTATAGATGGAATCTCATCAAACGAGTTCAAGATCAATTCAGGGGTACCGCAAGGCTCCGTTCTTTCTCCTACTCTATTTCTTATCTTTATAAACGACCTTCTACGCCAAACTTCCAACCCTATCTACTCTTTTGCAGATGACAGCAACATTTGCCATTCATATGCATTCAATTATAGGCCTGTCGGAGATTGGGGCAATGAGGCAATACATGAATGATAAAAGATCTTGTGACAATCTTTGAATGGGGTTGTACGAATAGAGTTGATTTCAACGCACGCAAGACTCAATGTTGTATGTTAGCACACAAACGCACAACAGATCATGTTGCTCCATCTGTTTTCATGGGTGGTGTAAATATTAAGGAATCAGAAGCTCTTGATGTTCTAGGCATGAGTATTCAGTGCGATGTCCGCTGGACAAAACACATTTTTCGAGTATCGAAAGAAGCATTCAAGTGCCTTGGTTTCCTTAAACGGTGTAAGAATTACTTCACTCCATCTGATCTCCTTACTATTTACACCACTTACATCCGACCTAAAATGGAATACAACTCTCATGTGTGGGCCGGTGCTTCGAAGTCTATTTTGGAGTTACTCGACCGCGTACAGGAGAGGGCGAAGGTGCTTATCGGTGACAGTAGGGTATCCAGCTCTATTGACTCACTGGAACATCGTCGCAATGTGGGTTGTGTTTCACTGTTCTACCGATACTACAATGGTATGTGCTCTGCAGAAATTAGGGAACTTGTTCTCGAAACCCGTAGTTTTTTACGCAACACACGTTCTTCGGCAAGGGCTCACCAATTTGTTGTCGACTGGACAGTGGATCGCACAACACATTACAGAGAAAATTCGTTCTTTAGCCGTACTGTCCGTATGTGGAATAATCTTCCTCCTGAAGTCTTTTCTGTCACTTTCAATATAGGAAAATTCAAAGCTAATGTCCACAAAGACTACTCCCTCTATCCTCCCTCCCATAACCTATTTTCCTAGTTCCAACACAATGATTTGCATGAGTAGGGGTCATCCCCTTCCAAGGGTCATCCCTTGGAAGGAACTGATCTAAACTCTGCGGGAATTAGTATATGCGTTCGTTTCTTGAAAGAACACAACATTGATGAAGAAAATAAGAAAGAGTTTTTCGGGTTGAAGCATCTCGATGTACTGACCTTGAGTTGTCATAAGCTTCAAAAATAGTTAACTTAGAGAGAAGTATGAAAAAGTAGTAAGAAATTCCAAAGGAAAAGAGGAAGATGTTTCTGTTTTGGAGTCTGGTTTCTCAAAAAACTCAATATTGCTGAATAAAATAAGACTGTTTATTTCAGTTTCTAAGAGATACAAAGTCTGGACATCCTTACACTATAAGATGCCTTAAGGAAGAGCACGAATAAAAGGCTACTGCATGTAAAAAGCTATGTGCATCTGTGAGCTCTCTAGGGGGAGAAAGGCCCCACCGTCACCAAGAGGAAGATGATGGGATACTAATATGTGCTTTCATTGAATTCCGACAAAGTTCTATAAGAAGACGAGAACGAGGCAGACCAGGACTCAAAACGGTCTTGCTGTGTTAATGGAGTAGTAATTTACACTGAAAGCAATGGGTTTTTCAAAAATGTTTCCGATAGTGAAGCTGGGTTTGGTTATTCTCTCTAACAGTTAATCGAACTTCATGTCATTTCTTTAGGTAAAAGAACAATCTAACCTTCTTCGTTATTAAGGTGATAAAAAAAATTAAGAAGGACACATTATATGCTGAATACTGATCAAAATAATAGCACCACGACATTCATATTGTTATATAATAGTATTACGTAAAAACTGTTAAATTATTTTTGTTGTTTTTGTATAAATTTATACTTAATTCAATAAACTTTTAAACATTAAAAATTATTTTGAAAATTAGATGCAAATTTTAAAGAAAAACTACATAATATATAACTACCTAAGAAATTCATCAGTCAAAAAAAATAGCACCAAGATAGAAATCAATTAAAATAAACAAAAATTAACCAGGACAAAATTTAATCTTGTAACAATTATTATGGTTTGTAACGTTCTTAACACGTTATTATTAAAAATAAAATATTGCTGTCTTTTGTTTTCGTATTTTTTGTCAAAAAGAGACCGACTACCTCCTACCCATAAAGATTCTAAAATTTTGAAAATTTTGTATTTAACTTGTATGCCAAATATATTTTTCATTTCCCAAAATAAATTATTAAATATTTTTGGATTCCTTTTAAGGATAAGATGAATATATTATCTTAAATTTTGGTTGATATTGGATTCGAAGGACATTCTATAGAAGTCTGATATCAAACAATATAATTCTTTTATTTATTTGACCAAGAAGTGTTTTGGTACTTGAAAATTTTACCTTTAATAGAGGATGTTATATTGTTATTGATGAAACTTTTCTAGGATTTAAATAATTAAAATTTTTTTCTTGTAATGGTCAGCGAATAACTGCAACACTAGTCGTCACTTTTGACTACCGTGCAAAACATAAATGCCTGATTTTCGATTCGGTGGGAAAAGAGTGTTATGACTAAGCGGTTTCGCAACCTAAAATTTATATTTTTATTTCAATGCAATGTTTTTTAAAACCATTTCTAAATTTCTAAAAAATAGTTTTGTTCTGAATTAAGCTAATTTGTATGTTCAGAAATCATAATTTTTTAAACTTGAGCTCACATACACCTCTTTTTTTGTTACTAAAAAAATTTGAAAAGTAAAATTAATTTTTTTTTTGTTTTAAATTTTATTCATTTCAATATAAATTAATTCAAATTATAATTTTATGGCGATTTTTTAATTCGAAAACATAAATATTTTACATTTTATCGACAATTTCTTACGATGGTGCTATTTTTTTGACTGCACAAAATCTGGGTATTTTTCAAAAATACAATATAATTGATTGAAAGGTTAATATTTCTTAAAGAAAACTTTATTCATAGAAGAAATAGAGATTAATTAATGATCTTATATTTAATTAAAATTACTATGGAAATAAAAATATTTCCCATGTTAATTGCTTTAAGGTTCTGTGGTGCTATTATTTTGACCGGCACTGTATCAGTTTCAGATAGAAGTTACAGTTCAATTCATATACAACATCACTTTTGAAAAGGTATTATTTTATCTGTCAAGAAGCAGATTCCTCCAGGAAAATGGCTGGTAGGCTTAAATGTAAGTAAATTTCTTACACTATATGACAAGAGTGAACTCTTACTGAGACACCCTTTATATATGAATATTTATCTTAAATCTCAAATTTTACATTTTCAAAATTTTTTTTAAAAGATATTTCAATAAATTAAAAATAAAAGTTTTGGAGTCGTTTAGTAGATTAAACAAGTAAGAGAGCTATATTCGGCTGTGCCGAATCTTATATACCCTTCACCAAATTATATTTGAAAATATTTTTATAAACAAAATTAAAATTTTTAATTTTTTTTTTAAATTGTTTTTAAAATTTTTTGTTTTCCGAATTAGTTTTTTAATTTTTTTCAACATTTTTTTTTAAACTTTTTTAAATTATTTTTTTTTTAAAGAATTTTTGACAAAAAATATATATTTGTTAAAAAATATTTTTCCCGATTTTAACCCATTGTAGGTCCAAATTACTATAGCCTTATATACATCGTTGCAATAGACTTTGAAATATCTATCATTAGATATCCATATTGTCTATATTAATGACTTAGTAATCCAGATATAGATCAAAAATTGGCCAAAAATCGACGTTGTTCCGGATTTTTCCTTATATCTCAGCCATTTGTGGGTGGATTTTGTTGAATTTAAATATCAACCGAGGCGGAAGAATTCCCGATATATTGATATATCAATCAAGTTTATAGGTTATTTGGGGGTTACGGTTGATTTCAATATACAGACGGACATGACTATATTGACTTCGCTATCTGTAACGATCCAGAATATATATACTTTAAGGGGTCGCAAATGAAAAATGTAGAAATTACAAACGAAATGACAAACTTATATACCCTTGACACTCATGGCGAAGGATGATATTATCTAATTATAGATATTTGACCTTTCCAACTATAACGCCATAGTAATTCTGACCTACGCCTTTACCTATTTGGCAAATTTTTTTGAATGTTCGCAATAGTCTACAATTTTTTTTTTTACAGAAATAAATTTGTCCACGCCCACTAATACGCCCACTTATAAAATAAATCTTCAAAGATGTAACCAAAGGCAGTGAGTATTCCAACGATCAAGTCACAAGTCAATTTCAAATGGGCCGCTATGTTAGCATTTTTCATTCATCAAAGACATTAAACTGTTTTTAATTTAGCCGTACATCTGGAAAATGGTCAAACAGTGTACTTTACTGTGGAGAATGAGTTGATCAACCGCCATCTAAAACACTGACCAGATTTTTTGAAATATGGCGGAATGATGAATTTACTTGGAATCAATCGTCAAAGAAATTTCAACTGCGGAAACCATGAAATCCAGTTCAAGGATTTCCACCTTTAATTTTCCACCGACGAATTAGTTCCCATTTACACAGTTCATCCAAGAAACGATGAGTGTTTATACCACAGTTCACCATAGTGGGGAGGGTAAATGCGTTTGTGCAGATGTTTGTAACGCCCAAAAATATTAGTCTAACACCCACCTTAAAGTATACCGATCGACTTAGAATTACTTTCTGAGTCGATTAAACGATGTCCGTCTGGCTGTCTATGTAAACCTTGTGCGCAGAGTACAGGTCGCAATTTTGAAGATATTTCGATCAAATTTGGTACATATTATTTTGTCGGCCCAAGGACTAAGCCTATTGAAACGGGCTGAAATCGGTCCATTATTTCACCTAGCCCCCATATAAATGTCCTTCCGAAATTGGACTTTATCGGTCATAAATGTTTAATTTATTTATCTCCAAAAATTCCGCTCCAAATAAGTTTTATATATACAAAATTCCTGTCACCAAATTTTGTTACTATCGGTCCATAATTAGTCATAGCTCCCATATAGACCCGCTAATCACTTTAACGTGCATAAATCGCTTAAAAATTTTGGTATACACACAAAATTCAACATAGCAAACTTTCATATAGACATAAATCACACGACCTAATTTCATGGTGATAGGTCCATAATTGTTCATAGCTCCCATATAAGACCCACTTCCGAAAATCATTCAAAAATATAAATTATTGAAATTTTAAAAGAAAAATGTTTTTGGTCTTTTACTTAGAGTAAAAGGTCGGGCTTGACAGACCATACTTTCTTACTTGTTCCATTTACGTTTGTTGTTGTCAACGTTCGTGGCCCAAAATCATTCCAAGATTAGCGAACTATAAATGATGAATTGTGTAATACTTATAGCGAAGCTTGCCAACGCATGCGAATGTTAGAGAATGACACTCATTGGGCATACACCCTCGGATATGCTGTTCCTTTAACAAATACGAACATTGTATTCGATAATTATCTTAACATGCTTCCCATCAAAACCGACTGCTTTGTGGAGATTCCATGTATGATGATATTTTGCTTTAGATGCTTATTAGAAAATCAAATCCAAATTTGCAACTTAGCGAGAAAATTTACAACTAGGCTTTGCTTGATGATGTTGAGGACATGTGTTGGATGATGTCTAACAAGGTATTATTCGATTCACGACGCATTTAATCAAGAGTTGCGATGCGAAAAACAATATGATTACGATGTCTGAGAGAATCAGTTCGAACAAATGTTCCACTGTTGAATCAATAATAAATTGTGAAAGATGGAACAACAAGTTGTGAAAGATGGAACTGGAGGAATTTTTTTTTACGCTCCAGGTGGAACTGGAAAAACTTTTTTGATCGCGTTGATTTTGGCCACGTTACGCTCGCAGAATGATATTGCACTTGCTAGGTCAGGAATTGTAGCTACGTTGTTGGAAAGCAATCGAATTGATCATTAAGCTCTCAAGTTGCCATTGAATATGCAAATCAATGAAAATTCAACATGCAACATTTTCAAGGACAGTGCGATGGCCAAAGTTTTGCTGAAAAGCAAACTGATCATTTGGGATGAGTGTAAAATGGCGCATAAGAAGTCTTTGGAGGCATTAAACAAAACGTTGCATGATTTACGAAACAATCAAAGCCGATAAGGTGGAGCGATGATTCAGCTGGCAGGTGATTTTCGGTGACTGTCTTGATCAATTTTGACCCATATTCAATACCAGGGTTAATAATGTCCTAGAAATTGAATATTACAAAATCCTAAATTAGCAAAGATACAAACTGTTATTTTTAAATTTCGTTTAAAAAAATCCCTATTTGCCAAAATGTTTTCCCTCAGAAAGTTGGCAAAGCTTTTAAAAATTTGTATAAGGCTGGTTTGTTTGTATGCTTTGTCAAATAATGGTAGATGTCAAGTCACCTTTGCCTGCACTTTATTTCTTACTTAAATCTAAACAGTTTTATTCAAAATATGGTTTTTCTACTTGTTTTTGTTAACAATTGTAGTTGGTTATTTGTACGGAAAAGAGTCTTAAAAGCCAATTAGTTTTAAATAAAATGAAGTTGTACAAATTACTTAAAAACTTTGCATACATTTCCTTCATATTTCAAACATAAAGTAAAATACTTTTATACTTATAAAGGACCCTCACTTTTAATACCCACTTGTTTTTGTTTTAATGTTTTTATTTTTGCAATTTTATAAATATTAACATTTAACAAATATTTACAAAATAGGGCATTTATTTATATGGTCCTTCAGTACAAGCATTTAATCTAAATATTCCTTTTGTTTTAACAAAAGCTTTATTTGTAAAAAATTATTAACATTTCTAATGTGGCTTTTGTTTTTCTACCAGTTGCACCAGTATTCTATTGAATTTCTTTGTTTAAATTTTCGTTACATTTGTTTTCTTTCTCCCCAACTTTGTCAAAATCCTAACAACCCCTTGTTGAATTTCATTATCCTTTCCTGCCAACTTTATAAGCCTTTGGCTCTTAAGCAGTCTCCCCTAGATTTACAACCCTCTTTTAGATTATTTTTACCAGTTAGTATTTGTTATGCTCCCTACTTTTTAAGAGCCCACACCTTTCTTTAGATTCAGCATTTGGTTTTAATCTTGGCTGTGATCAAAGCAGACATTTAATTTGGAAACATACAGCAAATTATGTTTGTGAAATGCACAATACATATATGGAATTTGATACGAAGCATTTCAAGTGGGAAAGCGATTAAAAGGAATATATTTTAAAGTAAATTAAGTTTTTAAAACTTCCAGCATTTATTTTTATACCATGAGTGGCAAGGGTATATATAAGTTTGTCATTCCGTTTGTAATTTCTACATTTTTCATTTGCGTTCCCTCAAAGTATATATATTCTCGATCGTTATAGATAGCAAAGTCGATATAGCCATGTCCGTCTGTATGTTGAATTCAACTTTCCGTAGCCCCCAAATCTATATATATAAAAATGGATGTTTGTATGTGGGTATGTATGTATGTATGTATGTATGTTCTGAATGAACTCAAAAATGGCTGGACCGATTTCAATGAAATTTTCAGCGAATCTTCAGAATAGCCTGGTGGGTAACACTGTAAAGTCAGATTTTTTATTTTCGGTCTGTGGGCGGAGGGGCGTGGCAAAATCAAATTTTTACATTATGCCGCTAATACCATCTATATATATAAAAAACTGGTGGACCGATTTTGATGAAGTTTTCAGGGAATCTTCAGAATAGCCCAGAGGGTAACACCGTATAGTCAGATTTTTGATATTCGGTCTGTGGGCGGAGAGGTGTGTAAAAATCAAATTTTTACTTTATACCGCTAATGCCATTATATGTATATAAAAACAGATGTGTGTAGTATATATGTTCCATATGGACTCAAAAACGGCTGGACCAATTTTGATAAAATTTTACGGAATCTTCAGAAAAGCATAGCGGGTAACACTGTAAATCATACTTTTATTACAATAAGTATAATTACTACAGGAATCACAAGGATGTACTGATTGGCGCAATGAACAAACAGACATACATTGCAGCATTTTGAAGTTCCCTAAGGAATCCCCGAGAATGTGCTGTTCGAACGGTAAAGTTATTCTGCCACCAGTTATTGAGCCGTCTGAGCTGTTTCTAAGTTACATTTCCTATTTTCAAACACTTCCTTCAAAATATCCAAAAGAACAACTCGTGCTTTCAAATGACGTCGGTTTCATGCCCACCTTTAAAGTTCAAGGACAAATGTACCACAGAATTGGTGGTACTTCAAATTTATTTCACTGGAAATGAAGTTACAGAAGCCGAACGCTATCAACGAACATGCGTGTGCATTTGCTGCAATACCCTTCTGCCGAAACTTTCTCAAAGCAATTGTCGGACATCGGTAATGGTAAAATTCCAATTGATCCCTCCACAAATGAGATTTCATTCCCGGACTTCTGCCAAATGGAAATGAATGTTCAAGAAGTTTCCGACGAGATATTCCCAAGTCTTACAACCAACTACAACAATTCGGATTGGCTGTGGGAACATGCAATTTTGGCACCAACAACATCATAATGTTAACAAACTCAATAAGCAAATACAATTGAAACTGCCTTGTGAAACAATAAAATACAAATAAATTAACACAGCACAGTGGTATGAGAAAAAAAAGAGGGAAATAAATCTGTAACTTCTAAACGCTTAGTTCGATTTGTATGAAATTTCACATGCGCAAAGTGTTGTCGAGTTTAAGTTTTGAATTTGGACCTCATGGGCTCATTAGGAGCGGGGCCAGGGGTCCTCAAAGTAGGACACCTCGGGTATGTTCAATTTTAAAAATGATCCATAATGAACGAAGAACAAGCTGTCGATTATCCTACTGTATTTTTGAAATCAACATTGAAGGTTGGATCACCGACTTTGTCCGATACTGTATATTAAAATCGAGATGCAATATAAAACAGATATTTTCTAAGGTCCAGCAACGCGGACCGGGTTCAGGTAGTAACCTATAAACATGATTGATACATCAATATATCGGGAATTCTTCCGGCTCGGTTATTATTTAAAATCGATAAAATCGGCCCACAAATGGCTGAGATATAAGGAAAAACCGGTACAACCTAGATTTTTGGCCTATTTTTGATCTATATCTGGATTACTACATCATTAATATAGATAATATGGAAATCTAATATTTCAAAGTCCATAGCAACGATGTATACAAGGCTATAGTATGTTGGACTACAATGGGTCAAAATCGGGAAAGATATTTTTTAACCCGATATTTTTTTTTCATCAAAAAATTTTTTTTGTCATAAATTTTTCTTAAAAAAAATTTTTTTTTTCATAAATTTTTTTTAAAAAATTGGAAAACTTTTTTAAACAAATTTTTAGAAAATTGGAAAAAACTTTTTTAAAAAAAATTTCGAAACAATTTTTTTTTTTAAATTTTAAAAACAATTTAAAAAAAAATTTAATTTTGTTTAAATAATAATACAGTACGGGCTCGATTTGTGCAACTACCTATTATTGCAACTGACCGATTAGCGCAACAGCCTATTTTTTAACATTAGAGTCTTTATAACTGCAACTTTTTTCAAAAAACAGACGCGATAAGTGCAACTTTATTTTTTTTCATATGTAATATTATTCAGAAGTTATTCTATTCTCTTCTCTATTTATTCTGGTTGTTTTTTTAATCAGAAGCGTAATTCAAAACTATTTGCCAAATCATAGGCACCTAAAAAATACTTTCACGACGACACTGCTCTCATAAAGAATTTTGGCTGTTTATTCACAGTTATTTTTTATTAAAATATTTTTTTATTTATTCGAGTACATATTATATATATTTACACCATTTATTTTTACTTTGTTTTGTTTAATAAATGAATTAATTACTTTTTGTTAATTAAATTGCATGTTTTTGTTAAAAAAAGAAATCGAGCCCGTACTGTATTTAAAAAAATATATTTTTAAGTATAATTTGGTGAAAGGTATATAAGCTTCGGCACAGCCGAATATAGATCTCTTACTTGTTGATCTATATCTGGATTACTAAGTCATTAATATAGACAATATGGATATCTAATGACAGATATTTCAAAGTCCATTGCAACAATGTATATAAGGCTAAATAGTTTGGACCTACAATGGGTCAAAATCGGGAAAAATATTTTTTAAAATGATTTTTTTTTACCAAAAAAAATTTTTTCTCATACATTTTTTTTCAAGTCAGTTTTTTTCATAATTTTTTTTTACTAATAAATTAAAAAAAAAAATTTTGAAAAAATTTAAAAAAAAAAGTTTTGAAAAAATTAAAAAACAATTCCGAAAAAAAATTAAAATTTTGTTTAGGTTATATAAGATTCAGCACATCCGAATGTAGCTGTCTTACTTGTTTTAAATAAATTATTATAAACAATTGCGCATTTTTTATTCCCTACACCACCATAGTGGGGAGGGTATAATGCGTTTGTGCAGATGTTTGTAACGCCCAAAAATATTAGTCTAACACCCACCTTAAAGTATAAAGATCGACTTAGAATCATTTTCTGAGTCGATTAAACGATGTCCGTCCGTCTGGCTGGTTGGCTGGCTGTCCATGTAAACCTTGTGTGGAGAGTACAGGTCGCAATTTTGAAGATATTTCTATATAGAATTTGGTACAAATAATTTTTTCGGCCCAAGGACGAAGTCTATTGAAACTGGCTGAAATCGGTCCATTATTTCACCTAGCCCCCATACAAATGTCCTCACTAAATTGGACTTTATCGGTCATAAATGTTTAATTTATACATGTATCTACACCAAATTCGCTCAAAATAAGTTTTATATATACAAAATTCATGCCACCAAATTTTTTTACGATCGGTCCATAATTAGTCATAGTCATATAGACCAGCTTCCGAAAATCACTTTAACGTGCATAAATCGCTTAAAAATGTTGGTATACTCAAAAATTCAACATAGCAAACTTTCATATAGACATAAATCACACGACTTAATTTCATGGTGATCGGTCCATAATTGGTCATAGCCCCCATATAAGGCCTACTTCCGAAAATCACTCACGAATATAAATTATTGAAATTTTAAAAGAAAAATGTTTTTGCTCTTTTACTTAGTGTAGGGTATTATATGGTCGGGCTTGACCGACCAGAAAGTATGGTCGGTCAAGCCCGTCTTGTTTTAAAATATTTAAAAAAAAATATTAAAAATATTAAACCATTCTAATATTAACAATATGAAAGATACAGGTTGCAATTAATGTTTTGTGACACTGTTTTCATTGAACCTTTTTACATTAAGAGCGAACCACGATATTTTGTGGTTTTATTGCTACACAAAATATAAAGCAATTTTAAGTTTTTCCTATAAAACTTTGACATTTAAGAAAAAATCTACAAACTTACAGATTTGCCTTTATAAAGTTCTTTCCTTCTTTCCTCCCAAATTTCTGTTAAACAAATCTTGCACAATAAACCACTTAATTCATGCAACATTTCCCCAAATAAAACATATTTTAATTGAATTTTCAATTAATATATCAAAGCAATTGCCAACCTGATGCCAAACTAACTGTATTTAGCCCTCCAACAACCTTCTTTTGGGAAGCTTTTTAAAAAAAATAACAACAGAATGCACAAATAATGTAAACAACAGCGTATTGTTGCACGAAGAAAATTGCAACGTACACACTTTCAAAAAATAGCTGCAACTACACAAAAACTCCAATGATTGTTGGAGCAGCTGCTTTCTTTTACTAAAGCTTTAAACTATATTTTCATTTTATGTTTGAAAAAAAAAAAAATTATATTTTTTACCCCTCAACAATGTTAAGAATAACAACTATTGGTTGCAAATAGCAAAGAAGAAGTAAAAAAAATTAACTCTAGGAAATGAAGTAAAACAGAATAGTTACAAAATACAAGAAAAAAAAATAAATAAAAACAAATATAAACAAATAAAAATTTTGTAGGAATAGGAAGGGTACATAAATGTACGGATAACCAAGCAGCTCTGCATTGACTACTAAAGAAATCAAGGTAGCAGTAATTTTCACTAATTTCAAATTACTTAGCTGATTCCAATTAATATTGTTTTGGGTCATTTGACACGAATGGTTACTTTTTACATCCCAGGTAATCTATCATGAAGTCAATTGCCATTTTAGTGTCTCTAAGTAATCTAGGTGGTAGGCACTTCAAACTTTTTTTGTAGTGCTCGTAAAAAAGTAGTTATTTGAATCTGCAGAAGTATTCTATTGGAGTGTCAAGTGTCTTTTTGAAATGTATATGGCTCAATTGTTATCCACCTAGGACACGCATATTTTATTAAAAAATTACTAGTTCGGGACTCTTAACCAGAACAGCTGGGAATTATCGCACAATATCTTATTCTATGCTGCACTCCACATACAAACGAGTGCAAGTGGAAATGCAGTCAGGCAGCCAGTCAGTGTGTACGAGTCGTTACAATCACGTACACAAAAGTCATTTTTATTAAAGTTAACTAGATCTGCTCAAATAACTACTATTGCAATGTAGTACTATTTATAGTGGTATTATAGTAGTATGCCAACATCAACAACAACAACAATAATAATGGAGAAGAACAGATTCATGTTGCTTTCAGTTTTTGTTTGTTTATGTATTTGTTTTTGTGTTGCTGCTGCAAGAAACTGAATGGCGTAAGTGGTTGCCACATAGTTTTCTAAGGATTTAAAAATGTTTTTCTTTATTAGTATTGACATAACTATTTTGTAATGAAATTCTAAATTTCCCAAATAATTTTTCAAAAAACTGATAGAATTTTTAACTAAAATTTTTTGCAATTCTGTGAAATAAAATTTTAGCTTTTGTTATCTATGTCAGTTATGCTTACATTTGATATTGTCATGTTTATTAATGATATTTAAAAAAAAAAAAACAAGTAAGACACCAAATTATACTTAAAAATATTTTTTTTTAAATATTATTATTTAAACAAAACTAAATTTTTTTTTCCAAATTTTTTTAAAAAAATAATTTTTTTACAAATTATCTTTTAATTTTTCTTAAAAAACTTTATTTGCAAATTTTTGTAAAACTTTTTTTTAAATTTTTAAAAAAAAATATTTTTGGAAGAAGAATTTATGACAGAAAAATTTTTTTGAAGAAAAAAAATTCGGGTTAAAAACTATTTTTCCCGATTTTGACCCATTGTAGGTCCAACTTACTATAGCCTTATATACATCGTTACATTGGACTTTGAAATATCTGTCATTAGATATCCATATTTTTAATCCAGATATATGTAGATCAAAAATAGGTCAAAAATCGAGGTTGCCGGAAGAATTCCCGATATATTGATATATGAATCATGTAAGTTATTTGGGGGCTACGGAAAGTTGATTTCAACATACAGACGGACATGGCTATATCGACTTCGCTATCTATAAAGATCCAGAATATATATACATACCTTGCAAATGAAAAATGTAGAAATTACAAACGGAATGACAAACTTATATATACCTTTGCCACTTTAAGGGGGTATAATAAAGGAATATTTATTTTCTTGAATAGTGAGGGGAAACAAAAATCGAGGTTGTCACGGTTTTTTCATTATATCTCAGCCAATTGTGAGCCGATTTTAAATAGAATTAGGGGACTACGGAAAGTTGATTTCAATATACAGACGGACACGGCTATAGCGGCTCCGCTGTATGGTCGCAAATGAAAAATGTCTTCTACGGTAACCCGAATCATAATATATCGTGTGTGAAGCTAGGCCAACCAGCAGAATCGACACCAAAGCCAAACATCCATGCTGAAATCTGCACAAGCCATAACAGGAATTCTGTACCGAACGCAACTTATTCATTTGAAGCGAGCAGTGGCCGAAAAACGCCCAGAATATGCGGCTAGACATGAAACTGTAATAATACCTGTTAAAAGCTATTAAGAATGAAGTGGATGGGAAGTTTTGCTACTACCTTCTTATAGTCCAGACCTCGTCCTACTACTATTTGTTTCGATCGATGAAGAACGCTCTCTCTGGGATACGTCTCACGTCATAACAGAGTATCCGAAATTGGCTTGATTCGTTCTTAGCCTTAAAAGATGAGCAGTTCTTTTGGGTCGAAATCCATATGTTGCCAGATAGATGGGAAAGGGTCATAGCTAACAATGGTCAATGCTTTAAATGAATTTATATTGTATAAATGTTTCAAAATAAAAAAATTTAAAAAATTCCGCATTTTTAAGTCATTCACACAATATTACCTACAATATACAAGGTGGGATCAATAAGTACACGCAGAGAAAAAATATAGTTGGGCATGGTTACTGTAACCATTTCAATATTGTTACAAGTTTTTTGACTATATTATAGTCACAGTAACCATTTACATGATTGTGGTAACCATAATATGGTTTATTTACGATTCACATGATTGTATCAACCATATATATGGCTACAGTAAACAAATATATGTTTGTAACAACCATTCATATGATGAAAGACTTATCATATTATGTTGTTCTCGGCTTAAGGCTTATCATAATTCATGAAAATCGGCTCAAAAATATATAACATTTCGCTATCTTTTCATTAGAAATTCCAAATATTGAAAAATTTGACCTTTGACCTTCACGATTCAAAGGTTATCGTTTTCCGATTTTAGTAAAACTTTCAGAACATATTTAAAATTACAAGGACTATAATATTATGAATAGGTTTTACATAAAATTTATAACAGTAAGGAAATTGGAATATGGCCAACAAATTGATTTTTCTCGAAAATCGCAAAATTTAAATCGCAGGTACGGAAAAACTATAGGAGACATTGACATAATTTTTTCACATTTTTATTTCCTATTATGTTGACAATAAATCTCCAAGTGATGATCAACAAATTCTGAAATTTGTTTAACAAAATTTTTAAAAATTTGAAATTGGAGTTTTGAAACTGCCGTTAAAAAAAATATTTTTTTTAGTCATACCTGCGAATAGGTTTACGGTATCCTACGAAGACAAAAACTAATATACAAGTAAATATGGATATATTTTAAGTAAAAATTAGCTCTTATTGTAATATTTCTCAAAATATGTTTATTTTGTTCCTAAGTTTCTTGTTCTAGTGGCTGAGACACGTTAATGGCCTGGCGATTTTTTAATAACTTTAAAATTTTTTAACCAATTTTTGTGTTTTATATCTTATTAGAACGACAATTACGTACACATATCGATTCTTTTAAATTAAATTGCAAAAGTAATTATTTAATGGCAAAATTTTTACAAAAACTGAAAAAATTGCATTTTTTCCCCTTGTAAATGCACCACAAAACTAAATCGCAAGTCGGCACGGGTTGCAATCATGATAGAAATACAAAATTTCATATTTAACTATAGTTTTATATATATAAAAAAATTAGAGGGTATGCGTTCCGAAATTCCATATATCTGTGGTCATAAGCAATAACCACCTAAGTCGACTTAAAAAAGATTTGAGTTATATATGCTACATTATTCTGTTCATAGAACTCTATGTACACGTGAAATCACTACCTTCCTAACTTTCTTATTTAAAAAGTTATTAATTAGAAACATATTGGCTTAAGTCCTAAGGAAGACTATTGCATTTACAATAAGCGCCAAAATATACTTAAGAAAACATTCAATTATATTTTATTTTGTTTAAATAGCTTATAATGACTTTAGTTGTTATTGTTATTTTTCACGAAATAAATTTTCATACATAAGAGTGCTGATATAAGAGCCAAACTAAAGATAAGCGATTATTGCAAATTGGCTTAATTACTTGACATGCCAATTTTTAAATATGTAATAACAGCTTAACTCAACATATGCCAAGAAACAAACAAAATACTTATTTTCAACAAACGCCTAATCAGACATTAGCATTTTCAATTTAGTATTTATAAAATAAATATAAATTGCTTTTTCTCAAAAACATGTTTTTTGAATTAGGCGGTTATTGCTTGTGACCACAGATATATTATACAAATGTTTCAAAATAAAATCTAAAAATTTAAAAAATTCGTGTCTTTTTTAATGCCCCGCATCTTAACTGAAAGACAACATTATTCCTATCAACAGGGATCTGTCGGTTGACTCCTGTCAAAATTTGAACAAGCTGCATTATTTAGTTTGTGTTTAACAGCCATTGATAGCAGACTGAGTACCTCGTGACTTGAGGAGAAAATGAATTTCTGAATTTTGTTGTGTACGGCCACAATCACGGAAAATGCAGAAGGTTCTGGACGCCCAATTTAGGTTCTGAACCCGAAACAATTGAAAACAAGTAAGAGAGCTATATTCGGCTGTGCCGAATCTTATATACCCTACACGAAATTATACTTCAAAAGTTTTTTTCCAAAGTTGTTTTTTAATTTTTTTTTCGAATTGTTATTTAAAATTTTTTTTTGTTTTTTAATATTTTTTTAGGTGAAAAAAAAAATCGGGTTAAAAAATATTTTTTCCGATTATATCAGCCATTTGTGGACCGATTTTGCTGATTTTAAATAGGAAACTTCTCGAAAGCATGTCTGACAGAATTATTGAAGATTTGCATCCCGAAGTTATCTGGGGTCTTCAGAAAATTTTTTTCAACAAACATACGGACGGACAGACAGACGGATATGGCTTATTTGACTCCGCTATCCATAAGGATACAGAATATATATACTTTATAGGGTCGGATATGAAAAATGTAGAAATTACAAACGGAATGACAAACTCATATATACCCTTCTCACGAAGGTGAAGGGCACGATATGGTAGTGGCCGAACGGAGATTGAAAGTACGAGAGTTTGTGGAAGTGGTTTCAATATTGAATGATCACTTGGTTATGAGAAAGCTTTCTGCAAGATGGGTGGCGCGTTTGCTTACATCTGATCACAAATCGTGTGACAACTACGCAGGAGTCTTTAGCATTGTTCAACCGCAATATGAACGTTTCTCACATGGATCCACCACAACACACCAGAAACAAAACAACAGTCAAAACAGTGTTTTTTTCGGGAATCGCCAAAGAAGGCCAAGATGAGTCTGTCAGCCAATAAAGTCATGACGATGGTTTTTTGGGATACACGCGGTATAACCCACATTGACTGCCTTCAAAAGGGTAAAACAATCAATGACAAATATTATGCCAACTTATTGGGTCAATTTAAAGAGGATTTAAAAGAAAACGACCGAAAAAATTTCCTTTTCACTAGGACAAAAAATGGTGCAAACATATGCAGTTTCCATGGCAAAAATGCATGAATTAGACTACGAATTACTCAATCAACCGCTCTATTCTCCGAATTTAGCACCAAGTGACTATTTCTTGTTTGCAAACCTAAAGAAATGGCTCGACTGAAAGAGATTTGGCTCTATTTTGATTACCTCGACAAATCCTATTTTTTGGAAGCTATAAAAAAATTGGAGAAATGTTGGACAAGGTGAGGAAAGGAGATTATGTTGAAAAATTAAATGATTTTTTATTAAAAAACCTGTGTTTCATTCAAAAAGTCAGTTACTTATTGACTCGCCCTCGTAAAATATACAATTTTTTGGAGACTGTCTCACATTTTGATTCATAACTTTGGTTCTAGTTGATCGATTTTGGCCATATTCAAAACCAAACATTTCTGATCGACAAAGATTATCCATCCATCATGCTACGGCCTTTCTGACATAGCATCACTTGGATTAACCTAGAACTAATTTGATGAGATCTAAACTCATATATTGATACCAGAGAAAACTGGTTATGTATCGAGGAAGAAAGCTTGCAGAATGCATCTTCACTTATACAATATTTCAATATGTTTCTTAAAAATTTCCATTTACGATATGACACAATAAGAAGAACAGATGATTTAGTTTATTATCCATAGAAAATAGATTTGGTGATTCGATGCACATAATCTGTAAGTTATTGTGACAGAGATCTGGAAGTATTTAAAAATTCTCCCAACAAAACACTTGGGAAATATGGCCTCAGAAGGTAAGCAAACAGACTGATTGTTTACAAATATGACGAATCTAAAGTATAAACTTTTAAAATGCTGTTAACAAGCAGTAATTTATCCAAGGAGTTCAATGAACTGATCTTATTTTTCCGAGTAGAAAGTAACAGATCTCTAGGTACCCTTAAAACGTTTGTCTTACAGAAAAAACTATTGCAGCAAATTAACTCTTCAAACATGCAACAATTACGTTGGCATCGTTGCCAACTTCATTAACAATTTGTTGACATCACTAAAAAAATCGTTGGCCATAAAACTGAATAAAACAAAACTGAACCCAACTACAAAAAAAAAAACAGACAATGTTGCTGAACGACTCATGAAGAAAAGATAAGAAATAATACAAAATATATACAAAAAAAAACTATGTATAAGTGTCTAGTTAAACAAAAATAGACATGAAAGAGTTGCAAACAGCACAATCACTATTACTTGCAAGACTTTTCTTATATACAAATCAAAGAAGCACTGCTGCAGCAGTGCCACAGGACCACTCCAAAATATGTATAACAAAAAAGTAAAAACCACCAACTACTTTGTTACTTACTCACTAGCTGGTTAGCTCGTTTCGTTTGTACTCAACATGCAATGCATGTTTTATCTTTTTGGAATTGTGGTGATAAGTTAAGAGGAAAATAATGACATTAATGGGCTACTCGAGAGATTAGCGTTAATGTTGATGGCTTTAAAGATGCCCGATTAAAAGTAACATTGGACATTGTTACTTTGTTTTTTGCTCACAGTGTATGTTAATGGAAGAGTGAGTCTGGTAAAAAGAAGTGGTCAAGTTTGCTCTCAAAAAACAAGAGGGAGCAAAAGAGCTTAAGGATGTTTAATGGCGAAGGCGGGATTATAATTGTAGATATAGGAAGTAGCTGGGTAAAAAGCAGTGCATTAAGTTTGTTTTTTTAAGTAATAATGCTTGTTATTATTGCAAAAGCTTAAAATGTGGTTAAATTTTTATATATTTTTCCATTAAAGTAACATTTGCTTGTTAATGTGGTAAATGTGTTGAGTGCGAATATATTGTTACGTTTTTACCTTTTAAAAATGATGGCATATTTATTTTAAATAAATTGTAAAATTTGCAACAACTATTTATTTAAATTTACACAAGAACTCATATAAAAAAATTACGAGATCCGACCAATAAATTTTGATAGAGGAGACAAAAAAAAAGACACGTGTATCGGCGTTTTGAAAGTTTACATCTGAATTTCATTTGAGGTTGGGTTAAAGTTTCCCAACTCTGGCACATTCTTATTGTTAATCGTCATAAGAAAAATGTGTTCAGCAAAGTTATGTAAAATCTTACGGAGAACATTTTTGTAGAATATGTTAACCCTCTAAATCCTCAAGGCATGGGTCTTTTTTGTCCATCTTTTAAAAAAGACCAACAAACTCCATTAAAAGAGGGATTTAAGGGGTTAAAATGTTCCGCAAAAATATTATCCGTGAAATTTTACTATAAGTCACTGAATACACCAAAACGGAAAACTCAACCAGAAAGTCAGAAATAAGACACAACAAAAGAGAGCTTAGGGTTAATTTCGCATTTATTAAGGTTTGTAGAAAGTGCTATGAGAATATGAATTGAAATTTTTTTTGGAAAATTGTTTGTGGTTGGAGGTGGGAAAAGTGAGGGTGGCAACTACTACTACAACTTTTTAAAATTAATTTGTGGAAAGTGCTATGAGAATATAGATTGAAATCTTTTTTGAAAATGTTTAATGAGTTGCTGGGGTGGGGGTTATTGCCAATTTTTTTTTAAATGCTTATTTTAGCAACAGGAGTCTCTACACAAATTTTTATTATGCTAGATCCCTTGGAAATAAATTGAAAATTAAAACAAATTACTGTTACTATTTATATGCCATGTTCTAGCTGTTTCATGAATTTTCTAACGGATAAAAGATTTTGGCCGCGCTGTGTGTCATTAAATAAAAGTGATTTGAGGAGTTTTATTTTTCACGTCAGAAAAATAAAACTCATTTTATGTAAATTAAGTAGAAAGTGATAATCGGTTATGGCCAATAAGTCTAGGTTGTTGAAAATAAATAAAAAAAAAAATTTACACCTAAATCTTGCAGCTGATCAGATCAATATAATTTGTAAAGCACCTTGCATTGCTGTAGAATAAATTTTCATTAAAATAAAATCAAGTGGGATTTGAATTTGTTATTATTTAATTTCAAATTGTTGTTGTTTTTTTCATAAACAAATAAATTACTACAAACATTATATCAGATAGACTCAATAAAGAAAGATACTGAAAAAAGTAGGAAATAAACGAAAAGAGTTTTATTTACTGACGGGAAAAATAAAACTCCTCAAGTGAATTTTTTTTATAACGGCTAGTTAAAACTCTTTTTTTCAGACTTTCAGGCGAACTTTTATTAAAACATTGAATAATAACTGTTAACTGTGGAGTTGAGATCATATTTTTAATATCACCATCAATTCTGAAAGAGCACGTCAATACGAATCTATTGGTAAACTATAAAATTTTTATAGTATTTTTTGGATAACCGTTTTTTATGGTCCGCGCAATTTTAATACTGATACTAAATGTCTGTTTAAAAAAAGTAAGAAAGTATGATCGGTCAAGCCCGACCATTTAATACCCTACACTAAGTAAAATAGCAAAAACATTTTTCTTTTAAAATTTCAATAATTTATATTTTTGAGTGATTTTCGGAAGTGGACCTTATATGGGAGCTATGACCAATTATGGACCGATCACCATGAAATTAGGTCGTGTGATTTATGTCTATATTAAAGTTAACTGTGTTGAATTTTGTGTATATACCAACATTTTTAAGCGATTTATGCACGTTAAATTGATTTTCGGAAGCGGGTCTATATGGGAGCTATGACTAATTATGGACCGATCGTAACAAAATTTGGTGACATGAATTTTGTATATATAAACTTATTTGGAGCGGCATTTGTGTAGATACATATATAAATTAAACATTTATGACCGATAAAGTGCAATTTCGGAAGGACATTTGTATGGGGGCTAGGTGAAATAATAGACCGATTTCAGCCAGTTTTAATACGCTTGGGCCGAAAAAATTATATGTACCAAATTTAATCGAAATATCTTCAAAATTGCGACCTGTACTCTGCGCATAAGGTTTACATGGACAGCCAGTCAGTCAGCCAACCAGACGGACGGACGGACACGTTTAATAGACTCGGAAAGAGAATCTAAGTCGATCGGTATACTTTAAGGTGGGTGTTAGACTAATATTTTTGGGCGTTACAAACATCTGCACAAACGCGTAATACCCTCCCCACTATGGTGGTGTAGGGTATAAATATTAATAACACATAATTTAAATAACTCTCCTAAACGTATACTTAATATGCATATAATTGATATTAATTATACGTATCAATTTACTATGAAATAATAAAATTTAATTAAAATATATAATTGGGGTATATTCACATGGTCTACTATTTGGTCATATTGTCATAATGTCCTAATACAAATGTTACCGATAACCTATTCGCAGGTATGACCTAAGAAATTGGCAGTTTCAAAACTCCATTTTCAAATTTAAAAATTTTGTTAAACAAATTTCAGAATTTTTTGATCATCACATTGGGATTTATTAAGATACTAATACTGAATAAAAATATGAAAAAATTATGTCAATACCTTCTATAGTTTTTTTGTAACTGCGATTTAAATTTTGCGATTTTCAAGAAAAACTAATTTTTTGGCCATGTTTTGGCGTATGTAACCAATTTTCTTACTGTTATGTATTTTAAGTAGAACCTATTCAGAATATTATAGTCCAGATAATTCTAAATATACTCTGAAAGTTTTACTAAAATTTTAAAACGTTGAACCTTAAATCGTGAAGGTCAAATGTCAAATTATTCAATATTAGTAATTTCTCATGGAAAAATTGCGAAATGTTATATATTTTTGGGCCGATTTTGATGAAACTTAAGAAAAATATAACACAAATATAATCATGAAGATAGTATTATCTTAAATAAGGAAAATTGTTTGACCAGAATCAATTTCTGCAAAGTGCAGGTAGCAATTTAGAATATATTTGAATAAAATGTTGTTATTTCCATAAAACTTAACAGAAAAAAGTTTCATTTATAAGGAAATCACGAGATCTAATTTTAGGATTTCCTCTGTCTGAAACAGATGACCGAAGCCCCTGCACTGAACAGACGACTGTGGTCTCTGTCTTGAAAAGATAACCGAAGTTTCTATATTGAACAGTTGGCCGATGCATATATCTTGTCACAGTCGGACAAAGCCTCTGTACTGAACAGATAACCGAATCCTATGTCTTGAAAAGATGACCGAAGTCTCTGTATTGAAAAGTCGGCCGAAGACCCTGTACTAAACAGACGACTGAAGTTTTTGGTCATAGCTAGCATATCCAAAAATCACTTACGAAAACAAAATTCATATACTCAGTGTAGGGTATTATATGGTCGGGCTTGACCAACTATACTTTCTTTCTTGCTATGTTTGGTTATATTTCCATTTTCTCCAAAACTGTTGAAATGATTTTAGGTAACGATATGCATAAATTTGATCCTTTAACATTCATCTATGTTGCCTTTTTTATGCCTATTAAAGCAACATATTTTCATATCTTTATTTATTGCCCAATATCTACGAATACCTTTTGAATATATTTCTATTTATTTGCATTATATCGTATGTATTTATATAGCATGTGTAACGGAAATTCCGTTGTTTTATGACAACCATGTTTAATGTTTCTTATTGATGCTGTTGCAAAGCATCTTCCTAGAAACATTAACTGTCGAACCTTTATCCTGATAGAGACAATTTTGTTGGCAGCTTTTATGGTCCAATTTAGGTTGACATCAATTTTTATTTATTTACATTTTCCCCAACATGTTGCTCCAGCAGATACTGGCTGGTTATTAGCATGAAAAAAGAAAAAAAAAAGGTAAAATTCTGTTTGGGATGCTCACTAACGCATAGGCAAACACTTGATTTTACACATGATTTTAAATAATTATACAAGTGTGTGAATAAATGTGAATAATGTGTGTGAGTGTGGATATGTTAGCCTCAATATTTGATTAAGCACACAGATACACACATATAAGGATTTGTATAATTTGAGATAAAGATAAATATTTGTTTATGGTTGAGTGTATATCTGTATATCTGTGTATTTGTTGTTGATATTGAAATTGCGGTAAAATTGTGTAATGTTAACTGACACCCTTACACTGCTTCTGTCAGACGGACAGACATTGAATATCTTCTGTTTCATCGCTTTAAATTTGAGAGCAAGTGATTTAATTTAACGGAAAATCTTTCACATAAACACATAACCGAAACCACAAAATTAATAGGGAGTGAAAATAATACCAATGTCTGTTTGTTATCTGTGGTTGTTTTAAAGTGTAAATGAAATAAATCGAGTTGGGAAGAGGTAGGCGATTTAATGTGAGGTTTAAACAGAAATGGTTCGTTAGTGAAAGCATAAATCTTAAAGGGAATGTGGCTATAATCTATCGAAGATTGAAATGATAAGATGAATTTGATAAAGTTTGTTTTAATGTATATTAGTAATAGGTGTAAAATAGGGTGGCGCTTGTCTTGCTCTTTTTTGGATTTTCGATGCTCCCAATGTTTAAATTGTTATCCGTTATTGTTATCCGTCCGTCTGGATTTTCGTCCGTCTGGCTGGCTGTCCATGTAAACCTTGTGCGCAGAGTACAGGTCGCAATTTTGAATATATTTCGATCAAATTTAGTACATATAATTTTTTCGGCCCAAGGACCAAGCCTATTGAAACTGGCTGAAATCGGTCCACTATTTCACCTAGCCCCCATACAAATGTCCTCCCGAAATTGGACTTTATCGGTCATAAATGTTTAATTTATATATGTATCTCCACAAATTCCGCTCCAAATAAGTTTTATATGCACAAAATTCATGTAACCAAATTTTGTTACGATCGGTCCCTAATTAGTCATAGCTCCCATATAGACCCGCTTCCGAAAATCACTTTAACGTGCATAAATCGCTTAAAAATGTTGGTAAACACACAAAATTCAACATAGTTAACTTTAATATAGACATAAATCACACGACCTAATTTCATGGTGGTCGGTCTATAATTGGTCATAGCCCCCATATAAGGCCCACTTCCGAAAATCACTCATAAATATAAATTATTGAAATTTTAGAAGAAACATTTTTTTTGCTCTTTTACTTAGTGTAGGGTATTATATGGTCGGGCTTGACCGACCATACTTTCTTACTTGTTTTTTCGATATATTTAAAATTGCAGAAAGCCTGGACCGACCCACAGAATTTTTTTACAAAAAAAAATTGTATACGACCACTTATCAAATACATATGCAAATATGTAACCAAAGGCAGTGACATGACTGAGTTAGTGCGGAGAATTCCAACCACGAAGTCACTCAATTTCAAATGGACCGCTATGTTAGCATTAACGAAGGAATTTGGCGCATTTTTTCATTTGCCATTCATGAAAGACATCCAACTTTTGTTCATTTAGCCGTGCATCTGGCACTTTACTGAGGAGAATGTATTACAACGACTTGATCAACCGTCATCTACAAAATTGACCAGAGTTTTTGAAATGTGCCGGAATGATGCTATACTCCGAAATTCCAAGATATTATACTTGGAGTCAATCGTCAAAGAAATTTCAAACGGCGGAAACAATGACAATGCAATTTATTGTGCACCGTGTTTCTATTTGCGTTTGCTATTAATCCAAGTTCGTGGCTCAAAATAATTCCAAGATTTGCGAACTATAAATGGTTACGCTTGAGATTGTAAGAGAATGACACTCATTGGGAATACGCTCTCGGCTATGTTGTGCTTTCGTCAAATGATCATCAAATATGAAAATTGTTTTCGATAATTATCTCAACCTGCTTCCCATCAAACCGACTGATTGGTGGAGCAAATACAAAGATGCCATGCGTGATGATATTTTGCATCAGATACATATTATTTTGCATCTGAGAGAGGAAATTTACAACGAGGTTTTTCTTGGTGATTTCGACCAAGGTATTATGTGATGCATGACGCATTTAATCAAGATTTGCGACGCGAAAAACAATATAATTGCGATGCCTTGAATGAACCATTTCGAATAAATGTTCCACTGTTAAAGCGACAACAAAAATATGCGTACGACACTCTTATGGAAGTTGTGAAACATGGAACTGGAAGGTTTTTTTTGGACGCTCCCGGTGGAACTGATAAACTTTTTTAATCGCCTTGATTTTGGCAACAATACGTTCGCAGAAGGTTATTGCATTTGCACTACGTTGTAGGGAAGGGAGTCGAACTACTCATTCAGCACTCAAGTTGCCATTGGATATGCAAATCAATGAAATGGCCAAAGATTTGCAGCAAAGCAAACTGATCATTTGGGATGAGTGTAAAATGGCGCATAAAAAATCTTTGGATGCATTAGATAAAACGTTACATGATTTAGGAAACCATCAAAGCCGATTTGGTGGAGCGGTGATTATGTTGTCAGGTGATTTTCGGCAAACAATGCCAGTGATTCCACGATCAACGCCGGCCGATGAACTTAATGCATGTTTGAAGTCGTCCGCTTTGGGGAAACACGTCAAAAAACTCAAATTGACTGTGAACATACGTGTTGAGCTGCAGAAGGATCAATCTAGAGAAGTATTTGCCAAACAATTGCAGGACAAAATCCCAGTTGACATTTCGATCGGATGCATTCAATTTCCCGTCGCTGTCTGCCAGTTCACCAAATAAAAATTCGAAGTCATTGGTTAAGCGAACATGCTATGTTGGCTGCGAAAAACATTGATGTTGACGAATTGAATTTTAAGATTCAATGTGAAATTTCTGTCGAATTGATAACGTATATATGGGTGAATTTCGTTACTTCGCAAGATGAAGTAATCAGCTGTCCAACCGTGTTTTTAAACTCGTCGGAATTACCCGGATTACTGGCTCACAATCTCCAACTGAAAGTCGGATCGGTAATCATAATGTTACGAAACATAAACCAATTACCATGAACAGTACTTAAAGTTAAGTACAAAGAAGAAGACATTTTGATACCATTCGATTTGAAACGATCACAGTTTCCGGAACGGCTTGCATTCGCAATGGCCATTAATAAATCCTTTCTCCTACTCTATTTCTTATCTTTATAAACGACCTTCTACGTCAAACTTCCAAACCTATCCACTCTTTTGCAGATGACAGCAACATTTGCCATTCATATGCATTCAATTATAGACCAAGCCTGTCGGAGATTGGGGCAATGAGGCAAGATCTTGTGACGCTTAACCAAGATCTTGTGACAATTTTTTAATTGGGGTTGTGCGAATAGAGTTGATTTCAACGCACGCAAGACTCAATGTTGTATATTAGCACACAAATGCACAACAGATCATGTTGCTCCATCTGTTTTCATGGGTGGTGTAAATATTAAGGAATCAGAAGCTCTTGATGTTCTAGGCATGAGTATTCAGTGCGATGACCACTGAACAAAACACATTTTTCGTCTGTCGAAAGTAGCATTCAAGTGTCTTGGTTTTCTTAAACGGTGTAAGAATTACTTCACTGCATCTGATCTCCTTACTATTTACACCACTTATATCCGACCTAAAATGGAATACAACTCTCATATGTGGGCCGGTGCTTCGAAGTCTATTTTGGAGTTACTCGACCGCGTATAGGAGAGGGCGAAGGTGCTTATCGGTGACAATAGGGTATCCAGCTCTATTGACTCACTGGAACATCGTCGCAATGTGGGTTGTGTTTCACTGTTCTCTGGTATGTGCTCTGCAGAAATTAGGGAACTTGTTCCCGAAAGCCGTAGTTTTTTACACAACACACGCTCTTCGGCAAGGGCTCACCAATTTGTTGTCGACTGGTCAGTGGATCGCACAACACATTACAGAGAAAATTCGTTCTTTAGCCGTACTGTTCGTATGTGAAATAATCTTCCTTCTGAAGTCTTTCCTGTCACTTTCAATATAGGAAAATTCAAATCTAATGTCCACAAACACTACTCCCTCTATCCTCCCTTCCATAACCTATTTTCCTAGTTCCAACACAATGCTTTGCATGAGTAGGGGTCATCCCCTGAGTGCTGGTCCAAGAAAAAAAAAAAACGGGGAATCCCGTTCCCGAAAATCCCGGGGTTTTCGGGATTTCTTAAACCCCGAAGCTCGGGATTTTTTAATTTTAAATCCCGGGATTTTCGGGATTTTCCAAATCCCGTTTTTCATAAATAAAAAAATAGGGAAAATTGTAATTTTTGTGTACCTTTTTTATGCATTTTGACATTCTACATGCCCGAATAACGCAAAGTCATGTTCAGCAAAGTTATTAAGTTCAACTCCTGCTACAACATAGTTAATAAAGGAAAGCGGTATTTTTGGTTTTCCTAGAGTGGAGCTCTGGAAAATCAATTCTTCACATTTTTTTACAAGTTATCTAACAAAACTTAATTTAAATCCTCTTCAAACGAAATTGATTTTATCTCAGATGAGGATCTCGAACAAAATGAAAATATTTCGATTGCTCAAAGGCTAAAAGATATTATTAATAAATGTAAAAAACCCAAATAACAATAACGAAACCAAGTTATAATGTAGATTTTCATTATAACTTGGTTTCGTTTTTCGGGATTTTAGATTTCCCGAAACCATGGGTCGGGATTTCGGGATTCTTTACCAGATCCCGATCCTCGGGATTTTCAAAAATCAGTACTGATCTCTAATCATAGAGCATTGCAATGAAATAATGATCTTTCAATCAAAATGAAAAGAGAACTCCATAAGATTCCTTGTCATATCATATTATCAAATCAAATGTAGACATACCCCAAACCTATATGAATAAAAATTATCATTTAAAAATTTCAAAACGCTTCTCATAAATCGAACACAAATTTTGTTTTCTTATTTAGACAAGACAATGTCTGTCGGGACAGCTAGTGAAAAAAAAATTTTAATTTATTTCCCACCCAAATTGTTGAGCTGGATCCGAGCCTTACATATGGCATATTACCAGCTTTACTTTAGAAATCGATATCAGCCATCATGCATTTTCTTATTAAGATCTTTGGTGGCAACCTGGAATCAGGCTACATTCTGAAATTGTGGTGGTTACTATGGAATTTATTCTCAAAGCAATACAAGTAAATCACATTGCCGCTAGAGTTTATAGGCCGATTAGATTGTTTTCGTTTTTACTGAAAATTCCCGAAATAATAGTTGATCATATTGTCATTACAATCAAGGGGATACTTTCTTGAAGGGTACTTTGAAAAATGTGAATATATCCTAAAAATATATAAATTAAAATCAGTCAAGTAACAGGACATTTGTGAAAAGTTGTGAATAAAAGATAAACTAATTAGGAAAACCTAATTAAAGTCAAACTATATTGTGCTATTGTTGTTTAAAAAGTCATTCCAAACAATTTCCTTTAAAAAAATTTAATTTCTCTTAAAACTTGTTCATAAATATTCGTTAAAACCATTTATTAATAATTAATTGATTTACCAGCAAATGGTCAACTTTTAGAAAGTGTTAGCCAACAACTAACAAGAAACTAACACAAACTAAATACACTTTACACCAATAAATTGATAGTTGATTGTTTACAATTCATTAATTTTACTATTTGACAAATAAAAAGCAACAAGGAAATTCGAAAAAAAATCTAAAAAAAAAAATAATAGAAATAATAAAATGTCAAACCATTTGATAGACATTTGTGATGGTTTCGTAGCGAGGGAGAGTGTTTGGAGCATAAAAACACCAGAAAAGTGGAAAACGTGTTCAATTGAAAAATTAAATAAAAATTGTATAAGAACTCGAGAGAGAAAAGCACACACTTAAACTTACACTTACAGATAAAGGACGAACTAAACAACATGTTTGTATTATTAAAGAAACTAGAGCAGAACGTAGACAAACTAAGCAAAAAAAAAAAATAAAAATAGAATAAAAAAATCACAGACAGCAACTACAGCAATTGACAAAAGCCATAATATCAAAAACACACACACATATCCATAAAAACAAATACTTATACAAATATGTACTCATACACTCATACATTTATACACACCAAAGTTTCGAAAGAATTAATTCTTAATTCAATTTATTAAAGCATTCATCAATTGCATTAAAGCATTCATCACGAATTAATTCGTTGCTATAATTCTTTAGTACTTTAGGAATTCATTCTTTATAAAATTAATTCCTTGTTGAATCATTCAAGTTTTCTTTAATTCAAATCCATTATAAAATAGCTCTAAAAATGTATTTAATGATTAAATTTTATGCAATGAATGGCTGACATTTTTTTAATTCCAAATTAAAATTTTAATGAATTAAGCTCAAATGAATGAATTAATTAAAAGCTCTGATACACACATACATACTACATACACTGTTAAAAGTCATGTTTTCTCATCAACAACATTTAAACAGACAACAAGGAGCAGCTGAGCTGTATACAGACCGAAAGGACAGACAGTCAACAATTATTTGTAGCTACAATTGTCAGCAATAAGAGCAACAAACTTAAAAACGAAAAATAAAAGAAACAAATCCAACTCTGATTTCAATTACATTCAAGTTGGTTTTTGTTATTTTTGTGATTTTCTACCCAACAATTGGGGGAAAAAACAAAATATCAAAATTTCTTTTTGTCCTTAAGAACTCTAAAGACTGTGGGAGGCCAAAGAGAGAGATAGAGAGAGAAAGTAAGAGAAAAGGAGTAAACTACTCAAACATGTTTATCTTTTTTTATGATTTGTGAAATGTATTGAAAATTATTAATTAATATTGTGAACAAGTTGTTCAAGTAATTAAATGATTAAAAATAGGGAGAGATGAAGTAATTGATGTTAGACAAATATAATGTGATTAGAAGCAATTATAATTGTAAACAGTTAAATATGGAGCAGTTTTATGGTAAGCATAATGATGGGTAGAATAGCTGGATGGCATTCGATTTCAATACTTATGATATCCTTGGAGAACTTGTCTAACTCGTAGCGGGAATTTTATAAGAAAATGTTAAGCTTTTTGAATGGAAACAATGTTCGCCAAGCAAAGGTAACAACTATCCAATTCAGGAAGATTGAAATAGATTGCCAGCAAACTGTTTAACTATTTTTGGAAGAAATTAAAATAATTGTAAGTAGAAACACAAAAGATACCCAGCAAAAACATGGTAGTGACTTGGAATTATTGAACAACTAACTTTTTAATGACTACTACATACCGTTCGCATTACTTAGAAGTAGTTTGGTAATGGTTGGCATATAATCGATATATAGTTCTTTTTTTTACATAATGCTTAATTAATTCCGTATATAATGCAACCATTGAATGATTACATTTTTGTTCGTGAAAATTGATTAAACATTTTTTTCTTCATTCAATTAAATTTTTTCTAAGATTACTTATGTAATCCGCAAACTTTAAAAGGCTAAAAAATTGTCGAATAATTTTTTTTATGGTAATTATGATCCATTAAACACAGAATAACAATCAGAAACTAATTTGCAAATTAAGTTTAGGAACCAGTTGCAAAAAGATGAAGAGTGCCTCAGGGCATTGTTGCCGGTTTAGGTGTAAAATACAATAAGATGTAAACATTAATTGGGATACGATTTTATTGAAAAACTAATGAAAAAGATACAAAAATTAAGAAAATGTGTTTTACTTTCTTTGGCATTTGAGCAGCATAAATGAAGATCGCATTTTGAGCAATTTTTGCTTAGTTTTCACCATCTTGTTTACCTAACCAAATGAAAAAGTGGTCGATATTGTCATAAAGGTCGTCATTAGCTGGATGTTTTTCTTTTTAGCCAACTTTTAAACTTCTTGGCTGTGGATCTTCTTGTGGAGTACCAACTGATCATGAGTCTACACGCAGAGAAAAAATTGGGCATGGTTACTGTAACCATTTCAAAATTGTTACAAGTTTTTTAACCATATTATAGTCACAGTAACCATTTACATGATTGTGGTAACCATAATATGGTTAATTTACGATTCACATGATTGTATCAACCATATATATGGTTACAGTAAACAAATAGAGGTTTGTGGCAACCATATTTATGATGAATAATTTTATCATAATATGTTGTTCTCAGATTATGATAACCCTTAAGCCGAGAGCAACATAATATGATAAAAAAGTAAAAAAACTATGAAATATAACAATTCTTTAGCCGCAACCCGCAACAGTGCCCTGAGGTTTTTGCGTTCTCAACACACTTTTTGTTAATTGTTTAGCATTTACAAATTCATAGACTTGAAGAAGAATATCATACCTTTTAAAAGAAATATTTCGAATTGATCGGGCGATTAAAAGTTAGTAAAACATTGATTTAAAAAAAAAAATCACACACAAAATTTCACGTGCTAAAATTATGACATCACTCACAAAACAGCTGACAGAACATAAACTAAAAGTCGGAATGCATTTCGACCTTTGAGGGAAATGTTAAAAAATCTGTAACTAAAAAAAAAAATATAATTACTTTTTGAGATAATTGGTGTTTTGTAATGCATGCCTTGGAGCACTCTTGTAGGTTAGAGGGTTAAGTCCGTATATGTAAGCGAATGTGGTATTCACTTGCCTTTATGACATCACCATGTTAAAATAATGAGTTAAAATGCCAATATATAATTAGCATTTTAACTCATTGCTTTGTAATGTTAGGTTTTGCTAGGTACGATTAAAACCTAGCAAAACATATGGGATGATCCATCCCAAAGCAGACAACAGTAAGGTTTGTCATATGCAATTTTAACGAAATTTCCAACAGTTATTATGACTTGCAAGTTTTTATCAAATCAAAAACCTGATAAAAAAAATCAGGGAAATTGGGTACCATAAGAATTGAAGATGTAAAAGAAAATGATTTTTGCAACGAATAATTATTTGCGATGAAAAATTAATACATTGCGATAACCAGATCCAGCCAGATCATCACAGTGTACCTCTAACGAAAAAATATTTAGAATGAAGTGGTTGGGATTTTTTTCCTCACCCGCCTTATTGTACAGATCTAGCCCCGTCTGACTACTATCGGGATACGCTTCACTTTGGAACAAAGTATCCGAAATCGGCTTGATACGTTGACCTCAAAAGATGAGGAGTTATTTTGGCTCAGAATCCATAGTTTGCCAGAAAGATGGCAAAAGGTCATAGCTTACAATGGCCAATAATTTGAATAAATTTATATTGTACAAATGTTTCAAAATGAAAGCTAAAAACTTGAAAAAGTTCTACATTTTCTATTACTAAAAAAAATCTGTGAAAAATTTCATAATGATAGATTCTAGCATATAAATGCTATATTATCGGGATAAAAATATGTATAGGGGTCTGAACAAAGTTGTTCGTATATTTTGATTCAAAACTTTAAAAATCATGTTGGTACAGATGTAGGTCTTATATATATTTTTGGGTTACTAATAAGAAAAAGAAAACAAGTAAGAAAGTATGGTCGGTCAAGCATGACCATTAGACCGTACCTCAAAAAAAAAGTGCGCCGTACACCCCCTAATATAAAGTATTTTTGGAAGGAGGTTACGAAATTTTTTTTTTTATTTTTTGCCGAACGTAGGGGTCGCCGTTCTAATAATTATCCACCAGATCTTCGTTCCTACCACCCTAATGTCAGAAAATTGAAGCTCGCAAGATATCATTAAACTTTTGCTAACGAAGTAATTCGATATTACCTCCACAGAAAAGTCTGCATTTACCGTCGGATGTATAAGAATGTTGTAACGAAATCGTGTCTTTTTGTCAAAGATAATTCGACAAAATTTGGTACAAGCTTTTCTATTCCTCCAAGGATGCAGCCTATTGAATTTTGGTAGAATCGGACCATTATTTCTCCTAGCACCCATATAATTGCCCTATCTGAAAATAGTTAGCTCCCATAAATATCTTAGTTATATAGATATCCAAACGAAATTCAGCACAAATAAGTTTTATGTAAGCCTACTTCGTACCACTAAATTCTGTAACGATCGGTCCATAATTAGTCATAGCTCACATATAAGGCCCACTTCCGAAAATCACTTTAACTAGCATAAATTTCTTAAAAATGTTGGTATTCCAATGAAATTTAATAAAAATAAGTTACACATATATAGAAGTCATTTCCCCAAATTTTATAACAATCGGTCCATAATTAGTCATAGCCTTCATATGAGGACCACTCCTGAAAATCATTTTATAGAGATTTCTTCGAAATTTTGGTATTCAAATCCAGATCTTATATAAAATTTAAAAGAGAACTGTTTGTAATTATCTTCTAGGTGTAGGGTATCATATGGTAGGGCTTGACCGACAATACTTTCTTACTTGTTGTTATTTTTTTGGTATAATTTAATTTTAAAGTGTTTCTGCTGGAGTTATCGAATTACTTCGTTAGAAAAAGTTTAATGATTTCTTGCGAGCTTTAATTTTCTGACATTAAGGTGGTGCATTAGGGTGGCAGGAACACAAATTTGGTGGATAAATAGTAAAACGGGATACTTGAGGTTAATGGCCCTTAGAGAAAACTATTGGTCTCGAGACAAAAACATTGATATATCATACTTTAAGATCCGACTGTAAATGCCAAAGATATAACGAAAAATGTAAAATGGCGACCCCTACATTCGGCAAAAAAAAATTAAAAAAATTTTTTCGTATCCTCCTTGCAAAAATTCTTTATATTAGGGGGTGCACGGCGCACTTTATTTTTTTTCCTTGTAAGGTGGTACACTCTAATGACCATATAATACCCTCCACTGAGAAACCTTTTTTTAATTTCAATAATTTATTTTCGTAAATAATTTTCGAAGTTGACGTTATATGGGATCTATAACCAATTATAGATCGATCGCCATGAAATTAGGTTGCGTAATTTATGTTTAAATGAAATTTTTTTTTGGAATTTTATGTGGATACCAAAATTTTTAAGACATTTATGCTCGTTAAAATGATTTTCGGAAGCGGGACTTATATGTGAGCTATAATTAATAATGTACCGATCATCATAAAATAACTTGACATGACATCCATATATATAAAACTTGTTTAGAGCCAAATTTGATTTGAATTGATGAACTTTTATTTTTTCAGTCTGGGTGGTCATTTCGGTGTAAGTGTCCATATAATGGCTATATATAATAATGGATCGATAGTAACAAAATCCAGTAGTACACAGAGAAAACAGGTTGGTTGCAAAACGATTACAATTATTAAAATGTAATTAGAATAACTAATATATTATTTCAAATATCAACAATTTTTAAATCTAGATTATTAATTTATAATTCATAATTGGGATAGAATTAGAATTTCTGCAATAGAAAATTTAGTTACATAAACCAAATTATGTATTAACTAGCTTGACCTGGTGCGCTTCGCTACCCCTGTCGAAGTAAAATAAAAAAAAAATGTGAAAAGATTTTATAAGCAAATAAATGAATATAATTAATACGGGAATTTCTTGTTTGTGATTAATTGCGTACTATGCCATTGAAGGTATAAAAAATATCCTGTGATTTTAAAAAATCTTGAAGCTTTCTTTAAGACATTCGCCTATTTTTAGTCAGACTCCTTATAATGATATGAAAGCTATTTATTATAATAGTTAAAGTAATGATTCAAATGAGTTATTTTGTTACCATTGTAGATAAAATATATAAATATTCGAAAATCAAGTGAATGTCTTTAAACTTTGTGTAAATTACGTTGATGCCAGTGTCCTGTTATGCCAGAAATTAAGAAGGGGTGCCACACCCCTTGTTCCCATCCATCCCATTTTTGGATAAACTTCATGTACTGATAAGAAATTGATTCGTATAAAGTTTGAAGTCTGTCGCAATAATATTTCTGCAGATATTCGAAAATACTATGTACTTTGAATGGGAAGTTCCACGCCCACTTATCCACACCCGCCCATTTTCAGCTATTCTATGGAAAATGATAAGAGAGCTATTCGGACAAAGTTGGAAGAATCTAGTAATTATAGATCTCAAGATATTTAGAAATAACTAATTACTTTGTATGGGAGGTGACTCACCCCGAGTTCCGATTCTTCCCATTTTTTATTAGCTTCTTCACACTGATAAGAAATTATCTCATATGAAGTTTGAAGCCTTTCACATTTACAGTTCTCCAGATATTCGAAAATAACTATTTACTTTGTATGGTAGGTGCCACGCCTACTAATTTAATACCGCCCATTTTCAGCCAAACCATGTAAAATGATAAGGGTGCTATTCGGACTAAATTTCAAGACTTCCACAATTATAGTTCACCATATATTTGAAAATAAATATTTACTTTGTATGGGAGGTGTCATACTCTCTGTTCCGATCCATCCCATTTTTAGTTAAACTTCAAACAGTGATACGAAATTGATTCGTATAAAGTTTGAAGATAGTTACAATTTTAGTTCTGCAGATATTCGAAAATAACTATTTACTTTGTATGGGTGGTACAAATTATGCCCTCTTTTGTCTCTTTGTGGTCCAAGTTAAGAAAAACTATATAGTCTATTATTGCTTCCAAGTAAAGGAATATCTATGTTCCAAATTTCAATCAAATCGGTGCAGCCGTTTACTCTTGATTGTTTAAGAACTAAAGGTACCAATTTTACCGGTTTTCCCCCTCTAAATGTCTTTCTGGTCCAAGTATTAAAAAAAGATATAGCCTATTGACGCTTCCAAATAAGGATCAATCTATGTTCCAAATTTCAATAAAATCGGTTCAGCCGTTTAGGCGTGATGCTCAAACAAACCAACAAACAAACTTACAAAGACATTTATATGGATTATATTTATTTGAAAAAGTTTAAAATGACAACAGAGTTACATTTAGTGTATAAAGACTCAGTACTAAATAGTGGTGGTTGAAAACTTATAGTGCATATTTAGTTTTTCTTTTACATGAATTAAACTGCGATTTCGTTTTGCTTGTATGCTGATACACCCAGACTCTCTGGTGGGAATCGAACCCTGGAACCCTCGGATTGGGAATTCGTATTTATGGTTAATGGATTTAAACACATGATAAATGCTATTGAATGGATTCCACAATTATATAATGACAAGAGCTGAAAGCAAGAAACACTTTTGTATCGGATAAAACTTAATGTAATAAATTCGTCATGACTCAAGGATTCTTGGTAGCTCAACAACACAAAATGTATCAAGCTATCGGAATATGCTTAACATTTTGTTAATGGAGACAACTCAGAATAAACATATCATATCATATAGATCTATTACATTCACCTGAATTCACCACTTGCATCGAATTTTCCATCTTGTCTGTTTTTCGAGAGTGTCAGTAATATTTTCTTAGCATTTACTTGTTATACATTGTTACATAGCAATCACATATTTTTACTCTCTTCTCTTAAACTGCTTCAACTTTAGAAAAAGTGCCTCGAAATTTTCACAAGCTTTAATGAAACTATTTCTCAATTAAATGTTTTACATTGTTTTAAAGTTTTATGCAAATTAAGTATGAAGCTGTGTGTGCAAACTATAGTTTTATTTTCTCAAAATTTTCTTCATTATGCTAGTAAAATGTTTATAATCTCTCCTTTTCTATAGCTTAAAGCAGTGCCATAGAGGAAAGCAAATTTCTATACATATGTAGACTTAATAAAATATAAAATTTATATTAGTACGAGTATCTATATAGGTAGTATATAGACTATATGAAAGTGTATCTATATGTTGTAGTACGTGAATATTATTCAAGGTAATAATAACCTTATTTACAAACATACAAAACACTCAGATACTTAAACTCAAACACACACACACTATTTTCAACATTTATACACTTTCACTAACATATATTATTATATAAAATTATAAAAAAAATAAGAAGCAGATGAAAAGATAGAAAAGCAAATATAAAGAATTTCACCTGAAACTTTGCTGATGGCTTCAATTTCATAATACCATTTGTAATCTACCACAAAATCCTCTTAAAATAGACAATAGATTAAAAAAATTATGTTTATGACAAAAAAGAATGGAAAATGTGAAAAAATATATTTAAATATATAAAAGTATTTTATACTATATACATTAGGATAGCTTTAATTTAGCGCTCTCTGTCTTTTAAAAACCAAATGCTGAAAATTTAAGCAATATCGGATAACGTTTATAGATTGTATTGATGTATGACATAAAAATGGAATATTTTTTAAAATTTTTGGCTTTTATTTTGAAACATTTGTACAATTTAAATTTATTCACTGTTCGCTATGATCTTTTTTAATATATCTGGCAACTTATTGATTCCGCGCTCTTCTTTTGAGGCTAAGAACGAATAAAGCCAATATCGGATACTCAGTTCCAAAGAGAAACGTATGCCAGAGAGAGCATTCGGCATCGATCGAAAGAAATAGTAGTAGGACGGAGCAAAGCCTGGACTATAAAGCGGGTAAGGCAAAACTTCCCAACCACTTCATTATAAATACTTTTTAACAGGTATTGCAACATATGGATAGGATAGGACACTTATGCTCCCACCAAATTCAGAGCATTACCATAGCGTCTTAGATATTTTGCTTTGGTGTCGATTCGGTGTATTGATTGGGCTTCACATACGATTTTTTATGCTTCGGGTTGTCGTAATGAAACCATTTTTTTTATCACAAGTAATGATTCGGTACAAAAATGATTTTTTTTTTCAGACATACAAAATAGTCTTTCAAGGTCTCTCAGCTTTAATTGCTGATTGAGTACCTCGCAATGAAATTAATGATTTAGTAGCTCCCAATGATTTCTCAAGCTCTTGTTGAGATTGACAACAATAAATGCCTCCAATTCTTGGTCTTCAATCTTTATTGGGTGGCGTGGGCGATCTTTGTCTTCCGTATCAAAATCACCACTTCTGAACCGCACAAACCATCTCTCGCACGTTGATACCTATGAAACACATTCGGTGAGCAATCGTTGTTATTGTTTGGTGGCATAAAATTTCGAATTTTTTTTTCTCGAAAAATTAGTTTTTGTTGAGAATAAATTTTGTGGACAAATTAATTTTTTTGTAGGATTATTTGTATTTACTGAATATCTTTTTGAGTTGAATACGCTTTGTCTGCTTTTTTTGGAATTGTGGGATTCTCAATAATAATTCACAAATTTCTTTCTCACTTTTGCAATCTGATTTCAGTAATACAGTCAATAAAACTTTTATTGCATTTTTATACCCTCCACCACCAGAAGTGGTGAGTGAGGGTATATATAAGTTTGTCATTCCGTGTGTAACATTGAGAAATATTCATCTGGGACCCAACAAAGTATACATATTATTGATTCTTATGAAATTCTAAGTCGATTGAGTCATGTCCGTCTGTCTGTCTGACTGTGTAAAACACACTCACGTTAAAAATAGGCAAACAAAATTGGTAGACTTGCAAAAAAAAATATTTATTGTTCTCCTAAGCAGTTTGGTATTGAAAATCAGCAAAATCGGTTCAGTGGAATCAGAGTTATGAACCAAAATGTGAGACAACCTAAAAAAAAATTTGATAATTTTAACATAGTTTTCGTTATTTGTGCAAATATATTGCAGATAATACCATAAAATTGTACACACGTTATTTTTATGTTAAAGGGATTAACTCTGACGAAATTATTAGAATCGGTCTATGATTTCTCCTAGCCCCCATACAAATTTCTTTCCGAAATATGGTTAAATGCCTACAAAAATGTAGTATTCACACAAAATTCAGGAAAAATAAGTTTCGTGCTTAAAAAAATTACAACGCCAAATTTTTGGTGTATCGGCCCATATTTGACCGTAGCCCCCATAAGCATAAATGTCTTATGTCTAAATAAGCATAAATGTCTTATAAATATTGCTATTAAGTTGAAATTCGTCATAAATAGTCCCCATATATACCAAAATCGCTGTACCTAATTCTATGACGATCGGCCGATAACTGGTTATAGCTCCCATATAAGGACCACTTCCAAAAAACACATTAACCTACATAAATATCTAAAAAATATCAATAACAAAACAAGATTTTACATAGATCCATAATTTATACTTAGAAATCATACTACAGGATTTTGTGAATATCGGTCCATATTTGACCATAGCTCCCATATAAGGTCCACTTCCGAAAATCAGTTAAGTACTCATAAATCTCTTATAAATATCTTTATCATGCTATAATTCAAGAAAAATAATGCTCATATGCATTTCTATGTACTAAATTGTATGCAGATTGGCCAATAATTGCTCATAGCTCCCCTATAAGGCCCATTTTCGAAAAAGATATTAACCTTAAAAAATATTTAAAACATATCGATATCAAAATGAAATAACGCACTGATCAGTAATTTGTATCCAGTAATTATACTTCTAAATATTTTGAATATCGGTCCATATTTAACCATAGCTCCCATATAAGGTCCACTCCCGAAAATCACTAAAATCCTCATAAATTTGCTACTAATATAGTTATCAGGTTGAATTTCGAAACAAATTTATTCAATATATACAAAAATCGATGTACCAAATTTTATGATGGCAGGCCCATTATTGGTCATAGCCTCCATATAAGAACCACTTCAGGAAAACACATTAACCTGCACAAATATCCAAAAAAATCTGTACTGAACCAAAATTTTACACCGATCAGTAATTTGTATCCAAGAATCGTGCTACAAGATTTTTTAAATATTGGTCCATAATTCGGCATAGCTCCCATATAAGGTCCACTATTGTTAGTAGCGTTGTTTATATGAAATTCTATAAAAATAGCCCTCAAATACTTAGGACCATAATAGGTCATAGCTATAAAAAACAATTTTAGTCGAAATTTTTAATAAAAAATTTTATTACTGCCAAATTTTAAAAATACTAAAGAACCCAACAAATAAAAATTTAAACTCATTTTTAAAAAAATTAATTTTTGTTGTTAGCTATCGATCAATATATACACTGATGCATATTCCTATAAACACACTTTTTTCTGTATTTTTGTTATATCTTTGTTGTTCTCATCCAAAAGCAAAATTTAACTTTTTTAATGAGAGACAACTTAACGGTACTTTTTGAAATAAACGATTTTTTTATACCCAACACCACCATATTGGGGAGGGTATTATGCGTTTGTGCAGATGTTTGTAACGCCCAAAAATATTAGTCTAACACCCACCTTAAAGTATACCGATCGACTTAGAATCACTTTCTGACTCAGAAATTCTGAGTCGATTAAACGATGTCCGTCCGTCCGTCTGGTCTGCTGTCTGGCTAGCTGTCCATGTAAACTTTATGCGCAGATTACAGGTCGCAATTTTGAAGATATTTCGATCAAATTTGGTACATATAATTTTTTTCGGCCCAAGGACCAAGCCTATTGAAACTGGCTGAAATCGGTCCATTATTTCACCTAGCCCCCATACAAATCTCCTTCCGAAATTGGACTTTATCGGTCATAAATGTTTAATTTATAAATGTATCTCCACAAATTTGGCTCCAAATAAGTTTTATATATACGAAATTCATGTCACCAAATTTTGTTACGATCGGTCCATAATTAGACATAGCTCCCATATAGAACCGCTTCCGAAAATCACTGTAACGTGCATAAATCGCTTAAAAATGTTGGTATATTCACAAAATTCAACATAGTAAACTTTCATATAGACACAAATTACACGACCTAATTTCATGGTGATTGGTCCATAATTGGTCATAGCCCCCATTCTTGTTGTTTGCCTTAATTATGTGATCAAATGTTCTTGGTGCTATTTTAAGTGGAAGATTCGTATAAACGAAGACGTGAAATTTGTTTTTAAAAAAGTTACTAAAAATAAAATATTATCAGTTTTAGTTTTTTTATTCTAATAGTAACATCCCAATTTACTGCAACTTTTTCTATTTGAATCAATAAATTTCATCACTTTTAAAGATGCCCAAGGGAACTTTTTTGTTCGATCAAGGAAAGATTCAAATTAAATTTTTTCACGACCAAGGATGTTCCAATAGAGAAATTGGACCTAAAATCGATCGTTCGAAAAGTGAGGTGCGAAATTTCTTGAAGAAATATCAAAATTATGGTGTTCGCAAACCTACAAAGGGAAATAGAAGACTAACAAGAAAATAACTTAATCTAATAAAACAAGAAGCTACCCGCAACAAATGGAATTCCACACAAATAAAGAATAAATTGAATCTTTCAGTGACTTCCAAAGACGTTGCACACATTTTACGAAACGATGAAAATATAAAATTGAAAAAGCCGAAATGTAAACCAATGCTAAAAAAGCACCATAAAGAAAATCATCTAAAATTCGCAAGAAAATATATGAAATGGTCAGATGAGTGGAAAAAATTAATTTTCTCTGACGAAAAAAAATTTAATTTAGACGGTCCTGACTCATACTCATGCTATTGGCACGATTTGAGATCAAACGATGTTCTAATGTCAAAATGTAATTTCGGTGGTGGCAGTGTTATGGTTTGGGCAGCGTTTTCTGCAGTTGGCAAGTCGAAAATATATTTTGTTCCGACAAAAATTAATAGTGCGATTTATTACGAACTGTTGGAAGATGCTCTTCTCTCATTTATGGATGAAAAAATGGATGAAGATTGCATATTCCAACAAGATAATGCTGCAATGCATGTTTCTAAGCAATCGAAATCTTGGTTTAATGAACATAGCCTTCCTCTGTTGGACTGACCTGATTGTAGTCCGGACTTAAACCCAATGAAGAACTTGTTGGGATACATTGCCCGTAAAGTTTATGCAAATAATGCCCAGAATGAAAGCATAATGACTGTGACAGAGCTGAAACTAAGAATTAAACAAGTCTGGGAGGAAATTTATTGCAATCTGCTTAAAAAATTAGTGGAATCAATGCCAGGCCATATTTTTGAAACAATCCATAACAAAGGATCATCCACACATTATTAATAATGCTACAGTTGCCAATAAATTAAAGTGCGTTTATTGGAAAATACCCTTAAAAATGGCTGTTAATCTCGAAAATTAAGTAAAACAAATAAATAAAGTACAAATGAATTTTTTTTGTAAACAATATTTTAAGTGAAGTATTAACTAATTTAATAAACAAATTTGTAGCCCCCTAAATATGTTCTTGTTTAATTTTTACGATTTTTTTTTAAAAAAAGTAGTGTGCGTTTATAGGAATATGCACCGGTGAATTTTATAATATTTTGATATTTCGGGCCACAGACCAAAAATATAAAAAAAAAACTTTACAGTATCATCCGCATGGCTATTCTGAAGATTCCCTGATTATTTCATTAAAATCGGTCGAGCCTTTTTTGAGTCCATACGGAACATACATACACACATCCATCCATATATATAAAATACAAACAATGTTTCTACCTATGTCCGTTATAGACTCTGAAACCATACAACCAATGAGCTCCAAACCGGTTTCACATATAATTTTTTTTTCCAATTTTGAACTTTTTAAAATTTTTGTGTCTTGAAATTTTTTATGAAGGCATCTCTTCCGATGTGTATATCCACTAACAAGAGATTTTTGGAAAATTTAATTTTAAGGGGATAAAAATGAGTAAAATCGGTATCTCTTAATGCAATTTATGCAAAAAATAAGTAGACCGCTGTGTGGTACATTTTGATTTTTGTACTTTTAAGGGGATACAACGGGCGAAAACCAAGTTTTGGTACTTTTTTTGTATCCCAGAAATTTAATTTAAATCGAATTCCCAAAAAAGTCCTTCTAAAAATATTTCAAATTAATTTTGGCACTTATATGGGGACAAAACGATTTTTCGGCGTTTCAATTCCGAAGCAAGCAACATACAAGCAAGCAAAAACAGGCAAACTGGCCTCGAGCCTAAAAATATCACCAAATTTAATTGAAGCCACAATTATCAGCGGTAAATGTAAAGGGAAAGATGTGCTGATACCATGAATTCCAATGATTTCAACTGATGTTCCCTTCGATATCAAGCGGTTACAGTTTCCAGTGCGTCTGGTTTTCGCCATAACCATCAACAAGGCTCAAGGTCATTCGTATTGTTTTTTTATCGTAGTAGCACACGCCGGGTATCCGCTAGTTTTTATATACATATAATCCTTAAAGTACAAAATTAGGGCCACCTTAATATACAACCATACACTTCATTATAATAGACGAATGAATGGAGACTTTATTCAAATAAGTCAGAGTGCAAAAAAAGAGGCTGTGATGAACTTAAAATAACCTATATTAAGGATGTTTTGAGATTTTGTATTAAAATCTTTTGTTGGAATTAAAAACGATCATACAGTAAGGTACAGTTACAGATTTCCTTATGGTGCAACATTTATCAAAAATGTTTCAGACAGTAAATATTTGTATGTCAAATGTTACAAACCTTTTGAATTTTCAATAAATCCTAATTATTTTTGTAGTTCCTACAATTTGAAAGCGAAAATATGATGATGAGTTAAAATGTAGAAAAAACTGTATTATAATTTGAATTTTTTTCTTGCTCTTCAGCTCTTATGGTTGTGTATTAAAAATATGCTGCTTTAATAATATTTATTTGCAGGTGCAACAGGAGACCAAAGAAGGTTGATGCTGGTGGCTCAAAGATTGTCATTTGGTTGTAAGCTAAAGACTCAAAAATAATGAAGGTTACTTATATCTATACTAAGAGGCAGCTATAGATTATAATTAAAGTTGAAAATAAATTGAAATTTAAGCAAAAAAATGTAATTGAATATTTAAGAATATGTTTAATAATACATTTTATTCTATTCATAAAGATGTTGTTGAAACTTTCTTTAATCTATAGAAAAATATCAACATTAAGTTGTTTTTTTTTCTTTAAGATTCAGTTGTAAGATTTTGTAAAATTATGCTTAAACAAACTTTGCTGAAATTTTGCAACTTTTAAATTATAAAAAGTTTGTTTTTTTCTCTCTCTATTTTCTACTTTATATTTTCCTCCTTAACCACACAGCACAAACATTATATCAAAATATTGAAATAATTTCATTTAATTTTTTTGTTTGCTAACAAAAATAACAAAAACCAAGAAGATGCTGCAGCAAAAGAAGAAAAACTATGCAACAGAAAATTATGAAAATATGCAACACTATCTTTCAACAATATGTCAAGGATTTTTAGACGTCTTTTACGCACACTTGAATTGAATATACAATATGAACACTAATATTAACACAGTGTTAGATACACACATCCTTATGTACACAGCAAAAGAAGCCTGCCGCCACACACTCACATATTTGTGCAAAAATGCCTGCATGTTTGCAACCACACTTACACACTAATAACACGCATACTGTAAGACAAGCACATATGACATGCCACAGTCGCAATAAGAAGCAGAAATGTTGCAAACATAATGTAATATTATAGACGGCTGTAACAAATCTTATATACCCTTCACAACTTTGTATAGATTTAGCCAAAGTTCGTTTTTATAAAAGGGTAACATTACTAGTGACTGATCGCTGATCGATGATCGATGATCGCTGATCGATTTAGAGATATGAAAGTTCCTTTCTCACTATGTAAATCCACTAAAAAGGGATAAAAACGGGCAAATTTTGTAACATTATATCTTTTAAACTAATATAAATACAAAAAAAATTTAAAATGCAGCTTTATCTACTTACAAAAATAAGCAGACGTCAGTTTGGTACTTTTTTGAAATTCGAACCTTGTAGAAGAGAAAACGGATAAAACTGTATTTTGGTACTTTTTTTGCAACCCCATGTATATTTTTAACCAATAAGCATAATAATAAATTTTGAATCGTATTCTTTTCTTATTAAACAATTACACATAGAAGTTTGGTACCTTTTGGAAATTCGAACAATTAAGGGGTAACAATTTTATTTATTTTTGGTACTTTTTTCATAAATTGACAAATTTGTATCCTTTCACTGTTGACAAAAAAAAAGTACCAAAAAGGGGTAAAAACGGGAAAACACATTGTATTCGAAATAATATAGACAATTTTGATAAAATTTTAAAAATTGCCTCCTGTAGTCGTATAAAAATTAACTAACACATCTAAGCATATTTGTAGATCTTCTGAAGGACTATTTATATTTTAAATTTCAGCTCACTCGGATCATAAATGGATTTTTAACGATATGAGACCCGAGGTGACCAACTTTGCGGGCCACGTACGTACTGGCCTCAATTAGCTATAAAAAGCTGAACAAACGTAAATCTTGAATTTGGGAATGTTCCGACACTTAACATTTTGGAACAAATGTTTTCAAGTTACTTATTTTATACAAAATATGAAGGAAAGCAGGCGATATTATTTTATATCTGTTTTGTGACACACAGGATTCTCTCCAAAGATTTTGCAATACATTTTCAAAAACAGTTTGCACTCACTTTTTGACATTAATGATCTCTCAAATCATTATAAATAGAATGACGCTTGATCAACAAATTATCCAAAAATACTTTGAAAATCAGTCATGGATTCAATCCACAAAAAACCCTACAGATTCCATTACATCCAGAAAAATGCACCGATGGCATCAATGGTGCTGGTGGCATCATTGGACCATATTTCTTCAAAAATGAAGCCGAAGCTCGCGTTACGGTCAATAGAGATCATTACCGCTTCATGAACAATGATTTTTTGTTTGAAAATATGGATGACATTCAGCCGGACGAGATGTGGTTTCAACCGCCATCGACATATTGAAATCAAAATTTGGCGATTTCAATATATCGGGAATTCTTCTGGCTCGGTTGTAAATGAGATATAAGGAAAAAACCTGTACAACCTCGATTTTTGACCTATTTTTGATCTATGTATATCTGGATTACTAAGTCATTAATATAGACAATATGGATACCTAATGATAGATATTTCAAAGTACATTGCAACGATGAATATAAGGCTATAGTGTTGAACCTACAATGGGTCAAAATCGGGAAAAATATTTTTTAACCCGACTTTTTTTTCATTAAAATTTTTTTTTGTCAAAAATTCTTTTTCAAAAAAAAAATATTTAAACTTTTTTAAAAATAATTAAAAAACAATTTCTAAAAAAAAAAATTTTATTTTTAAAAAAAAATATTTTTATCTGAAGACCCCAGATATCTTCGGGATCCAAATCTTCAATAATTCTGTCAAACATGCTTTCGAAAAGTTTGCTATTTAAAATCAGCAAAATCGGTCCACAAATGGCTGAGATATGAGGAAAAAACCAAGACAACCTCGATTTTTGACCTATTTTTGACCTATATCTGGATTACTAAGACATTAATATAGACAATATGGATATCTAATGATATATACTTCAAAGACATTTGCAACGACGTATATAAGACCATAGTAAGTTGGACCTACAATGGGTTAAAATCGGAAAAAAACCCGAATTTTTTTTTTAAAAAAAAAATTTTAAAAACAAAAAAAATTTTAAAATTTAAAAAAAAAATTTAAATTTAAAAAAATTTTAAAATTTAAAAAAAAAATTTAAATTTAAAAAAAAAAAAAATTTTAAAAATTTAAAATAATCGAAAAAAAAAATTTTACAACTGGAAAAATAATTAAATTTTGTTTACCTAAAAATATTTAAAATTTTCAAGTATAATTTGGTGAAGGGTATATAAGATTCGGCACAGCCGAATATAGCACTCTTACTTGTTTTTTAATCACGTTAGCTTTCAAAAATATGTCTAAACCACTCATTTACAACTGTTATTTTGGTCAAAATGGTTACCGAAAACCAAGTAGGTGAAAAAATAGTTAAAACTATTAAAAACAAGTAAGAAAGTTTGGTCGGTCAAGCCCGACCTTATACCCTACACTAAGTAAAAGAGAAAAAACATTTTTCTTTTAAAATTTCAATAATTTATATTTATGAGTGATTTTCGGAAGCTATGACCAATTATGGACCGATCACCATGAAGTAAGGTCGTCTGATTTATATCTAAATGCAAGCTATTTATGTTGAATTTTGTATGTATACCAACATTTTTAAAAGATTTATGCACGTTAAAGTGATTTTCGGAAACGGGTCTGTATGGGAGCTATGACTAATTATGGACCGATCGTAACAAAATTTAGTGACATGAATTTTGTATATATAAAACTTATTTGGAGCGGAATTTGTGGAGATACATTTATAAATTAAACATTTATGACCGATAAAGTCCAATTTCGGAAGGACATTTGTATGGGCGCTAGGTGAAATAATGGACCGATTTCAGCCAGTTTCAATAGGCTTGGTACTTGGGCTGAAAAAATAATATGTACCTAATTCGGGCGTTATAAACATCTGCACAAACGCATTATACCCTCCCCACTATGGTGGTGTAGAGTATAAAAATCCAATATGTACTTTCAAAAAATAGCAAAAGATTTTATGGTTCGTCGTCACTTTGTTTCAAAATCCATTAAACTGGCGAAAGAAGTTGAACAACTCCTTCGAAGAGCACCGAGCTCTTTTATGAGAAAAGCTACTCGTAAAGTCAAAGCTAATGCTGTGTTGAAGTCGTATGAAGTTCAGAAAGTTCCAGATCGCAATTCGGTGACTTAAATATAAAATATTGTGAAAATTACAAACGAAGTGACTTAAATAAATTCCTATTGCCATGATGTAGTTTTGCTAAAAGAAATGAAAATTATAAACAAATAACAAACATATACTCAAGTAAAGCTAGCAAAAACCCCAAATACTCATAGTACCTACTATGAGAAAAAAAATAGCATGAAAAAAAGAAACTAAACTAACTAAAACCTTATTTACATGCAACAAAATAATGCATACATAATAACATGACACACACTCAAACTTAAGAATGTCCCAACAGTTAAGCAAGTAGTCATTGCATCCCTTATAAACAGTAAGTGTCGCTAATGTCTGATGATTTGCCAGACTCGAATTTATATATTTAGGGTTATTTGACACGTATATGCCTTTAGTAATACAGAGAGAAATGATGGTAAAATGGTTACTTTATACATCCCTGGTAACCTAGCGTGAAGTCAATTGTCACTTTTGTTTCTCTAAGTAAACTATAGTGTAGTGAATTTAAACGTTTATTTTGTACTATTGGACTGTCTAAAAGATGCCTTTTTAACTGACTCTATGTAAGCGGTATATAGATCCAATGATGTGGCTACTTTGGGCCAGTTATCAGACAGCCTCATTGTAATCCAAACGGGCAATTTACCCCCTGCTGAGGACATGCACTTCTAATAACTAGTAAAATAACTACTTATGTCACTAGTTGTCACCCCAAGTGATTGGTAATATCACTAGTTCGGAACAGTCACCAAGAACTGCTGGGTTGTGTTGACACGCTCACAAACAAACACACACATGCATACTTCTGAAAGACCTCAACACCAACAAAAGGAAAACAAAATAATGCAACATGTTCATACAACATACTTGACAATAATACTTGTAGCAGTAGCAGCAATTTCTTGGTAGGAAAAGTGGCATAAAGACTAAGACTGCATGTATGAATAAATGTATTGAAAGCTAAAATAAAACAAACAAAAAAGCAACAACTATAGCCACAAAAATTTTACTAACTATGTATGAAAGCAGAGGCGGTAAAGGAGTGAAATGTTAAGACAAATAAATTTAAATCAACATTTGAAGACAGCACCCCTGGTGGACATATGAGGTCCAAATTCAAAACTTTAATTCAACAACTCTTCTTTGCCAATAGCTAAAATCATTCCAATCGGACTAAAGATGTACAAATTACAGATTTATTTCCCTCTTTTTCTGTACCACTGTGCAACTCGAAAAACAATATGATTTCGATGCCTTGCGGGAATCAGTTCGAACAAATTTTTCACTGTTGAATCTACAAAAAAAATATTCTCCCGGTGGAACTGGAAAAACTTTTTTGATCGCGTTGATTTTGGCAACGATACGCTCGCAGAATGATATTGAACATCCACTTGCTTGATCAGGAATTGAAGCTACTTTGCTGGAAGGTGGTCGAACTGTTCATTCAGCACTCAAGTTGCTATTGCATATGCAAATGCAAACTGATCGTTTGGGATGACTTTTTTGTTTTTATTAAGAAATTTTTAACCTGATCGTAGTTCTCTCTATATAAAAATTTTATGAAACAATCAAAGCCGGTTTGGTGGTGCGATGATTTTTTTGTCAGGCGATCTTCGTCAATTGATTTTGAATACAAATTATCATTCAAAAATAAGGTTTTTTTTTTATTTTTATACCCTACACCACACAGTGGTTTAGAAACTTTTTTTGGAAATAATTCGGTATCTTGGGAATTATTGGATATATTGTTACGAAATTTCACATGGTTTGAGCTGAGGTGTTTTTGAGTTGATTTACGTTTGTTCAGCTTCCTAGTGATAATGGGGGCCAGTGCGTAGCCCGCCAAATTTGGTCACCTCGGGTCTCAAATTTTAAAAAAAAAAATCGCCAGTAATTCAATTTATGATCCGAATGAGCTGAAATTAAATATAAATAGTCCTTGAGAAGGTCTATAAAAAATACTCTTACAAGTGTAGGTTATCTCTATTAGTTGAAGAGGTATTCAGGTTTATTGATTTATTTTTTTTTTAATTTTGCTCGATCTTGTTATGGTTTTTAAGATATGGCGGGCCTACGGAGGGTCGAAATTTATTTTTAAAATATCAGCTATATTGGCGATAAAATTATAAATAAAATAAGAAAACTTGCTAACAGTTATCTGTTCCCTATAAAAAGTTATACGCATCCAAATTTGGAACTTGTAAAAAGGGCCGTATTTTTTATGTTTTTTCCCAATAAAGCCCATATACTTTTTCTTTTGTAGAAAAAAAATTTCTTCGGGACTATATAAATATTGTATATGGTCCGGAAAGAAAACTTAATGCAAAAGCGTGCAAAAGCCAATTTAAAAAAAAAATTTTGGTTTGAGTGAAAAATTCTAAAAAGGCAAAGCACCAATCCAAAAAAGAGCTCAATATTTATATAACCCCATATGTTTCTTAAATATTTACTAAGTGTTTTTACTATCACAAAGTAAATAACGTCACAGTAGGCACTTTTCTAAAAAAAACTCAGTTTTTGGAACACATTTTCCCCGTTTTAGGAATTTCTGTATTTGAAAATAAAAACTGTCAAAAATTCTAATGCCGTTGATTTAAGGACATTTGGGTCTATATTGGCTCCAAATTTTGTTAAGATATCTTTAACTGTTAAAATTTCACATTAATTCAAATTTTGTATTTTTAATCGTGGAAAATCACCATATTGTATTTTTTTTAGTTTTTAAGGTAAATGACATCCCAAAGTTTTATAAAATCATTAGTTTTACTAAAATATCAATCCACAAGTCATAATATTTTCAACAATATCAAATACTTATATAAAAAGCCATTATTTACTCCTCAGAAGTTTTACAAACCTTGCCCCCTTTGACAAATTTGTACGTTCTCTCACTCTCATTTATATTTAAAATTTCAGCTCATTCGGATCATAAATGGATTATTGGCGATTTTTTTAAAAAAATTGAGACCCGAGGTGACCAAATTTGGGGGGCTACGCACGGGCCCCCATTATCGCTAGGAAGCTGAACAAACTCGAAAACACCTAAGCTCAAACCATGTAAAATTTCGTAACAATATATTCAATAATTCCCAAGATACCGAATTATTTCCAAAAAAAAAGTTTCTAAACCACTGTGCACCACCATAGTGGGGAGGGTATAATGCGTTTATGCAGATGTTTGTAACGCCCAAAAATATTAGTCTAACACCCACCTTAAAGTATACCGATCGACTTAGAATCACTTTCTGAGTCGATTAAAAGGTGTCCGTCCGTCCGTCTGGCTGGATGGCTGTCCATGTAAACCTTGTGCGCAGAGTACATGTCGCAATGTTGAAGATATTTCGATGAAATTTGGTACATATTATTTTTTCGGCCTAAGGACCAAGCTTATTGAAAGTGGCTGAAATCGGTCCATTATTTCACCTAGCTTCCATACAAATGTCCTTCCGAAATTGGACTTTATCGGTCATAAATGTTTAATTTATAAATGAATCTTCACAAATTCTGCTCCAAATAAGTTTTATATATACAAAATTCATGGCACCAAATTTTGTTACGATCGGTCCATAATTAGTCATAGCTCCCATATAGACCCGCTTCCGAATATCACTTTAACGTGCTTAAATCGCTTAAAAATGTTGGTATACTCACAAAATTCAACATAGTTAACTTTCATATAGACATAAATCACACGATTCAATTTCATGGTGATCGGTCCATAATTGGTCATAGCTCCCATATAAGGCCCACTTCCGAAAATCTCTCGAAAATATAAATTATTGAAATTTTAAAAGAAAAATGTTGTTGCTCTTTTACTTAGTGTAGGCTATTATATGGTCGGGCTTGACCGACCATTCTTTCTTACTTGTTTTTAACTATTTTTACACATTTAAAATTTGGACAGGAGAACGTCTGTCGGGTCAGCTAGTATCCTAATAAAATTTTGAGGAACACTGAAGGGTACAACAGCAGAATATTAATTTATGATCAGTTATATCTTTCATTTAAAATAGTTATTTTGAATTTAAATCTATGATATTTGTGGTAAATATTTAGGAGAATCTAGAGCTACAAAAGCGAATTTTTTACCAAAAATATATATTTTCCCCTCAATGTTCTCATTGCTTTCCATATCTGTTCTCAAGTAAATTTCGTTATTGTTTGTCAGAGTATGAATGGTGATGATTATGCTGTTGGTTTATGTAAATTCACACACACATACACAAGTGTATATATGTGTTATGTAAACGTATGTGTGTGTTTTAATATTTTTGTGAATACGTAAGTAAGTAAGTAAGTAAATGTATGATCCTTGCTACATACATATGTATAGCCATACAATAATAAAAACCACAACAAGGTAAATATTTAATGCAAAAATGCATGTCTTAAAATAAGCGTAGCTGATGAGAGAAAAAAAAACTAAAGAATTTCAGGCAAAAGAAAATGAGAGCAAATTATGGATGTCCAAGACCTCAAAAAATTGCATCTTAAATGAGTATGAGTTTAAGTACTTTAAATTGCCAAGCAGTTTAATATAGTTAATGAATTTAAAATTAAGTAAGAAATTCTTAAGGTTTATGTAATACCTTTGCTTTAAATGTATTGTAATATTGTAGTACAAATCACAGTTTGAATTTGTTTGAAATGGTGTTGTTTATTCACAAATAAATTACAAAACATATAGAGAAGTTATATGTTTATATTTTATACCAGAAATGAATAATTTGTTTGTTCATAAATCAGCAATGGTTGGCAATTTGAATTCGCGATCTAAATATTTAGGGCAATATGAGAGTTATATACAAAACAAAAGTTCCTTAAATTCAATAAGAACTTTAGAAAGTAGCCTAATATGGTAATGGTACAAGTAGTCCGACTCTTTGACAACACTACCTAACTCTAAACTTATGTTAGTGAAGAAGTACCTAACTCTCAATATGTGTAAGTAATAAAAATGTATAATGTGTCCCTTAGAATTAAATTTTTGACATAAAATGCCACGTGCCGGCTTTCGATTTAGTTTTGAGGTGCATTTACAAGGGGAAAAATGCATTTTTTTGCCATTAAATAGTAACTTTTAACATTCTAATGTGATATAAAAGACAAAAATTGGTTAAAAAATGTTAATGTTATTAAAAAATCGCCAACGTGTCTCAGGCCACTAGAACAAGAAATGCAGGAACAAGGAAATATTAAAATAAAAGCTTATTTTTACTTAAATTATATCCATATTTACTTGTATATGAGTTTTTATCATCATAGGATACAGTTAACCTAATCGCAGGTATAACCAAAAAAAAATATTTTTTTTAACGGCTGCTTGAAAACTCCAATTTAAAATTTTTAAAAATTTTGTTAAACAAATTTTAGAATTTTTTGATCATCACATGGGTATTTATTTACAACATAATAAAGACTAAAAATGTGAAAAAATTATGTCAATATCTCCTATAGTTAATTATTAATTATAAGTAAAACCTGTTCAGAATATTATGTCCAGGTAATTTTAAATATAGTCTGAAAGTTTTCCTAAAATCGGAAAACGTTAACTCTTAAATCATTAAGGTCAAAAGTAAAATTTTCAATATTTGGATTTTCTAATGGAAAGATAGCGAAATGTTATATATTTTTGGGCCGATTTTGATGAAACTTAAGAAAAATATAAAATGAAGTCTAGTATTTACAATAACAATAAAATTAACTCTTAAGAGCACTTTGGTAGTGTTTATAAACCGGTTAACCGAAAACCGGTTTTTCTTCGAATTCTAGGTTTTTTGCGAACCGGTTAATTTAAAATGTTGATTTTCGGTTAACCGGTTTATCCGGTTTTTATCACTCGGTTAACCGGTTTTTAAAATTTGGGACTAAAATTAATAACTCTCACGTTTTTGTGCATTTTTAATATTCATTGTATACACATTATTGGTCTGATTTGAAACCTAAACTGCTGATTTAAAATACAAACCTATTTAGATTGATATTTTTAAGAATTACAATGATTCTAAATAGCAGAGGACGATGAGTTTACTTGAAAACTTTTTCAGAATAAATTGCACATAATGAAACTATTAAAAATTAAATTCCGCATAATTCTAGAAGATAAGCCAAATCTTAATAATGATGTAATAATAGTGATTATTTTACCAAACGTTAAGTTGAATTTGATGTGCATACCTTCTTTCAATCAATTTGAATTCATTAGTGTGTTTTGTTCTTAAAATTTTATTTTATTAATCATTTTGGTAGCTTAGTGTACAAAGTCCTTTTCAGAAGTATTACAGGAGAGACAAAAAACGTTTAAAATCCATAATTTTAAATATGAAATCTGATAATGGAGTTTTATTATTTACATATTTGGTACGATATATAATGACAAATAAGCACAGCTGAGAAGAAGTGCGTTTGAATCTTATAGGTCCTTTTTTGGGACTTGTAACATTTTCTGTTTCATATCAGAAAGTCGTGGTGATAATAAATTTCAAAATTATCAAATATTTAATTAAAAATTGATTAACATTTTTTGGTTCAAATTTAATGAATAAACTAATTACTAAAACAAGTATTATATAGTTAGTAACATATTTACACTCAATTCGATTTGATAATTTAGAAATTTTTACAAAATAAAATGGACTTATCACATTTGTATATTCATAGTTATTTAATATTAACTACTAAAAACTACACATTTTAAAACTGTATATATTTTGTTGGACATTTTATGTTTTCTACATATATATGACGGTTAACCGCTTTTTTCGATGTCGGTTAACCGAAAAACCGGTTTTTTAAAAAAGGTAAATTTTCGATTAACCGACAAACCGGTTTTTTAAAAAGTCGGTTTTTTATAAACACTACACTTTGGGTGAAAATGACTGCGTTTTTCGTGATTTTAAAAGTTCAGGGTCATTTGGACCCCAAGAACAAGCTACATTTTTTTTGGTGGTATTTTAGGTCATTACGAAAGTTTTCAGCGGGAACCGTTTCAACATTTCAAAATATTTAATTCTAAGGGACACTCTGGTGTTGGTGCTACATTGTGTTAAATTTTAATTTTTTTTGGATTTTCAATACAGAACACTGAAACTCTGTTCTATAAATTAAATTCTACCACAAATAAAAATAAGTATAAAAAATTAATAAAAAAATATTTTTTGTTTCATTTGAGCAAAATTAATGTGTTTCGGAAATAAAAGTTTGCTGCAATGTATTCAAAAAATTTAAAATTGGTTCGGCCTTTGTTTAGTCGAAAAATCAAAGTTAAAGTTTCAAGAATTTTAATGTGTTTAATTCTCTCTCAAGTATATGAAGAGCCGCAGAACAAAAGGTTCTTTTTCGATTTTTTTTTCTTCTAGAAGAAATCAATTTCCCAAAATTTTTAAATTTTCAAAAAAATACCTTTTGTTCTGTGGCTCCTCATATGTGGGAGAATAATTTTAAAAAAAAAAATAGAGTGTCTGACTACTTGTTATACTTTGGTTTCAACCATTGTATATGGAAACTTTAATCAATTTTTAAATTAAATTAATTAATTGTATTTATTGTGCATTTTAACTTTAAATAACTTAGAATAAATTAAATTTTTTTCTTAATTTTCACTTACTTTTTTATGTTGGTGGTTCTGGTTTTGTTTTATGATTTCAGTTTAAATATCTGCAAAAATAGAAAAATTTTATTATTGTATATCTTCTAAAAATTATAATTTTCTTAAGAATTAACTGAATTTGCTATTGTCAAATATTGCTCACAAGTATTTTTAATTCAAGTTGTTTTTTCTCAATTCCAATTTAAATTTTTTGAATAATAATTTCGATATCTCAATTTCAATTTTTTTTTTCACAAAACAATTGACCCTATAAAGTACATATATATATTATATATTTCCGACCTATAAAGTATATATATTCTATATAGATATCACAGTCGATTAAGCAATGTCCGTCTGTCTGTCCATCTGATGTCTGTTGAAATCAATTTGCTGAAGACCCCAGATATCTTATCAGATATCCAAATCTTCAATAATTCTGTCAGGCATGCTTTCGAGAAGTTTTCTATTTAAAATCAGCAAAATCATTCAAATGAAAAAAGTGTTCAACAAACAGGTCAACAAGTATATATAGGCTTAAAGAGGATACTTTGGCATTTCTCCTGGTAGTAAAATTTGTTTAACCCTTTTTTAACCAGAATTATTTTTTCACCAAAAATAAAATTGAAAAAACTAAAAAAGATTCTTAAAATTAAAAATTTAAAAAATAAAATTAAATTACAATTCGAAAACAATTTTCAAAAAGTGAAAAACAACTGTGGAAAAAAAAAAATTTTACCTAAAAATATTTTTTAACACAAATTTTTTTTCCAAAAAAAGTTAAAAAACGAAAATTTTTTTTAAGACTAAAATTAAAAAAAAAAAGTTTAAAATTAAAATTAAAAAAATTTAAAAATAACAATTCCAAAAAAATTTTTTCCAAAAAATAAAAAAACAACTTTGAAAAAATAAAATTTTTTTTACCTAAAAATATTTAAATTTTGTATTTTGAAGTATTTGGTGAAGGGTATGTAAGATTCGTCACAGTCGAATAGAGCTCTCTTACTTGTTTAATTTCAATATGTTTTTCTCTTTATTAATTTCGATTTCTCAATTTAAATTGTTTTTGTTCTTAGTATTAATTAATTTGTTATTCACAATTTTCATTTGTATTTTTATACCCTACACCACTATAGTAGGGAGAGTACAATGCACTTGAGGTGATGTTTGTAACGCCCAAAACTATTAGTTTAAGACCAACCATAAAGATCGACTTAGAATCACTTTCTGAGTCTATAAAATGTTCGATCAAATATGGTACATACATTTGTTACAGCCCAAGGCTTTGTCGATCCATTGGCAAAAATCGAACCATTATTTCATCACCCATACAAATGTCCTCCCGAAATTAAACTTTATCTATCATAACTGTTTAATTCATATAGTGAAATTTCGTTCCAAATAAGTTATATATATACAGAATTCATGTCACCAAATTTGATTGTGATCGATCCATAATTAGTCATAGCTAGGCCCGCTTCCGAAAATCACTTTAACGAGCATAATATTTTAAAAATGTTGGTATCCATATAAAATTCAACAGAACAAACATAAATTGCATGGTGATCGGACTATAATTAGTCATAGCTCCTATATAAGACCGAAAAACTTTTTTGAATTAAAAATTGTATATATTTTTTCAATATTAAATTAGATTTTCAATTTTTATTTTCTTAATTTCAGCTTGTAGTTTAAAAAATCAGGTATAAAGTTAGCTAATGATAAAAAAAATTTCAGCTAATGCATAGATATATCTTGATTTATAAAACTGTGGAAAGACTACCCAGAAGTGAGACAAGTTGTGACTGTATCCTCATTTGACACTTTGTACTCTTTGAAATGCAGAGAGAAGTCCATTGGTTACATCCCATGTTATCAAGCGCGAAGTCAATTGCCACTTTAGTGTCACTTAGTAACCTAGACTGTAGTCACTTAAAATGGAATAAAAAAAAACAAATCAAGAAAAATTTTTTTTAATTTTTTTTTAAATTTTCAAAAACAATTTTGAAAAAAAAAAATTAAAATTTTGTTTTCTTAAAAATACTTGCATATAATTTTAGGTCTCTTATTGTTTTTTTTTTGTTTTAATTTTAAAACAATATAAATTGGAGCATTTGCTGCCTACTACCCAACTTCATTTATACTTAGGAAAAAACATCTTTAAATTTATCTTACATTAAATTAAAATTATTATTTTAATAGTATGAGGCATGTAATATATCGATTACATTTTCAAGGGAATGCAAACAAAGAAAAAAACTATTAAAATTATGAAAACTTTTTTATAATTAAATGCTGCTTTAGTTACAACATAGTTTTCCACATAATTACACAGAATGTAGCCATGAATTGCCAAGTAGGAAATTGAAATGAATAAAGTGATACGAACGATATTATATTTATTAAACATTTATAACATTAACTTAAAGACATTTTCTAAGAGTTTCATAAGCTACACAAAACAGTTCTTTCACCCTTCACGGTCTTTATGTTGAAATGAACTTTCTATAGCTCCCTAATAACTAACATACATGGTTGATACATCAGTATATCCGCTATAGTACCGGTTGGGTGGCTGTTTAATATCGAAAAAATCGACCTACAAATGTCTCAGATATAAGCAAAAAACCACAACTACCTCGATTTTACCTATTTTTGATTCATATCTGAAATACTAAGTCATTAATACTGTCATCGACTATATAGATATCCAATGATACATATTTCAAGGATGTTTCCAGCGTCGTATATAACTCCATAGGTAGTCGGACCTATAGTGGGTTATTTTTTTTAACCCGAATTTTTTAAAACTTTTTTTTTTTTCAAAAACCATTTTTAATCTTTATGTTAAAGTATACTCTGATAAAGGGTATGTAAAATTCATCATATCCAAATCTACTTGTTGATTACATAAATATTGTAAAAATTATTGTAATTTGAGATTCCTTCATCTTTTCCTTTGAATTTCCTACTTGGTATTTTTTTTTAATTTTACCCCGAAAATGAATTTTATTTTAATGATATAAAAACTGAGTAATTTTTTTTTTAACAATTCTACAATTATTTTATGTATTTTTCATTTCATTTCAGTTGTGTTTTCCTTCAGTTCTCTTCTGGTAACAATTCATAAATCGTCTTTTGTTTTATGATCCTTTTCAAAAACAGAAACTGCAAAATTAAAACAATAGATTTTGTGGATTTTTCTTTTTTTATTTATTTTATTTTTCGTTTGGTTTCTAATATAATGCTAGCTTGAGGTTGTGCGAATATCAAGTCAAGGTTTTGTGTGCGTTTTGTGAAATGGAGTATAAATTCTGGTTACAAGACCATAAATATTTGTGGGAAAAAAATTTGTAAAAATAATAAAAAAAAAACACAAAACATTAAATTAAAATTGATATGTATTTGATGAAGGATTATTATAAGGCAAAAGGGTTATTTCTTTTCAACAAAAAAAATATTCTTTATGGCGTTTTATTTAAATGCAAATGGATTTGATAAATTTCTAGGAATTTTTTTTGAGTTACTATTTAAAATAAAACCAAACTTTATTCCCCTTTAGAAAAACTGTACAATTCTTTAGAAAAATAGGTAAACACATTCAATCAAATCAAAAATGTGTTTGCTGTATTGTCTTTAGGGAACATTTGCCAGTTGCCAGTTTTTTTTTCTGTCTTTCTGGTTCTCAGTTAGAGATTTATATATGAATTGTACACTACATATCCTTTTTGTGTCTTTATGCCGTTTGTTTAAGGGGGATATATGTGTGGCAATATGCCAGTTTTATTGATTGCCTTAAAACACACTAACACAGTTGTTTAAAAACTACAAAATAAGGTGACGCTTATTTGCCACTTCTTGGATGCTACCAATATCCTAAAATTATCCGCCATCTAAAAACTAAATGCTGAAAATTGGATCAAAATAGGTTAACGTTTAGAGTCATAGCGATCAACTTCTGGACTAAACTATAGGAAATAACTCAGTACTATGAATAGGGTTTCCTTATTACTAAACTTACACGAATATCAAGTTCTTCCAAACACTCCCTTGGAGTTAGACATTTTATTTTTTTTAAATTCAAGATGGTCAACTTTGACATGTAGTTTCTATTATTTTTACTAATAAGTTAGTTTTCCTATGCTTTGTTTTTGAAATGGACCAGAAGTTTAAAATACACATATAAATAAACCTTTTTTGTGAATGGTTGTACAGCGTGTCGTATGATTGATATTAATTGTTTGATACTTAAATGTATATTTGGTTTTTATAGAATATCTTTGGTATTAAAAACGATATTTGAGTGATTTAAATGTTGTATGAATGAAGATACTTTAAGCATTCCATAAAAAGAGACTTTAGAATTAAAACCAAATAATGGTCGTATTAAAAAAATATAAAAAATTCAATTTGATAAATTCTAAGAATTTATTTGATATTCTTGGTCATTATTTATTACAAAATAACAAAACAATAATGGCCAAGAAGTTGGCAATGAACACAGCATTTAGGCTCAACACATGTAACGCATGGAACTACAGATCCTATGAACATGCTTTTAAAATAGGAAGTGTACACACCTAGATCCTTTTTCCTGAGGAACTTCGGTTTTTCAATTGCGTCCAATATGGAATCTGATGATGGCTTAATGGAGCTATGCATCAATACGGGCGGGTCCAAAATAGGGGATATAGTTTGTAAAGGTGTCTGCATTCCTGAATTTGGGATAAAAATGTAGACTTCAAATTGGATGAAGTATCACTTTCCGGTTTAGTGGTCACTTTACTAACCACCTTTTCTATGGTCTTTAAAACATAGTTTATTGGTATTTTGCTAAACAATTACATTTTTTTAAGTCATCGTTTAAATTTGTTTGTAAACCTTTGCTATCAGGTTGCTCTGGTTAGATTAATGTATTAATTTGAAAATATTATAAACCGCAGTTTTTCTAAGGGTATTCCCGCATTCAATAAAAAAAGTCTGAGTGTTTATTGTTCCTCAAATTCAGTGTTACTTTGTTATTTAGTGTCTGTTTGGTGGGCTTGTGCTAACAAAGTAATATTTTAGTGGTTAGATTACTAACCACTGTTACTGAAATAGGTTTTAAATAAAGTGTTTGTCTACATAATATTATGTTATTTTGTAAGGATGACGCGGATTCCTTAGCCTTGAACCCGATGAAGAAAATAATTATTAGGAGCAAGTCGATCTAATTAAAGTAAAAATGCAATTGTTTTGATTATCAACTTAAACACATAAAACTGTTGCTGAACGAGGTATTCTTCAGAGTAAGATATCGGCCATTAGGTGTGCGGCCAACTGGCACAGAAATTACAGGATATCTGGTAGAAATTTTCGTATGTATATAGGAGGTAAATCTAAAATAAAATCCCTGATAGATATTCATATATACATCATCGAGCATTGTCCAGAAATGCTGGGCATCCTTGAGTGAAATGGCGAGACATTCAACAGTTGTACTCACTTGGGTACGTGGACACAGGGATAGTGAAGGCAATTGTATTGATGATAACTTGGCGAGGATAGGAGCCTAGATGTCGGAAGCTGAGATAGAACTTCCTATGTGGTATACCGTTGTCCGTTGATTAATTAGATCGGGCACTGTATCTGTCGCATGATAGTCTGCGCTCTCTAAATTTCTTCTATACTCTAGCTCCTCTAACTTCTATCTAAAAGTTCTATTATTAACCCTACTCATAGTAAACTTATGACTCAACTAATCGCCTTAACTCTTCTATTTTACTTCTCTTCTTTATTTTTCTCTTTCTCTGGTAACACAAAGGGAACAATAAATGGACCCACATGAGCTGAACATAAGACGAAAGGCTTTGGATGGCTACTTGTGTAGTTAATAGGGTATTCGAATTATTCGATTTTTCTCTTGTTCGAATAAAACGAATAATTCGAATAAGAGGTTTTAACTTGTTCGAATAATTCGATCACACGTTTAAAATTAATCGAATTATTCGAATAATTAATTTTTTTTTTAAAAGTAAAGAATGAAGTTTTGATGTCGGGTTTTTAATATTTTATTGTTAAAGAAAAACAAAAAATAACGTTAAAGTTAAAAACTCAAGTATTGATAATGTTAAAAAGCATTCGAAAACAAAGTCCATCATTAAATTTTCAACAGAAATATTTTGATTAGATTAACACCCGAACAATCTACAAAACAATTGACTATCAAACCCCTTAGTTTCCGTTTTGGAGCTATGATTTAAAAAATTTGAGTTAGTTGGACATGATCCTGAATTCAAATACAATATAAACGAATTAAGAACTTTTTTATGTCGATCATTAATTCGGGGTTTAAATTGAGTAACTAATTCTTTAGTAAATTAATTATTCACTATTTCTAAATTATTTATAACAATTGAGTAACTAATTCTTTAGTAAATTAATTATTCACTATTTCTAAATTATTTATAACAAATTGTATTATACATCAAGCTCTATCAACGTTGTCGAATCTTTGCTTAATAAAGTGGTCTTGGGAAATTACACAATAAAGGGAATCTGTCCAAAGTTTGATATCATTGTCAGTGAACGTGGCTAATTTAAAGTCTGGCAGTGCATGATTGACGCATTATTAAATACGCAAAAAGTTTATTACCATGTTAGACAAAGATGTTCAACGATGTTCAAAATCATTTATAAGAAGAACTCCATGCTTTTCTTACAACAAAACGTTAGTTTGCAATATTTGTGTTTATCATTCGATTTACTAAATATTTTGCAACACTTACGTACGCGGTTAATAACATCACTTATATACATATATATATTTTAAGATCATCGCCTTCATCTATTTCAATGTAATCGTTATAAATGTTATCCTCAATATCACTTTCGACGACCGTTTTAAAATCACATTCTCCATCACATTCAACTCCACTTTAATCGAAGTTAATATTTTGATTATTAATTGCGATTCCTCTAATATTTCGCCAGCTAAATAAAAAATATTTTATTCCGTACCTTTTATTTTCATTGGTCAAGTTAAAAATTTTGAAAGATTTGTTTTTGGAATTGAAACTTCTTGCAGTAATATTTATATATTTATATATTTATAGAAGGAGCTATCGGAACACTCATCTACAGTGATCGAAAGTCCCTTTGTCTTCAGTTATTTGTCGAATTTCAGAAACAATTTAATTTTTGTGAATCATTATTACTTATTTAAATTTGGAATTATTAAAAATTTTATGCAATTTAATAAATTTAAATATATATGAACATTTATTCGTTTTATTCGATTATTCTAGATAAAATTGTTCGAATTATTCGTTATTCGAAAATGGCCATTTTTAAATTGTTCGAATAATTACTCATAAGAAATTATTCGATTAATCGAACGATCATTAGTCGAGTGAATACCCTAGTACCTAACCTAACCTATTATAAAAATACTGGTTAGTTGTGTGGTAAGAGGACCATTCATGTCCAGTGGCAATATTATACAAATTCGAACCAAAGTGGAATTTGCCAGCCATAAAAGTGGAAAAAAGTATCATGCTAACTACTATAGGCCGTTTTAGGAAAAATTTTGATATTTAGCACATCGTTAAATTTAGGACAATTTGTTTGTAAAAAAAATAAACTCTAATTCAGTTCAGAATCCACACATTAGTTAATATCTCTTCAAATGCTGATGCATACAACTTAATCACCCTGTAGCTTACCTCTTACAAAAATACATTTTCTATAAATATTATAATATTAAAGCTGAAATCTTCCACTATAATATTTGTTCACATTGTATCTCAATCGGATTATTAGCTTCGATGCTACATCATTTTAACCAGATTTTGAAATCTAATTTATTAGGTGGCGTATGATTGATATTAATTTGTTGAATTTATTATGTGCGGATATATTTTTTAGCCCACTTTCCAATATTTTATTTCAGATCCTTGGAAACCAAAGGCGGGTTTAAAATACGGGCCACCCTATCGCACAGCCACATTCTCACATAAATATAAACAAAACATTTTGACCAAATTGTTTTCAATTTAATAAAATTAGATTTTTATTTATTGCGTTTTTTTTTGCTCTCACTCTCTGTCGACTGACGACTTTTTGTAGTTTTCTTTTGGCATTGTATGTGGATTTTATTTAAATTGTTTCTGTTGTGTTGGTTTTAATACAGACTTTTCTAAGGCAAAAGGAAGTCAAACATGTTGGGGGGGATATAACTGAGTATGAGCATAGAAGTTGTTTAAAAAACTGGAATATATTTATATAGAATTGGTAGAGTAGACAGCAATTTGAGGTTTTTATTGGGGCAATTTGAAGCAAATGATTTTGGGTCAAAGGAAAAGTTAGCAAATGAAAGCAGTTTTAAAAATAAAGTAAGATTTTTATACAAAACGCTTATAAAAGAAATTCAAATAAGATTTGTAATTTAGAACGCAACTTAACTGAGATGTGTAGTTACATAAATTTATTAAATTATTCCACCATATGAAGAAAAATTTATGGCAGATTTAACATCTTTAGTAGATAATAGTTTCCTTCACTATTGCAATCAATTCTCATTTGATTTTATGGCTTCTATTCAATTCAATTGAATAGCAAAGTAATTAGAATTAGAAGCAAAATCGTAGTAAAATATGCAAACATCTTCTCGGAAATTTGCCTCAGTAAGACACTTTTCTTATAGAAAAGTGTCTTAATAAGACACTTTTCTATAAGAAAACTGTCTTAATAAGACAGCTTTCTTATAGAAAAATGTCTTAATAAGACAGTTTTCTTATAGAAAAATGTCTTAATAAGACAGTTTTCTTATAGAAAAATGTCTTAATAAGACAGTTTTCTTATAGAAAAATGTCTTAATAAGACAGTTTTCTTATAGAAAAATGTCTTAATAAGACAGTTTTCGTATAGAAAAGTGTCTTAATAAGACAGTTTTCGTATAGAAAAGTGTCTTAATAAGACAGTTTTCTTATAGAAAAGTGTCTTAATAAGACAGTTTTCTTATAGAAAAGTGTCTTAATAAGACAGTTTTCTTATAGAAAAGTGTCTTAATAAGACAGTTTTCTTATAGAAAAGTGTCTTAATAAGACAGTTTTCTTATAGAAAATTGTCTTAATAAGACAGTTTTCTTATAGAAAAGTGTCTTAATAAGACAGGTTTCTTATAGAAAATTGTCTTAATAAGACAGTTTTCTTATAGAAAAGTGTCTTAATAAGACAGTTTTCTTATCGAAAATTGTCTTAATAAGACAGTTTTCTTATCGAAAATTGTCTTAATAAGACAGTTTTCTTATAGAAAATTGTCTTAATAAGACAGTTTTCTTATAGAAAATTGTCTTAATAAGACAGTTTTCTTATAGAAAATTGTCTTAATAAGACAGTTTTCTTATAGAAAATTGTCTTAATAAGACAGTTTTCTTATAGAAAATTGTCTTAATAAGACAGTTTTCTTATAGAAAATTGTCTTAATAAGACAGTTTTCTTATAGAAAATTGTCTTAATAAGACAGTTTTCTTATAGAAAATTGTCTTAATAAGACAGTTTTCTTATAGAAAATTGTCTTAATAAGACAGTTTTCTTATAGAAAATTGTCTTAATAAGACAGTTTTCTTATAGAAAATTGTCTTAATAAGACAGTTTTCTTATAGAAAATTGTCTTAATAAGACAGTTTTCTTATAGAAAATTGTCTTAATAAGACAGTTTTCTTATAGAAAATTGTCTTAATAAGACAGTTTTCTTATAGAAAATTGTCTTAATAAGACAGTTTTCTTATAGAAAATTGTCTTAATAAGACAGTTTTCTTATAGAAAATTGTCTTAATAAGACAGTTTTCTTATAGAAAATTGTCTTAATAAGACAGTTTTCTTATAGAAAATTGTCTTAATAAGACAGTTTTCTTATAGAAAATTGTCTTAATAAGACAGTTTTCTTATAGAAAATTGTCTTAATAAGACAGTTTTCTTATAGAAAATTGTCTTAATAAGACAGTTTTCTTATAGAAAATTGTCTTAATAAGACAGTTTTCTTATAGAAAATTGTCTTAATAAGACAGTTTTCTTATAGAAAATTGTCTTAATAAGACAGTTTTCTTATAGAAAATTGTCTTAATAAGACAGTTTTCTTATAGAAAATTGTCTTAATAAGACAGTTTTCTTATAGAAAATTGTCTTAATAAGACAGTTTTCTTATAGAAAATTGTCTTAATAAGACAGTTTTCTTATAGAAAATTGTCTTAATAAGACAGTTTTCTTATAGAAAATTTTCTTATAGAAAATTGTCTTAATAAGACAGTTTTCTTATAGAAAATTGTCTTAATAAGACAGTTTTCTTATAGAAAATTGTCTTAATAAGACAGTTTTCTTATAGAAAATTGTCTTAATAAGACAGTTTTCTTATAGAAAATTGTCTTAATAAGACAGTTTTCTTATAGAAAATTGTCTTAATAAGACAGTTTTCTTATAGAAAATTGTCTTAATAAGACAGTTTTCTTATAGAAAATTGTCTTAATAAGACAGTTTTCTTATAGAAAATTGTCTTAATAAGACAGTTTTCTTATAGAAAATTGTCTTAATAAGACAGTTTTCTTATAGAAAATTGTCTTAATAAGACAGTTTTCTTATAGAAAATTGTCTTAATAAGACAGTTTTCTTATAGAAAATTGTCTTAATAAGACAGTTTTCTTATAGAAAATTGTCTTAATAAGACAGTTTTCTTATAGAAAATTTTCTTAATAAGACAGTTTTCTTATAGAAAATTGTCTTAATAAGACAGTTTTCTTATAGAAAATTGTCTTAATAAAGATAAAAAGATTCTGTAGCGTATGAGTGCTATTTCATGAATATGCATTGAATTAAATATTAATCATACGCAGTGACCAATGAAATGTTAATATTCAATTGCAACAATTTATGGTGGGTTCCTAACTATCTGCTTCAGTGGTCGCTTTTTGTTGCTGAGTTCCTCCACATTTTATCTAAGAGATTAGTGAATAAAATTTGAATTAAATATTACTCATACGCCTTCAACAAAAACTATTCGAAAATATTTGAAATCAAAGAAAACCTTTCAAAAACAATAAAGAAATTTCAATATGTTCCCTGTTTCCCATATTTCTATTAAATTTACAAAAACCAACTTATTTTTTCCCTTTAATTCTATTATTTAAGTGTAGCTTTTTAAGGCTTTGTTAGAGATCTTATATTTAAACAAAAAATAGTAATTACATCCCACAGGCCTTCATAAAATTCCGCGTAACTTTATAATTTTAATATGCTTTTCTAACAGAAAGTTCACATACACTTTCTCATAATCTAGAGCAAAATTTACACTCATTCGAACGTACAGACACACATATATGCTGTTATAAAAACTCAACCATGACCGGAAAACGGAAATCATATAAAATTTTAAACGCAATTTATTTATTTATTTGTGGCAAAGTTTAGCGTGTATTTTCATGATGTTGTAAAACCATAATATTTGTTGCTGTCGTCGTTGCTGTTGTTTTTGTGTATATTATGGAATGTTGTTGTTTATTTTTTTTATAAGGAAAGTATGAAAACAAAAACTAAAATCATGAAACAAATTTTTGTTGCTTCGTGATTCCCCCTTCAGTTTAGTTTGTAGCATTTTTAAATATTTTTTTTATGATTTTTTATAATTTTATTTATATTTCTTTTATTTTTTGCTTTCTGTATTCGTGTTGTTTGCAGGAACATAATTTTTAAATAAACGACCATGTTGTAGAGAGAAATAAAAAAATAAATAATAAAATTGAAAATAGAAAAGAAAAACTTAAGAGCAACATGCAACATTATGGTTACAAAAAAATATTTTTTTTCTGATATTAAAATATAATAGAGCTTTTTGCTAGGAATTTTTTGTGTTTAAAATGAAGTGGAGATGTTTTTTATATATTTCATTTGCAACTTTATGTTAAAAAAGAGGATGTAAGCGTATGGGATTACACAGTAGGTTTCATGATAGCAAAATGATTAACTTGAAATTTTGTACAATTCAAAATTTAATTTTTTAAATGAAATTCAAATAATATTTTGAGAGTTTTATTCCTTCTTTAAAAATATAAAGAGTTTTGTAATGATTGAACAAGCATCAAATCTTATAGACATCCCACTGTTAGGCAGCCTACAAGTATGCAATGAAGACTCCACTATTAGACTGCCTAAAATTATGCAAAAGAAAGCTTTATATAGTCTTCACATTGAATGTGTTTGTGTTTTTATATTAAAATATAATGAAATTTTTTTTGCAGAAAATGTCAGAGTTGCACTTAATAAATAGCAAGTGTCATGAATTTAACCCACATTATGATGGCGATTATTGTGACATTTCTCATAACAACAGTTACACTTTACTCTTGACTGTACCTCTCCTTTCTGCTTTATTTTTTGTGCTACTCTTTTTTAAGCAGAGATTTGAGTTTGTGATTTTTGTTTGCTTTTTTATTTTTCTCCACATCACCCCATTTTTAAGCAGATGATTTTAAGGACCAAAAAAAAGTTTATGGAGTTTTTGTTACAAAATGTCATATTAGAAACTTAAAATAAGGCTACTTAACGTAAATGGAGCATAATGGGTAAATGTGTTTGCTGGTTTTATATAATGGCAGCAGAAGGTCTGTTCTAAGGGTTTAAGCTTCTTATAACTGCACAGATAAAGATTAAAAAACTGGCTTTTAGTGGACTTCTAGAACGAAATTAAAAGTTTTATTTATTAAGGCTGCCTATTTTCAAAACAAACTAGTAAAACTAGTTATTGTCCAACTAAGGAGCTTTCTAGGACAAATGATCCTTATTTGAGCAGGGTGGTAGATCGCATCTAAAAAGCCGTGATCGCTTTTTGCTTTGCAAGCGACTTTCTGGAATAATGTCAGTTAAGCAACGACATACAAAATATGGTTTGACAGTAGTCAGTTTAGTATTATTAGAAATATTTGAAAAATATTGTCAGAATATTAATTTAACTTTGTTAACGTTGAAGAGAAGAATTGAGATTGCATCAATATTGACATTTGAACAAGCCGTTCAAATGTCAATATGGAAGCAGTGCTTTGGTGTTTCTGTGAAAGTCCAGGAACAATAATAAAATACATTTTTTTTTTGATTCGAAAATATCGAATTTTGTACCAACAATGCGTCGTATGCGGGAAGTTTTGGTGTAAAGTATTTTTCATATAAAATCCTGTCGCACTGTTGAAGCTTTTTTCAAAAAACTAGTGGCAGAATTTTTGTTTTCTTTTGACGTGACTTTCTAAATAAACCTACCGTTATTCTGTCAAGATTTCAAATTAGTATATTAATTTTAAAACACGTGGCGAGCAATGGAAAATTAAACTAGAAAAATTTTCCACAATTTTCTAAAAAATCCAACATGGTCAGGTGCAATGATAGCCAAAAAACTGAAGCTTCCAAAAAGTACATTGAATGGTGTTATAAAACCTTACTGAGGAAACAAAAAAAGTTAACAGAAAAGACCAAGATCTTACAACGAAAATAGTATTAAACAAAATCCTGGTTTATCTGATAATGATCGCGCCAAAACATTTAAAACCAGTCGTAGTACAGCAAGAAGAATACGCCTGGATGCTGGCTTACGGTCACATTGTAGCATTAAATATCCAAATCGTACTGAAAAGTAAAATATTACTGTTGTAATACGGTCTTGTTTATTATTCGAACAAGTTTTGACAAAATTTAATAACTGCCTTCCCAGCAAAAAATGGTGCTTCCTCGGAAGCAGGTTTGTAAGGCAGAGAGCACTTGTATACTGCTACCACTTCGCATGAAAGATTACATGATTTTTATGTGGGATTCCTCGCGTAGAGGCTCTGCATAAGAAATCCAAAATAAGCATATTTCACAGCTTTAAAATTAACCGGATTTCATCGAATTAAATATGTGCAAACAATTGTGCACATAGATTTTAGAGCTGCTGAGAAGCAATAAAATCTTACAGACCCAGTGATTGCCTAACAAGAAGCGCTGATTTTATCTAAGTTCTTCACCACCTATACGAATAGCATAATGTATGCCTTCCAAAATCATTTTTGTAAGGCAATAATTTTAGGATGCAATTAATGTAGCAGTAGAAGATGCAGTAATCATATTTATTGCTTCCAAATACAAAATATTTTTTGCTGGGTTATAATGGATGATGAAACGTATGTGCAAATGGAACTTCAACAGCTACCAGGACGTTTTTCTGTCGCAGAGAGCCGCGGGAATGTCAATCAAAAATATAAATATACAAAAATGGATAAATTTGATAAGAAGGTAATGGTGTGGCAAGCTATTTGCAGTTGCGGTCTTAAGAGTGCTGTAACCTCTACAACTATGACTTCGGATATTTACATCAAATAATGTCTTCAAAAATGTTTGCTACCCTTTATTAGACAACACCATTCTTCAATAAAGTTTTGGTCTGATTTGTCCTCCTACCACTATTCCAAAGCTGCCATGGATTGGTATCGAATAGGGTATTCGAATTATTCGATTTTTCTCTTGTTCGAATAAAAAGAATAATTCGAATAAGAGATTTTAACTTGTTCGAATAATTCGATCACAGGTTTAAAATTAATCGAATTATTCGAATAATTTTATTTTTTTTTAAAAAAGTAAAGAATGAAGTTTTGATGTCGGTTTTTTAATATTTTATTGTTAAAGAAAAACAAAAAATAACGTTAAAGGTAACAATTCTAGTATTGATAATGTTAAAAAACATTTGAAAACAAAGTCCATCATTACATTTTCAACAGAAATATTCTGATCAGATTAAATCCCAAACAATCTACGAAACAATTAACTAGCAAACCCTTTAGTTTCCGTTTTGGAGCTATGCTTTAAAAAATTTTAGCTAGTTGGACATGATCCTGAATTCAAATTCAATATAAACGTATTAAGAACTTTTGTATGTCGTTCATTAATTCGGGTTTTAAATTGAGTAACTAATTCTTTAGTAAATTAATTATTCACTATTTCTAAATTATTTATAACAAATTGTATTATACATCAAGCTCTATCAACGTTGCCGAATCTTTGCTTAATAAAGTGGTCTTGGGGAATTACACAATAAATCGAATCTGTCCAAAGTTTGATATCATTGTCAGTGAACGTGGCTAATTTGAAGTCAAGCAGTGAAAGTGTATTACCATGTTAGACAACGATGTTCAACGATGTTCAAAATCATGTATAAGACAAACTTTTCTTGCAACAAAACGTTAGTTTGCAATATTTGTGTTTATCATTCGATTTATTAAATATTTTGCAACACTTACGTACGTGGTTAATAACATCACTTATATAAATATATTTTAAGATCATGGCCTTCATTTATTTCAATGTAATCATTATAAATGTCATCCTCAATATCACTTTCGAGGACCGTTTCAAAATCACATTCAACTCTACTTAAATCCAAGTTAATATTCTGATTATTAATTGCGATTCTTCTAATATTTCGCCATCTAAATAACAAATATTTTATTCCGTAACATTTATTTTCATTGGTTCAAGTCCTAAGTTAAAAATGTTGAAAGATTTGTTTTTAGAATTGTAACTTCTTGCAGTAATAATATTTATATATTTATAAAAGGAACTATCGGAACACTCATCTACAGTGATTAAAAGACCTTTTGTCTTTAGTTATTTGTCGAATTTCAGAAACAATACAATTTTTGTGAGTCATTATTATTTATTTAAATTTGAAATTATGAAAAATTTTAAGCAATTTAATAAATTTAAATATACATATACATATATATATGAACATTTATTCGTTTTATTCGATTATTCTACATAAAATTGTTCGAATTATTCGTTATTCGAAAATGGCCATTTTTAAATTGTTCGAATAATTATTCGTAAGAAATTATTCGATTAATCGAACGATCATTAGTCGAATGAATACCCTAGTATCGAAGCAACGAAGTCGATGTAATACCAAAACCTGTGAACCCATCCAATTGTTCCCAGCTTCAGCCAATTGAAAAATATTGGGCTATTGTCAAAGCTAAATTAAAGACTAATGGAAGTGCTGTAATCGATAATAAAAAAATGTTTTCTGCTTGGAATAAATATGCGAAAAGTTGTGCAAAAGAAAAAGAATTTTTTAAGCCAAAATTGGGCGACTTAAAGAATCATGATTGATGCCAAAATTTGGAGACTGCAGGACTCAAATTAGGAGACTTAAGGAACTAAGAAAAGGTATGCAAAAGTTAATGGGTACCATCAAGTTAAAAACTAGAATTTTTATTAGAAATAAAGATATTTAAATATTTTTTTTTGAATATTCATAATTGCTAATAAATAAGATTAAATTTATGGTTGAACATTATTAAATCGCATTTTTCTTTATGTAGATATTAAAGCTTATGTGCGACCACGATTACTCACCAAAGCTTATGGTGAATCTGTCCCAGCAGTTTCATTGTGCTAGAGATGGTTTTTGCGGTTCAGAATTGGGGATTTTGAAAGATCGCCTAGGCCAGCCAAAAGTGTTTAAAGACCAAAAATTGGAGGCATTACTCCATGACGCTCTAAAAGAGCTTGTAAAATCTTTGACTATGCCCCATCCGAAATTGGCTTGATTCGTTCTTGGACTCAAAAGATAAGTTGTTCTTTTTGGCCCGGAATCCATATGTTGCGCCAGAAAAATGGGAAAATTTCAAAGCTAACAAAGGCCAATAAATAAATTAATATGGTAGAAAGGATTGAAAATAAAAGCTAAATATTTCTAATAATTTTTAGTTTAAAGAAAATACAATTTTTAAAATTTTCCAATTTTTCTAAATTTAAAAATTTTCCAAATTTAGTTCTCATGCAATGAGTAACTATTACAGGAGAATGATCCGTACTATAGTATTTTAGATCGGGAACTATGGTCTTAGGATCAGTTGGTCAATATGAATTGGTATATTTTCTAATTATTTTATTTATTTCATCTTCATAGGGGCAAATTTGAGCCATTTTGGAAGCAAAATTTATTTGTATCTAAAAGTGAGTGGTTTGTTTTATTATTTTATGATTTTTATTTAGTTTCAAATGTCAACAGCTACATTTTGGTTTCTAGAAAAATAATTGTCAAAAAAACATCTATAAAATATTTTGCGGGATATTATATCCTGTATCCCCACCATCAATATGTAGTTTTGGGTTTCTGCGGGGACTTAAATCAGTTAGGGTACGAACTGTACATAATTTGATGATCATAATATGACATGACTTGAACAATTATGAATGTTCAAGTTATTTTCTAAAGGGGACCTTGTATGGAGACTAGGGACAAATGCTGTCCGATTTTTGCCATACTTTACAGTATAATTTCAAATGTGCAACATTTTATCAGGATTGCCTCATAATCGTATTCTTCCTGGAATACTGCCAAATCTTATACCAAACAAACCTTATCAACAGAGAGTATTTGTGGAAAATTGCAGACATATACCCACCTTCGTTTGGGTCCTTTCGTGTTTTCAACATACAGACAGACGGATGGACATAGCTAGATCGTCTTAGAATCTTATGAGGACCTAGAATATTTATACTTTTAGGTTGTTCGATCAATATTTCGATATGTTACCAATAGAACAACGAAATGAATATACCTCCCATTTTATTTGTTAGTGAGTGTTAAAACATACAACTTTGAAGAGAAACCTATAAAATTTGTTGTAGATTTGAGGGGCGATCTTCATATAATTTGGACTGGAAACAGCTATGGGCAGTCAGGTCATACCTCCATTATAGTGATGCATTGACATCAGCTATGCCATTCTCGAAATGGGGATCCTGCTAAAGGAAGGGGAGCTACATTTAAAATCAGGAAGGCTGTGGAATTAGCAGAATGATTTAGGCAGAGATTCTGGAAAGCACGACTTTTATGGACTGGCTGGAATATAATATCGTTTATGTATATTTTGAAATTGTTACAGTTCTTGGAATTATCCTTTCTGAAGTCTGGAAACAACAAATGAATTCCGCTTATTTTTAAAAGAAATCTCTGAGCAGAATAATATAAGGATATACATTGAAAAATCAGTGTGGCTGAGCTTAGCAGACTTTCATGGATGAGCTATTGGTCCTAATAATGAAGAGTACAAAAAATATAGTCATTGTTATCCTTCCTGCACCTTAAAAGAACAGTGCATATAATCCGAAAGTTATCATGTTTGATATTTTTTCTTAAACAAAATCTATTAAAAATTAAACTTAAAATTTGTTGTGTTCTTCACTGTAATTTTACTGCGGTAAATCTGTCCTATGTCATATTACATATTTATAAAACTTTTACCTGCAATCTTTAATTTGAACATGTCTTTATTTGTGTCTGTTTGTAACACTTGAAAGATTTGTTGTTTTCAGAGAAAAACAAATGTCAGCATTTTTCCTAGATTTTAATATTTTTTTTTCTATTTATAGGCTTTATATATTTTACATGTTAAAATAAAACTTAGTTTGCAAAAACCTTTGATGATTTTTACCTTAAATTTTTGCATATGATGGTGGTAGTTATTTTATGCAGCTTTTACTGATTTGATGCAGCAAAAATGAGAAACAAAAAACAAACTCAAGAATATTTCAATATTCGTACAACATCTCATCTCTATTCAAGTCATATTATAAAACTTAAGTTTTTCATTTCACTTTATTTCCTGCCTGCTGCATGACTCTAACGTCATCATCATCATCACCATCCCCTTTTGTAGCCATCATTATCTTTGTCAGGCTGTAGTATGACAAAAATATGAAGTGCCAGTAAAAGTAGGCAATTACAGAAGTGATTCTTTTTGTGTGTTTCTTCTTGTATTACAAGACTATGCCACAAGTTTTTTTTTTTTGGGGGAAAAGTCTATAACTCGTAAGTAAGTATGTTGTATGTTTTATTTAAAACCATCTACAAGAACAATTTTACCTCTTGTTACTTTTGTGCAACTGAAGTGAAAAATATGAGCACAAGAGATACAAGTAAAATTTATGTTTTTTTGTCTTCATTTTTGACCGCAATCACGTACGTTAAATTCTACACCGAGTCTTATTGTCTTCTCGTTTCTTTTTGACTTGTGGATGTGAGTGCTTGTGCAAGTGAGTGAGCCTGTGCTGGCAGCATAGCATGGCAGAGAACAAAAGGAACAGGAAAATAAAGACAAAGTTTAGTTACAGCTAAAGCAGTTGCTACAACTGTGGCAGCAATAGCAGTTATTTTACACTGCAGTAATGATGAGGCACGAAAATTTCTGTTTATATCCACTAAAAAAAAAGATGGGGGAATATTGATTTTGTCATTTCGTTTGCAACATGTCAAAGTAATTGTTGCAGACCTACATTAGTGTATATATTCTGGGTACCCATAGGATTCGGAGACAATCTAGCTATGTCCGTCCGGCCGTCTTTCTGTTTGTCTGTTTAAAATACGATAGGGCCCACGATAGGGCTCCGTGGTATTGAAAATAACTGATTCAAGTCCCAGTAGAAGACCAAAACTATATATGGATAGAGAGTATATAAGATTCGGCACTGCCGAATCTTTTTAATGAATGACATGTTAGGGAAGGTTTGTCAAAGAACATGCCATGAGTTTAGATATTGGATTTAAATTTATTTTCAGTGGATAATTTAAGAACTAATCTAAAGATTTTGAATACCTAAAGGGCCACGATTGAGGCTTGAATTTTAATATCTCAAGAGCTACGATTGGGTCTGGATTTTGAATACTTAAAGAGATACGATAGAGGCTGGAATTTGAATACCTAAAGAGCCACGATTGGGGCTGGAATTTGAATACATAAGAACCACGATTGAGGATGGATTATAAGTACTTAAAGACCCACGAATGAGGCTGGAATTTGAATAATGAAAGCGCCACGATAGAGGCTGGAATTTGAATTTATAAAGAGTCACGATTGAGGCTGAACTTTTAATATTTAAAGAGACACGATTGGGGTTGGAATTTGAGTACTTAATGAGCCACGATTGATGCTGAAATTTTAATATTTAAAGATAGACGATTGAGACTGGAATTTGGAGAATTAAAGAGCCACAGTTGAAGCCAAAATTTGGAGACTTAAAGAACCATGATTGAAGCTATCATTTGGGGACTTAAAGAATTGCTATTGAAGCCAAAATTTGGAAACTTAAAGAACAAAAATTTTATGACTTAAAGAACCAAAATTTGGTGACTTAAAGAACCAAAATTTGGAGACTTAAAGAACCAAATTTGGAGACTTAAAGAACAGCGATTGCTGCTAAAATTTGAATACTTAAAGAACCACGATTGAAGCCAAAATTTATAGAGTTAAAGGACTACAATTTGGAGACTTAAAGAACCATGATTGGAGCCAAAATTTGGAGACTTAAAGAACCATGATTGGAGCCAAAATTTGGAGTCATAAAGAACCACTATTGAAGCCAACATTTGGAGATTTAAAGAACCACTATTGATGCCAAAATTTGAAGACTTAAAGAACCACGATTGAAGCCAACATTTGGAGACTTAAAGAATCACTATTGAAGCTAAAATTTGGAGACTGGAAGAACCAAAATTTGGATACTGATAGAACCACGATTGAAGCCATAATTTGGAGACTTTAAGGACTAAAATTTTGAGACTTAATGAATCACTATTGAAGCCAAAATTTTTAGACTTAAGGAAACACGATTGAAGCCAAAATTTAGAGCCTTAAGGGACTAAAATTTTGAGAATTAAAGAACCAAAATTTAAGCCAACATTTGGAGACTTAAAGAACCACGATTGAAGCCAAAATTTGGAGACTTAAGGAACCACGATAGAAGCCAAAATTTGGAGACTTAAAGAACCACTATTGAAGCCAAAATTTAGAGACTTAAAGAACCACGATTGAAGCCAAATTTTGGAGACTTAAAGAACTAAAATTTGGAGACTTAATGAACCACGATTGAAGCAAAAATTTAAGGACTTAAGGGACTAAAATTTGGAGAATTTAAGAACCAAAATTTGGAGACTTAAAAAGTCGCGATTGAAGCTAAAATTTTTAGACTTAAATGACTAAAATTTGGAGACTTAAAGAACCACGATTGAAGTAAAAATTTGGGTACTTAAAGGACTACAATTTGGAGACTTAAAGAACTAAAATTTTGAGACTTTAAGAACAACGATTGACGCCAACATTTGGAGACTTAAAGAACTAAAATTTGGAGACTTAAAGAACCACGATTGAAGCAAAAATTTGGGTACTTAAAGGACTACAATTTGGAGACTTAAAGAACCACGATTGAAGTAAAAATTTAAGGGACCAAAAGGACTAAAATTTGGAGACTTAAAGAACCAAAATTTTTAGACTTTAAGAACAACGATTGACGCCAACATATGGAGACTAAAGAACTAAAATTTGGAGACTTAAAGAACCACGATTGAAGCCAAAATTTGAGACTTAAAGAACCAAAATTTGGAAACTTAAAAAGTCACGATTGAAGTCAAAATTTGGAGACTTAAAGAACTAAAATTTGGAGACTTAAAGAACCACGATTGAACTCAAAATTTGGAGACTTAAAGAACCAAAATTTTAAGAATTAAAGAGTCGCGATTGAAGCCAAAATTATGAGACTTAAAGAACCAAAATTTGGAGACATAAAGTATCACGATTGAAGCCAAAATTAGGAGATTAAAGAACCACGAATGAGGCCAAAATTTGGAGACGTCAAGAACCACGATTGAAGTCAAAGTTTGGGACTTAAGTAACCACGATTGAAGCCAACATTTTAAGACGTAAAGTACTACGATTGAAGGTGAACTTGCACCAAGTAAAGGTTCGCGATTGCAACTAAAATTTGAATACATGAAGAACGACGATGGAAGCTAAAATTTTAATATTTAAAGGAAGACGATTGAAGCTAGAATTTGTGCCACGATTGATAATATAAATAATATTGATTACCAAAAAGTTACAGATTTATTTCCTCCAAAGAAACTTCATAAAGTGATTATGAAGTTTCTTTGGATTTCTACTTTGCTGCATATCCTTTTAGATACTACCAGGATACCTTCTCCTTATCTTTTGTATGTTATTCTAAAAGTATATTGTTCAACTGTATCTAGGTGTATATGCATGTATCTGTAAGATTTCATTGTATGTTATTTTCTCGCAGTTTCAAAATCTACTGAATGTCAGTGTGTTTCTCCGGCTCTGTCTCTGTTAGTGTTGTATTGTGTCCTTGCTGTCATGTGTTACATTAAACATGTAAGATGGCAGAATTGTTTGTGTGTCTGTTTGCTATTTTTTTTCTTACACTTTCAGTTCATTGGTATAAGATTCTCTTAAAACCATTTGGAATGTTTTCGAGACATTGCCATATACTGCAGTCATATGAAGACCATCTTTATTTTAGTTTTTTTTTCTTTTGCTTTAAGAATACTTTAACACAGTTGAATATTAGTGTGTCTGTATTGTGACATTTTGCATGACACATTGGAAAGAAGTTGTTTTTGTTTGTTTTATTTTGTGTTATTATTATATTGTGCTGGTACACTACAAAAGGAAATTTCGAAATATTTGGAATTTTGTTTGATTTAAAAATATTTGACAATTTTTAACAAGTTTAATATCAGTAACAGCTAAATTATGTAGCTGTAGAGTTACGTTAAAATTCGTTTTAGCCCTCATCATTCAATTACGTGCCTCTTACTTTGTAAGCAGCTTGTTGGATTTTTGTACCTGTTTCACAGTTTTGTTTCCTGCTCATTTGTTGCCAAATATTGTTGCTGTTTTTAATGTCACATTTCTTAATGTGTTCTGATTATTTATTCGTGCAAAAGTATTGAGTGTAATTTGTATCCAATATGTTCTTTCTTTTTTTAAATAAGATTCATGTTGTGCATATTTTATTAAATTAACTAGTTGAAATTGTACTCATACTAATTACAAATCATACTGCTACTAAGCTTAAATAACATTGTACATTTACTGTTTAATTTCAACAAAAATTTAATCAAAAAAAAAAAATTCAATTAAATTATTTTTGGGGTTTTTGTGGCTGTTTGTTGGAAAATTTATGAAAATATAATAAATATAACTCTGTAATATTAGTTTTTCTGTTTGTCATTTAATTATATTTTATGCCACAAAACATTAGAAAACATCTTTTAGTTTTTATTACAGTTGTTTGTTGCTGTTGTTGCTGCTGCTTGTATTTAAGTCATAATCATCCTTTTTTCTCCCTTTTAAAATATTGCATGTCATAACATTGTGTCATGTTTGTTTAACAATTTTGTTGTTAGGTTTTTTGTTTTTAATATTTAGTTTTGTGAAAAATTAAAGAACTTAACATTAATTAAAATTAATATGAGAAGATTTTTCATCTTGTCATTTGCACACAAAAACACAGCAGCAACAGCTATAAAATAATATTGCAGCATTAAGTTAAATTGTAATGAACATTTTAGAAAATGTTGTTAGGAAATAATTAAGGTATTTAGCATATTTCCAGAACTTTATGAAGCATAAATTTAAATACTTTAAGTACTGAAAAATTTATGCTAAAATTTGACCACTTAAAGAAATGAAATTGAAGGTTTGAATAATCAAAGAATCACGATTGAAGCTAAGATTTGAATACTTAGAGAACCACGATTGAAGCTCAAATTTAAATACTTAAAGAACCACGATTGAAGCTAAGATTTGAATACTTAAAGAACCACGATTGGAGTTAAGATTTGAGTACTTAAAGAACCACGATTGGAGCTAAGATTTGGAGAATTAAAGAAACCACGATTAAAACTAAGTTTTGAATACTTAAAGAACCACGATTGGAGCTAAGATTTGGAGAATTAAAGTACCACGATTGAAGCTAAGATTTGAATACTTAAAGAAACACGATTGAAGCTAAGATTTTAATACAACAACAACCTTATTGTAAGCTAAGATTTGAATGCTTGAAGACCACGATTGAAGCTAAGATTTGAATACTTAAAGAAACACGATTGAAGCTAAGATTTTAATACAAAAACAACCTGATTGTAAGCTAAGATTTGAATGCTTGAAGAACACGATTGAAGCTAAGATTTGAATACTTGAAGAAGCACGATTGAAGCTAAGATTTGAATACTTAAAGAACCACGATTGGAGTTAAGATTTAAATACTTAAAGAACCACGATTGAAGCTAAGATTTGATTACCTAGAGAACCACGATTGAAGCTATTAATTGAATACTTAAAGAACCACGATTGAAGCTAAGATTTGAATACTTAAAGAACCACGATTGGTGCTAAGATTTGGAGAATTAAAGCAACCACGATTAAATCTAAGATATGAATACTTAAAGAACCACGATTGAAGCCAAGATTTGGAGAATTAAAGAACCACGATTGAAGCTAAGATTTGAATACTTAAAGAAACACGATTGAAGCTAAGATTTTAATACAATAACAACCTTATTGTAAGCTAAGATTTGAATGCTTGAAGACCACGATTGAAGCTAAGATTTGAATACTTGAAGAAGCACGATTGAAGCTAAGATTTGAATACTTAAAGAACCACGATTGAAGCCATGATTTGAAACTTAAAGAACCACGATTGAAGCCAAGATTTGAATACATAAAGAACCACGATTGAAGCTAAGATTCGAATACTTAGAGAACCACGATTGAAGCCAAGATTTGGAGAAATAAAGAACCACGATTGAAGCCAAGATTTGGAGAAATAAAGAACCACGATTGAAGCCAAGATTCGAGTACTTAGAGAACCACGATTGAAGCCAAGATTTGGAGAAATAAAGAACCACGATTGAAGCTAAGATTCGAATACTTAAAGAACCACGATTGAAGCCAAGATTTGAAGAATAAAGAAACCGCGATTGAATCTAAGATTTGAATACTTAAAGAAGCATAATTGAAGCTAAGATTTGAATACTTAAAGAACCACGACTGAAGCTAAGATTTGAAACTTAAAGAACGATTTGAAGCTAAGAATTAAATACCTAGAGAACCACGATTGAAGCTAAGATTTGAATACTTAAAGAACCACGATTGAAGCTAAGATGTTAATACAAAAATAGCCTCATTGTAAGCTAAGACTTGAATACTTGAAGACCACGATTGAAGCTAAGATTTGGATATTTAAAGAACCACGATTGAAGCTAAGATTTGAATACCTAGAGAACCACGACTGAAGCCAAGATTTTAATACTTAAAGAACCCCGATTGAAGCTAAGATTCGAATACTTAAAGAACCACGATTGAAGTTATGATTTTAATACTAAAATAACCTGATTGTAAGCTAAGATTCGAATACTTAAAGAATCACGATGGAAGCTATGATTTGAATACCTAGAGAACCACGACTGAAGCTAACATTTGAATACTTAAAGAACAACGATTGAAGCTAAGATTTGAATACCTAGAGAACCACGATTGAAGCTAAGATTTTAATACAAAAATAACCTCATTGTAAGCTAAGACTTGAATACTTGAAGACCACGATTGAAGCTAAGATTTGAATACTTGAAGAACCACGATTGAAGCTAAGATTTGAATACCTAGAGAACCACGACTGAAGACAAGATTTGAAACTTAAATAACAACGATTGAAGCTAAGATTTGAATACTTAAAGAAACACGATTGAAGCTAAGATTTGTTTACTTAAAGAACCACGATTGAAGCAAAGATTTGGTGACATAAAGACTCAAGATTGAAGCCAAAATTTGGAGGCTTTAAGAATCACTATTGAAGCAAAATTTTTTAGACTTAAAGATTTAAGATTGAAGCCAAAATTTAGAGACTTAAAGTATCAGGTATCCAAGTAATATTTTTTTATAACGACCTAGAATAAAGCCAATATTTGAGACCTAAAGAATCACGATTGGAAGTTAAATTTGGTTACCATAAGAGTCCATGATAGAAGCTTGAATTAGGCAGCTGAAGTATCCACGATTGAATATCAAATTTGGAAACTAAGGATCTACAACTGAAGCTAATTTTTGCGAACTTAAGGTACCGCGATTGAAGATAAAATTTGTCAATTTATTGATCGACGATGTGGCTTAATTGTGCCAACCTACGATTGTAGTTTAAATTTCACAGCTTAAAGAGCTACGGTTGTGGCCTAAATTTGAAAACTCAGGTTTTCACGATTCCACTATGGTTCCAAATCGATTTTTTTTGGCAAAAATTCAAAAAAAAAAAATTTTAAAATTGTTTAATATTAATTTATTTTCCTAAATATAACACTCAAAGCAATCAAGAAAATATATTTAAAAAAAACAGTTGACAACACTGCTGGTCTGCTAGGCTTTCAAAGTTGAAACTTTAAACACGTGTTTTTAAATAAGTGTTAAAACAGTGTTACAATTGTATAACGTGCAAACCTTAAAAAATAAAGTTATAAAGTATTTCAATAATGGCAAATGTAGCCCAAGCTAAGTAGTTTCATGGCATATTTTTGAATTTTATTTTTGTTGAGTCCTTGTCGTAATTCTTGATATTGTGATTGTTTAGTTTTGTAGTCTCGCTATTACCTATAAATTCCGTGGACCAAAAGTTGCGTTTGGGCACGAACTTGCATGGAAGTTTAAATGTGGAAGTGTTCACCAAAGTGTGTATTTTGAGTGTATATTCACATCTCGCCAGCATTTTGCAACAAACTCCCACAATTGTCATTTTATTTTAGCACTATTTTTGATTACCCGTACCGAAATGCTGTCGGATTGGACAACAAACGGGTGCAAATATGATGTACTAATAGAGTGGGTTCTTTAAAAAAATCAATAAAAAAAAATATTAACAAAAAAATCAAATAAAACAAAATATATACACTTTTCTTTTACATATAAAAAAACTGTTCAGTTTGGATACCTTCCCATTTAGTGGGCGTAGGGTGTGGGAGTGGTTCAATTGACTATTTTTTGTTTAAATTTATTTATATGCCATGGACATTAAATGTGCTGAAATTAAAAGCTCTGACATGATTATTTTAATTTCTGCCATAAAAACGATTAAGGATAAAGTTGTTCAACTTGAAGATCCACAACTGTTGCTTCAATTTCACAACTTAAGGATCCGCGATTGAAGGTATAATTTGACAACTTGATGATCCGCGATTGAAGCTAAAATTTGATAGCTTAACGATCCATGATTGTAGTTTAAGTTTTTCGACGTTAAGAACCGCCATTGCAGTTATAATTTGGCAAATTAAAGCTTATCGGTTTGAGCTAGAAATTAATAAATTTAGTAACTTAAGATCCGCGACTGAAGTCAGGTTATAAATTAAGTACTTATAAATCTACTTTTTGAGACAAGAAACAAGTATTTAGCTGAGGACAGAAATTTAGTTCTTGAAGATCTAAATCTATACACAATATCTGCTATTAAGTTAAAATTTGTTTACTTGTTATTACTTTTAAGTAATTTATTTCAAATAGCCATTGTTTACAACTATGTCCAAGCTTTCAAAAATCTTCTTATTTTTATAATCTCTAAATTCCAACACTTTTCTCTGCCAAACAAAAGCTTATCCTAGTTTTTCAAACCACTTATCTTCTATCAAAAACTTAATTCCCTTACCATTACAACAATTTGCCATAATGCGCTTCATATTACTTCAAAATTCCCAAAAATATTTTATAAAAAAACAAACACACTCTCAGAGAAAGTAAAACGAAAATCCATCCTTTAATATAATCATTTCCTATAATCTCTGCTAACAAAATAAGCTCTAACTAACATCCTAAAATTAGACATCAAATAACATCCATTATGAAACAAAGCCAAGCAAAATCCTTTTTTTCAGTTGTTGTTCTTGTATTACTGCTATATGCAACGCCATCGTCAACGTCGTCATCATCATCACCACCACATGATACTCGCCTGCTTCGCATGCCAACACATAAGATTACAAGCAGCTTGAGCAGAAACAACAAGCAGAAAAAAAAACTATAAGTCCCTTTAATTTAAGTGAAATTTGAACTCAACTAGGAAAACTATGCTAAGGGAAACGTTGGCGTGTTAGATAAAGATGGAGAGAGAGTGCGAGAGTGTGGTGAAAACGACATGGTGATTACAATTACACGCATGGGAAGATGTGGCAAACTGACACCTACCAAGCACACAGTCAAACTAACAAACAAACAAACAAACAAACAGATATTTATACAAAAAACCAACTACATAGTTACATTCAGACCAAAAATTCCACTAAAAATACTAAATACTCTCCAGATGCAGACACACACTCACAGTGGGAAATATTCTTGAGAGGAAAATCCTAATTGAAGCTAAAACTTGAGTGCATAAAGAAATATAATTGAAGTTTAAATTTAATAAAATAAAGGCTTATGATGGAAGATTTAATTGGGTCTTTAGTAGGTCTATTATTGCAACTAGAATTGAAGAAATATCTAGGATTGGAGTTGAAATTTGATAAATTGAAGAACCATGATTGAAGCTGAAAGTTGAATAGTTAGGTAGCTGTAAGTGAAGTTAAAATTGTAAGTATTCAAAGATCAGCGATAGTAGCTAAAATTTGTTGATTCAAATATCTAAGATTAAAACTAAAATTTGATAAATTGGAGACCTATGACTGAAGCTAAAATTTGACAACTAAAAGTTTTTGGATTGATGCTAAATTTAGACAATTTAAAGATTTTGTATTAAGGCTTAAACTTCAGAATTGATGGTGAAATTCGATAACTGAAAGATCTATAAGTGAAACTAAAGCTTGAGCATTTAGTTTAGGTTAAGAGGGTTGCTCGCAATATATAGCCAGTGCACTTGGAAGATTTGTTGTCAATTGAAATACCATTGGAAGATTGTCACATATATCCTAATGGCTCATCCTGTTGTTCCCGTGAAAAGCCTTGTCTGTAACACATCTCTGAGACAGTCGAGATGTACTAAGACCTGTACTAAGATGTAATAGTATGTCCTTTTGTAAAGCAGGACATTCCCATATAAAGTATTGTATCGATTTATCGTCTTCCTCATCTAAATAACTCCTACAATAGTTACAACTTGGATAACCAATACGTTCCTACATGTTTCCAATCATACGGTGCTCAGTAATTTTACTCGTAAGAAGTCTGATCGAATTTCTGAAAAGAGACTAAAGAGTCTTGGTCCTATTCTTTGTCAGAGTAGGCCAGATTCTGGATATTCTACAATTATTGACAACCTGAGTTCCGTCTCCCTCAATACCCATTCATCTATTATATTTGATTTCGACTTCAAGGCAGTGTGAATGTCACTTTATGCAAGAATTGTGTCCAAGGACGACCAGCTAATTGGGCACTCATCAGTGATTTCATTTGCATGGAAGCCTTCGACGTTGTGATATCAAAGGTATGCCAGTGAATGGATCCAGTTATGAATTCCTAAGTTTTTTCTTAACACCCACTCATCTATCATATTTGATTTCGGCTTCAAAACAGTGAGAATGTCACTTTATGCAAGAGTTATGTCCAAGGACGACCCGCTAGTTGTGCAACCTTCAGCGATTTTGTTTCCCCGGAAGCCCACGACGATGTGATGTCAAAGTTGTGCCAGTGAATTGATACAGTTAAGAAGACATTTCGACCAGATTACTTTGGAGTTGAGAGAATTGATTGACGCAAGTATGACAAAGACTATTAATAGTCGAATTCTCGAGATTTTATTTCCGGATTCGTCACGCGGCTGTATTGATGGCTTAGATCTTTGCCTTGAAATGGTGAATTTGATATGGGGCAGCCTGAGTGAGATCAAAAGTCAACTTCATCAGAGAATATTCTCCAGCCCATGACCGTATCTGTCTTTGAGCCATCAGGGTATACCGAGAACTGAGTTTGCGGCCCAATCATCCTTTGAAGGCATTCTGATCCAAAATGTCCTCTCATAAATTGTCTTATGTATCCTGAAATCCGTTCGTTGCTTAAAGATTTTGTAGGATGGTGACCAATACGGTCATGTTTCAATCCACCTGACTCTTCAAGTCGTAAAGTAGACTTAGCAGAAATTTATTTGATATATGTATCGAAAAGAGGTATATCTAGCATCATCTCTCGACTAAACTGAGAAGTGGAATTCATAGAGCTTGCAATTGCAAGACAGGCTAGTCTCTGTACCTTGATTAAAATGGAAGGCTGTGTTTTAATGTTCTTTGTTTAATATCCTTTGAATATAAAGTGTAAGATCCCATCTCTTTCAGACGGCGCCAGAGTATTATGGATATTTTACAAGTGTTGCCCACATGAGTTCCGTTTCCCCCAACACCCACTCATCAATCATATTTGATTTCGACTTCAAGGCAGTGTGAATGTCACTTTATGCAAGAACTATGTCCAAGGCCGACCCGCTAATTGGGCACTCATCAGTGATTTTATTTCCCCTTGACGTTGTGATGTCAAAGTTGTGCCAGTAAATGGATACAATTAAGAACTCCTGTGTTCTCTCTCAACACCCACTCATCATTTATATTTGATTTCGGCTTATGTCCAATTACGACCCGTTGCCCTCGACGTTGTGATGTCAAAGGTGTGCCAGTGAATGGATACAATTAAGAACTCCTGAGTTCTCTCTCAACACCCACTCATCTATCATATTTGATTTGGCCTTCAAGACAGTGAGAATGTCACTTTATGCAAGAGTTACGTCCAAGGATTGCGCACTCATCAGTGGTTCCGTTTCCATGGAAGCCCTGGACGTTGCGATGTAAAAGTTGTGCCAGTGAATGGATACAGTTAAGAAGACATTTCGACCAGATTACGTTGGAGTTGACGTAAGTATGACCAAAACTATTAATAGTCGAATTTTCGAGATTTTATTCCCGGATTCGTCACGCGGCTGTATTGATGGCTTAGATCTTTGCCTTGAAATGGTGAATTTGATATGGGGCAGCCTGAGTGAGATCAAAAGTCAACTTCATCAGAGAATATTCTCCAGCCCATGACCGTATCTGTCTTTGAGCCATCAGGGTATACCGAGAACTGAGTTTGCGGCCCAATCATCCTTTGAAGACATTCGATCCAAAATGTCCTCTCATAAATTGTCTTATGTATCCTGAAATCCGTTCGTTGCTTAAAGATTTTGTAGGATGGTGACCAATACGGTCATGTTTCAATCCACCTGACTCTTTAAGTCGTAAAGTAGACTTAGCAGAAATTTATTTGATATATGTATCGAAAAGAGGTATATCTAGCATCATCTCTCGACTAAACTGAGAAGTGGAATTCATAGAGCTTGCAATTGCAAGACAGGCTAGTCTCTGTACCTTGATTAAAGTGGAAGACTGTATTTTAATGTTCTTTGTTTAATATCCTTTGAATATAAAGTGTAAGATCTCATCTCTTTCCAAATGTTTTCTTTCAAATTTAGAAGGCGCATAATGACTTCCTCATTCAATTCTCAGAATGACGTTTCTACAAGAGCTTAGAATGTAGAATGACATTAAGCTGTTTGTCTTCAGACAAAACATTCAGAATAGTACCATTCAGTCGTGGTGGTGTGAATTCTGGAATTCTATATAATCTGGTAAAAAGAAGCAATTTGATTTTCGTCGGTTTGAGTCCCAGGCAGCTTTCCCTGGCTCACGATAGTAGAACGCTAAGAGTTGATTTAATGAGATCACTTATCGTGGGAAGGAACTTCCCTTTATAGAGAAGCACTACTTTGGTGCCTTACTTGAGTACTTAGTTGTAGCTAAAATTTGATAACCTGTTGACAAGTGATTAAATAAAACAATTTGTAACTGAAATATTTCCAACTGAAGCCAAAAATGTTGTTCTAAATGATCTACGATTGCAGCTAAATTTTGATAATCAAAATTGATAGCCAGAAATTGGATTATTTAAAGATCTACGATTACAGCTAAGCTTTGATATTTTGAATAACTAAAAGTTTAGTACTTAAAGATCTAAGATTGCAGCTAAACTTTGATATTTTAAATAACAAACATTTAATACTCAGAGATATACGATTGAAGCTAAAACTTTAGTACTCAGAGATCTACGATTGAAGCTAAAACTTTAGTACTTAATGATCTACATCAGCAGCTAAACTTTGATATTTTAAAAAGCCAAAACTTGAGTACTCAGAGATCTGCGATTGAAGCTAAAACATTAGTACTCAGAGATCTACGATTGAAGCTAGAACTTTAGTACTCAGAGATCTACGATTGAAGCTAAAACTTCAGTACTTAATGATCTACGATTGAAGCTAAAACTTTAGTACTTAATGATCTACGATTGAAGCTAAAACTTTAGTACTTAATGATCTACGTCAGCAGCTAAACTATGATATTTTAAAAAACTTTAATACTCAGAGATCTACGATTGAAGCTAAAACATTAGTACTCAGAGATCTACGATTGAAGCTAAAAATTTAGTACTCAGAGATCTACGATTGAAGCTAAAACTTTAGTACTCAGAGATCTACAATTGAAGCTAAAACTTTAGTACTTAAAGATCTACTATTGCAGAAAAGCTTTGATATTTTAAATAGCCAAAAGTTTAGTATTCAAAGATCTGCGATTGAAGCAAAAACTTTAGTACTTACTGATCTATGATTGGAGCTAAAACTTTAGTACTTACTGATCTAAGATTGAAGCTAAAACTTTAGTACTTACTAATCTACGATTGAAGCTAACTTTGACACTTAAATATCTAGGATTGAAGCGAAAACTTTAGTACTTAAAGATCCACAATTAAAGCTGAAATTTTAGTACTTGAAGATCTACGATTGCAGCTAAACTTTAACCACTTAAAAATCTACTACAAAATAAAAATTTTATACCTTAAGGATTTTTTACTGAATCTAAAATTTGATATAAAGATATATTTTTGTCTGGTTTTCTAAAACTTTGGCTCATCACTGTACACATTCGTATCACTACTGTACTCATTCGTATTGAAACACGCAACGTTAGAGTTGGTTTTTACTAACTACAACATGAACTCAAACACTTTCAGACACACAACTTGCTCTATGGATGCGATGATGATAAACGTCACACAGTTTGAAAGAGTATTACTGTTGGTTTCCATACATACATGTGTGGGTAGGATGTTTGCAATTTGTGTGAGAGTAAGTTTGTACGAGTATGATTTTGACGGTATTTCGGTTGACAATGATGATGGCCACCTATAGAGCGCTGTTTATGTTGTGAGAGGGACATTGAATTTGTGTGTGTTTTTGTGGCAGAGTGTTGAACATATTAAAATATAAATGTAGAATTTTATTGGTTTTTGTTTGTGTTTGTGTTTGCGTGCGGGGGGTGGTTGCCTATGACAAAGTGTATCATTCTGGTTGAGTGCCGGGAGAGTGTTTGAAAAATCCATGTGTGGCACTGATTGGTTTGGTAAATGAAAATTTTTGATGTGGATTTTTTTGTTGGCAAGTAGTCTTTTACGTTTTGGCCATTTGTTTGACCATTTCTCTTGGGTTGTTTTTGTGTATTAGCATTGGAGTGTGTGTAATGGTTTTGGTGTTTGTGTGTATTTATGATTATGATGTTTGTTAAATACCATCAACAAAAAAAATAAAAACTAGTTGTTGGTTATTATAAAATGTGTTTGTTTCTCTTTTGCCACCCCTCCCCCTAACTAAGCCTTTGATGTTGATAATAATGATAATGATGACAATGTTGACCAAGTTGTATTTGCTCTACATTTTTTTCCATTTATGTTGCTTTTTTTTTTTTGTGGATGATTATGATTTTGGGCAACATGTGTAAAGTGTAGAGTAGTTTTAAGGATAACATGTCTAAATACTTAAACACACACACACAAACTCTCATACCCACAGAATATGCAGTTAAAGTCCAGTACAGGGACACCAACTCTTTTATGACACAATCATAAAAAAAACAAACAGAAAATAATAATAAAAATGTTTATGACTGCGAAATAGTAAAACCACAAACAGTGATTGCATGGAAATTGAATAAACAGAATGCGAAAGTAAAAACTAATACAAGAAATACGTTAAGTACAACCAGCAAAATAATCGAAACATGTGCAGGAAACCAAATAATGCTGATGTTATATGCTGGTGTAGCAATATATAGCAGTATTTAAAATTGCATGGAATTTATCTTTGAAATAATTTTAAAATCATTACTAAGTTCTTATTTATCATAATATATATACCTAAACGTATGATTAATATTTAATTATTTGGTTCTATATTCAATATTATTCATACGTCACATATGCTGCATTTTTATCTCATCATATGTGTCGTATACTTTATATTTATTTATGTATTTTATATGTGGCGTATGAGTGATATTTAAATACATCAAAAACTGAAATAAATAATACGTACTTTAATAAATTATTTCTTAAATTAGACAGGGCAACAAAATCGAAAAAAATTTAGAAGCTTTTTAAACCACTACACAATGTTGATGTATTGTGGTACAAATATGATCCAAATTTTAAATTTTTTAAAAAAAATTTTAAATGAAATTGTGATTTTTGTTGTTCCGATATTATTAAGAATTGAAATTTACATAACCTTTAATCCATTTATATATTGCGTTTCAAACGGCTCAGTTGTTTCGAAGTTATAATAACAAATTGAAGCAAAAAATATATTTTTACGTGAAAATATCGAATTTTTTTGTTTTAAAAAAATTATGAAAAATCGAAAACGGCTGAAGTTGTCCAGATTTATTGCTTTATCGCAAAGTCGCATATAATAGCAACAAAATGAGATATCGAAGATAAAAATCGATTGATTCTTTTCGAATTTATTCACAATTAAGTGAATTCGCTCATTTTCACAAAATTTTACTTTTATGATTGATAGATAAAAATTGAGTAGTTAGTGTTCTTCTTTCGATTACTTAAATTTTAAAAAATATTTTCCCCATGCTATGTACAAATGTTTCCTATATACATATTTTGCGCTTCAATCCGCTCAGTAATTTCGGAGTTATATTAACAAACAGAGGCTAAGAAATATATTTTTTATGTGAAAATAGCTAATAGATATAGATAGCTAGATATCGATCGATTGATTCTTTTCGAAAAAAATGCTTGTGTTCGATTTGTGAGAAGCGGGTTGAAATGGGTAAAAGTAGTTAAAGAAAAAAACGTATTGTTGAATGATAATTTTTATTCATATAGGTTTTGGTTATGTTTGATTTACTAACGATTTTAAATATTGTGAGTTTTTATATAAAAAAATCGATTTTTGTTCAGAAATATGAGTGATCACAGATCGAGCTGTGTTTCTTGATTAAACGCTTATTGGCCTAGTTATTAGCGTATTTAGATATTTTGAGTTTTTATATAAAAAATAAGTTTTTGTTCAGAAATATGAGTGATCACAGATCGAGCTCCTTTTCTTGAATAAACGCTTATTGACCAAGTTATTAGCGAATTTAGATATTGTGAGTTTTTATATAAAAAACGATTTTTGTTCAGAAATATGAGTGATCACAGATCGAGCTCATTTTCTTGATTAAACGCTTATTGGCCAAGTTACTAACGATTTTAGATATTTTGAGTTTTTATATAAAAAATCAATTATTGGTCAGAAATATGATTGATTACAGATCGAGCTGCTTTTCTTGATTAAACGCTTATTGGCCAAGTTATTAGCGAATTTAGATATTTTGAATTTTTATATAAAAAATAGTTTTTTGTTCAGAAAAACGAGTGATCTCAGATCGAGGTCCTTTTTTTGATTAAACGCTTATTGGTCAAGTTATTAGCGAATTTAGATAGTTTTTATATAAAAAATCGATTTTGTTATGAGTGATCATAGAGTGAGTGATCATAAATCGAGCTTCTTTTCTTGATTAAACGCTTATTGGCCAAGTTATTAGCGAATTTAGATATTTTGAGTTTTTATATAAAAATCAATTTTTGTTCAGAAATATGAGCGATCACAGATCGAGCTGGTTTTCTTGATAAAACGCTTATTGAGTTTTTATATAAAAAATTGATTTTTGGTCAGAAATATGAGTGATCACAGATCGAGCTCCTTTTCTTGATTAAACGCTTATTGGCCAAGTTATTAACGAATTTATATATTTTGAGCTTTTATATAAAAAATCGATTTTTGGTCAGAAATATTGGTGATCACAGATCGAGCTCATTTTCTTGATTAAACGCTTATTGGCCTAGTTACTAACGATTTTAGATATTTTGAGTTTTTATATAAAAAATCAATTTTTGTTCAGAAATATGAGTGATCACAGATCGAGCTCTTTTTCTTGATTAAACGCTTATTGGCCAAGTTATTAGCGAATTTAGATATTTTGAGGTTTTATATAAAAAATAGATTTTTGTTCAAAAATATGAGTGATCACAGATCGAGCTTATTTTCTTGATTAAACGCTTATTGGCCAAGTTATTAGCGAATTTAGATATTTTGAGTTTTTTTATGAAAAATCGATTTTTGTTCAGAAATATGAGTGATCACAGATCGAGCTTCTTTTCTTGATTAAACGCTTATTGGCCAAGTTATTAGCGAATTTAGATATTTTGAGTTTTTATATAAAAATCAATTTTTGTTCAGAAATATGAGCGATCACAGATCGAGCTGGTTTTCTTGATAAAACGCTTATTGAGTTTTTATATAAAAAATTGATTTTTGGTCAGAAATATGAGTGATCACAGATCGAGCTCCTTTTCTTGATTAAACGCTTATTGGCCAAGTTATTAACGAATTTATATATTTTGAGCTTTTATATAAAAAATCGATTTTTGGTCAGAAATATTGGTGATCACAGATCGAGCTCATTTTCTTGATTAAACGCTTATTGGCCTAGTTACTAACGATTTTAGATATTTTGAGTTTTTATATAAAAAATCAATTTTTGTTCAGAAATATGAGTGATCACAGATCGAGCTCTTTTTCTTGATTAAACGCTTATTGGCCAAGTTATTAGCGAATTTAGATATTTTGAGGTTTTATATAAAAAATAGATTTTTGTTCAAAAATATGAGTGATCACAGATCGAGCTTATTTTCTTGATTAAACGCTTATTGGCCAAGTTATTAGCGAATTTAGATATTTTGAGTTTTTATATAAAAAAATCGATTTTTGTTCAGAAATATGAGTGATCAGTGATCGAGCGCCTTTTCTTGATTAAACACTTATTGGCCAAGTTATTTGCGATTTTAGATATTTTGAGTTTTTATATAAAAAATCGATTTTAGTTCAGAAATATGAGTGATCACAGATCGAGCTTCTTTTCTTGATTAAACGCTTATTGGCCAAGTTATTAGAGAATTTAGATATTTTGAGTTTTTATATAAAAAATCGATTTTTGGTCACAAATACGAGTGATCACAGATCGAGGACTTTTTCTTGATTAAACGCTTACTGGCCAAGTTATTAGCGAATTTAGATATTTTGAGTTTTTATATAAAAAATCGATTTTTGTTCAGAATAATAGTGATCACAGATCAAGCTTCTTTTCTTGATTAAACGCTTATTGGCCAAGTTATTAGCGAATTTAGATATTTTGAGTTTTTTTATGAAAAATCGATTTTTGTTCAGAAATATGAGTGATCACAGATCGAGCTTCTTTTCTTGATTAAACGCTTATTGGTCAAGTTATTAGCTAATTTAGATATTTTTAGTTTTTATACAAAAAATCATTTTGGGTCAGTAATATGAGTGATCACAGATCGAGCTGCGTGGTCAATTTTTCTTTCAGTAAAAACCTAAATTGAATTACTGTGAACATCTAAATAAAAAATTAGCCAAATCGGTGCAGTCGGTTTCCTATTTTGGATAAATCGGAAAAAGTGTTCGTAAAAGTGGGAGAGGTCAATTTTTCAGTCCGTAAAAACCTAAGTTGGACTATGAACAACATTTTTAAAAAAAAATTTGTGTAAATCGGTCCGGCATTTCTCAACTGATGCAATAACCAACGAACGACATTTGATTTTTATTTATATAGATAGATTATGTGATTTCGCTCATTTTCACAATCATTCGTCATTTATTAATGTTTTCGTATTTAAATGTTATATTCATTAGTAGTTTATTAAGTACTAACATTTTAGCATCAATCAAGGTTCCTTAAGTATTCAAATTTTAGCTTCAATCGTGGTTCTTTAGGTATTCAAAACTTAGTTTCAATCGTTGTTCTTTAAGTATAGCTCCATTATTAGGTCTTTTAACTCGAATTCTAGCTTCCATATTTAGCCTTTAAGTATTTAAATTTTAGCTTCATTTGTAGTTCTAAGTATCTAAATTTATATTTCTATCCTAGGTTTTATCTATGTTACAAACTCCTTTCTAAGCTCTCTATATCCTTTCCCCATTTTGCAGCGCATCGACATGTTAGTACTAAATGTCCTTTACTCTTAACAAGATTTCATAGCGGACAACATAAAAATAAATACGAGACCACATTATACTGACAAAACGACAGAAAAAACTAATTCCACAAAAACATCAGAAAAAATCAACTTTCACATAAAAATTGTGATTTTTTTCGAAACGAGTACAATCACACACTGACACAAACATTTGCACAATAGTCTTGGTGTATTTTTTTTTTGTTTAGTTGTCGTGATGTTTATTCATACAAACATGTTTATAGAAAATACGCAATCACACAGATACCAATACATTTTTTATGTACATATGTATGAATATATTAGGGTGAACCTTATTTTGTGGATATTTGATGTTCGCAAGGTCTAAAGTTGTGCTGCGTTTTCTAAAAATCAATTATTAATTTGTTGTCTGGAGGTTTTTGTTCTGGTCAATGAAAGAATATTTTTAAAGAAAAATTATTTTTTTTGATTTCTGGTAAATATAAAAATTAAAATGATGTTCAAGTAAAGACTGCATTGTTGCTAAAATAATCACAGTTTAATAGAGTATCAAAATATATATTGCTACCTATTTACCTTTTAAAAACGGTGGTTTATTTTCTTTAAATAAAAGCAATCACTGTTTAAAAATTATAAAAATTCTTTATTTATTTTAATTAACAAACAATATAAATAGTCTCTTTTAATACATACATACTTTAAAAACTTAGTGGTAATACAGTTGATGTTATCTATAACAGCGCCTATGATGACTCGTCTGCAACTCGCTGTTACTATTTATATACATATTGCTATCAACTAGTAGTTACATGAATTATCTAACGGACAAAACTAGAATGTTCTATTTCCACATTGGACATCTACAAGCTTTTAACAGCTTTAATTTTAATGTTAGCAGCTTTAACAGTTAATGTTGTCATACTTATAAACAATGTTAATAACAGCGTGTTATCAACATTGTTGATAAGTAGATGAATACTGATGGAAATGTTTATAAACAAGATGAATGTTGAATGCAGCCATTACAGACCGTTAAATTCAAATTGATAATGCTATTTCGTAACAATATTAACAATAATATTTAAAAGTTTAGATGTATAATTTGCCTGGATTGAACAAGTTTTACCCCAGATATTAAAGGGAAATAAATGTCTTAGACATATTAAATTAGGAGCACAAAGGAAACAATCTAAGACTAGATATTAGAAAATTGGATACGAAATGTCTTTTAAAGTCAAAAACTAATTTCCTCGAAATCCACCAATTTCATATCAATGTTAACTCATAATAATTTCAACCATTAAGTTTTGCATTTTTAGTTACCATTTTACATTTATTGGAATCGTTAGTTTTCTTTAATTTTTTGAAATTTCTTTAAAAAAAAAAATTGTAAAATTTAGTAATATGGAAATTTGTGATTTTTTTTGATATCAAATTATAGTGAGTTATCGATGTCAGAAATATTTTATATTTAAAAATCTATGGGCGAATGAAATACAAAAACTATTTTAAATACAGTTTTTTTTTCGAAATAAATACGAATTTGAAATTTCAAATAAAATGTGCAACCTCTTAAATTTGGCTCAAATTTTCTGCGTTTGGTTTTTAGAAGACGGAGAATAATTTCAATATTTGGGAGCACAGAAAAGGAAAAACATCAATTAAGGGCCATCCTAATATACATGTATAGAAATGTTTAATGCCAGAATAGTTGGGTGTTATTGTGGGTGTGAACTGGTGTTTAGTAACGAGGCAACGTACCTACATATACTCTTTCAATGACTATTAAGAGTCTATTATATGGTTTGTAGTTTTTCTCATCTTTTTTTAATTTCGGTCCATTCTTCAAATGATATAGTTTGGGCTGCAAAAATATGGTACTATTTTGAGGCTAATTGTAGTAAAAATAATGAAAGAAAAAGAATTTTTATAATAACAAAGAGCTATTGGAAAATTAGGATATACATACATATGTATATGATTGAAATCCGAAAGTTTTGACCAACAACGGAACCTTTTAATAAATAACACTGCCTAATTGCATTTGTAAAACAGAATAGCTACTCTTAATTCTGAAAGTGCATGTTGAGTAGATAATTTTTGTAGAATAAACTTATAGCATGTTATACACAAGATTTTCTATGGAAATTTCTTTTACACACAATGTTTTCTATAGGAAATACTTTTAGACCCAAGATTTTATATATAAGATTTTATATATTACAAAATTTTATATAGAAGATACTGTGATACTCAAGATTTTATATAGCAAAAACTGTTATATACAATACTTTCTATAGAAAGTATAGTTATACGCAAGATTTTCTATAGAAAATGCTGTTACACGCAAGATCTTTTGTAAAATACACAATATTTTCTACATAAAATATTGTTATACAAAACATCCACTTATACACAAAGTTTCTAAAGAAAATACTGTTATACACAAGATTTTCTATAATAAATATTGTTATACATAAGATTTCCTATAGCAAATACTGTTATACACGAGATTTTCTGCAGGAAATACTTTATGCACTAGATTTCCTATAGAAAATACTGTAATACACAAGATTGTAACTATATAGGAAATAATGTTAAATACAAGATTTTCTATAGAGAATGCTGTTATACACAATATTTTCTACATAAAGAATTTCAATAGAAAATGCTATTATACATTATATATTTTTAAAGCAATCGTGGGTCTTTCTCTAGTAAATTTTTTAAAGCAATCGTGGGTCTTTCTCTAGTACATTTTTTAAAGCAATCGTGGGTCTTTCTCTAGTACATTTTTTAAAGCAATCGTGGGTCTTTCTCTAGTACATTTTTTAAAGCAATCGTGGGTCTTTCTCTAGTACATTTTTTAAAGCAATCGTGGGTCTTTCTCTAGTACATTTTTTAAAGCAATCGTGGATCTTTCTCTAGTACATTTTTTAAAGCAATCGTGGGTCTTTCTCTAGTACATTTTTTAAAGCAATCGTGGGTCTTTCTCTAGTACATTTTTTAAAGCAATCGTGGGTCTTTCTCTAGTACATTTTTTAAAGCAATCGTGGGTCTTTCTCTAGTACATTTTTTAAAGCAATCGTGGGTCTTTCTCTAGTAAATTTTATAAAGCAATCGTGGGTCTTTCTCTATTACATTTTTTAAAGCAATCGTGTCTCTTTCTCTAGTACATTTTTTAAAGCAATCGTGGGTCTTTCTCTAGTAAATTTTTTAAAGCAATCGTGGGTCTTTCTCTAGTACATTTTTTAAAGCAATCGCGGGTCTTTCTCTAGTACATTTTTTAAAGCAATCGTGGGTCTTTCTCTAGTACATTTTTTAAAGCAATCGTGGGTCTTTCTCTAGTACGTTTTTTAAAGCAATCGTGGGTCTTTCTCTAGTACATTTTTTAAAGCAATCGTGGGTCTTTCTCTAGTACATTTTTTAAAGCAATCGTGGGTCTTTCTCTAGTACATTTTTTAAAGCAATCGTGGGTCTTTCTCTAGTACATTTTTTAAAGCAATCGTGGGTCTTTCTCTAGTACATTTTTTAAAGCAATCGTGGGTCTTTCTCTAGTACATTTTTTAAAGCAATCGTGGGTCTTTCTCTAGTACATTTTTTAAAGCAATCGTGGGTCTTTCTCTAGTACATTTTTTAAAGCAATCGTGGGTCTTTCTCTAGTACATTTTTTAAAGCAATCGTGGGTCTTTCTCTAGTACATTTTTTAAAGCAATCGTGGGTCTTTCTCTAGTACATTTTTTAAAGCAATCGTGGGTCTTTCTCTAGTACATTTTTTAAAGCAATCGTGGGTCTTTCTCTAGTACATTTTTTAAAGCAATCGTGGGTCTTTCTCTAGTACATTTTTTAAAGCAATCGTGGGTCTTTCTCTAGTACATTTTTTAAAGCAATCGTGGGTCTTTCTCTAGTACATTTTTTAAAGCAATCGTGGGTCTTTCTCTAGTACATTTTTTAAAGCAATCGTGGGTCTTTCTCTAGTACATTTTTTAAAGAAATCGTGGGTCTTTCTCTAGTACATTTTTTAAAGCAATCGTGGGTCTTTCTCTAGTACATTTTTTAAAGCAATCGTGGGTCTTTCTCTAGTACATTTTTTAAAGCAATCGTGGGTCTTTCTCTAGTACATTTTTTAAAGCAATTGTGGGTCTTTCTCTAGCTCATTTTTTAAAACAATCGTGGGTCTTTCTCTAGTACATTTTTTAAAGCAATTGTGGGTCTTTCTCTAGCTCATTTTTTAAAACAATCGTGGGTCTTTCTCTAGTACATTTTTTAAAGCAATCCCACGATTCTCTAGTACATTTTTTAAAGCAATCGTGTGTCTTTCTCTAGTACATTTTTTAAAGCAATCGTGGGTCTTTATCTAGTACATTTTTTAAAGCAATCGTGGGTCTTTCTCTAGTACATTTTTTAAACCAATCGTGGGAAATAATGGGCCTTCTCTAGTACATTTTTTAAAGCAATCGTGGGTCTTTCTCTAGTACATTTTTTAAAGCAATCGTGGGAAATAATGGGCCTTCTCTAGTACATTTTTTAAAGCAATCGTGGGAAATAATGGGCCTTCTCTAGTACATTTTTTAAAGCAATCGTGGGTCTTTCTCTAGTACATTTTTTAAAGCAATCGTGGGTCTTTCTCTAGTACATTTTTTAAAGCAATCGTGGGAAATAATGGGCCTTCTCTAGTACATTTTTTAAAGCAATTGTAGGAAATAATGGGCCTTCTCTAGTATTTTTTTTCTTTTGTCATTGTATCTCACATGGACTTTTGATTCCATTAATCATAGCAGACTGATTAATAATCTATCCCAATAATGGTAAGTTAAATAGATGATATTTACAATAGACCTTCACAATAAATTACTTTACAATGTTATTTTATTTACTAGAGTTTTTCACGGGAATTTCGCAAAATTTTCAATATCGAAATCCCGTGAAATTGTGCGAGAATTCCAGAGAATTATTTTCCTTAGTTTTATGTGATTTTTTTTTGAACTTGACTTCCTCCTAAACAAATGCAGAATATTCATACAACAAAAAATATGTAACCCAAATAGACCAATAACAACTTCATTATTCAAGTTATTCCAAAAACTTGAGAATGTTCAGGGCTGTCACAAAATTCTAATCCGTTCGAAAGTAGAATTATTTTAGTATTATTGGAATAAAACCACCGTGACATTGAATTTTGTTAAATATTATTTGGGTTTCTTCAAGTTCTAATTAACTGCCAATTCAAAATTAAAAAAATCAAATATTTATTTTTTGCAAATTAACAGAATTAATCGAAATCTAACGAAGAAAGAATAAAATCTAGTCGAAACTGAAGCCATTCCGATACAAATGACAAATGGCGACAGGTTTGTATGTAACCAAAATTGGAAATCGAGTCAGTTTATCTCGTTATATTAAATTTTTATTGAATTTTTTTTATCTGTATCCAATATATTTAACATTAAATTCCAAGGCATTAACGTTTAACTGTCGAGGTGAAATTTTGAGACATAGTTAATGACGTGGTGGTAAATTTTACACCTCTTAATTTTACTAAAAAAAAATTTAGTAAAAAATATTTTTTTTATAATTATTTGCTTTTTAATTACACTAAATAAAGAAATCAAGAAATATTTTTATTTGTTTAAACAAAATAGATACTTTACTTCACAAACCTATGTTTAAGTATAACAAAAACGATATATCAAAAACTTATAAAAAAAATAAGAATTTAAAGAAAATCAAAAACTTAAAGGACTCACAGCCAAATGTATACATTTGAAGATATAATAGAGATCATAAACAAAAATAATCAAGTGTAGAAACTGCAGGTCATCATTTTGGGAGGATTTTACTCATCAAAATCTGTGTTAGCACGTTTTTAAAATGTGGTAAAATCATTTGTCTTGCAAGCTTTTTTAAAAAGTCTGAAAACTAATGTAAGAGTTGACACAACAAATATCCAAAATAATAATTCTATGAAAATATTAGGTTAATTTTGATGTGGGGTAAATTTCTTTTTTTTCTACTAATAATTCTATGAAAATATTACGTTAATGTTGATGTGGTTTACATTTTTTTCTACTGAATACTTACGCTAACTCTGACATGGTGGTAAAATATTTCCAAAGACAATATTACCTAAATGCTGACGAGTGGTAATTTTTACACCAGGATGTCTGTAGCTCCGCTCGTGAAATGTCTAGCTCTGCCAAAATAAAACTGAGTAACAACGATCACGATATGAGAAGATACTAAGAGAATTTAATTGATAGAGTGCAATGGAAAAGAGTATTTTAAAAAAATGTAAAGAGAGGGTAAAAAAAATCTCAATAGCTGTTGTCCAAATATGTTCAATATTTATTAAATGATTTATTAGCGGATGAAAAAGGCAGCCAAATAAACTGAAAGTTTTCAATTCTATAAATCGAATTGCTTTGATACTTTTCAGCTGTTTAATTGTACCTGGAAAGTACTTTATCATCTCTTATTTAACTTATTTTATATAGACAGTATTTTTGTTGTTAGTTTTGTATATGTTTTTTTGTTTAGCTCAGTTTATTTAATTTCGTTGACTACTTTCAAAAAAATAAAAAAATATATATAATTTTTTGTCACTACTAGCAGTTTCATTGGAGTGTTTATTATGCATTTGACATTTTTGTTGTTGTAGTTTGCTAAATTTCAGTTATATGTTCAAGGATTAAAGTTTCGAGCTGTATGAGAGTGTGTTTTTCTGTAGTTTTGCTTCACAAAGATGAAAAACCTAAAATTTTTTCGGCTTAAGTGTGTGATTGTATTTTGTTAAGTATGTTGTGGGTTATTTAGTGGAAAAATGTGTTTGTGTGTGTCTAAGCGTTGTGGTATTAATGATGTTTTTTGATAAGGACCTTAATGGACATGCTAGCAGCAGTGTAAGTGTGTACATGCATTAATTAAACGAAATTAATGAATATTTAAGAAAAAACAGAAAAATAATCAACTAAAAGTTTTTGTAGAGTTTTCAACAGTTTACCACAATTTCTATTAAAAGTAAATAATGTTTTGGATTTTAGTTTAAGTGGAGGTGAATAGGTCTAAGGAGATTATCAGTGGGTTTAAGTATTATTATGATTTAAAACTGGAGAAAATTGTGTAATGTATTTAAGAAAACTTATAAATAGTTTTGCTAACAAAAATCCTTTATAATATTAAACTATATTATGCCGTACATACCTAATTAGTATCTGGAAAAAAGAAAAGAAATACATATTAGACAAATAAAAATAAAATAATGTAATTAAAACACATTCATATAAAAACGTAATAGTACTGTGCAACAGACATTTTTACACATCGGACAAATCTAGAATCACAAACATTGCCGTCTCCTGAAATAATCGAATCTGAGATGAAGCTGATATGTTCTCAATTCAAAAAATCCGCATTGTTAATTATAAAATAGTTTCCCTCACTGCTAAATTTTTAATTCACTTAAATTACAATGCGTCAAGTTACCAACTTTTTTGTTTTTTTTTTGGTTTTAAAACCATGCTCTTCTTTACTGTTTACTACCACAACTTGTTTCAAAAACAAACGTGTCAAACTACAAAATCTTTACTGTCATTTAATTAGAAAACAACAATTCGTTCGTTTTTTTCTTTTTATTATTGTTTGTTGCTGCTAAGTGTATACGTTTATTTTGAAACTAACAAAAACTTTCCATCTTAACCCAGTTTAGTTTTAGGGAGAAAAACCTAAAAACTTAAATAGAGAAACTTTAACCGCAACCAAAAACAAAAGTTTTTTATATATTTATTCTTGTTGTTGTTGTGCGGAGCATCTCTATCTCTAACTAAACACAACATATAAAAAAGATGCCGCAAATTTAAGGCAAAAATAATTGTAAGAGGAAGGAGAGAGAGAAAAACTTGTAAGATTATTATATATGGCAGTGCCGAATCTTATGTACCCTTCACTAAATTATTTAAAATAAATATTAAGAACAATGTTAAGTGCAAAAGAACAGAGGTTGTGCTATCTATATTGTTTAATGCGATTTTGAAATAGGGATTTATCCTAAAAATTGCAAAATTTCTCAAATAATAATGATACCAAAAACGGATAAAGATTTAACCCTACCACCTTCTTATAGACCTATTAGTCTACTACCTTGTTTGTTGAAGCTATTCGAGTTAATATTCCAATAAAAGATTATACCTTTTTTGAATGATGGAAACATTATTCCAGTTCACCAATTTGGTTTCCGTAAATTAACAATTAGAACATTTGCTGATGATACCGCCATTATTATATCATACGAAACCCCACTCATACCATCTAGTGAACAATAAAGTTACCTAATACATGTGGAGACAGTCTGATTGTTTCACATACCTTGGTATTGATCTAGATAGATCGCTTACTTGGCGCCATCACATAGAAACCAAGAGATTTCATATGAAGCTAAAAGCCTCTAGCTTTCATTGGTTAATCAGTCAAAATTAGACCTTGAATATAAAGCCATCTGGTATAAAACAGTTTTAAAACGAATTTGGAGGTATGTAATTCAATCATGGAGAGTGGCTAGCAACACCAGTATTGAACTTCTACAGAGGGCCCAATATAAAATTCTTAGAACCATAGTATATAAGGAATTAAAACATCCATAGGGACTTGGAAGTGCCATGGCTAAAGGAAGAGTTCAGGAAAGTCAGTGAAAAATAAACTGTAAAACTGAAAAACCTTGCAAAATTAGTTGTGCGGAGGCAAAATCGATTAAGGCACCGTAGAGAAGATGTACCATCCGTTTGAGATGAGGGACATTTGGCCATGAAGTCTCTCATGTTAGAGAGCTGCTAGTATGACTTAAAAATGTGGGATTTACAATAGATGGCGTATCTTTTGAACGCGGTATTTGCAGAAATTAGGTACCATACAAATTGAAGATAACCTTGAAAGATGATTTTGCATAACAGAAATGATGCGCTTGAACGCTATAAAAGAAAATAATTTTTGCACCAAATCATTACTTGCGATGAATAAAATATCCATTACGATAGCTTAATCGACACCAACCCCAAACATAGTCATACTCACGTGGGTGCGTGGGCACGGAGATACTTTGGACAACTGTGTTGATGATCTGGCGAAAAAGTTGATGATCTGGCGAAAAAAGCCGCAGTGAGACATGGACTTCCTATGGAGGATTCTAATTACAAGCAGCAAATAAGTAATTATAACCAGCACCACCATTGTGGGGAGGGTATTATGCGTTTGTGCAGATCTTTGTAACGCCCAAAAATATTAGTCTAACACCCACCTTAAAGTATACCGATCGACTTAGCATCACTTTCTGAGTCGATTAAACGATGTCCGTCCGTCTGGTTGGCTGGCTGTCCATGTAAACCTTGTGCGCAGAGTACAGGTTGCAATTTTGAAAATATTTCGATCAGATTTGGTACTTATTATCTTTTCGGCCCAAGGACCAATCCTATCCTAAAGCGGCTGAAATCGGTCTATTATTTCACCTAGCCCCCATACAAATGTCCTTCCGAACTTGGACTTTATCGGTCATAAATGTTTAATTTATAAATGTATCTCCACAAATTGCGCTCCAAATAAAATTTATATATACAAAATTCATGTCACCAAATTTTGTTACGATCGGTCCATAATTAGTCATAGCTCCCGTATAGACCCGCTTCCGAAAATCACTTTAACATGCATAAATCGCTTAAAAATATTGGTATACTTACAAAATTCAACATAGTAAACTTTCATATAGACATAAATCACACGACCTAATTTCATGGTGATCGGTCCATAATTGGTCATAGGCAAACTTCCGAAAATCACTCAAAAATATAAATTATTGAAATTTTAAATGAAAAATGTTTTTGCTCTTTTACTTAGTGTAGGATCGGGCTTGACCGACCATACTTTCTTACTTGTTTTTATTATGAACTCGCACAGACAAGATGGGGAGGTGAATCCACTTATACGATTACCAGAATGATATGGCCCCGACTAAACCGAGGGTGGAAAACATACCTTTTCTTGGCCTGACATGCTCACAACTAAGCAAAGTAGTTGCGGTGACAACCGGACTCTGCACTTTTGGCAACCATGAGAGGAGACTTGACCTGCTCTATAATGACTTCTGCAGAAGTTGTCATAATGAAGAGGAGGATGAGACCATTTTTCATCTTCTTTGTCATTGCCAGGCATTAGGAGATCTACGCATTAGGTTTGTGGGACATCCGTCCTTAGATATCGGATATGAAGTTAGAATGCACAATGCCTTCATTAGGAATATAAATTCTCTAATCAAGCCAGGCACGGAAATATCCACGGAATGACCCAGTATTCGTCAAAGACTGTTGCATAATATCCTCCTCACTTCTTCTCTTCTGAAACCATTTCTCTTTATTTCTCCTACTCCTTATTCTATCTGATTTTCCCCTTCTCTTTTTTCAGCTCTATCTGGCCTTCTTCTATTTCTATTTGCAGGTTACACAAAGGGACCTAATGTTTGAACCCAAGTGAGCTGCTCTTTTTAATGTTTTACCATGCGGATGCCTCTTAACCTAACCTAAGGTAATGATGTGTATTTGATGGTAGAAAATGGTTCCTATCTATAATGAGCTGCATAAATCTAGCAAGAACATCTCATGTAACCGATTTCAAACGCAACTGATTCGTTTGAAGCCAGCATTTGTCGAAAAACGCTCAGAATATGCAGCCAAACCTAAATATTTCATCAGGACAACACTCGACCATATGCTGCAATTAGAGATGCTAATCGGGACTGATTTTTGAAAATCCCGGGGATCGGGAATCCCGAAATCCCGAAAATTATAAGAAAGAAACGTACATAATTATGTCTTTACAATTGAAAGTAAATTTTTTATTTAACAATTAATTTTTTTAGACACTAAAAAGCATATTGGCAAAACCGTTTGCAAGCTTATAACAATAACAAATCTGCAAGTATTTTCCTCTTGTTCCTTCAGAAATAAAGTGATCTATTTCTTTTGCAAGTTGCAAATCTATATTATAACTTGGTTTCGTTAGTGCAATCGAAATATTTTCATTTTGTTCGAGCTCCTCATCTGAGATAAAATCAATTTCGTTTGAAGAGGATTTAAATTGAGTTTTGTTCGATAACTTACAAAAAAATGTGAAGAATTGATTTTCCAGAGCCCCACTCTAGGAAAACCAAAAATACCGCTTTCCTTTATTAACTATTTTGTAGCAGGAGTTGAGCTTAACAACTTTGCTGAACATCATTTTGCGATATTCGGACATGTAGAATATCAAAATGCATAAAAAGGCACATAAAAATTACAATTTCCCCTATTTATTTATGAAAAACGGGATTTGGAAAATCCCGAAAGTCCCGGGATTCGTGGTTTAAGAAATCCCGAAAACCCCGGGATTTTCGGGAACGAGATTCCCCGTTTGGCATCTCTAGCTGCAATACCCGTTAAAAACTATTTAAAATGAAGTATTTGGAAAGTTTTGCCTCATCCGCCTTATGGTCTAGAATTGTCCCGTCCAACTACCATTTGTTTTGATCGATGCAGAACGCTTTCTTTGGCATATGATTTACTTTGAAACTGAGTATCCGATATTGGCTTGATTCGATCTTGACCTTAAATGATGAGCAGTTCTTTCGGCTCGGTTATTTAAATACTTATTGTTAGGCCTATTAATGGCAGAAAAAAAACTTTGGTGAAAAAATATTGTTGGAACAAAATGTTTCTGATAAATAGGTGAAATAATTAAAGTTGTCCCGGTTTTATGATTATATCTCAGCCATTTATGGGCTGATTTCGTAGATTTTAATTAGAAACCTAAGTTAGACTATAGCGGATACTTTGAGGTATCAAGCATATATGTAAGTTATTTGGGGACAGGGGAAAGTTTATTTAAACATACAGCATGGAAACACGGACATGATCCAGAATATATATACTTTATGGAGTCGCACATGAAAAATGTGAGAATTACAAACGTAATAACAAACTAATATATACCCTTTTCACTCTTTGTGAAGGATATAATAATTGAAATGCCTGTTTTGAAGTTGCAGGTTTAAGCAACACTCTATTTAATAAAAACTCACATACAAACACACATTTCTACTAAATGGAAAATAATGTCATTGACTGTTTTTCTCTTTTAGAAGAAAATCAAATTCTCCCTAAAGTATGCTTTACTTTTTACGTTTAAAAGCATAGTGCTTGTTTCAGGGGTTATGTTGGGGGAGTGATATTGAAATAGGAGTATAAACAGCATAATTTTGAAACTTTATCTATTTTGCAAATGCTGCAATGCTAGAGCTACTTAAAACACAACACAGCGCTTAACTTTCACTTAAGAATATCTGTTTGGTGTTTTTTTTTTTAGCAGATTTTGCTGACTTAAGAATTTAGACTGTTTTTTTGGGGGGAGGGCCACAGGCGGATTTGTATTTTGGTATAATATTTTTCTATCTTTAGTTGTTAAACTTTGATAGTTTGCATATTGTAGTTTATAGGGGGGAAGATTTTTTTAGGAATGCTTACTACAGCTTTTTGTGGAATTTAACACTGGTAAAGCTAAGGGAAGAGTTCAGTAAAACGGACTTTGCTCAAATTATATATAAATGTTTAACAATTACTAAATAATAAACATTTCCAAAAATATATTTCAAATTCCATATTTATATTTTAATTACTAATGATTTCCATGTAACCCACTTTCCCTTTGAAATTTAATATCATTTACACACAAAAATTACTAACGCCCCAACGAATATGATTTTCATTTATAAATTTTTCCAAAAAAAAAAATGTTAACATTTAGAAATTTTCAAATATTTACCATCCTACATACAAATAAATAAACAATTAGAAATATAATAAATTTTGCATTTAATTTTCTGTTGAGTGGCAAATTGTATTTGGCATAAAATTAACTCTAAACTCACCAACAAATATAAAGCTAAATTCTTTTCCCCCCGCTTCACCAGAAAAACCATAATAATTTCCTGTAAATACCATAGTAAGTAAAACAAAAATATAATTTTTCTAATGAGAAATAAAATTGAAAATTAGTAACAAATTCATTTGATGATGTTAACGAAACCATAATAATGAAAAACTATACAGAAATTTATAAATAAAAATAAACATTTTAAACAAAGTATTTATATATTAAATATACAGTATATAAATATAAATAAATACAAAATAATTATACATGATTAGGTACTCATACATATCTCATACATAAGAGTTTATGTATGTATGTATGTTTGTGGTATATTTAAAATAAATTCCTATAAATTGTTTAGCAAAATGTGCAACAAAATCGAGTTAACAGGATTAAAATTGGTCACACAATTTCTAAACACTAATATTAAATGTTAATAAATGACTAAACTAAATTTAAATAATAATAATATTCCAAATAAATGATAATAAACAATATATAAATAGTGTAGAGAGTTTTCCATGAAATGTATCATTTAATATTTAAATGCATAAAATATTTATAAATATTTGTTTAAATGCAAAAGGAGTATAAAGGTCAATTGTATATTTTAAATCAAGTTAAGGCAAATTTGTAGGAAATTATTTAAATTAAGTGTATTAATTTAAGAGTTTCGGTTTAATTGAGCGCATACGAAACGTATACGAAGAGTAAACATAATCTAAGAGCAACAGATTATGATCATTACACTGTGCTAGTTGAAAAAACCAGTGTTTAAAAAGCTACGATAACTAACAAATTTTTAACTGTTGCTACAACTACTGCTTCAAAAAAGTGTATGTAGTGGTAGCAGTAGCATTTGTCTTTTTTTGTTTTAGCAGTTAAGTAGCAGTTGATGCAGCAGTTAAGGTAGCAATAAAAGTAGTCAAAAAAAAAAAAATCTTCAATCATAACACCAAAATTGACAGAATTAAACACTGTGTGTTGTTTTTGTTTTAAGAGTGTTTGAAAGAATTATTCGTTTTTATTCGTCTAGATGTTCGTGTTTCTAACAGAAAGATCGTGTTTTCTGTATGTATAACAAAAAAGCCGAACTTTTGTTTATAACACGACCAACTTACACAAATATACATTCACAACAACACACTTTTTTAGCTGAAGATTTTTATTTTTGACTTATTTTATTGCTACCTCAACTGCTACTTAGCTGCTACTTCAACTGCTACTTAACTGCTACTTCGTCTACTACCTCAACTGCTACTTCTATTACTACTAAATTTTAAAAGTAGCAGAATTGATAAAAAACTAATGACTGCTACATCAAAACTTTTTCTTTTTTAAGGTAGCAATAGAAAATAAATTACTCTGCTACTTTTAAATTTTTCTTTTTTTTAGTACTACTACAACTACTGCTACCAAAATGTGAAGGTAGCAGTAGTAGTAGTAATTATTGACTCCGAGTTTTTATTAATTTTTTAACTAGACTACTTGTGTTTTTTCGTTGCTACTGCTACTTGTAGTCTAGTTTTTTAAACACTGGAAAAACTGTCAAGCGGTGCACCCTGTGGGTTAAGCTAATTCGGGTACGCTGAATTCAGTGCTGCTCACCATTTAGGTTAGCTCGAATTTTTGAGATATAACGTTATTTCGAAAATGGAGGAGGTTGCACAACATATATTCGCATAACTCAAAAACGGTTTAGTTTATTGAACAAACTGAAAAAAAACGAAATTCCGCAACAAAATTACCTTTAAGTAATGCATTAAACACATTCAAGACAGCAGGCTACCAACTTCAATCTGTCAAAAATAAAATGCACACGTTTATATGGAGACGATTATTTTAACGACAGCACAGCTACACGGCCACACGACTACTCATGCCGATGTAGCCGAATTAGGCTAATTTCTATTTTTGTCAACTACAAAACAGAAATAGTGTTGCTACTATAATAAAAAAATGTAAATCAAATTAGTGCTTAAAAAAATATATTTTTTTACTTAGTTTCTGATAACCATATTGAAATAAATTAATAACAGGTACATAATTAATTATAACCATATATATATTCTTACTCAAAATAATTGTTTCAATCTTAATTACTTTGGAATTTTGTACGGTTATTTTTTATTAAAGTGGCACCACTGAATTATAAATCAGCTGTTTACTTTGTAGCTGTCGTCTTTAAAATAATTCAGTAGCTGCCACACGACTACAACTGTAACCAGCAGAATTTGTGTTCGTGTAGTCGTGTAGCCTGTTGTCTTGAATGTGTTTAATGCATAAGGCTTAACATGTTTTCAATATTCACAGTCATTTTTGAAATTTTAATTTTTTTTAGAAAAATTTCGAAATTTTGATTTTTAAAACAGGAATAATAATTGGAAAATGCATATACGCTCTTAATATTTAAATTCAAATGCATATAACATTAGAGTCAGTCACGATTTGTAAACAATTCCTTTTTTGTTTGACATATACATTTGTAGTTAGTCCAATAAAGGAAAAAAGGTTCAAATCGGGAAATATTTGGACCCGCTGTTATCAAAAAACTAGAGTATGGCGGGTAAAACTGTTGATAATTTAATTTTCAAGTGCGAATATCTCCTAACCTATAAGAGATAGTTGATAGCCACGACGAAGTTTTTTGTAGTGCTCGGAACACATACGAAGAAATAGGATCGTTTTAAAAATTGAGCAAACCCGAGTCCTACTTTGGGGACCCCTGGCCGCACCTCGGGTGGACTCATGCGATCAAAAGTCAAACTTTAAACTCGACAAATTTCATTCAAATCGTACTAAGGGTTTAGATTTATTTCCCTCTTTTTTTTCTATACCACTGTGCACTGCACGATGTAGCTAATTACTACGCGTTATGTATTTAGATAAAATATTAGGGGATAATTTGTATTATTTTTTGTGAATAAAATGAAAAGTTGTGGACGGATTTTAAACATTTAGGGCTTGTTTTATTTGTAACAAAAACTAAGAGTGCATATGCATTTTTAATGCCGTTTTAAAAACCCAAAAATTTCTTTCTATTTTCTAAAAAAATATTTTTTTTAACGGTTAGCACCACTGAAATCAGCGTACCCGAATTAGTTTAAGCCCCTGGGTGCCCTCTTGACAGAAAAAAAGTGTCAATTTCATGCATAGTGTTATTAGTATCACAAAATATCATATTATGTCAATTAACAAGGTGTCTTATCAGGCATATTGTCACAATGTCCTAATATATCACGACTCGGCAGCTCGGCTTAACCGACTCTTAGGCATTCGGCGCAGGTCTCTTCTGGTTGGTTACGATAACACAATAAACATAGCATTCAGAGTAGTATTATTTTAGGATATTTTTTGCTTGAAAAGCAATAAAAACCATTGTGAAATATTAGGACATTATGACAATATGACATGATAAAAGACCTTGTGAATTGACCAATAGTCTTAATATTATCTCATAATATTTTCCTATTAATATATTTTTTTTTCAGTATCTTTTTTCTTTATTGAATCTTGCCTTTCAGAAATTTACCAATAAGTTTTCAAATCTTAACCTAAATTAAAACTAAAGTTGTTAAATGATTATCTGGCCGGATCTAATGTTTCGTCTATGACCCTCAAATGACAGCAACTCCCTGGCAAAGGGGTTTGGATGATCCATTAGTTTTGAAATGTATTTTAGACTGGAGAGTTTGATCTCCTCGCGTATTATGGGGACATTGAGATCTCTATGGATATTACTATTGCGAATGTACCATGGGGCACCTGTTATTGTCCTTAACAGAGCTGACTGTATTCTTTGCAATTTTTCAACGTTAGATGAGGAGGCTGTTCCCCATAACTGAATGCCGTATATCCATATCGGTTTTATAATTGTTTTGTACAAAAGCACTTTGTATTCCAAGTCTAGAGCAGACCAGTACAGTTGGATTGACTTTAATTTTATTTGCGTAACCTTGGCTTCAATATTATGGGACCATGTTAAACGGCGATCAAGATGGATACCGAGATATCTCACATGGCTCTGTTCTGGAATTTTGATATTTTTTATCTGTATGGAAGGGCAACTTTCTCGTCTTAAAGTAAATGTAACGTGAATACATTTTGTTGCATTGACCTTAATTTTCCATTTGTCCAGCCATTTTTCCAAATCGCCGATGTGAGACTGGAGTTGTTCAGAAGCCATTACGGGGTTTTCATGTGTACTTAAAAAAGCGGTTCATCCGCAAATGTAGATGTGTGAGTCAGTGCGCTACGTATATCTGCAGTGTATACAATATATAGGAACGGCCCTAGAATACTTCCCTGTAGTACACCAGCGGATATTTTTCGACGTGTTGAGATCACATCCTTTGATCTGATTTGAAAAGATCTTTCTTGTATGTAATTTTTAAGCAGTTTATGTACGTTCGCAGGTAGTAATCCAGTAATTTTGTGTATTAGTCCATCGTGCCAGACTTTATCGAAGGCTTGAGATATGTCAATAAATAATGCGGAACAATACTGCTTGCTCTCGAAGGTTTTCCGAATAAGTGTAGTGTACTATTAATATATGTATGATCACAACATTGTCATAATCACATTATGATCCAAAGCTATCATTATATGACCCATTGAAATCATATTATGATCCAATGTAATTATATTTATAATCCATTGAAATCATATTGTATTTAGAGGTTTTTTTTTTAAATATGTTTTTATACTTATGAGTGGTAATTCATTTGTCGTTCTACTTGTAATTTTTACATTTCATACTATGGATCCTTTGTTGAGATCGACTTTTCGTAGGCCCCTAATAAGTTACATACATGATTCATAAATCAATTTATCCGCCAAACAATTGACTATGATATAAGCAAAAAATGGCGACTACCTAGATTTTTTCCAACTACTCGTACTTTCAGCAAAATTGTTTTTCACTAAAATTTTTATTCTCCAAATTTTTTTTCACATTTTTTTTTTCAAATTTTTCATCAACATTCTTTTTTTTCACCCAAATTTTTCTTTACCACCCAACTTTTGTTTTACCAAATTTGTTTTCACCCAAATTTTTCTTTTCCGTCTGTATGTTGAAATCAGCTTTCCGTACCCCCAAATAACTTACATACCGAACGGGGTCTATGTCCGCTATAGACCCGGTTTGGTTGCTATTTAAAATCGAGAAAATCGGCCCACAAATGGCTGAGATATAAGGAAAAACCAGGACCTCGATTTTTGACCTATTTTTGATATATATCTGGATTAATAAATCATTAATATATATAATATGGATATCTAATGATAGTTATTTCAGAGTTCTTTCCAACGATAATATAATGCCATTGTAAGTCAGACCTGCAATGGGTCAAAATCGCAAATATATTTTTCAACACGAATTTAAAAAAAAAAAAAATTAAGAAAATTAAATTTTTTGTCATAAAATTTTTTTAAATAAAATATTTTTTAAATTTTTAAATAAAAAATATTTTTTTTCTTAATTTTGTTTATCTAAAATTATTTAAAATTTTTATTTTAAAGTATAATTTGGTGAAGGGTATATAGATTCTGATATAGCTTTTTTACTTGTTTTTGTTCAGTATTGTTTGACAACTGAAAAGGCTCACAGCGCACAGTGCGGCCAAATGCCCCTTTTTGCTGCCAAAAGTCGAAACATGTAGAAAATTATCCACAAATTCGTATACGGGTGTTTTTGGTGTCAAAATGGTCAAAATGGCCGACCTAATATGGCGTCCTGTCATACGAAAAAACTTTTAAATGAATTAACTAATTGATTAAAAGTTTTTGTTTTGATATTATTAAGGTATATAATTGAAAAATTTATTAAAACTAAACAAATTTAAAATATTGGAATGCAACATGGCAATTTTAAATAATAAAAAAATCTAAAAAATTAATATTATTGTATATTTTTATTGAAATTGAATCTGTTTATTTACTAGCTTGTCTGCCAATGCGCTTGAAATTTTACTGTGAGTGTTCCTCTATATCTTGCTTTGAAATTTCAAGTGGGCGTGGTACTTCCCACAAAAAAGTAAATAGTTATTATGGAATATCTGTTGAACTATACTTATAAAAAACTCAAAACTTCGCGGAATTTTCTTCTGTACCATTATGCGCTTATTGGCTAAAAATGGACGGAGTTGGAAAAATGTGGGAGTGGCACTATCTTCAGAACTATAATTGTGAAAGTCTTCAAATTTATCACTGCATGAAGTTAAAACAAAAATTGGGATGGATCGGAGCAAAGGGCGAGTCACCTCCCATACAAAGTAAACTGTTATTTCTAAATACCTCGAAAACCATACTTTTAATTTCATTACGATATGGGTAGCGAAGTACACCGGGTTTTAGCTAGTATAATATAAAATATCATCGTCAATTCCTGTCCAGTTATGTGCAGCAGAATTTTATTTTATTTGTTAGATAATACTTTTACTTACTACCTCTAATAGCTTAGAGAACAGGATCTAGCAGGATAAAAAAGAATTCACTCAATCATATCCATTATGTTTGAAAAAATAAAAAAAATTTCCCTTTATTATTACACCTGTCAACAAAATGACAATAAGTAATTTAATTTACAGAGGTGGGGTCTTAATTATCTTAAATCAGTACCTAAGATAACTTAAATCGAATTTTAGAATGATAAATAATTTATACATTTTTTTATTATACACAGCATTTGTCTTCCTTAGTATCGCTCAGCTAGTTCTGAAAGTGTATACCGTTTAATCTTCTGGGTGCCAGGGTTTCGTTTGCCGGCAACTGCCTGAGTTCCATGTTGGAATGTTGTGTTAAACGAGTTGTATGTTTAATGCTGCTGATACGGATAATTTCTTTTACTGTTTTGACGTTTAGATCTCGATGTATGTCTTCATCTCTAATATACCATTCTGCGTTGACAATAGTTCGCAATATTTTTGATTGAACTCGTTGAATAATTTTTAAGTTTGTTATGCTAGCTGTACCCCATATTTCTACGCCGTACTTTCAAATTGGCGCTATAATTGTGTTGCATATAAGCAGTTTGTTTTGAGTTGTTAGTTTAGATTCTCTCCCTAACAGCCAAAATAATTGTCTAAACCTGTTTTTTCATTTTTTTTTCTTTTGAATGATGTGATCTTTCCAGTTCAGTTTTGAGTCAATTATAATGCCAAGATACTTCGCCTTTGTATCCACAAGAATTGGTAGAGTATTTATTTGAATAGGTTGAAAGTTTGTTATCTTCTATTAGTGTAGATTACTTGAACTGTTTTATCACTGTTTACTTGAATTCCCCAGCTACGGAACCAATTCATTGTATTATTGAGCAGTTGTTGTAGGTTTTGCATAGCCCATTTGATGTTTGCGTGTGATGATAGTAGAACAGTGTCGTCAGCAAATGTTGCTATCATGTTGTTATTTGTTGTAGGAGTTGGTATATCTGATGTAAACAGGAGGTAAAGCATTGTTCCGAGGACACTACCTTGAGGTACTCCAGCTTTTATAGAAAGTATTTTTGAATACTCGTCTTTATATTTAACATAGAATCTTCGGTTTTGTAGATAGCTTTGTAGTATTATGAAAAAATCTTTTGGTAATTGATTTTTTAGTTTATGAAGAAGACCTTTGTGCCATACGCTATCAAACGCCTTTGCAACGTCGAGGTATATTGCAACGCAAAAGTTTTTTTTTGTCAATATAGTAGAGTGCTTTCGCCTAAATCCAAATTGGTGTTTGGGGATGAGTTGTCTTTCTAGAAGAATAGGATCAGTACGTTCATAAAAGAGTTTTTCGAAGATCTTTGACAGCAGTGGTAGTAACCTAATTGGCCTGTAAGATGTGGTTTTTAAGGCGTCTTTGCTTGGTTTAGGAATAGCGATTATCTCAACGACTTTCCATACTTTTGGAAAATATTTAATATCTATAATTGAATTAAATAAATTTCTTAAATAGACTAGGGCCTTATTTGGCAATTCTTTTAGGAGTTTTCCGGTGATCTGATCATAACCAGGAGATTTATTATCTTCTGTTGTTTTTATATTTTTTTTTATTTCATTAATTGAAATTCTTCTGATATGAGAGTTGGAAGAGCTGTTTGAAAAATTTTGAAGAGTTGTGTCCTTTTCGTCCATTGAGTTTGTAAAGATTTTAGAAAAATGATCTGCAAGAACATTAGCTTTTTCTTTATTTATGCGGGCCCATGTAAGATCAGGTTTTTGGATCGTCGGCTGATGTAAAATTCCATTATTTATTTTTTTGGTTGCTTTCCAGTTATTGTACTTACTCACCTGTAGAATACATTTTGTTTCATTTGATTTGCTTGATTACAAGAACTTTGACACTTGTTTAGCGGAAGCTCCTACTAGTCGATCTTTTCTGCGGTAGTGTGGCATTCGTGTGAAGTCCTCATTCAAACTGAAATTAAGAAGGGAATTTAAGGCAAGGGACCTTACTATGAACATTTTTCAATTCCTAAGGCATTTCTTTAACCCACACAGTGAAAAAAAACTCCCAACTAAAAACTAGTTTTTTCGACTTTTGGCCCCACAAAGGGGCATTTGGCCGCACTGTGCAGCATTCCCAAATTATTTAGCTGTATAACGAAAATCAGCGTTTTTTTCGTTCGCTATGAGAAACAATGGCTTTATGGTACGGTTGAAATGTTGGAAAGAGTCTTAATTCTCGAGATACCTGTAGCAATGTTGGAAAGAGTGATCGAAACATTTCAATATTTTGCGACCAACTTGTCAATAAAATTATATTTTAAAAATTAATGTCAGATTGATAGAGATTCCGAAATCCAATACTATTTTAATGAATAATTCTACCGTAATCCGGAAATCTGAGCAATGATGTCAAAATCAACTCTAGATCTTCACCAGAAGGTGGAGATGACCTATCTCCTATGCTGATATTTGTAACGCCGAAAACGTCTAACAGCACCCACCTTAAAGTGTACCGATCGACTTAGAATTATTCACTTTAACGAATAATTATGTAGCTCTTAAAAATTTTGGAATCCAAATATAATTTAACAAAAATAAGTTTCATATAGAAATAACTCTCATGGCGATGGGTCCATAATTGCTCATAGCTCTCATATAAGGAAAACTTCCCAAAAACCGCTCACTAAATCCTTGATCTTTAAATCTATAGATCTTTAAACAGTTTAAAATAAACATCACTCCTGCACTTTGAAGTGGGAAAGATGAAACTTAATCCTCGAGCATTAAGTAATTAAGGATGAACTTCAAGTAAGCGCAAGCATAGATTCTTAAGTAGTTAAAGATGAAGTCCAACAGTAGATTATTAAGCAGTTAAAAATCAATTTCAATCGATGATCTTTAAGTAGTTAAAAATGAAAATCAATCGTGTATTTTTAAGTTGTTCGAAATTAAGCTCTATCACGGATCTTGACGTAGTTTATAATGAAGCTCAATCGAGGATCCTGAAGGAGTTAAAATGAAGCTCAGCCATGGATACTTAAATAGTTAAAATGATGATCAGTCGTGGATTTTGAAGTAGTTAAAAATTAAGCTCAATCGCGGATCTTGAAGTAGTTAAAAATAAAGCTCAATCACGGATATTCAAAGGTTAACTTCAAACCAGGATATTATTTACAGATGAAGCCCAATTGTCGATTCTTCATCCCTCAGTAGTATATGAAGCTCAATTGTAGATCATTAATTAGTTGAAGATGAAGCCCAATCGAAGATTCTTAAGTAGTTAGAGCTCAAGCCCAATCGTTGATCCTTAAGTAGTTAAAGATGAAGCCCAATCGTAGATCCTTAAGTAGTCAAATATTAACTTCAATTCAGGATATTACAGTATTTAAATATGAAGCTCAATTTCAGATCCTTAAGTAGTTCAAGAGTTCAAGCCCAATCGTACATCCTTAAGTAGTTAGAGTACAAGAACAATCGTAGATCCTTAAACAGTCAAATTTTAACTTCATTTCAGGATATACAGTATTTAAATATGAAGCTCAATTCCAGATCCTTAACTAGTTAAAGGTGAAGCCTAATCACGGATATTTGAGTTATTACAAATTAAGCTTAAGCCCAGACCTGAGAATAGTTAAAACGTAACGGCATAGAATACCTAAAATATGGCTTAATAGCCACTAAAATTATTTCTACCGATCAGCAGGTAATAATGTAGGATCCATTCTATTTTCAAGCTATTGGCATGCAACATTGGTTGTAATCTCTTAATATAGCACAAGCTCTTTTAATGTAATCCACATGTCACATGACCCCTTATTCACTTCGACAACAGCTTAGCAATAGGCACACTCAAATTAATTGCACATGAGTAATAAAACTATCAATATTTTTTCTGACTATTCCTCTTACCACTCACAAAGTATCAACTATTGAAAACACTTCATTTTCAATTGAAACGATTGTAGCAATGTAGAGTTATGAGAAAAAACTACAATATATACAGCATATTAAATATATGGTCATGTGGAGAAAACGAAGCAAATTGGCAAAAAAAAAGGAGGGAATATTTTACAACAATTGATCACAATATGAGATATACAAATGTGCGTAAACAAACTGACAGGGACAAATATAAATACGTTCACAAAAGGACATATATATGTAGATGCACATGTGAATATGGAAATGAAATCTGATGACCATAGATGCTGATGACAATGTTACCATGACCATCATTATAATCGTCATCATCATCAGCATACCCAAATTGTAGCAACAGCAGCATCGCCAGCATCAAACAAGAATAATAATGACAGCATCAACATTAATCAAGAATGTTGTCTGTAAACGAGTAACAACTACTACAACTACAAATGCATACTGCATTCATACAACAGCAAGTAGAGACTGACAGACAGCAAATGTAAAAGAATACTCTTAAAAGGAAAAACAATGTTCAACAGAAATTTAAATCAAACAGATGTTGCATATACATACATTTCTATACATATGTATTTATATTACCCAGCGGGGAAAAGATGCAGTTAAGAGCCCTTCCTAAAAGCCTTGTTTTACAGGCAGAGCCAAGGCCTTACATACCTGCTTCTGTTAGAAGGCTGATATAAGGACTACTTCAGAAGTTATATTAGAAGGTCTTCTGTTGAAGTTCTGCCACAAGCTTAAATGAAGGTCTTTTAGAAGGCCTACAAAGTGAAATCCTTACACCTTTTTCCCGCAGGTTAATGTATAAGTAAGAGTGTATGTATGTACAAATATCCTTGTATTTGTTGAGCATTTTGCGTATTTTGCTTTTGCTTGTGTGTGTGTATGTGTTTGAACTTGAGTGTTGGTTGTATGATTTCTGGCCCCAGTTTGACATGCCACTCGTAGGCATCAGCCTACCAACCAACCACTTCAAATGAATTTTTTTTTCTTTAATCATTAAAACAAAATCTCAGATTGTTGCATGGCGCTGCAGTCAGATTGTAAAGTGGTCGAAGGTAGTTTTTCAAATGAAAAGTAATGTTTTTTAATTTGCCCATATTAATGGTCAATTAAATGGAAATTAAAAGCCAATTAAGGGGGTCAATTGTAGACTTTCTAATGGCTTAAATACAGCAGATTGTTGAACAGAAAAACAAGAACAAAAGTAAAAAATGTGAAAATGATTTTTAATGGGAAACATGTGCAGTAGGAGATTTTTTTTCATTTCAATAATAACTGTAGCTCAGCTCATTATAAGATTGATAAGTATACTTTGATGATGTGATAGGTAAAGGATTTTTGAGTTTTTATTAAAATGAAAGAAGAAGAGATATAGAACCTACGGATTTTGACTGTGGTTAAGAGATATAAATGAATATATGACCAACGATTAATAATTTGGATGAAGCTCAATCGAGTATCTTCAAGAAGAGAAATATGGAACTCAATCGTGGATATTTAAGAAGATAAAGAAGAGCTCAATCATGGATCTTTAAGAAGAGAAAGATGAAGCTCAATCGTTGAACTATAAGTAGAGAAAGATGAAGCTCAATCGTGGAACTTTAAGAAGAGAAATATGAAGCTCCATCGAGGATCTTTAAGTAGAGAAAGATTAAGCTCAATCGTGGATCTTTCTGAAGAGAAAGATGAAGCTCAATCGTGGATCTTTATGAAGAGAAAGACGAAGCTCAATCGTGGATGAAGCTCAATCATGGATCATTAAGAAATTAGAGAAGAAGCTCAGTCCAGGATCTTTAAGAAGAGAAAGATGAAGCTCAATCGTGGATGAAGCTCAATCATGGATCATTAAGAAATTAGAGAAGAAGTTCAGTCCAGGATCTTTAAGAAGAGAAAGATGATGCTCAATCGTGGATCTTTATGAAGAGAAAGACGAAACTCAATCGTGGATCTTTATGAAGAGAAAGACGAAACTCAATCGTGGATCTTTATGAAGAGAAAGATGAAGCTCAATCGTGGATCTTTAAGAAGAGATAAATGGAGATCAATCGTAGGTCTTTAAGAAGAGAAAGATGAAGTATTTAGAGATGGACATCTATCCAGAATCTATAACTAGCTAAAGAGGTAGCTCAGTTATTGATTGTTTAGAGGTTGATTGTGAACATATATCCAGAATCTTTAAGCAGTTAGAGATAAATCAGAAGCCGGGATCTTTATGTAGTTAAAGATGATTTCTCTTTAATTAGAAACTTAACTTCAATCATAGATCTTTAAGTAGTCGGAAATGAACTGCCATCCACAATCTTTAATTAAGCAGATATGAACTGCAGCCCAGAAATTAATTGTTATTGGAAAAACCTTTAATTAAAATTTCATAAAATTATACTTCAAGCAGCGTCTGAATCCTTTTTATATTCCGTAAAAATAAATATATGTTGTTCAATGATTTATTATTCTCTAAGGATACCACATACATCATTTAATTCCCTCGCTCATGGCCACAACAAGCATTAAGCTACTTTTTAGGAAATTTAAAACCATAAACCACATCATCTACATACAACGTCATAAATGCCAATTTGACTACTCTATACTCATCACATAAATAAACACCCTTAAAAACATTGATCATATAGCGTCGAAATATTACTTACTAGGTATTTACACAATATTACTAATATCCTTTTATTTTGGGGGGGAGGGGTATAATATTGTTTATAGGCAAAGCGGTTGGTTGGTTAAATGTCTGGTCGCATTGTCTGTCCTAGTATACGTCCATCACTATGGATGGCTAATGGTAAAATGGGGAAATTAAAAAAGAGTGAGCAAAAATGAAAAAAACAACGAAAAACAGAATTAAACAACAAACCACTCTGGCATACAACAGAAATTTTGTGATAAATCTTATACAAATGTCTATGTAATACATTGGATGCGTTGAATGTCAACGACGTAGTCAACGTCATTATTGTCCTCATCGTGCTCGTAACTCGTTATAAATACAAACCAACACTATTTTTGCCCACGATATACGGCTTTGCGAGGACATACAAACATGCAGCACTGGCTGTACGGTTGAATGAATGATTGCATGTCTGAATGCAAGGCAGATTGTGTTGCATAAACTGAAACGGCTTTAAGCTGCTGCAACAGCATGTACAATGTACGTGTTTTAATGTTTGTATTGAAGCGTTGATAATCAATGTTGTTTACGTAGCCAATCTCTGTGTAAATGGGGCGGTGATGTGGGCTAGAGTAGGGTTTAAATTTTACATGCATGTTATACTATGGAGTGGCTTTGCTTAAAATGGTAAGAGTTTTAAGCAATTTAAGGAATAATGTTAACAGCAATTTAATTTTTTTTTTTAATTTTAGGTTTTTAAAGAATTTTGTTTAAATAAGTTTTAGGATTTTGTATAGTCAGGACTAAAATAAGACAAAAAATAGATACAGAATTTCATAGTAGAATACTAGATCTTTAATTACTCTTAAATATGTAGCTCAATCATGGATCCGCAATTAGCCTAAAATCATGCACAATCTTAGGTCTTCAAATAATAGTAGTCTAAATTATAGCACAGCCAAGGATCTTGGAATAAGTAGTACAGAATGAAGCACAATCGTGGATTGTTAAGTAGTCTGAAAAGACGAACATGAAAAAGAGTTAGATTGTATAAAATTATGCTCAATCTTGGGTCTTATAGGAGATTTTGTGGTAAATCTTATTGAAGTATTTCAAATTGAAACAATCGTAGATATTTAATCAATCTACAAGCAATGCCAATATTGGATCTCAAAGGAGTATTAGATGAAACTCAATCGTCTAAGGCGAAGCTCAGTTGATTTAGACAAAACTCAATTATGGAAATTTAAGGTATCTAGCGCAATGATGGATCATTAAAATGTATAAAACGAAGCTCAATCGAGGATCATTAAGGTGTTTAAGACGAAGCTCAATCGTGGCTCATTATGGGGTCTAAGATGAAGCTTAATGATGGATCATGAAATCGTATAAAACGAAGCTCAATCGAGGATCCTTAAAAACTCTAAGACGAAGCGCAATCGTGGATCATTAAGGTGACTAAGATGAAGCGCAATCGTAGATCACTAAGGTGTCTAAAACGAAGCACAGCCGTGGATCCTTAAAGTGTCTAAGGCGAAATGTAATCATGGACCACTAAGCTATCTAAGACGTAGCGGAATCATGGATCATTAAGGAGTCTTAGATGATGCGCAATCGTGGATCATTAAGTTTTCTAAGACGAAAATTAATCGTGGTTCATTAAGGTATCTAAGAGGAAGCTCAGTCGCGGATTCCAAAGGAGTCAATCGAGATTATCTAAGGCGAAGCCCAATCGTACTTCATTAAGGTGTCTAAGACGAAGCATAATCATGGTTCATTAAGGTGTCTAAGACGAAGCATAATCGTGGTTCATTAAGGTATCTAAGACGAAGCGCAATTGTGGTTAATTAAGGTGTCTAAGACGAATCGCAATCGTTGTTCATTAAGGTATCTAAGATGAAGCCCAATCGTGGTTCATTAACGTGTCTAAGACGAAGCGCAATCGTGGTTCATTAAGTTGTCTAAGACGAAGCGCAATCGTGGTTCATTAAGGTATCTAAGACGAAGCGCAATAGTGGTTCATTAAGGTATCTAAGACGAAGCGCAATTGTGGTTCATTGAGGTGTCTAAGACGAAGCTCAATCGTGGTTCATTAAGGTGTCTAAGACGAAGCGCAATCGTGGTTCATTAAAGTGTCTAAGACGAAGCACTATTGTGATTCATTAAGATGTCTAAGACGAAGCTCAATCGTGGTTCATTACGGTGTCTAAGACGAAGCGCAATCGTGGTTCATTAAAGTGTCTAAGACGAAGCACTATTGTGGTTCATTAAGGTGTCTAAGACGAAGCGCAATTGTGGTTCATTAAGGTGTCTAAGAGGAAGTTCAGTCGCGGACTCCAAAGGAATCAGTCGAAATTTTTTAAGGTATCTTAGACAAAGATTAATCGTGGATCTCAAAGGTGTCCATCGTGGATCTTTTAGGTATCTTAGACAAAGCTCAATCTTTGATATTAAAACTTCCAATCGTGGATCTTTAAAGTATCTGGGACAAAACTCCATCATGGATCTAAGTATCTTGGACAAAACTCCATCATGGATATTTACAGTATCTCAATCATGGATAACAAAGGTGTCAATCCTGGATCTTTAAAGTATCTTAGACAAAGCTCAATCGTGGATCTCAAAGGATTCGATCTTGGATCTTTAAGGGCAACGCTCAATCGTGGATCTCAAAAGTGTAAATTATGGATCTTTAAAATATCTTAGACAATTTTAAGATATTGATCGTAGATTCGATCGTGGATTCTTAAAGACAAAGCTCAATCGTGGATATCAAAGGTATAAATCGGGGTTATTTAAAGTATCTTAGACAAAGCTCAATAGTGGATCTTTAAAGACAAAGCTCAATCGTGGATCTCAAAGGTGTCAATCGTGGATCTCAAAAGGATTCGATTGTGGATCTCTAAAGACAAAGTTCAATCATGAATCTCAAAGTTGACAATCGTAGATATTTAAAGTATCTTGGACAAAGCTCAATCGTGGATATGAAAGGAGTCCATCGTGGATCTTTGAAGTATCTTAGACAAAGTAAATCATGGATATAAAATGTGTGAATCGTAGATATATAAGGAAGCTTAGAAAATATGTAAAAAAATGTGATATAAAATGTGTGAATCGTAGATATATAAGGAAGCTTAGACAAAGCTCAATCATGGATCTCAAAGAAGTCAATCGTGGATATTTAAAGTATCATAGACAAAGCTCAATCGTGGATCTCAAAGAAGTCAATCGTGGATATTTAAAGTATCTTAGACAAAGCTCAATCGTGGATCTCAATAGAGTCAGTCGTGGATCTTTAGTAGTCTTAATTAATCTGTTTAATATAAATCGTTGAATGACTAGTATCAATCGTATGTCTTTGGTTGATGAAGCTCTGCATAAGTTTTAGTAAAAAATTCTGCAATCGATTGGAAATTTTCTGAAAATCTCATATTCATTCCCAAATCTATTTGAAACCCTACCTACACCTAATAAAATAGTCTCATACATACATTTTGATTTTCACCCGAAACAATAATAACAGCATCCCAAAAAAATCCTTCACAACTGCACATGAAAATTGTTGTGATTAAAAAGGCTTCACCGCTACCAGTATTACCAATCAATAGGTAAACATGAGATTCTCATTTCGCAGTAGTTTTCTTTGTTTTATATTTTATGGAAACATTTTTATTTTCGGTGGATTTGACAATGCAGTGGATTAAATTTAAAGATTTTATACGCATAAATGAAACCAACAATATACGTATGTATGTATCGATATGAGAATGCTTGTTTTTCGACCAGAGTGTTTGCACTCAAACCAACACACTCTAGTGTTACAGTTTATTTAATCGGTATTGGGTGATATTGTTTGGTCAACATTGTTGGTCAATCTGTTTATGGTTTAAGTGAGAGTGGATGAGTTCTCTGTGTGTATGTATGGGTGTTGATAGTTTAAGCAACAGTCGTTATTATACAATGACAACAACACCCTCATTTCGTTGGATATGTATGCATGTGATTTAGTCTATAGGTATTTTTGCCGTTAGGCCTTTTTGGTATTTGTGATGTGTGAGTTGGTGCTTGTTTGAGTATGTGTCAACATACACACACACATATACATATATAGTGTGAATATGTGTGAGTATATGTTTGTTGTTATAGTAGCAAACATATCAATTTTCTTAATGCCAGTTGCACGTGGCCTTTTCTATATCCAAGCAGCCAACAGGCATAAAGTATTAATTAAGAAGATTTGGTCAACTTAATTAAAGGTGCCTTTTGTACCGAGACATCGGATTTCATGTGCATGAATATAAGGTTTTGCCAGTATAACACATGTAGAGGAGAGTTCACAGCCAAAGATAAATCTTTGATCTGGTGATGTAATTGGAAGTGCGAATTATTTGATGGCAAACGACTTACATGGCATTTAAGTTCGAATGCAAGGCAATTTAAAAATATGTAGGAAATGCTAATTTTTGTGAACTTCATCATTACGTTACATGAGGATTTCCAATTAAATGGCATATGCAGTGAAATAATTACAGGAATTTTATCCTTATGTTTTTACGTATTGTAGGAGCAAAGGCAGTCAGCTGTATTTAAACAGTATAAGAACAAGCTAAGTAACTGAACTGTTAATAGTGGGAATTGTAATAGTATGGGAAGAAAATACGAAAATGCTTTAAAAGACTAGAAAGAAATTCAATCAAAGACTTTCAAAGGAAAAATATTAACAATCGGGATATAGCACCAATCTCAATTGTGGATCTTTTACAACTGTAGGAACAAGCTCAATCGTGGTTCTTTTAGATGTGTAGGAACAAGCTTAATCGTGGTTCTTTTAGAAGTCTAGGAACAAGCTCATTCGTGGTTCTTTTAGAAGTGTAGGAACAAGCTTAATCGTGGTTCTTTTAGAAGTCTAGGAACAAGCTAAATCGTGGTTCTTTTAGAAGTGTAGGAACAAGCTAAATCGTGGTTCTTTTAGAAGTCTAGGAACAAGCTCAATCGTGGTTAATTTAGAAGTTTAGGAACAAGTTCAATTGTGGTTCTTTTAGAAGTCTAGGAACGAGTTCAATCGTGGTTCATTTAGAAGTCAAGAAACAAGTTCAATTGTGGATCTTTTAGAAGTCTAGGAACGAGTTCAATCGTTGTTCTTTTAGAAGTCTAGGAACAAGCTCAATTGTGGTTCTTTTAGAAGTCTAGGAACAAGCTCAATCTTGGTTCTTTTAGAAGTGTAGGAACAATAGTGGTTCAATAGTGGTTCTTTAGAAGTGGTTCTTTTAGAAGTCTCGGAACAAGCTCAATCGTGGTTCTTTTAGAAGTCTAGGAACAAGCTCAATCGTGGTTCTTTTAGAAGTGTAGGAACAAGCTCAATAGTGGTTCTTTTAGAAGTCTAGGAACAACCTCAATCGTGGTTCTTTTAGAAGTCTATGATCAAGCTCAATAGTGGTTCTTTTAGAAGTCTAGGAACAAGCTCAATCGTTGTTCTTTTAGAAGTGTAGGAGCAAGCTTAATCGTGGTTCTTTTAGAAGTGTAGGAACAAGCTCAATCGTGGTTCTTTTAGAAGTCTAGGAACAAGCTCAATCGTGGTTCTTTTAGAAGTCTAGGAACAAGCTCAATAGTGGTTCTTTTAGAAGTCTAGGAACAAGCTCAATCGTTGTTCTTTTAGAAGTGTAGGAGCAAGCTTAATCGTGGTTCTTTTAGAAGTCTAGGAACAAGCTCAATCGTTGTTCTTTTAGAAGTGTAGGAGCAAGCTTAATCGTGGTTATTTTAGAAGACTAGGAGCAAGCTAAATCGTGGTTCTTTTAGGAGTGTAGGAACTAGCTCAATCGTGGTTCTTTTAGAAGTCTAGGAACAAGCTTAATCGTGGTTCTTTTAGAAGTCTAGGAACAAGCTCAATCGTAGTTCTTTTAGAAGTCTAGGAACAAGCTCAATCGTGGTTCTTTTAGAAGTGTAGGAACAAGCTTAATCGTGGTTCTTTTAGAAGTCTAGGATCAAGCTTAATCGTGGTTCTTTTAGAAGTGTAGGAACAAGCTAATCGTGGTTCTTTTAGAAGTCTAGGAACAGGCTCAATCGTGGTTCTTTTAGAAGTCTAGGAACAAGCTCAATCGTGGTTCTTTTAGAAGTGTAGGAACAAGCTTAATCGTGGTTCTTTTAGAAGTCTAGGAACAAGCTTAATCGTGGTTCTTTTAGAAGTGTAGGAACAAGCTAATCGTGGTTCTTTTAGAAGTCTAGGAACAGGCTCAATCGTGGTTCTTTTAGAAGTCTAGGAACAAGCTCAATCGTGGTTCTTTTAGAAGTGTAGGAACAAGCTTAATCGTGGTTCTTTTAGAAGTGTAGGAACAAGCTCAATCGTGGTTCTTTCAGAAGTGTAGGAACAAGCTCAATCGTGGTTCTTTTAGAAGTCTAGGAACAAGCTCAATCGTGGTTCTTTTAGAAGTCTAGGAATAAGCTCAATCGTGGTTCTTTTAGAAGTCAAGGAACAAGCTCAATCGTGGTTCTTTCAGAAGTGTAGGAACAAGCTTAATCGTGGTTCTATTAGAAGTCTAGGAAAAAGCTTAATCGTGGTTCTTTTAGAAGTCTAGGAACAAGCTCAATCGTGGTTCTTTTAGAAGTCTAGGAACAAGCTCAATCGTGGTTCTTTTAGAAGTCTAGGAACAAGCTCAATCGTGGTTCTTTTAGAAGTCTAGGAACAAGCTCAATCGTGGTTCTTTTAGAAGTGTAGGCACAAGCTCAATAGTGGTTCTTTTAGAAGTCTAGGAACAACCTCAATCGTGGTTCTTTTAGAAGTCTAGGAACAAGCTCAATCGTGGTTCTTTTAGAAGTGTAGGAACAAGCTTAATCGTGGTTCTTTTAGAAGTGTAGGAACAAGCTCAATCGTGGTTCTTTTAGGAGTGTAGGAACAAGCTTAATCGTGGTTCTTTTAGAAGTGTAGGAACAAGCTCAATCGTGGTTCTTTTAGGAGTGTAGGAACAAGCTTAATCTTGGTTCTTTTAGAAGTGTAGGAACAAGCTAAATCGTGGTTCTTTTAGAAGTGTAGGAACAAGCTTAATCGTGGTTCTTTTAGAAGTCTGGGAACAAGCTCAATCGTGGTTCTGTTAGAAGTCTAGGAACAAGCTCAATCGTGGTTCTTTTAGAAGTCTAGGATCAAGCTCAATAGTGGTTCTTTTAGAAGTGTAGGAACAAGCTTAATCGTGGTTCTTTTAGATGTCTAGGAACAAGCTTAATCGTGGTTCTTTTAGAAGTGTAGGAACAAGCTTAATCGTGGTTCTTTTAGAAGTGTAGGAACAAGCTCAATCGTGGTTCTTCTAGGAGTGTAGGAACAAGCTTAATCGTGGTTCTTTTAGAAGTGTAGGAACAAGCTCAATCGTGGTTCTTTTAGGAGTGTAGGAACAAGCTTAATCTTGGTTCTTTTAGAAGTGTAGGAACAAGCTCAATCGTGGTTCTTTTAGAAGTGTAGGAACAAGCATAATCGTGGTTCTTTTAGAAGTCTGGGAACAAGCTCAATCGTGGTTCTGTTAGAAGTCTAGGAACAAGCTCAATCGTGGTTCTTTTAGAAGTCTAGGGTCAAGCTCAATAGTGGTTCTTTTAGAAGTGTAGGAACAAGCTTAATCGTGGTTCTTTTAGATGTCTAGGAACAAGCTAAATCGTGGTTCTTTTAGAAGTGTAGGAACAAGCGAAATCGTGGTTCTTTTAGAAGTCTAGGAACAAGCTCAATCGTGGTTATTTTAGAAGTTTAGGAACAAGTTCAATTGTGGTTCTTTTAGAAGTCTAGAAACGAGTTCAATCGTGGATCTTTTAGAAGTTTAGGAACAAGTTCAATTGTGGTTCTTTTAGAAGTCTAGAAACGAGTTCAATCGTGGATCTTTTAGAAGTTTAGGAACAAGCTCAAGTCATAGGTCTTTAATAAATCTAGGAGCAAGCTCAGTCATAGGTCTTTAATAAATCTAGGAGCAAGCTCAATCATAGGTCTGTTAATAATCTAGGAACAAGCTCGATGCTAGGTCGTTTAGTTATCTAGGAACAATCTCAATCGTAGGTCTGTTAATAATCTAGAAACAAGGTCAATCCTAGCCTAGGAACAAGCCCAATCCTATATCTTTTAGTGAACTAGGAACAAGCTCAATCTTAGGTCTTTTAGTAATCTGGAAACAAACTCAATCCTAGGTATTTAAGAAAACTAAGAGAAGCTCAATCTTAGGTCTTTTTGTAAACTAGGAACAAGCTCAATCTTAAGTCTTTAATAATCTAGGAACAAGCTCAATCGTAGGTATGTTGGTAGTTCAAATTGTTTCTTTTTGTATTATTTACTTCCGTCATTAAATTTATTATAATAATACAATATGTATCAAGTCCATTATTAATATCATTTAATTTATCTTCTTAACATACTTAATTTCCTAATATCATTTTCAATACACAATAAATCGTTTAATTAAGATTATCTTTTAATGCGCCAACGAATTTAAATGATATTTGTTTTTTTTACAACTAAAAATAACAATTCAAATACATATTTATGTATTGAAATAAAGAAAATAAATTGTTAAACAATTAATCTTAGTAACAGCTACAGATACAAAATAGTATGAGTATAGTTTAAATACAAATTGAAATATAAACAAGTTCTTTCAACTCTTTCTTTTGTCTTTTCAACTGTATGTTTGGCTGTGGAATGACTAACAATTAATTAACCTACATTAATTTTACGAAGGATAGTAGAAGGACAAAGAACTTGAAAAAGACATGCTTGCTCAAATGCAAACATGTAAACACGGCACTTTGAAAACTGTCTGAAAGTTGGAAAATGTAAAACGTTTAAATGAAGTTGGAGTCTGGAGATGAGGACTAAAAGTTATAAAATTGAGATGTAGGCAAATAAATAAACAACTGAGGAACATTGGAAGAGAGTTTAATGTACTATGTAGAGAGAGGGCGGTACAGTTGTTAGTATTCGACTAGGAATGTTAAAAATAACTATTTTACACTACCATAAATACTTTAAATAAATACCACTAGAAAGTAAATCAAACGAAATTATTTTTAAAATCTAAATAGGTTTTGTCTTGAGGGTTTTTTTTGTTAGTCTAGGAACTGGCTAACTCATGCGGTTTCTCATAGCCTATGAACAATCTGAATCAAGTGGTTTCCATTAGTCTAGGATCAGACTGATTTGCAGGTATTTTAGTGATCTAGGAACATGCTCAATCGCAGGTCTTTTAGTGATAAAATAACAAGCTTAATCGCTGGTTTTTTGGTGGTCTAGCCAAAGCTCAACTGCGTATCTGCTCTTGGCCTAGGAACGAGCTTAATCATAGTTCTTTAAGTGTTGTAGGAACAAGCTAAGTGAAGGTCTTTTAGTGGTATAGGAATAAGTTTAATCTTAGGTTTTTTAGTATCTAGGAACAAACTAAATCGCAGTTCTTTTAGAAGTCTTGGAACCAGCTTAATCGTAGGTATTTTAATGGTATGAGAAGAAGCTTAATTGTAGGTCTCTTAGTGGTAAAGGAACAATCTCAATCTTTGGTCTTTTAGTGATCCCAAGCTCAATCGTTAGCTTAATCGTAGGTCTCTTGGTGTTCTAGGAACAAACTCAATCAAAGGTCTATTATTGATCTAGGAAAAAGCTTACTCGTGTGTGTTTTAGTAGTCTGGGAACAAGCTCAATCGAAGGTCTTCTAGTGGCGCAGAAACAAGCTTAATCGTAGGTCTTTAAATGGTTGAGGAACAAGCTCATTTGTTGGTCTTTTAGTGGTCCAGGAACAATCTCAATAAGGAACAACCTCAGTCTTTGGTCTTTTAGTGATCTAGAAAAGCTCAATCGTATGTGTATAGTGGTCTGGAAATAAGCTTAATCGTAGGTCTCTTGGTGTTCTAGGAACAAGCTCAATCGAAGGTATATTAGTGGTCTAGGAACAAGCTTATTCGTGTGTGTTTTAGTAGTCTGGAAACAAGCCCAGTCGAAGGTCTTCTAGTGGTCTAGGAACAAACTCAATCAAAGGTCTATTATTGGTCTAGGAACAACACACGGGTGTTTTAGTAGTCTGGGAACAAGCTCAATCGAAGGTCATCTAGTGGCGGAGAAACAAGCTTAATAGTAGATCTCTAAGTGGTCGAGGAACAAGCTCATTTGTTGGTCTTTTAGTGGTCCAGGAACAATCTCAAAAGGGAACAACCTCAGTCTTTGGTCTTTTAGTGAGCCAGGCACAAGCTCAATCGTATGTGTTTAGTGGCCTGGGAATAAGCTTAATCGTAGGTCTCTTGGAGGTCTAGGAACAAGCTCAATCGAAGGGGTATTAGTGGCCTAGGAACAAGCTTACTCGTGAGTGTTTTATTAGTCTGGGAACAAGCACAGTCGAAGGTCTGCTAGTGGTCTAGGAACAAACTCAATCAAAGTTCTATTATTGGTCTAGGAACAAGATCAATCGAAGGTCTTCTAGTAGTCAAGAAACAAGCTTAAACGTAGGTATTTAAGTGGTCAAGGAACAAGCTCAATAGTAGGTCTTAAGGAACAAGCTCAATCGTAGGATATTAGTTGTCAAAGACCAAGCTTGATAGTCTAGGAACAAGCAAAATCGTATGTAGTCTAGAAGTGTAGAACAAACTCAATAGTATGTCTTTTAGGGGTCTAGGAACAAGCTTAATCGTAGGACTTTTGGTGGTTTAGGAACAAGCTTAATCGTGTGTATTTTAGTGGTGTTGGAACAGGCTCATTCGTTGGTCCTTTAATGGTCTAGGAACAAGCTAAATCTTTGTTTTTTAATCATTTAGAAAAAGGCTTAATAGTGGTCTATGAATAAGATAAAACTTAGGTTTTTAGGATCAAGCTTAATAGTGGTCTAGAAACAAGCTTAATAGTGGTCTAGGAACAAGCTCAATCGTAGGTCTGTTAGACTAGAGACAAAATCTATCATAGGTCTTTTAGTACTCTAGGCACAATTTCAGTCGTTGGTCTTTTAGTGGTCTAGGATTAAGCTTAACGATTTAACTCACTCAAATATGTCAACCTAAATTTATCACTTCATATCCATAACAACACTGTAGGGTATTTATAACTATAGTTGGTGATAAATAAAAAAGATGGCCTGTAAATTGTCAATAGAATACTTTAAATTTTATGTAACAATGGTAATCAAAGATTTTGCAGAAAATAAACTAAACGCAGCATAGAAACGAACGACAAAATGCCAACAAATATTGATAGTCACAATAGATCTTTAGACCTTTGGCAAAAAAAAAGTAGAGAAAGCAAACAATCGCTGTGTCGTATGTTTTTTTTTTGTTACACTTGCCTACTCTATCTCTCTTTCTCTTTTAGAGGTTCTGTGTTTGTTTGCAAAAAGTCCCTAGGGAGTCTGTTGAAGCAGAACGATACTGTGTGCAAAAAAGTAATAGCAAAGGAAGGGAAAATATTTTGAGGAAGAGAGAGTTATGTGGATGGTGCTTAAAGCAATGGTGCGTTTAAAGTTTTCAATGAAATTAATCGTTTTGAAACGGCAAAAAAAAGGAAAAATGTAAAAAAGTAAAAAAACAAAGGAATGTAAGTAAAGAGAATCCAATAAAGGTTTATTCCACTCAAACTGACAGGACAACTTTATCTAAAAAACATGTTGGTTAGTTACACACACTCACTCTGGTAGTACGTAGGAAACAGTTATTATAGTATTGGGGTAGAAACATTTCTTTCTGTTGCTGGTCTGAACCATACTAAAACACAGACACATTTGTAGCTTTTATACCCACTCATTTACGGTTTTTGTATACACTGGTACTACATACTACTCTCGTATTGCTGGAAGGTGTTTGGTTATACTCCGTCTATGACCATGTTTTCTATGACTATTTTAGTGTGTATGAGTACTTTACATTGCTATCAAAAGCTACCGCAAAATCTCCTCCTTCAGTACCCTCGAATTTCTCTATCTAGCCTTCCCTCTGTAGGCACTATGTTGTTAGTAGAATTTGTTTTTTGGCACAGCATGTTAAAAAAAACCAAAGTAACCAATTCGTTTTGGTTATGGCCATGGTTTGTATGTCGTTTCAATATATTTTCGTACTAACACATTTTTATTTTTCTATTTACTTTTTGCATAAAGTAAAATATTTCATTTTTTGTTTTTTTTTATATTTTTGGCTGGTGCTTGTTTTCGTTTTCGTTTTTGATTTTTATTTTTCTTTGTTTTGCGCTATTTGTAATGAAATTGTAATCAAGTGTTCTATTCTTGTTGGACTGTTTCTGTTTCATAAACACATACTGATGTTTTTTTGTTCATGCAAAGAGTTTTGTAAAGTTTTTTGATTTTGATGTCGAATGTTGGGAGTTTATATGGTTCGTTTATTATTAAAATATTAATTAAATGTGAATTTTGGTGACTGCAAATATGATGTTAAATTTGAGGCTGTCGCATAGACGGAAGACTGGTAAAAAAATTACTATAAAATGCAGATTGGATTGCTGTATTTATCTGTAGCGAATCTGGTAGAAAATGACTTTAAAATGCAGACTAAACAGGTTGAAATGCTATATTAATACTGTTACGAAATTGTACTTGAATTCAAATATAACGATTTTAAGGGCTGATTTAAAAGTAGCATAATGTTTGCAAATAACAGTGCAGTAATAGCAAACTGTAACATATCTGTGGGCATTATTTAATAAAAGCTTTCAGTTGACCATTGATTGTAAGTTGGCAACGCTGTTTGAATTCGAATATTCAGTTAAAGAACATTGTAGAAAGTACATCCCATATGGCGTATGTATTAGTAAGATCTAGAATATTCGAACTTTGACAGTTAAAGAGCAATCTAGAGTGCAGATGGCAGTGTTATAAGTAGTGGCAGAGGTTGCAGTTTTTAGTGAGTTTTATCAGAGACGCTTTTCGAATAAACATCAACTGAGTGCCTTAAAGTGTGTTGTATTTTTCAAGTGAATTCGTGTAAATTATAAATTGTGTCTGTATTTCTGCGAATTTATAAACGTGTATAAAAAAAAACATTGAGTGACTATTTAATTCTGTTGTTGTACATTGAATAAATAAAGAGTTGTTATAATTTTCAAACTACTAAACGGCTTTTATTTGCAATCAAAAGTATCCGGTTTAATTAACACATTGACTGCCAAGGCACTTTCAGCAAATAAGATGCTGGGGGCCACAGGATTTTCTTTGGAATTTTTTATGGGATACTGCGTTAGAAAAAATACTCAGTACAAGTTCTGAAAGTGATGAAGAATGTGAAGATTACAGTTTTGATGAGAAACTTCCAGACAACATCGAAAAAATTCTTAAAATCTAGCACTATTGTCTGACATGGCTAGAGAGAATAAAAGTCGTGTCGGATATATGTGTCCGACGTGGCGTAAACCGCATAGTGCAGTGTCTCACATATGTGTCCGACGTGGCAGTCAATGTGTTAAAGGAAATAAACCAGCGTTTTGAAAAGGTTAAAACGTAACAATACATAAGAAAATCACTAATAACCTCCAATTACAAGTACAATAACTAGGGTTGCCAATCCCGAAAATCTCGGGATTTTTCGGGATCGGGATTTCCCGAATCCCGGGATTTGTGCAAAAGAATCCTGGGAATATTATGAGATTTTTGATATTTTAGGAAGATTTTTGAAGCACCCAAAATACTTAGAAAGCTAAATTTCGGCATATTTATAATATTAATCTCGCTTCAAATCCAAATCCTGAATCATTTGAATCAGGGAGCAGCACGTCTCCCTTGCATTGACAGGCTTTTACACAATTTGCACTTTTACGAAATTTATGTTCAAGTTATTTTCTGAAGGGGACCAGGTGCAAATGTAGCCCGATTTCCGCAGTACTTTATAGTATAATTTCAGAGTACTTACAACTTATTTTGTGCAAAATTTTATTTACTCCGGGGGACAATTGTATGGAGCTATGGGAAATCATGGACCATTTTAATTTAATGCATTAGTTTTTAATTTGTTATATTTTTACTTAAATATATTAATGAAATTAATAGTTTTTATTGTTGAATTTGATGTTTTTGACGTTTAACTAAAATCCCGAAGTCCCGAAAAATCCCGAAATCCCGAAAAATCACGGGATCCCATTTCTAAAATACCGAATACCGGGATTTGTAAAACTTAGTCCCGTTTGGCATCCCTAATATTAACTCGAACCTGAACTAGAGCTTGAAAAAGCTCATTTCAAATGGTTAAATGCATTCAGAAATGGTTGGCGCTCCATGTGTGTTTCTCTAGAATTTTATTAGTCTGGGAAAAATATCAATATTAGGTCTTTTAATAGCCTAGGAACAAGCTCAATCATAATCCTTTAGTGGTCTAGGAATGAGATTAATCATAAGTATTTTTGAAGTTTAGGAATACGCTTAATTGTAGGTCTTTTTGTAGTCTAGGATCAAGCTCAATCATAATCTTTTAGTGGTCGAGCTTGTTCCTAGCTTAATTGTAGGAATTTTTGAAGTCTAGGAACAAGCTCAGTCATAATCAGTTAGTGGTCTAGGAACATGCTTTATCATAGGCCTTTTTGTAGTCTAGGAATAAGCTTAATCGTAGGCCGCTGTCCGGCCTCTTCTTCTGCTGCCTTGCGGGTTCCAGTTCAGTTGCGTGTCCCATTGTCATTTCTTGATTTGGTTAGTCCCGGTCCACACTGTGAAACATTTTTAAATTCTCTTTTGAAACTGCATTCGTGTCCACACGGTGAAGTTTTTGCTTTTCAGTTTTTGACATTTCTATACAGAACAAATATGGACGAATAAATGCGGATGACATACTCAACAAAAACTTCATGTACATGAAACAGAGTACCCTCTTCCATTCCTCTTTCCCCTTTCATCAACAAACTCAAATGTTTTGCAGCAAATGTTTCACAGTATGGATGGGGACTTATCGACGGGTGTTTCTTTGGTTTTTCTACAAACGACTGTATTACAGAGAGAAAACAGATTCGTTATAGCAACTGAATTGTTTGCCAATCGAATGATTCTGCTTAACTGACAGCTGTGGCTACAAAATTTCAGAAGGGGTAACAAAAGATTGGTCTTCTGACTTTCTGTTGACAGAACCAAAAAAATATATGTGTACATCCGAATCATAATGAATATAATACATAGGAATTTGGTGATTTATGTTCGTTTCAAGTCCTACAGTTTTGGAGAGAACTGTAAGATCGTTCAATTTTCTTTGCATATCCTCTCCTTTTTTTTTACTAATCTAAACCATTATATTGTCCAAGGTAACCACAAATAGTAAAGTCGATAAAGGGCATCCTTGTTTCACACCAACATTAGTGGTGAATACTTCACAATTGTTCCCATTGTGTAAAACTCGGATTATGACATTGTCACTCATACATTTAATTATGTTAATCACTTTCGTGGGTACATTTTTATTTCTTTATTTTCTGTCCATATAGCATTACATTTAATTGTATCGAAAGCTTTTTGGAAATCTATGAATACCAAATAGAGAGGAGAACGCAATTCAAAGAAGTGTTTGACTTTGATGCGCAGCATATTGGCCTGGTCGACTCAACTTTGATGGTTCTTGAAGCTAGCTTGTTCATCACGTAAACCTTGCTCAACAGGTTTCAAGCGACTGTTCACTATTGTTGCCATCACCTTGTATATTGAGTTTAGGAGTTACAATCACTTAGATCGCCTTTTTGGGCAGTTTAGCGATTATACCTTTTAACCATTGATTTGGGAACCATTCGCTTTGCCAAGCTGATATGCCGTCCTTACCTAGTGATTTGTTTCTCTTCATTGAGGTGATTGGGTTCGTGATCTCATCTAAACTCGGCGGATTGATGTTTATTAAAATTGCATGTTGTTTGCTCAGGCTGCATCCTCTGCTTAACCTGCTAGATTTTAAACTGTTTCCTCTATAATGCTGTCTATCTATTCACAAGTTTCTTCCCATGTGCATTGATTGTGTTTGCTATTTCATTACGCTTTCCTTTATGTTTAAGTTTATTCATGCCAAAACGCTTGCGTACCCTCTGTTCCTTTGGTTGTAGTTTCGCTTTAGCTAAATCCTTATTGAAGCAATGACAAGTTCGTGAACTGCTCCATAACCATCGTATGCAGATATGATCAATTTTGTTCTTGGTTTTTCCATTGGGCGATGTCCACGTATATTTATGAGTCTGTTTGTGGGGAAATATTGTCCCTTCAATCACCATGTTAACTTTCTACATGTCTGTATTATCTGCTCAAACCCTAACATTAAAATCTCCAGATAAAATCAGTATGTCACGCGTAGGTACTTTGTTTATTATGTTTTCTTTTGCTCAATCACAGTTATACTAGTGATCTAGAAACAAGCTCAATCGTTAAGGTAAGGTCAGAAATGACAAATATTTGACGAAAAAGACGTAACCCTACATTTAGTCTTTTACTTATCTAGGAACAAGCACAATCGTAGGTCTTTAAGAAGTCTAGGAACAAGCACAATCGTAGGTATTTCAGAGATCTTCGAACGATCTTAGTAGTAGTCTAGGAAAGAACTCAATCGTGGGTCTTTTAGTAGTCTAAAAATTAGCTCAATCTTTGGTCTTTTAGTGGTGTATGAAGACTCTCAATCATAGGTTTTTTATAGTCCAGGAACAAGCTCGATCGTGGGCCTGTTAGTGATCTAAGGAGAAGCTAAATCGTATGTTGTTTGTGTTCCAGTGACATGCTTAATCGTAGGTGTTTAAGAAGTCTTGGGACCAGCACAGTCGTAGGTCTTGCAGTGGTTTACGAACGAGCTCAGTTGTAGTATTTTTGAGGTCAATTGTAGGCCTTTAATGGTCTAGAATTAACCTCAATCTTAGGTCTTAGGGACAAGCTCAATCATGGTCTAAAAATAAGCTCAATCGTAGGTCTTTTAGTGGTCTGGAAACAAGTTCAATCGTATTTCTTTTTGTGGTCAATTGCAGGTGCTTAGTGGTCTAGGATTTATGTCAATTTAATGTCTAAGGGACAAGGTCAATCATGGTCTAGGAACTAGCTCAAGCATATGTATTAAAGTCACCCTAATATATACATATGAAAACTGTAGGGTATTTGTAGCTACAGATAGCGATAAATAAAAACGATGTCCTGTAGATTATAAGTAGAATCATTGAACTAAAATCTTTTACGAATTGCGATTGAAAATATGTGAAGTGGCTCTATTAAGTGTTTATCATTCGAAGCAATTTCTATAAAAGTTATGCTTATTTCTGTAAATCTTGGGATGGCATTATTATACTAATAATAATAAAAACAAGCTTAAATTGTACAATATTTCAGCATAAAATAAATAAACAAATATTTTACGACATCAACAATCTAAACCATTCTATTCTCTTGCACCTTTTGGCAAACATTTATTCTTTTTAAAATAAAGCTAAAGTATGTGCTTTGTTTTACTATTCATCATATTTTTTCATTTGCAAATCCACTTATGTCACTTTAAGCGGATGTCAATTTATGAAAACTAATTCACTTGAATTTATAACATAAAAATATTTAAATTTTTTTCCAACATCAATTATAAGCACTTTTTATTATTGTTTTTTTTGCACTTCCACAAAATTTTTATGGCACAAATAAAAATTTCTAAAAAAAAAAATACGGAATTTACGAACATAATTTTCCTATTTATGTTGACACATCCTTCTATAGAGAATATTTTCCAAAACATTCGCCATTAAACTGACAACAGTTTTCATACCCCAATGAATTTTTCGTGAATATATTTAAACACACACACACACATAAAATTTAGTATAATACCCCCAATAAAAATGATTGTTTAGGGAGAGACAATGGAACAAATACCCAAAAAAAAACTAATAATTTTTAAAACATATTTTAGCACTTGACAATATGAATTGAACGAACAGATTTATGGGAGGTGAAACACATGACGCAGATGAACAACAAAGGGAAAGAGAGAGATGGGGAGTAGTAAACTACAGGGGAGGACAAAGAATGGACAAAATTGGGCGTTAATGCACACCCAGTGTGGCAAAATACTAAAACATAAAATGATAATAAAAATCATAAAATTCCTTCAAGTTTTAAAATCAACACAATAGATATACATACATATGTATACAAAACCTGGTAAACATTTTGGTGTTAAATTAATGTATAATAAAGTTTTAATTTCTATATTAAAAACTATTTCTCTTGCATTTTTGTTTGCTGGGTTATTTGGTTCCGCAACAATCATTGTTTATTGAATGTGGTATTGTTGGTATTGTGGCATAATGGTTATATACATACAAATTTTTGACAACCGGCCAAAGGATGTGGGTAGAAAATATTGTCGTTGACCACTTCGATGAGGTTTTAGGCATTAAATACAAAAAAAAACCCAAATGGGAAATTGTTTGTTTTAGTTGTTAGTAGATGTTTAATTTTTGGATTAGAAATGTTAATGTCTGTGCAAAGCTCATATTGTTGATTAAAAATGAGGCTACAAATGATGCATTTAAAATCGTGTTCAAACTAAAATTTCTAAAATATAAAAGTCAAATTGAAAGCTCTTAAATATAACACTAGTAGGAAATTATTCTACAAATTAATAAGAGATTTTAAATGGCATAAAATATTGGGTGTATGACTTAAAAATGCGGGATTTACATGGTGTACTTTGATGTTATTTTGAAGAGTACATTGCTATCATTTATTCTCACTTCGCTATTGAACATTGTAGTGTAAACAACAAAGTTTCTCTTGGGTTCAAAAATGTTTAAATTTTACCAACAAAGCGTCATATGCGGGAAGTTTAGCTTTACTTCTTTAATTTAAAAAAAAGTGCTGCTGAAGCACTGCAATTGCTTATCAAAGCTTACGGTGAATGTGTTCCATCGGTTTCAATGTGCGAGAGACGGTTTGTGCGGTTTAGAAGCGGTGATTTTGACACCGAAGACAAAGATCTCCCAGGCCAGCCAAAATACCAAGAATTGGAGTCATTACTCTATGATTATTGCTGTCAAACTCAACAGAACTTGCAGAATCATTGGGAGCTCCTCAATAAGCAATTCCAAAGCGTTTTTAATCAGCTGAATTTATCCAAAAGCTGGAAAATTGGCATCCATACGAATTGAAGCTGAGAAACCTTGAAAGAAGATTTTGTATATTTGAAATGCTGCTTGAACGCTGTAAAAGAAAATCATTTTTGCACCCAATCATAAGAAGTTATTCCAATGAAAAATGGATCCATTACAGTAAACCTAAGAGATCGTATGTGAAGCCTGGCCAACCAGCCGAATCGACGTCAAAGGCAAATATCCATGGTACTAAAGTAATGGCCTGCATTTGGTGGGAGCAAAAGGGTCCTATCTACCGAACCTGGAACTTGGACCTAACGCAACTGATGTATTTGAGGCCAGACCTAAAACCGTAATATTCCATCATGATAACGCTCGGCCAAATTATGCAGTACCTGTTTAAAACTATTTAGAATTAAGTGGTGTGAAGTTTTGCATTTCCCGCCCTATAGTCCACACAATATCCCTTCCAAATACTAATTGATCAATGGAGAACGCTCTCTTTGGAATACGCTTCACTTTGGAATTGAGTATCTGATGATTCGTTCTTGGCCTCGAAAGATGAGCAGTTCTTTTGGCTCGGAATTCATATATTGAAAGAATGATGAGAAAGTTCATAGCTAATAATCGCCAATACTTTGAATAAATTTATATTGTACAAATATTTCAAAATAAAAGCTAATATATAAAAAAAACGCATTTTTAAGACACACACCCAATATGTTTTTTTTTTACTGCTAGCAGATTCTCGGCGCTTGCTACTAGTTACGCTAAAAAAAATGATTTTTGTTTATTAAAAAAAACAAATTTTTGTTATTTGTTTACTATTTCGAAGGTACACTAAACGCTTTCCACATTCTCTTAACCTTAAATATTTTGGGACAATTTAACAAGGGTGGTGGGTCAACAAGTCCGCTACTTTTCCTGTCTCTTAATTGAAAGGGCAACAATGCCGCTGTCAACATGCATCTGTCAGTAGATTTCTGTCAAAATTTGAATAAGATGTGTCATTTAGTTTATGTTTGACAGCCATGACGTGAACTTCGTCTGCTCATTAAGCATTATTTTTTTCGGAAAAAAACCATCACTCAGAAAAAGGCTCAGCTTGGTAAATACTGTTACGTTTTTACCTTTAAAAAACGGTGGTTTATTTCCTTTAAATAAAACAAAATCTTTTGATTGCAACTAAATCAGTTTAGTATTTTAAAATTTGTAACAACTTATTTATAGATTCTTGGTAATTTTATTCGAGCTTTTTATTTTATATAACTTGATAGTAAATTTTTAATTAGGCTTAAAAGTTAATTTTTATTACAATTTACTATCAAATTTGTAACAACTCTCTTTTAATACACAAACTTTAGTACACACTTTATAATGTCCAAGAATACACTTCTTACCACCACTGGCCTACTTACTACTCTTACAACACTGCTAATTACAGTTGATGTTAATTCTAACAGCGCCTATTATAAATTGACTAAATGCAACCGCTGTCACTATTTATAAATACTTCTATCTTCCAGCTGTTTCATGAATTATCTTAATGGAAAAAACTAGAATGTTCTATTTCTACAGCTTTCAGCAGCTTTAACATTTATTGTTGCCATAATTACAAACAATGTTAATAACTCCGTGTTATCAACATTGTTGATAAGTAATAGTTTATACTGTTAAAAATATTTATAAATATGATGAAAATTGCAAGTAGCCTTCGTAATAGTACTATGGGAACTCTGCACCATCAGTTTTAGTGGTAAAAAAGTGGTTTACTGAATTACGTTGAATTCTTCATGATCTTTTGCTTACGAATATGATAGGGTGGGTCAAAAAGTCCGTGCCTTTTTGAATGAAACACAGGTTTTTGGATAAAAAATTATTTTATTTCGGATGTAGAAACAATTGAAAACAATTACATCCGAATCAATTGAAAACAATCACGATATGATGTTGACCGATCGGATATTGAAAGTGCAAGAGATTGTGGAAGTCATGGGCATCTCAAATGGCTCAGTGGTTTAAATTTTGAATAATCACTTGGGTATGAGAAAGCTATCCGCAAGATGAATTAGGATATAAAATGTTCCCTCTTCCACCCTATTTTCCGGATTTATCATTGAGTGACTATTTCTTGTTTCTAAAGCTGAAGAAATGTCTCGGCGGAAAGAGATTTGTCGTCAACTATGAATTGATCTCACAAAAAAACCTATTTTAATGACCTCAACAAGTCTTACTTTTTGGAAGGGATTTACAAATTGGAAAAACTTTGGACAAAGTGTATGGAGTTCAAAGGAAACTATGTTGAAAAATAAAATATTTTTTTTCCAAAAACCTGTGTTTCATTCAAAAAGGCACGGACTGTGAAATTCAGATATACGCAAGATCAGGAATTCATCTGTTTTTTACCAGTTAGCAATCTCGGGCGTGTAGGCCTGCAGAAAAACAACTTCCTAAATGTCAAATCACGTTTTGTATTGATTTATTAATACAAAAACTATTTACTCTTTCATCGTATTTTCATATACTTGTCTGAGTTGAAACAGAAAACTAAAACTAATATGTTGGATTTCGAATTTAAAAAAAAAATACTTTTTCGAATAAAATTAAAAAAAATTAGTCCAGGAACCAAAAAATACCGCACTATGAGTAATTGACCCGTTTTGGTAAATTGTTTGTACCTCTGTAGAAAAAAAAACATATATTGCTTTATTAATGATAAACACTAAAATTCCATTTAAATTTCGGAGATATGGGAACAGGAATCAGGTTTTGCCCGTTTTATTCCCTTAAAAGTAAAAAAAATCAAAAAGTACCACAAACCTATCCATGGTTTCAGCGTTATCAGTTCGGAATATATGAGAAACCGATTTACCCATTTGCCCCCTTAAAACTACGCATCGAGAAAGCTGCCTATGAACAAAATTTCAAGACGACACTTCCACTTGAATATAATTTCTGGGATATGGGATACAAAAAGGTACCAAAAATTGGTTTTCGGCCGGTTTATCCCCTTAAAAGTACTAACATTAAAAATTACCACACACCTTTCTACTTATATTTTGTTTAAATTTAGATTATGTTGGATTATTGTTGGTGATAGCTTTATTTATTCTGGAGATTTAGATATGCCGATGTTATCCATTTTTATCCCCTTAAAATTCTAATTTCCAAAAAATACTTTCTTAGTTTCCTACGGGAGAGCTGCCTACAAACAAAATTTCAAGACAACAATTCCATTTATATTAAATTTCTGGGATATGGGATACTAAAATGCACCAAACCATGGTTTTCGCGCGTTTTATACCCTACATACAAAATTACAAGACTACAATTCAATTTAATTTTAATTTCTGGTAAAACTAGGAGAAAACCTAGTTTTGGTCCTTTTTTATATCACATAAAAAAGGACCAAAACTAGGTTTTCTCCAGTTTTATCCCCTTAAAAGCAGATAAATCAAAAGTACCACCAAAAAGTACCAGACAGTACTTCCATTTAAATTTAATTTCTGGAATATGGGATACAAAAAAGTGCCAAAACTCTGTTTTCGCCCGTTTTATCCCCTTAACGGTAGAAAAATAAGAAGTAAAACACTGATTAGGTTGTAATTTTGGTGCTAAATTCATTAGTTCCGGTGATATAGATACTGTTTTTATCCATTTTTATCCCATTGAAATTCGAATTTCCAAAAATACATTCTTAGTGGATCTACACATCGGTGGAGCTGCCCACATACAAAATTCCAAGACTACAATTCCATTTGAATTAAATTTCTGGGATATGGGATATAAAAAAGTACCAAAACTCTGTTTTCGCCCTTTTTATCCCCTTAAAAGTACAAAAAACAAAAAGAAAGTTAGATGCTAGCTTTATTAGTTCCGGAGATGCAGAGACAACGATTTTACCCGTTTTTATCCATTTTTATCCCCTTCAAAGTCGAATTTTCAAAAATCCATTCTGAATGGATCACCAAAAATAAAGACATATAAATTTTCAAAAGTTTAAAATTTGTAAAAATATTTGTATAGGAAAATTCGAAAATGGATCGAATGGACCAACCAGTGTATTAGGTGTCTTAAACCATCTCCATAAAATTGCCATTCTAATGAAACCAGTTTCGAACTCGCCGGTTGAATGGTTCAGAGTCTATAACGAACATTGGTAGCAACATTTGTTGTGTTTAATATATACGATTTTCAATACAACTTATTGACTTGTTTTCATAATTAATATTTGCACTTAAACATTTTAATTGCAAAACCCTCAAAGCAATTCCTTTATATCATATTTATTTTAAAAATCTCTCAGCAGCAATATTTACTTTGACCATTATTATTATTTGACCAATAAAATAAATTTTTTAATGAAAATATTCCTTTTTGTTTGATTGTAAAGACTTCTACATACAACACAGCAACTCACAACCTTCAACTTAAGGTGAATTCCTTATTTTTCACCAAAACCCAAGAACTCAAAGCACAAAGCATCATTATAAAACTGTAAACGAAACCTTCTCCATGTTATTGAGGAAAAGTGAAAACAGAATTTCTTTGGAATTTCAATTTCATTTTACAAAATAATTACGAGCAATTTATTAAAAAAAAGTCCCCTGCCTCTGCCCCCCTCCCCGTCCCTTTACAGAAGACGGTCAGAGAGCAGCAGCAACAACTATTTATTGTGAGCTGGGAAGACAAAGTGAATGATGGGTGCGTGTGAGCTGTGCAGACGAATAGGTATCTGGATGGATGGACGAATACAATGCTGTAAACAAAAAAGAAAAGTTTTCTACATAAATAAAGCATCAAAAAAAGGTTCTTTGAAAAATTACTTAAACACAGGTTGAGAGCAACACAGGCAGCAGCAGCAGCACAAACACAAATATAACAATAAAAAAAGTTACATTAAAAACAATTACTGTCATGACAACTGTCAAAAAGAAGAAATGAAAAACCGGGGAAATTGTAAAGATGTTTCGTTTAAATTTAAAAACTTTTTTCGTTGGTAAGAGAGAGAGAGTAAGTAACACCATTTCTTCAAAAAGAAATATTTACAAAAAATAGAATGAATGAATTAAGCCACAATTTGAACTACATCATTTCCAATTGTATTTTTCTAATTATATTTCAGAAAATTCCAAATGAATTTCAGAAATTTCCAATTATATTTCAGAATTTTCTCAATGAACTTCAGAATATTCAAATTATATTTCAGAATTTTCCATTTATATATCAGAAACATCCATTTAATTGAAAATTCCGAAATTCAATTGGAAATTTTTGAGATAGAATTTGAATTTTTGTTTAAATTATCAATAACTTGTTTTTCGTGAGTGATAATTGAATTCATTACCGATAATCTATAATTTCTAAGGTTCTTTGGATAGCTGATGTTTTGGAAACACTGTAAATAATATTTTTTGTTTAACATTTTAAACATTTCGCTTCGCACAAAATAAAATGAATTTAATATTCTTCATAGAACTTTAATGAAAAAGTAAAAATTAATCAACTCAAACCTCAGCGTCGTTAGAAGATTCCTTTCACTTGTACTATTTGTTTTCTTAGACGCTTAACAATTTCTTATGTCACATTTGAAACAAATAGAAACTCACAACCGTAGAGAAAAATTTAACTCATCTATCATGATACTTACATACATCTATAGAATAATACGTTGTGTAAAATGGTTGGGGAAAAACCTGAACAAAGTTTAAAAAATCATATACACATGGGGGCAATGACGGTGTTACTCAGCGGAGTGTAAGAAAAAAAAAAATTGGATGGATGAAGCAAAAAAAAAAAAGTGTTGAAAAATATTGTGTGTTTTTGAAAACGAGGGCTGTTAGAAATAAACTGTTTGCAAAGAAAATAACAAACGATTTTCAATATTGAAAATCCTTTGTACGACCGTACGACACTCAATATTAGACACGAACCGGATGATATACGTCTGAAACAATAAATTAAATGGAGAAAACGCACTAATTTTTTAAAAGGAGTTTATTGGCAATCTTAAAGGACATTTTGACATCTTTTGATCCTTACAGGATAAAATAAAGATAATACAAAATATTCTACAGCTCTTCTTGTTCTTTTGTCATACAATTTGTCATTGTTGGGATAGCAGGAGCATTTTTAAATATTTTTTGAAAAATGTACTTCTTTGAAACTTTGAAATCCTTAAAAAAGGACACAGGATCACGAAATGAAAAACTGAAAACACAGTTTTTCTCCATTAAATTTATAGTTTCAGACGTATATCATCCGGTTCGTGTCTAACGAATTTTTTCTCTATTTGTCGGACGGTGTAATTAGGAGGAAAATTTATTAAACAAAAATTATTTGTATATTCTTGTATCAAACTTTATTTATGGAGTTTTCAGTCTCCCATCGGACGCGTCCCAGGTGGCTGATATTGGGAGCAACTGCCTAGTCTAGTGATACTGTTTTTTCTACAACAGGTCATTAGTTTTGAAAAACGCTCCAGCGATATCAATATCTTGAGATACGTTTTCTTACAAATGGTCTAAACTTCTTAGCATATGTAGGTTTGTAAACTGAACTGCGATAGCCAACTATCATAATACTGTGATACATTTTATAACAAATGGTCACAGCAGGATGTAATTGATGTTAGGATAATGTTATAACTGGCGATACATTTTATGACAAATGGTCGCCTAGTTCTAGCACATTCTTTCTCTTTTCTTAGTGTTACAAACCGTTAAATAAAACTTGCCTATCTCTCCTCTCTCCCCATGCTTTTCTGTCCCTCTATTCCCATTCTTGCTCTTCCCCACTTGTAAGGTTAAATTTAGTGGTTAAAGAGGACTAAACGCGAACAGTTCCCCTCTAGGGCACGGGTATGTTGTACTACAGTTTTTGCCCAGTCCATGAACGCCGTCACAGCTTGGATGGTCCATCCCCTTACGCGCATACTCGTGGGAACAAAATGAACACAAATACCAAAAATAAACAACAACGGCAAGAGGTCATCAGGGGAAACCTATGCTGGCTGACTGCAAAAAATCACCTGTCCAATCTTCTGGTGACAGCTTGAATAAAAGCAGCGAGGTAGCCTTGGATTTCAAGCCTAGCACCTCCAAAGCTGCACAAGCAATTGCTGGTAATTTTTGTAAATAAAGTTTAATGTTAAAAATTAATAACACTCTGCTATAAAATGACACTTTTTGTCAGAACTTGAAAAGCCACCTAGTGGAGTTTGTAGGCCTAGGTGAGGACATATTAAAACCGTTTCCAAAGATTTTGAAACACCCTCAAAATTTTGAGTTATTTTTAAAAAACGGTTTTAGGGTAGGTCGTAGTATTTTAGTACCTCTAACTCACATATTTTTAGACCGATTTCAAAATGAAACAACTAAAGTTAGGTAAAGAATTAAGCTTTCATAAAATGTATGTATAAAATCTATATTCCTAGAAATTGTGTAAGTTTTTATACAAAGTTTCACTTTCTTTATTATTTTTTTTTCGTAATTTTTCAAATTCAACAATAGTTATTTTAATTTTTTTCTATGAAACCCTATTTTTTTTTCAAAGTTTTTCAAAGACAATTTTATATAGACAAAAATGATTTTATATAGACATTACTTATTAAAATCGGTTTATATTTGGAAACGTTATTAAACTTTTTCGAAAAAAGTTCCACAAAATTTAAATTGTAAATTAAAAAACTTTTTTGTATAAATTTTTGTTTTTTTTTATTCATATGGGCTGGAGGAGAAAATACTAAAAAAGGTGTTAAAGAAAAGTTGAGTAACTTTTACAATTTTCATCCGATTTGAAAAATTTAAACGATGGTTTGTTAAGAACTAAATTTCCTAAATACATTGTTATAAATTTGTATTAGCATCCATATCAAAATAAGCAATGAAAAGCGACTAAAATCAAAAAAGTTGATAAAATTTTGTTTTTCTTTTAGATATTCTTAACAAAAACCATACTTATGACTTACAAATGTATCAAAGAATGCACGTCATTTTAAAGCGCATTCAGTTTTCTTTCCAACCCAGTTTAGAAATTTAAAGTCGGACAGAGACTGACTGAGTTACAAATCGATAAGTTGACGGACATCGCTGAAAACTGTTTTTTCAGAATAACTTCTGAATTTGAGGGTGTTTGTGAAATTTTTTGACACAATTTCTAATGTACTCGGCAAGCCCTATAAGCCACGCTAGGTCATTTTCCAAGTTTTTTTCCCTCGTAGCACCGTGTAATTATCTGAGAAATAGCTTTACACAAGACGTATGTGTAATAATAATGCAAAGCAAATACAAAAAATACTCATACACCCAGGGGTACTAATTGTAATTTTAGTCATTATTCTGGGAATTGTGTAATATTGATGTTTAAACAATAACACAGGGCAAAAGAATCGAAAAAATATGTGAGGCTTTTTAAGCCACTATACAATTTTGTGTACTGTGGTTCCAGTAGTACAAATATGGTCCAAATTGTTGGTGCATTTTTTTAATGCATACGAATTGACTCTAATATGCATGTTCCTGACTGAAGTATGAATATTGTCCTTTTTAGCATCATGACAGTTTTTATACACTATTCTTTGCAAATTTCCATATGACCCATTTAGCTTTATTACTTAAAAATCCGAGTACTGAAGTATTTTGAAACAATATTTACGTTTTGATACTTCTCTATTAATTTTGTAGAATGAACAATAGGCACAGCTGTATCTAGTAAAACGAATTTTAGACTTCGCTTTGTTCTGCCCATATATAATCTCCATTCATCAGCTTTATAGCTTGATAGTCGGATTTTCGTTAAAATGCCACAAATGTCGCTACAATAGACTATATTATTGTCTGAGCTAAAAATTAAACACGATATTTTTCGTAACTGCAATAAAATTAGGCCTTCGTACCTTGAGTTAGAAGATTTCATTCTTTGAGTCTTGATGATAGCAACTCAGATCTATCCTTCGAAAGTATTTTATCACTTAAGGCATCTTGTGAAAAAAGTGAAGGATCGTTAACACTTAAAAATCTTTATAACTGTGTCCAACATATCTGATAGTTGTTGATTCATGGGGGAATATATGTTGTCAGAGTACAGTATAGTCCTTTTAATAGATGGTAAATCAGTAAATGTCATTTTCTTTTTTTTATAGCATTTAATTTAAAAGACACAAAAATAGCAGCCATCAATATGGTTTTTGGGTTTAGTCAAAATCATGGATTCACCAAACTACAAATGACTAAATTTACCGCTTTTCTAACTATGTTAAATGTTTACTACACACCTTACACACAATCTTTGAAAACCACGGCTTATTCAGGAAGTTAATCTCCATCTTAACGTAATTGAAATACTCGTTTCTCACTAAGTCTGTCATAGGTTTCCTAAACTTATTGACCCCACAAATTTATTTTTCGTGGGATTTTTTTTTTTTAATTTTTAGCTTTTATTTTGAAACATTTGTACAATAAAAATTTATTTAAAGTATTGGATATTGTTAGCTATGAGATTTTTTCATCTTTCTGACAACATATGGATTTCGAGCCAATAATGGGTAAGGCTAATATTTTGAGGCCAAGAACGAATTAAGCCAATATCGCTATGTTCCAAAGTGTAGAGTAGTATTCCCGAGAGAGCGTTCTGCATCGACTAAAACAAATAGTAGTCGGACGGGGCACGGACTGGACTATAAAGCGGAAGGGGCAAAACTTTCCAATCACTTCATTCTAATTAGTCTTTAAGAGGTATTGCAACATCTGCCTTTTGTCGGTCAATGCTCTCTTTAAACGAATATATTGCATTCGGTACAGATTCCTTGTTATGGTCTGGTCAGTTTTCAGGAGCTCATAATAGATAGAACCCTTTCGCACCAAATACAGAGCATAACCTTAGCACGATAGATATTTTTGGCTTTAGTGTCGATTCGGCTGGTGACCGCGCTTCACATACGATCTCATATGCTTCGGGTTATTGTAATGGAAGCATTTTTCATCGCAAATAATGATGAAACACATTCACCATGAGCAATCGGTGTGTTTCTGCGGCACTTTTTTTTCAAATTAAAGATGTAAAGCAAAACTTCCAGCATATGGTAGCATATGATGCTCTTTTGGCTCGAAATTTGACATTTTCGTAGCATAAAAAAACTTTGTTGTTTTCGCCACCCTTCAAAATTATATACAAGTCATACCTAACCTTCTAATTTTTTACGTAGATAAAGATTTTTAATTGATTTACCCATTTTTACCCCCTAAATCATAAAATGTGCCAAGATCTCTTCTTAGTGGATCTACATTGGGAGAGAGGAATGCATGGACCAAATTTCATATCACAACTTTTTGGCGTTTGAGCTGGACGCTGTTGAATAAATCAGTCACACTAACGTTTTATACAAGGTGGCGCAAAAGTAAACTTCCGATGTTTTTTGGCTGTAATTAAAAAAAAATGAAAAACTTTGATTCTTCTTATGGATTATTTTTATTTGGTCTTTTAATTTGTTTACATCAAGTCGAGAATATGATGTTATGTTATGGTCGCCTAGTTCTAGCACATTCTTTCTCTTTTCTTAGTGTTACAACCCGCGGAACAAAACTGTTGTTTCCTATCTATCCTCTCTCCCCACACTCTTCTGTCCATCTATTCCCATTCTTGCTCTTCCCCACTTGTAAGGTTAAAGTTAGTGGTTAAAGAAGACTAGTCGCGAACAGTTCCCCTCCAGGGCACAGGTTGTTATTTGAGCCCTTTTTATGGCATTTTCTATCACTTTGGTCAAAACTTCCGACGATAGGTCCTCACATTCTTGACGGATATTGTCTTTAAGAGATGCAAGAGTCTGAGGCTTGTTGACATAAACCCGCGACTTTAAAAAGCCCCACAAAAATAAGTCTGAAGCGGTCAAATCAGGCGATCTTGCTGGCCTGTGCAAATCGCCAAAACGGGAGATTAGGCGCCCGGGAAATGCATCCTTCAGCATATCGGTTGTGGCACGTGCAGTGTGTGCCGTTGCACCGTCCTGTTGGAACCACATGTTTTCCAATCCCAATTCATCAAATTGCGGCAAAAAGAACTCGTTGAGCTCTGTAGCGCTCACTATTCACAGTGACCGTTTGGCCGTGACGTCTTCGAAAAAAAAAGGTCCGATGTCTCCTCCAGCGAAAACAGCACACCATACAGTGACTTTGAGCGGATGTAATGGCTCTTCGTGGGTTACACACGTACTCGCTATGATGGAAATGGGCCTCATCACTCATGATTATTTTTGATGAAAAAACCGACCGATTATTGGTCAAATAAATAGTCAGCAATATTCCGCGTTCTGGAGCAGTGTAGCGTAACATTGTTTATTAACGTGTATTTCGCATGTGTTTACTATACTATTACTATAAATGTCAAAACAGAACTGACATTAGGCGCCAATCGCAAAATTTATAGCATTTTCTGATAGGAGGATTACTTTTGCGCCACATTGTATAAAACATTGTAGGGGGCAAAAAATGTACAAAGGTGAAGAAAATGTGCCGAAGAAAACATAGCTCAAAAATGAATTTCGATCCCCCGGATTTTATCATGAGCAAGTCAAATATTCGTAAATTTGCACGCTTTCGTAAATTTTCCCTTAAAAATGCGATAAAATAAAAAAAAAATCCTCATGCATATTTCGTTAATGGGAAATAAAATTTTCTTTTGTCACGATTCTTGAATATTTAGGAATGTTGCATATTTTGAAAAATCCGGGTGCTCGAAGCTAATTTTTGAGCTATGGGTTCTTTGGCAAAGTTTCTTGGAATGACCCATAGAATATGAGTCGCTATGCAGCCAAAGCGAACAATTTTTGAGCAACTTCAAATTTTCCATGACTTCAAAGAACCTGTGTACAAAGTTTTAACATATTTGGAATGGATAAGATCCGATGCCTAGTCGATAATTTTTGATTCCACAATTTCTAGTATTTGGGAAATCTTTATATGATGAGGAGTTAATTTTTTGCCTCGATTTTATATTGAAGAACTTTTGAAATTAAAATTTTGTTACTAAATTTCTCTACGTATTGATTTTTACTAAAATTTTTGGTTTAACCCTCCCAGTTGTTTATTTTTGTTTGTTCTGCTATTTGTTTGTGTTATTGCTATTGGTGGTGTTGTTGTTGTTGTTGCTCTTGCTCTTTCCACAACACGCACTCTTGTCAAATACGACAAGGTGACATATTAGTACACATGGCAGCTATCATTTTGACATTGCTGATGTTTATCATAGTCAGCAGCATCAGCACAACCATCATCAGCACAACATCGTCACTGCAGTGAGTACTATACTCATATGCCAGCAGCATCCACTTACACTCCTCTTTTTTTTGTCATCAAATGTGAGGCATTTCTTCATAGGAAAAAAAAATTCTATTAAGAGTTGTTTGACTGAGTATGAGATGTATCACATGTGTCTCCAACAGAACAGCAAACAAGTGCCAAAATAAAATAAACAATAACAACAACAGTAGCAGTAACCTGCAACTGTCAACAAATAAATGCGTAAAGTTTACTCTTAAATGATTTTTTCATTTTGTTGACAATTGAATTTTTTATTAAAAAGTCGTTGTATTTTTTCACATCTTTTTATTTATTTTTCCCGTTTGGTTTTTAAGTTTGTTGCGGAAAGTTTTCAACACAAAAATTTCTAATGTTTAAGTAACGCTTCTAGTTGACAAGACAAATAGTTAAGTTAAAAAGAAATTGAAATTTACACACGAAATTGATTGTGCAACTAAAAGTGAAATAAAGTTTTTTATGTAATTTGTATGAAATGAGTTGTATTTGAAAGTTAAAGAAATGAAGAAAACAATTTTGGTTTAAGTTGTTGGAAATATTTGGCGATTTTGAGATACGGATATATATAAGGTTCACACTAACAAGTGAACTTATTCATTTTAGAGCTGGAGTTACTAAATTTACAAAGCATTTTAATTAAATACAGCTTTTTCTTCAGATTGTAATCTAAATCATAAAGGTTAAATATACAGTGGAGTCGGGTTAGAGTGAACACTTGATAATATGAACTACTGTATAGTATGAACACACAATTTTATACATTGCAGACTCTAAAGAGTGAACATCGCTTACCTCTATAGAGTGAAACTTAAGTTTTTTTTTGCAAAAAAATTTAAAATCGAAAGTTTTTATTTGTAATTTTTTGTCTACAGAAAGTTTTTACTCTCATTAGTATTTTTATACCACTTAAACTAACTTTCATTATTTTTTTACACACATTTTGTATACAACACCGTTATTATACCCTTCACCATGAGCGGCAAGGGTATTTAAGGGTATTTATAAGTTTGACATTCCGTTTGTAATTTCCACATTTTTCATTTGCGACCCCATAAAGTATATATATTCTGTATCGTTATAGATAGCGGAATCGATATAGCCATGTCCGTCTGTCCGTCTGTGTGTTGAAATCAACTTTCCGAAGCCCCCAAATAACTTACATACACGATTCATACATCAATATCTCCGAAATTCTTCCGGCTCGGTCGCTATTTAAAATCGAGAAAATCGGTCGACAAATGGTTGAGATATAAGGAAAAAACTGGGACAACCTCGATTGGACATACAATGGGTCAAAATCGGAAAAAATATTTTTTAACCCGAATTTTTTTTTATCAAAAATTTTTTTTTTGTCATAAATTCCTTTTTTAAAATAAATTAAAAAACAATCTGGAAAAAAAAATTTATGATTTATTTGTCTCTAAAAAATATAATAAAATGTACATTTTTGACAAAAAATTTTATGAATTTTTTATAATTTTTTCAATCTCGATAAAGTGAATTTATTTGATAAAGTGAATTTAAAAAACTTTTAAATTTAAAAAAAAAAATAATTTTAAATAACAATTCGATAAAAAGAAATTTCCAAAAAATTAAAAAAAAAATAAATTTTGTTTACCGAAAAAAATTTATTTTGAAGTATAATTTGGTGCAGGGTATATAAGATTCGGAACAGCCGAATATAGCTCTCTTACTTGTTTTTTATTAAAAGTGGAATGTGGAGAGTTATTCCTATTATCCATTGGGAACACATTTGGTTCGTGGATAGTAATTTTCGAAATTTCGACAAAAAATGGGTTAAATTTGGAAAGATCGTTAATGACTCCTATTAAGAATTGGACCCATTTTTTATGTCAGTATAATCTCTGTAATAATAACTTTAAGGAAATTATAATAATATTGTAATATTCATCTTTAAAGTGAACTTTCTTCCTGTGATCGAAAAATAATTTTCTATGTAAAAAAGTTAAGTTCGCGGGAAATTAAGGTAAAATTGAAGAACTCATAAATTATAATATTCCGTGAAAGTGTTGATTAACATATAACAAGTTTATTTGTAAAAGTCTTGAGTTTACAGAAGAGCGAGGAAGAAAAAGAGGAAACTCTTTTCAATCGTCTCTCCTCTATCTTCTACACACTCAAGACTTGCGCAAGTAAAATTGATGTGCTCAAAGATATGTTCGTTAACATATCGCAATGATCGTTTTTCGTTGACACAGTTTTTGATAAAACAATTTAAAGTTGGAAGAAAAAAAGAAAAAGCAAATCCCGAAATCCCCAAAATAAACAAACAAAAATTACAATTTTGATATTTTTGGGAATTGTGAACATTATTATTATTATTAGTCTTAAATACTTTTGAAGCCATTTATCCGGTTTGATGAGTGAGAAGTTACATCACCAGGGGTCAATAAGGGCCTTCCAAGCCATTTCGATTTGCAGGATGCCAACATTGAGCAGATCCACAGCATATGTATTTTGATCATAAAATATATGATCCGGGAATGGTAAAAAAATAATATGAGTGATTGGGAATACATTATAGTATGACAAAGCTGTTGCGCGTTTTTAACCCAGCTTTTGGATTTTAGAAATCTAAGCCTTAATTCAAAATGTTTATAAAGAAATCCATGTTGAGATGCCTTTCAAAAATTATAAAAACTCTATAAGTTCCTTTAAAAACGTTTTTCCAGGAAACTTTTTGCATCCTAGGAAAGCGGCTTTCGGCCAAAAAAAGTCAAGATTTTCTCAATTTTGAAATTAAAAATCGATTTTTGAGCTCGTGAAAAATATTACTTTGAAACTTTTTTCATATTATTAATGTATTTATTGTTTAGATCATCAATTTTAATGAAATTGGGCATAATTGCGTGCGATGTTGTGGAAAAAACAGGTTTCGAAATTTTATTTTTCAAGAGATAAATAACAAGGCTTTAACCAAATTACAACAAAAAAATCACAAGCTGTTGACAATTGTGTATGACAATTGTGCAATAAAATCCAAAGATCTATCGAAAAAAATCTCTTGAGATCAACAAATTTTCAATAGAAAATCTCACGAGATTGACAAATATTATATGGAAAATATTAACAATCTCAGATCTATAATTTTTCTATAGAAATTGTTAATGATGTCAAGAGATCGATAAATTTTCAAAAGGAAATGTTATAAATTTGTCGATCTCGTGAGACCGTTAACATTTTCTATAGAAAATTTATTGATCTCATGAGATCGTTAATATTTTCTATACAAAATTTATTGATCTCATGAGATCGTTAATATTTTCTATCAATCATATGAGCCAGTTAGAAATGACAGATTTATTTCTAAAATTTGTTGATTTTGAGCCAATTTTTTCTGTTACCTATTTATACCCTACACCACCATAGTGGGGAGGGTATAATGCGTTTGTGCACATGTTTGTAACGCCAAAAAATATTAGTCTAACACCCACCTTAAAGTATACCGATCGACTTAGAATCACTTTCTGAGTTGATTAAATGATGTCCGTCCGTCTGGTCGGCTGGCTGGCTGTCCATGTAAACTTTGTACAGGTTGTACAATTTTGAAGATATTTCGATGAAATTTGGTACATATTATTTTTTCGGCCCAAGGACGAAGCCTATTGAAACTGGCTGAAATCGGTCCATTATTTCACCTAGCCCCCATACAAATGTCCTCCCGAAATTGGACTTTATCGGTCATAAATGTTTAATTTATATGTATCTCCACAAATTCCGCTCCAAATAAGTTTTATATACACAAAATTCATGTCACCAAATTTTGTTACGATCGGTCCATAATTAGTCGTAGCTCCCATAGCTTAAACACACAAAATTCAACATAGTTAACTTTAATATAGACATAAATCATACTTCCGAAAATCACTTTAACGTGCATAAATCGCTTAAAAATCGCTTAAACACACAAAATTCAACATAGATAACTTTAATATAGACATAAATCATACGACCTACTTTCATGGTGATCGGTCCATAATTGGTCATTGCCCCCATATAAGGCCCACTTCCGAAAATCACTCAAAAATATAAATTAATGAAATTTTATAAGAAAATTTGTTTTGCTCTTTTACTTAGTGTAGGGTATTATATGGTCGGGCTTGACCGACAATACTTTCTTACTTGTTTTTATTGAACTTTCGTAAATACTGATGAATTAAATAATTGCTGAATACATCAGTCTCATTGAATTAAATTTTTCTAAAAATTTGATAAAACTAACTTGATTTTGTTAAGTACCAAATGTATTTAAAATAAATCTCATAAACAACTTTTTTACTTTAACAATAATAATTTTATTTGTGTTCTATTTATAGCTGTTTACTTAAATATTTTTGATATTGTTTGTTTTACTTTGATATGATTTGGAGAACCTGGGGGTAAATTCAGTTAACACAAAAATGGTGTCCTTTGACAAGACTTTGTGTCATGTTTAATAAGTTTGTTAAATACTTAAACAAGCAAGGGTATGGTTGCGTTTTGTTTAACATTTGCTATAATTAGAAAATAAATTTGTAGCTTTTAACTTAAAATTACTTATTTATTGCACCCTACAAAGAAATATGCCAACATATAAAGAATTTTGTTACAATGTAAAATAAAGGTCCTTTGCAAGGATGTAAACATAAGGATTTTCCCTAAATTAAATACAAATTAAATAAATGTCGATCTAAAAGATTGTTGTGAGTCTTTCTGTTTATCTTTTTGTGTTCGTCCCTGAGTACGACCATCTCTAGGAAGATACATATAAATGTCTTAAGCGACACTTTAATAATTTGCCTGTATCATTAGTATTAGCTCAATTTCTCCCCTAAATGTTCCTGAAAGTCTGATAAGTTATACCAGTTACTGATTAATTCTAACTTGGAGAAATGTCTTTCAATTACACTTATATTAAGTTATTTGTAGCTTGTCAACTGGTCGTGCTTGACCATCTATAATTTACATTGTTTTCTTTAACATTTGCCAGACTTCATTTGCGTGAGTGTTTCTAAAAGTTTTTGTAGCAAAAATAGTAAAGTCCCTGCCTAAATAATAACAACAAATGAAAACATACGAAAGCTGTAATAACAAAGGAAACAGAAAAAATCACATACCAACAGAAAAGGCTCCTTAGGGTGGTTTTTCTATAAACAGACACATTTCCCTGATACCACTTACACAAACAAAATGAAAAGGTAACAGGAGGGAGTAAGAAAAACAAAACAACAAGAAAAGAATTTCATTTAGACTCCCTTAAGAGGTCATTTAGTTTCAGTTCATTTTCTTTGTTTAATGGTTTCTATTGCTTTTGTTTTTCTTTTTGTTTCTTTCCTACTGGCTGTGGTAGTAGCACTCTACTCTTCTTTAAGGAATAAAGAAAAACCTCAAAAGTGTTTTCCACTAGAATGGCAGCTACATGTATGTAATGTTGGTTTTTCTTATTGTTCATTGTAACAGAGTTCGAGTAGCAAGTTCTCCTTGTAGTTGTTGTGTTGTTTTTGTTTCGGTCTCCTTTTAAGGTTAAGCGTTTAGCCAACAACAAGTACCAACATGCATGCATACATTCTTGGGTTCTTTGAAGAGGACATGTTATTGTTGACAATGTTTTTCTTCCTTTTACACCGATTGTTTTAAAAAAAAAATGAAAGAAACAAATATTGTTTTTCATTCTTCTTTCATTTGGTTTCTTGGTTTTGTTTTTAATTTTTCTCTATATTGGTCTTCATGTAAAATAGTTATTGTTTTCAAAGGATGTTGGTAATAGTTTGCAATTGTGTGTACCAAAATGCAGCAATAGCAAATAACAATATATTTGAAATATACAAACCATAAGAAACGAATTAGGGATATTCTACATAACATTTTCTATAGAAAATTTTGTCGATCTCTTGAGATCGTTACACTTTTTCTATATAAAAAATATTGTCGATCTCTTGAGATCGTTACACATTTTCTATATAGAAAATATTGTCGATCTCTTGAGATCGTTACACATTTTCTATATAGAAAATATTGTCGATCTCTTGAGATCGTTACACATTTTCTATATAGAAAATATTGTCGATCTCTTGAGATCGTTACACATTTTCTATATAGAAAATTTTGTCGATCTCTTGAGATCATTACACATTTTCTATATAGAAAATTTTGTCGATCTCTTGAGATCGTTACACATTTTCTATATAGAAAATTTTGTCGATCTCTTGAGATCGTTACACATTTTCTATATAGAAAATTTTGTCGATCTCTTGAGATCGTTACACATTTTCTATATAGAAAATTTTGTCGATCTCTTGAGATCGTTACACATTTTCTATATAGAAAATTTTGTCGATCTCTTGAGATCGTTACAAATTTTCTATAGAAAATTTTGTCGATCTCTTGAGATCGTTACACATTTTCTATATAGAAAATTATGTCGATCTCTTGAGATCGTTACACATTGTCTATATAGAAAATTATGTCGATCTCTTGAGATCGTTACACTTTTTCTATAGAAAATTTTGTCGATCTCTTGAGATCGTTATACATTTTCTATAGAACATTTTGTCGATCTCTTGAGATCGTTACACATTTTCTATAGAAAATTTTGTCGATCTCTTGAGATCGTTACACATTTTCTATAGAAAATTTTGTCGATCTCTTGAGATCGTTACACATTTTCTATAGAAAATTTTGTCGATCTCTTGAGATCGTTACACATTTTCTATATAGAAAATTTTGTCGATCTCTTGAGATCGTTACACATTTTCTATATAGAAAATTTTGTCGATCTCTTGAGATCGTTACACATTTTCTATATAGAAAATTTTGTCGATCTCTTGAGATCGTTACACATTTTCTATATAGAAAATTTTGTCGATCTCTTGAGATCGTTACACATTTTCTATATAGAAAATTTTGTCGATCTCTTGAGATCGTTACACATTTTCTATATAGAAAATTTTGTCGATCTCTTGAGATCGTTACACATTTTCTATATAGAAAATTTTGTCGATCTCTTGAGATCGTTACACATTTTCTATAGAAAATTTCGTCGATCTCTTGAGATCGTTACACATTTTCTATAGAAAATTTCGTCGATCTCTTGAGATCGTTACACATTTTCTATATAGAAAATATTGTCGATCTCTTGATCTCGTTACACATTTTCTATATAGAAAATATTGTCGATCTCTTGAGATCGGTACACATTTTCTATATAGAAAATTTTGTCGATCTCTTGAGATCGTTACACATTTTCTATATAGAAAATTTTGTCGATCTCTTGAGATCGTTACACATTTTCTATATAGAAAATTTTGTCGATCTCTTGAGATGGTTAATATTTATAATGCACTGATGTCCAGTGTAGGGTATTAAGAAACTGAACAGAATTATCTCAAAGTACAAGAAAGAGACAAATGAAGTGAAGTTGTTTTTTTGTACATGTGACTTTTGTTTTGACTTTTATGGATGTCGTTGTTATTGTTGCCAGTGTTACTGTTTTGTTATGTGCATTATAAGAGAGAGCGTAGGTTATTTTTACGAATAAATGACTCTTACATACTTATATGAATTAAAATAATGTACACTCAACGAATTTAGATAGTTAAAAGTTTAAAGTTATATGCAGAAAATGAAATTAAATAGGTAAGAGAGCTATATTCTTGTATGTAATCTTATATAGATTTAATCAAAATATACTTAGGATAAAGATTGAAAACCGATTTTCTCGAATTTAAATAGCAACCGCACCGGGACTATGCCGGATACATTGATGTATCAATCACATACGTAAATTATTTTGGGGCTTCGGAAAGTTGATTTCAACAAACAGACGGATAGACGGACATTGCTATATCGACCTCGCTGTCTATAAGGATCCATAGTATACTTTATGGGATAGCAAATGAAAAATGTAGGAATTATAAATCGAATTACAACCCATACGTATCCTTATTACTCATAAAAAATATACATCTTTTAACTTATAGTTTAGCAAAAACGATAACTCTATGCGGTTTAGTGGTCACTTTACTAACCATCTAATTTGTAATCTTTAAGACATTGTTTCTTGGCATTTTGCTAAACAATTATATTTTTGAAGTCATCGTTTTTGTTTTTTTCCAATACTTTTTCGCAATATTTTTAAGAGACTTTCACGCATTCAAGAAGAAAAGCACAGAATGTTCATTGTTCATCGAATTCAGTGTTACTTTGCTATTTCGTTTGTTTGGTCAAAAATGCCAACCGCCACGGTGGTTAGTAAACTGACCACCCCACTCCACAAAACAGTTAAAGTTCATTTAAATTCAAATTATTCTAAATATTGCCTATGAATTATTTTATTTATTTATTGTGATTATTTTTTTGAGTGTCTTTATCTGTTAGCTCATATGAGAGCATTATATAGTAATGGCCTGTAAGGTTGTTTAAGATCATTATTCAAAAGTTGTATAAGGATAGTTTTTCTTTTTTGTTTGCCACTTTCATACATATTTATCAGGATAATGAACTAATGCATGTGTGCAGAGTTTTGAAGTGAAAACAGAATTTAATTAAGTTAGGAAACAAAACTAAACAAACTAAAACAATAATAATATATATTTAAATTTGTCCAATGGGGTGTAGTTTCGTCTAGTTAGTGTAAAGAGTAATGTTTTCTAAGTGGTCAAATGTACATTTTTAATGTCAGCAGCAAGAATCAAGCAAACTAAATGATGTTAATTTCAAGGGAATTTAAAATCAAACACTATTATTAAATCTAACAAAAGTTTTAATGGAATTAGCTAATTTTGTTAAATATAAAAAGCAATTCTAAAGGATTAAATGTAAAATTTGTACAGAATTTAATTTCAATAACCAGCTGGTTTAAATTTAAATCTATTGAAAGATATTCTTTTTTTTTAAACTACCAAATCCATGGTACTTCCTGTTTTCTAACACATGGCAAGAAAAATAAAACCGTTTTCATACATAAATATTTCATATTACGTTGCCTCACTGTCTAGTTATTTACTTACACTGCATGTTATTTAAACTTAAAAAACAAAGTTTATTTTGAAACGCGTAAAACTTTCTCAACTACAATGCTTTATTTTGAGTTCCAAAAAAAACGTCCTTTTTTTACGAGTATATTCTGATGTTAATGGTTTTGTTTTTGTTGCTGCTGCATGTATTCTTTTGTTTGACTTTTGTTGGCTTTAAATAAAGCGTCAAAATATGGAGAGTGAGTATGAGAAATGACAAATATGTACTAAAACTCAACTGCATACAAATATTATGTGTATGAGTAGAGATGTAAGGATATATTCAATTTATCATACTATTTGTTACACTGTGGTAATTGATAACTGCATTCCGCATAAATTTCTAGATCTAGCCAAGACTGGTAGTCTCTTTATAACCTACACCACCAATGCGAGGAGGGTATATATTTTTGTCATCTTAGAACAGCACTCAAGGGATGGCTTCTTCTCATTCAATGCATTGTTGGGGAACTAGGAAAATGGGTAATGAGAGGAAGGGATGAAGGAATAGTGTTTGGGGACATTATATTTGAAAATGACAGGAAAGACTTTAGTGGGAAGTTTGTTTCATATACGGACAGAACGAATTTTCTCTATAGCGTGGTGTGCGTTCCACTGGCTAGTCCACCACAAAGGGATGTGTTCTTGATGAAAAACATGAATTAAGTAAAAATCTTTAGAACACATTCTTTGTAGTAGCGATAGAACAGTGAATCACAGCCCACATTGCGTCGATGCTCAAGCGAATCAATTGAGTTAGATACCCTACTGCCATCAATAATCACTTTCGCCCTCCATTGTACGCGGTTAAGAAGCTCCAAAATAGAGACAAGATCAGATGGAGTGAAGTAATTTCAACACCGCACAGTGGTTTAAAAACTTTTTTTTTAAATAATCTCGGGAAGTATCGGAGTTATTGTTACGAAATTTCACATGTTTGGAGCTGAGGTGTTTTGGAGTTGATATAGGGTTCATCAGCTGCCTAGGACTAATGAGGGCCAGTGTGTTGCACCTCAAACTTGGTCACCTCGGGTCTCAAATTTCTAAAACAAAACGCCAAAAATACATTTATGATTCGAATGATCTGAAGTTTAAAATATAAATAGTCCTTGCGAAGATCTACAAAAAATATGCTGACATATGTCTCTATTAGTTTAAGAGATATTTATGTTTATTGATTATTTTTTTTTAATTTTGGTCGATCTATTTATGGTTTTTTAGATATGGCGGAACTACGAAGGCTTGAAATTTATTTTTAAAATATCAGCTCTATTTGTGGTAAAATTATAAATAAAATATAAGAACCTGCTAACATTTTTCTAGTCCTGAAAAAAATTTACACACATTCAAAGTTTTAACATGTAAAAAGAGCCGAATTTTTTATGTTTTTTCCCAAAAAAACAAAATTTTCTTCGGAACTATATATAATTTTTATATGATCCGGAAAGAGAACTTACTGCAAAAGCGTATTAGATACAACTTGGATCACTTAAGCGGACAAACATCCTCCAGACTTATCCAAACTTGGTCAATTTTTAAAAAAAAAGTTCTTAAAAGGCAATGCACCAATCCTCCAAAACACTCAATATTTGTATAACTCTATATGATTTCTAAATACAAACAAAGGTATTTTACTATCACACGGTAAATAACGTCTCAGTAGATATTTTTCTAAAAAAACTTCGTTTTTGGAATACATTTCCCGGTTTTAGGAATTTCGGTAATTAAAAATAAAAAGTGTCAAAAATTTTAATGCCATTGATTTAAGGAAATTTGAGTCTATACTAGTTCCAAATTTTGCTATGATATCATCAACCGCTAAAATTTCATATTAATTAAAATTTTATACTTTTCTTTATGGAAAATTTCCATATTATATTATTTTTAGTTTTTAAGGTAAATGAACTCCAAAGTATTTATAAAATTATTTAATTTTACTAAAATTTCATTTGAGTCCTAAGGTTTTGTGCAATATCAAAGACTTATATAAATCGTCTTTATATACGCCCCCTTTAAAAATTTTTATGTTTTTTCATATATTGTATGCAAAATTTCGTAACAATATCGCCAAGAGTTCTAGACAATATCGCCAAGAGTTCTAGACAATATCGCCAATAGTTCTCAAAATACCGAATTATTTCCAAAAAATAATTTTTAAACCATTGTGTACCGTTTCAGAAAAAGATACCTTAATACTTCATTCGACATTTGAAAAATGTGTTTAGATCAGCGGACATCACGTTGTTTTGTTATGCCCGGAATATCAAGAGCGTTTGATTACACAATATTTTCACCAATCATAAGTACAGATAAAGCAACATGGTCTGTCGTCCGTTTTTGTGCCAACATGCAATACTGAATCTTGCGAGAGTTGAAAGCTATCCATTCAGTGATTGTTACAATTAAGGGAATCATTCATGTTTTACCTCATTGAACCAATCTCCGATAGGCTTGGTCTATATCTGAATGAATATGACTGGCAAACGTAGCTGTTATCTACAAAAGAATATATAAGGTTGGAAGCTGGACGTAGAAGGTCATTTAGAAGGCCCTTCTTTAGTACGCCTGAATTTATCTTGAACTCGTTTCATGAGAGCCCATCAATAACAATATAGTGTGATATCTGAGAAAGCTCGATATAAATTGATGAAAGTACACCAAGCCATGACAATTTATCGAACGCCTTGGAAATAATTAGAGCCACCAACAAGTCTCCCATAGAGCGTACCGCTAACTTCGAAGATAACTGCTGCAAGACAGCACTGGCTCAAAAAAATATATATTTATCATAGTCACAAATACTCTTTCGAGTGTGGGCACTTTCGAGTTAATCACTTTCCGGCAAGTGGAAAATACGAATAATTCAGTTTCTGAATGCTTCCTCTCTGGATTTGATTGCTATTTTCCACGTCTGATTTAACCAAGATTTTTGTCTAGATCTAATCGAAGATTTCTTTTATGTAATGAAAGTCTTCATTCTCAATATGATTACTTTCTCAGCCATTTTCGTCATGGCATTGACGTTATTGTATAGGAAACAAAGTTTGCAATTAAAATGTTGAAAGAAATCGTTGAAGTCAGCCAAAGAAGCCTTTTATAGATATAAATTGAACATTTCGTAACTGTTTGTAAAGCCAAGTTCTGAGAGTGAAAATCAGGCGGAAATTGTACAATGATCCGAATTACCGTGAGGTGCAAGTACATCCACATCATACTTTTCAAGGTGTATGACAAACGATTGAGTTTGTTCGTAGATCACGGTAAGGCCTGGGGCCGAAGTACCGCATTCTATATCGAGTAAAATTGATAGTCAGGCATGTGATGAAAAACGATCGTTTTCAAAACTGAAATCAATTTCAAAAACGTTTTGGTGTGATGAATTTCGATTGATTTGATATTCAATTTTTGTTTCATTCCGTATCTTTATTATAACAAAAAACAACAAAATAAGCAACTCTCCATTTGTTTACCTTAATTAAAGTGAAAATTTAATTTTGATAAATTACCTTTTAAACAAATTCGAATTTGAAACTAATATGACAAAACGATTCAAATAAACACATCACACCTTTTGTCGTTTTCAAATCGTTTTTGTATCTAAATCGTTTTTCATCACATACCTGAGTAATTTCCTTATTTGAGATTATGGCATTCGATATCGAGCAAGAAATTTAGTACATTTTAATATAATTTCTATATCGAAATTATTTTTAGATTCGATAGATCATTCGATAACGAATGCGGTAATTCGTGCCCTGCTTCTTCCTAGACTTTTTGAAGTCCCACTATTAAACTTATTCCTAGACAAGTGAAAGACAGGCTTGATCTGTAACTGAATGAATATGAATGCTAAATGTTGCTGTCAACTGCAAAATAATAGATAGGATTGGAAGTTGTACGTAGAAGGTCATTTAGAAAAATAAGGAATAGTGTAGGAGAAATAACGGAGCCTTGCGGCACACCTGAATTTATCTTGAACGCATTTGATGAAATCCCTCTTTAAATTATAACGGTCGGCTCAGAATCACTTTCTCAGCCAATTAAGATGTCCATCCGTCCGTCTGACAGGATGGCTGGCTATCCATGTAAACCTTGTGCAACATTTTTTAGATATATCGATCAAATTTGGCCCAATCACGAAGTTTACTGAAACTGGCTGTCCTCCCAAAATAGCACTTTTTTGTCTTAAATGTCCACTTCCGAAGATGACTTAAATGATGACATAAAAATTTTGGAATCCAATTATAATTAGTAGAAATATGTTTCATATAGAAAGATATTATGTGACCTAATTTCAGGATGATCGGTCCATAATTGCCCATACCTGTTATACAAGGGTCACCTCCAAAAATCCTTCAAAAAAAAAATTATTGCAATAAAAAGGGAATAACAATTTGCTCATACTTTCATACTTGGTCTTTATTGAAGGCATGATCAATCCGGAATTAAAATGCCTTCGTTTTCAAAAAGTGTTTGAGAATTGCATAAGCTGGCGGAAAAGTGAATGTAGAATCCAAAAGTGGTATATAATTAGCAATCAGAAAGTTATTAATTTAATTGTTTTCTATTACTGTTGCATACATTACTCTTAACTTGTATTATTCACTTTTATCCTGTAGTGTATTAAAAATGGAGTTTTTATTGTTTTCAAACAAACAAAGACTTTATTTTTATTCGCCAGTACACAAGTATGAAATGAAAACAAACAATTGCCGGAGAGAATATGTATGTTAAGAAATGCCACAGTACGTGATAACTATTTAGATGAAGAAAATATTTTTATAACAAAAGTATAATATCGTTCCTTTAATAAAACAATAGCCTATAATTTTTTTTTAGTAGACGACATCTGGAACAAAATTAATATTTCAATTGATCTAATTTTAAATAAAGTCTGTTCAGAAAATTATAGTACAGATAATTTTAAATATAGTCTGCAAGTTTTACTAAAATCGGAAAACTTTAACTCTTAAATCGTGAAGGTCAGAAGTCAAATTTTTCAATATTTGGAATTTCTAATGGAAAGATAGCGAAATGTTGTATATTTTTTGGCCGATTTTGATGAAACTTAAGAAAAATATAAAATGATCGAGCTCCTTTTCTTGATTAAACGCTTATTGGCCAAGTTATTAGCGAATTTAGATATTTTGAGTTTTTATATAAAAAATCGATTTTTGATTAAACGCTTATTGGCCAAGATATTAACGAATTAAGATATTTTGAGATTTTATATAAAAAAATCGATTTTTGGTCAGAAATATGAGCGATCACAGATCGAGCTGCTTTTCTTGATTAAACGCTTATTGGCCAAGTTATTATCGAATTTAGATATTTTGAGTTTTTTATATACAAAATCAATTTTTGGTCAGAAATAAAGTGATCGCAGATCGAGCTGCTTTTCTTGATTAAATGCTTATTGGCCAAGTTATTAGCGAATTTAAATATTTTGACTTTTTATATAAAAAATCGATTTTTGGTCAGAAATATGAGTGATCGCAGATCGAGCTGCTTTTCTTGATTAAATGCTTGGCCAAGTTATTTAGATATATTGAGTTTTTATATAAAAAATCAATTTTTGTTGGATAAGTCCAGAAAGGAGAAAGCTTATCGCAAGATGGGTGCCATGTTTGCTCACAATCGTGTACAAATGTGCAGCATCTGTGGCTAAAATCCTTGAAATAAGCTACGAGCTGATCCCTCATCCACCATATTCTCCGGATTATGAGTGACTATTTCTTGTGTCCAAACCTTATGAAACGTTGGTCAAAGTGTATTGCTTTAGTTTAAGCTCTTAATTTATCAAAATGACCCCATTATTTCAATATGCCCTTAAACACTGCATCACTACTGTTTAACTAACATACAAAACTAAATAATAAAAGTTTCTCTTTTAGAAATGCATTTATGTATGTCTATTCGTATTGTATTTATATATTTTTGTATTTGTATGCAGGATATTGTGTAGTTTTGAAAGGACTCATGTGTTGGCAGACTTCATTGTTATGCGTATTTGGTTTTCGGTTATGAAAATGCAGAAAAAGATGAAAATGTTGATGCTGGTAATGGTCTAAAATATGTACTACAAGTGTGTTAAGAGAGCATGGTTCTTTGTCATGTACGTACATACAAGCAAATAATAATGAAAATGTATGCAGTATGAAGAATATACTTGTACGAGTACGATGATTAAAGAAGTATTCTTTCAATATCGATCGTTTTAAATGTCTGCATGAATGTATGTATTTTTTGGGGCCAACAAAGTTTTTGTTTTAGTTGGCAAAAGCAATGCTGATTAGTTCTTTCATGCTATCATTTGTTTTAACAAAAGCAAATGTCTTTAAAATTCAAATGAAAGCCAGAAAACAAGAAGACAAATTTGTCAATTTATACTGAAACATGACAAAAAAAAACATATTTCTATTATTATTTATTTCCAATACTGAAAATCACTTTAATATTGTAAACTTATATTAAATTATGCTTCAAGTTGTGTTAAAATAATCAAATCTCCCCTTGATTGAAATTTCCAGTGTTTCCTTGAATTACACTTTAATTCAGTCATGTTTTTAAGTTACTTTATTTAATTTGATTTCTCAAACTCCAGACTTCATTCTCGTTACAGTTTGGTAAAATTTTTTTTGTTTGTTTTAAACTTTTTTTTGTTTGTTTTTTTTTTGGTTGGTTTTTATTCTTCAACGGTAAGTATTGTGTGAAATGCCAAAACACCAAAGTTTTATTTTTGTTTTAAAAGAAACCACTTTTGTTCTTAGAACTTTGATTTCTTTTTGTGGCATATGGTGTCAGTGAAAAAGGTCTTAAAAGGCTATTTAGAAAAGTAAGAACTCGAAGATATAGGATATAAATGCTTAGAGTAAAGGCCATTTTAAATTTCTACTTCTTGATCTTTTCCAGACCTAAATTATTTGAAATACAAGCATATGAGGAAATTTAAAAATGTTGGAGAATTTTACAAAAAAATGTTCCTATTGTAATTGCATATACCGACTAAAATGGCACTAAAACGGTTCGCTTTATCGTTTTTCACATTACGCGCAAAAGTTAAATTGGTTTAAAGTCGAACCTTTAAAAAAATTCTTAAAAATAAAGCTTTTGTTAAAGTGAAATTAAAATGATAATTTAGAATTCTCTAGGACTTATCAGCTTTGTTGAAAAATTTAGTAAATATCAAATTTACATTTGTTCATAACTTAGTGCTGGTTTACACACGTAAGTTTACTTGAGCAATTCTTCAGTTTATAGAAGTTAGAGGAAATCTTTCCAATCTCCTCCCTCATCTACAAACTCAAGACATGCGAAAGTAAACTTGGCGTGAGTGAACCGGCACTTAGTATATCTGATAAATTTCTTTGAGATTACATACAAAACATGTCTTTCAAAAAATAATGTTTCCCCAATTTTAAAATGTTATTTTTATGCAGGATGGTGTATTCTAAAATTCTAAAATAAGTTTTTTTTTTACATTTATGAGCAATAAACTCTTTAAAGTCATCATGAATAGTTTGACGCTTGAACATCGCTACCAAATAATCCAAATTTACTTGAAAATCAATCAGCCATTCGCTCAACATAAAGCCACCAAACCATATCCATCGTTCTTTCGCTGATTGGGCTCTAGATCATATACCGGCGCTATCAGTTGAAAACTGGCCCCATGTTTTATCGAAAAATGTTGTTCAACGATTAGGCTAATTTTTTGTCATAAACAAAACTGCCGCATTAGGAGTGTGACCAATCCACAGCTGACCCTACACACATCATTTGACATAGAACAAGTAAGAGAGCTATATTCGGCTGTGCCGAATCTTATATACCCTTCACCAAATTATACTTCAAAATAAAAATTTTAAATATTTTTAGATAAACAAAATTAATTTTTTTTGCCAAAGTTGTTTTTTAATTTTTAGGAAATTTCTTTTTTTCAAATTGTTTTTTTAATTTTTTAAATTTAAATTTTTTTTTTTTAATATTTAGCGAAAAAAAAACTTTTGGTGAAAAAAAAAATCGGTTTAAAAATATTCCGATTCTGACCCATTGTAGGTCCATCTTACTATGGTCTTATATTCGTCATTGCAAAGGTCTTTGAAATATCTATCATTAGATATCCATATTGTCTATATTATTGACTTAGTAATACAGATATAGGTAAAAAAATAGGTCAAAAATCGAGGTTGTCCTGGTTTTTTCCTTATATCTCAGCCATGCCATCATGCCATTTATGGACCGATTTTCTCGATTTTAAATAGCAACCGTGCCGGATGAATTCCGGAGATATTGATGTATGAATCGTGTAAGTTATTTGGGGGCTTCGGAAAGTTGATTTCAACAGAGAGACAGACGGACATGGCTTAATCGACTCCATTATCAATAAGGATCTAGAATACATAAAGGGTCGGAAATTAAAAATGTAGAAATTACAAACGGAATGACAAACGTATATATACCCTTCACGATTGTGAAGGGTATAAAAATGCACCCTTTGGTGAGGTTTACTCGCTGGTGGCATCATCGAAAACTTTTTCTCCAAATATCGCACCATGATCAATGACTTTTTGCCTGAAAATATAGATGACATTGATCCGGGCGAGATGTGGTTTCAACAGGATGGCTCTACGTGCCATATGGCGACCGAACTCTTGATTTCGAGAAATTTACCTGCCAATTATCATCCAAGTCGTGCTATTTGACACCTCTCGATTGCTGTGGGTCCAAATGAAATCCCTGTTTAATGCTGATAAATTGATGACTTCGAGGCCAACATTGTTCATGTTGTTCGTGACATACGGCCAGCAGTGCTCGAAAAATTAGCCCAAAATTGGACGTCCAGAATGCGGAATTTACAATATATGGCTATCCTTTGAATGCAATTTTTGTTTTTCATTTATTCTCACCTACACAGAAAAAATTATATTTCAATTCAAATATACATATATCACATATTGAACTGGTTTCAATTATTTTATAATTGAATCAAGTATTCATGTGCTCAAAAACAAAATTTTCTGATATTTTCTATTGAATTTTGAGTTTTGAATTTGATAATTTTGACAATTGAATATATCATTTTCGTTATTGGTTGAACTTTAAATACAAAAATTATTGAATAGATTATTGATTTTCGTAATTGAAAACACATTTTTGTTATTTTTGTGTTTTCAATTACGAAATTGAAAAATATCCTGAATATGCGGCCATACATGAGGTCGTAGTATTCCATCATGACGGCCACGCTCGGCCACATTATGCAATACCCGTTAAAATCTTTTAAGAATGAAGTGGTTGGGAAGTTTTACTGACCACTATTTGTTTCGATCGAGGCAGAACACTCTTTCTGGGATATGCTTGACTTTAGAACAGAGTATCCGAAGTTAGCTGGATTCGTTCTTCGCCTCAAAAGTTGAGCAGTTATTTTGACTAGGAATCCATATATTGCCAGAAAGATAGAAAAATGTCATAGCTAATGGCCAGTATTTTGATTCATAATTTTTAAGTCATACGTCCGATATTAAAATTTATACTTTTGTGTAATTTTTTATAATTTTATGTTCTAGCGGGCTTAAAGAAACATCCTTTATAAGATATAGAAATATTGACACAGATGCTAGTTTTAAATTTTCATAGAAAAGGAAAATTCTATAATTTTAAACAAAATTGGTTGTTAAGACAATTAATAAAATAAGTTTTGTAACATAAACAATAGAGTTTTCATTACGAGGATTAGTTTGGTTTTGGAATTTTTGGGATTTTTAACTAAATAGAACCCAATCAATTTAAAAGCACTAAAAAAAAATCTGTAAGTCTTCATTTTATTAATTACCCTGTACAAAAGCAAGCAAAAATCAATGATATTTTTTGTAGTTTTCGAAATAAATAATCTTACCAAAGGTTTTTGACAACTGAGTTAGGTCTTCGACAATATAGTTTCCTATCCACATGTATTTATTTATGAATCTAACTAATAATTTATAATTCATAGAAAAATCTGAAACAATTTTTTTCAAGGTTTTTACTCTGTAAACTCTTGCACAAACTCACTTGCTTTATAATGAATTGAACCACAATTGTGGTATTGGGCATAAATAAATAATACAATACAATTTCTATACATACATATGTTGAATATTTTTCCGTCATTTAAAGATTTCCTTCCTCCCATTCAACTCAAACTTGTCTCTCCTTATTTCCTTCTATCCGTTAAACACTTACAATGGGGTGTGAGTGAAAATGTCAAAGTAAAGAAATACAATGTTTTTGTTTATTTATTTGTTTTTATTCTGAGGTTTCACTTTTAATTAGTTGAAAAGATTTTTGAAGGGAATGGAAATTAATGTCACCAAGTGCGTAAGAATGTGACAGCATACGGTTTTAGGTTTGTTGTTGTGTTTTTTTTTGGTTTGCATCGTTGACAAACAAATATTATTTAAATAATAAAAGTTTTTTTTCAGCTACTTTAACACGTTTTTAATTAAATAAGAATATGTTATGTGGAAAAACAAATAAATTTATAATATGTGAGTACGTATGAATTGAATTTATAATGAATGTGAGGTAACCCGATTCGCTTCGGTACAAAATAAATTTAAAAAAGGGACTTTTTAAAAAAAAAACAATAATAAATCTATTAGTCGTACTTGAGTAATTTGATTAAAATCCCCAAATGCGTGTTTCATATTTCTAGATGGCTTCTTTGCCGTCATACCAAGAACTTTTTGGGGAAATTTTTTGCTTTTGGGTCCTAAACTTTTCTATAACATTCCCTCGAAATTCCCATAAAAATATTGACGCGGAAGCTGCGAGAAATTTTCCAGAACATACGTTTCGTCATCTATTATGCAGCAGGTATATTTTTTGTATAAAATTTTACCGGATGTTTGGGAGCTCTTTTGAAAATGCCTTATATTTATTGGCTTTAGAAACATAATGTGGACCATTCTACCTAAACCAGGTTTTCTATCAACGTAGAAGTTCTCCCGATACAGTTTATTAACATTGGAATCAGTTTGACTGCAGACATTTGATTGTTTGGCTAACTTTTTGAAGGACCAAGTTGGGTTTTGTTGAAAATATTTAACAAATTTAGTATGCACTTTTTTCTCGTCACTCATTTTAATCAACAGCTTTTTGGAAATCGTTTGTTTCATATAGAAAAGCGAAATATTAAAAATCGTTCATATTGGATAGTCCCTAGGGGTACCTCCCATACAAGGGTCCTTCCAAAATAACGTTGTATTAGTCATAAATTCTTAAATAATGTAGCGATCTTATTTAAATTTTGCATATGTTAGTTCCAAGTGCTCAGATATCATACTACAAAGTATGAGGAAAATCGGTTTATATTTGAACCTAATCCACACATAGGTCCCTTTCTGAAAATAGTTTTATCGTTCAAAACTCACATAAAAATAATAGTATCGTGATGAAATTCGACATAAACAATATTTATATAAACCCAAATCTATCTGTTAAGTTTCATAAGGATAGGATTATAATTGCTCATATCCCCCATATAAAAAGTAAAAGCCTAAAAGTATGCAAAACCTTTTATTGTAAATATGCATTGCAATTTATTGTAAATATTCATAAAAAATACATTAGTTTTATTACAAAATTCATAAGTTTGTTCAGCGATCTCAAAAAGTCGCAGAATTTTTTTACATAAAATGAAAGAAAATATTCCAAGCTTTCATTTAGTAGTAGTAGTAACACGGAGGTAGACCGAGCTAACTTATTTTTTTGTCTAATGAAAACTGCAAATGCTAAATTTTTTGGAGCCATTTTGATTTGCTCAGATCTCTTAAACTATATATGTAATTTAAATATTTTTTCTTTCCTATTAAATTCAAAATACTATATTTTAATAAAAATGTTCTAAAACTATTGGTAGTTGAACCATATTTATTGTATAAACAACTGAAATGTAGTAAAATTTTCATCAGTTTTCGTTGTATAATATTTAGATAACTTTACCACACACATTTTTATAAAAAATATTATTTTTTTCGAAAACAAATCATGGTTTTCTACTAATGAAACATTTCTCTACAGAATTGCATCATACAGAATTGCATCAAAAAATAACTGTAAAAAAATAGACTTTTTGCCAAAAAAAATACCACTGTGCATCGTATGCGGGAAGTTTTTCTAAAGCACACCGAAGCTTATGGTGAATGTTTTCCATCGGTTTCAGTGAGCTAGAGATTTTTTGTGCGGTTCAGAAGTGGTGATTTTGGAAAGGAAAACAAAGATCGCCCAGACCAGCAAAAAAAGTTTGAAGATCAAGAATTGGAGGCATTACTACATGAAAATGTTTGTCAAACTCTACAGCAGGTTGAAAAATCAATGGCGGCTACTCAATCAAGAATTTCCAAACGTTTGCAAGCAGCAGGATTCATCCGAAAGCAAGGAATTGAGTACCATACTAATAGAAGCTAAGAGACCTTGAGAAATTACCTTGTATGTCTGAAATGCAATAAAAGAAAATCATTTTTGCACCGAATCATTACTTGAGATGAAAAGTAGATCCATTAGGATAACCAGAAATGTAAGAAATCGTACGTGAAGCTCGATCAATCAGCCGAATCGACACCAAAGCCAAATATCCTTGGTGCTAAGGTAATGTCCTGTATTTGGTGGGAGCAAAAGGGTATTATGAGCTGCTGAAATTTGGCCAGACCATTACAGGGAACCTGTAAAAAATGCAACTGATTCAATTGAAGAATATGCGGCCATAAATGAAACCCTAATATTCCATCATTAGAACTGTCGGCCATATTATGGAATACCTGTTAAAAACTATTTAGAATGAAGAGGTTGGGAAGTTTTTCCTTATCCGTTTTATAGACCAGACCTTGCCCTGCCCGAATACTATTTGTTTTGATCGATGGAGAATGCTCTTTCTGGGATAAGCTTTACTTTGGAACAGAGTATCCGATATTGGTTTGATTTGTTCTTGGCCGCAAATGATGAGCAGTTCTTTTGATCTGGAAAAGGTCATAGCTTACAATGGCCAATACTTTGATTAAATTTGTATTGTACAAATGTTTCAAAATAAAAGCTTAATATTTAAAAAAAAAATCGCGTTTTTTGTTATTACCCGTTTTCTGCTTTAACCGCAAACCTTAAAAAATCTAAAAAAAATTGTCGAATAATTTTTTTTAGGGTCATCAGAAACTAGTTTTCAAATTAAGTTTAGGAACCCGGTGCAAAAAGGTGAAGAGTGCCTCAGGGCATTGTTGTCGCTTTATGTGTAAAAAAATGTTTTTAAAACGATTTTATTGAAAATCTTACGATAAAGAACTAATAAAAAATATTTCGAATATTTCGAAAACTTTGAATTAAAAAAAAAATCACACATAAAATTTCACGTGCTAAAATTATGACATCACTCTCAAAACAGCTGACAGTACATAAACTAAATGTCAGAATGCGTTTTAACCTTCGAGGGAAATGATAACAAATCTGTAACTAAAATCACAGTTAAATTAAAAAAAAACAAGTAAGAAAGTATGGTCGGTCAAGCCCGACCATATAATACCCTACACTAAATAAAAGAGCAAAAACATTTTTCTTTTAAAATTTCAATAATTTATATTTTTGAGTGATTTTCGGAAGTGGGCCTTATATGGGACCTATGACCAATTATGGACCGATTACCATGAAATTAGGTCGACTGATTTATGTCTATATTAAAGTTAACTATGTTGAATTTTGTATGTATACCAACATTTTTAAGCGATTTAATCTCGTTAAAGTGATTTTCGGAAGCGGGTCTATATGGGAGCTATGACTAATTATGGACCGATCGGAACAAAATTTGGTGACATGAATTTTGTATATATAAGACTTATTTGGAGCGGAATTTGTGGTGATACATATATAAATTAAACATTTATGACCGATAAAGTCCAATTTTGGAAGGACATTTGTATGGGGTCTAGGTGAAATAATGTACCGATTTCAGCCAGTTTCAATAGGCTTCGTCCTTGGGCCGAAAAAATAATATGTACCAAATTCGATTGAAATATCTTCAAAATTGCGACCTGTACTCTGCGCACAAGGTTTACATGGACAGCCAGCCAGCCAGCCAGACGGACGGACATCGTTTAATCGACTCAGAAAGTGATTCTAAGTCGATACTTTAAGGTGGATATTAGACCAATATTTTTGGGCGTTACAAACATCTGCACAAACGCATTATACCCTCCCCACTATGGTGGTGTAGGGTATAAATATAAATACTTTTTGAGATAATTGGTGTTCAGTAATGCATGCCTCGAGGCACTCTTAGGGTTAAATTGTTCGAAATTCAAAAAAGTACCAAACTTCTTCGCTAATATTTTAAGACGATAAAAATGCATTTTAAATGTTTTTGTTTGTATTAAGTAATTTAGAAGTTTTAAGCCTTTCGAATATCCAAAAATCCCTTCTTAGCATATCTACATACGACCTTTTGTCGTTTGGTCTGGGCGAAGTTCAATCAGTCATCACTCAGTAAACGTTACTCTTTTTTATATATAGATTGAAGTTTGTAATAAAAGTCATGTTTTTAAAACTGCATGTGCTTATGTTTTTGGCTGTTATGAAGATTTTGGAGAGGTAAACTAGGTATTTGAAAATCTTCAATTAAACATAGATAAACTTTTAATTGTGCATACTTAATTTACACAAAGGTTTGGCAAATTAAAATATATTACAAGGTACTTTTATTAATGTTTCTTTAATAATTCTAGTTTCTTTAAGTTAAGTTACAAATATTACAAAATTTAATTTAATCTTAAGAGTTGGCAAACTTTTTAGGTTACTGGGCTCATATGTATATCATTTAATGTCCTTCCAAAAATATAAAACCATAAAATTCTTCAAAGTATGTTAATTATCTTTTGTTATGCTACAGCAATCTTTATATGCCAAATTTATATTAGCAAAATCCCATAATTTTTTCTATAAATCTCATTATAGAAATTGTCATAAATTTCTTTATATTTTGCTCTAATATTAAACAGCATTGCAAGTTATTGAACTCTTTTAGTGTAGACATACTCCAAATATAAACTTGTATAGTTTTTAAGATTAATGTACTTGTACTTGTTAGAACAAGAACATTGATTTCTATATTTTTTTGGCTAAAAAGAAAATAAATAAAAGAAAAATCCATTTAAAAAGATTTCGTTGCTGCTGATGCTGATGCTGCTGTTGTTTATTTTTAAACAAATACTCATACTTTTTGATATTCTAAACAAAATGTGTCATATAATGTCAGGGCATAGAGAAGAGCCATTGATGTTGCCAAAACCATTATGGGCTGTTGTTATGAGGAAAATCAACAACAGCAGCAGCAAAAACAATAAAAAAAACACACAGACTTATAACAATAACAGCAGTAGCAACAACAGCAACACTAACAATGATAACAACAAAAATCAACACCAACATTTCAAACAATATATGTATAAGAAAAGAAGAAAAAAAAAACAGCAAAACATTAGCAGCTCTGAGAGTACAAACAATGGCAACAAAAATCAAAAAAAAAAATATAGAAGGAAAAAAGAAGAATGAAGAACAACAAAAAATATTTTACCCTACAATGCCATACAAACAACAACAATAACAGCAGCAGCAATAACAACACCTACACATTGACACTCACATGTTTATAGCCTCACTACCCCAACAACATGGAAATGGACATGGATGCTAAAACGAACACACACCGATGCATTCATATACATATGTTTGTTTGTGTGTGCATGCAAACACAATATGACTTCCTGTAAGTGTCACTGACACTTTGATGACAACATCTACATGCATACAAGTACAACACAAGCAACTGTAATAACAACAATAAGAGAGTATGGAGAATTTCGTACTATGGCTGGTTGTTAGGGATGGCAGGGAATGTAATCTTAAATTTTCGGTCGAAATTGTTTAAGACCTTTAAAAATTGAAAATTCGGTAAAGCCCGACCATATAATACCCTACAATAGGTAAATGAGCAAAAATATTTTTCGTTTAAAATTTCAGTAATTTAATTTCGTGAATGATTTTCGGAAAAGATCCTTATATGAGAACTATGACTAATTATGATATAAATTGTGTATATATGATGAGTGAGATTGAAAAAACCTTAACACATTATGTTCATTTGTTGTTGATCTGATTAAAATGAGTGACGAGAAAAAAGTGCGTACTAATATTATTAAATATTTTAAACAAAACCCAACATGGTCCTTCAAAAAGATGGCCAAACAATCCAAAGTCTGGCGTCAAACTGATTTCAATGTTATTAAACAGTATCGGTAGAACTTGTTCGTTGATAGAAAACCTGGTTCCGATAGAAAAAATGGTCCATATGATGTTTCTAAAGCCAATAAATATAAAGCATTTTCAAAAGAGCTCCCAACACATCCAGTGGGAAGGTAGTCCGGTAAGCTCAGTACTCGGACTATTTGGTACGAAAACATACAAGGCTCAAAGAGATCCTGACAGTAGCTCTGCTAAAAATTTAGAGGCCAAATACAGAGCACGGAAACTGAAGTCAAATTTTATTCAAAAAATATACCTGCTGCATAATGGTAAATGTATTTTCTGGAAAATTTTTCGCAGCTTCCTGGTCAATATTTTTATGTTGCTGATGATCGAGGATAGGACCCGAAAGCAGAAAATTTTCCCAAAAAGATCTTGGTATGACAACCAATATGCAGTTGCGGCAAAAGAAGCCAAACATTTGTTAGAAATGACTTTATAAATGCCGAAATTTACATCAAGGAATGTTTACAAAATAGGATGTTTCCATTCATAAGACTTCTTATAGTAAGTAAGAACAATAATGAGGTATTTGTACCAAGAGAGGTAAATCCTCCAAACTGCCTGGAGCTAAGGCCAGTGGAGAGATATTGCGCTCTTGTTAAATGCACAGAAAAGGTTGCCAAGAGTATGGTAGATTTTAAACGGAGAGTCCATCTGTTATAACAAAGTGACAGAAAGCACTGTAAATACTTTAATGCAAGGGTTTCCGGAAAAGGTTCACAAATTCATCACTATTGATTAGAACTATAAAAATAATATTTTTTCAAAATTTTCAAATTCAATCAACATTGTAGGTTTAGTGGTTTATTTTTGATTAACATTAATGCATGTTAAAATTTTTTCGATCTCACTCCTTAGAACTTATTTGTAGCGAAATTTGTATAGATACCTATATAAATTAAATATTTATGACTGATAAAGTCCAATTTCGGGAGGACATTTGTATGGGTGCTAAGCAGTGATGCCAAGTGTAGGGAATTTTCCCTTTTTGTAGGGATTTTTTCCCAAAATTTCACATGTAGGGAAAATGGGAAAGATTTCTTACTTTTGTCGAATTGTAGGGATTTTTTGCAATGGCAATTTAAATATGTATTTTCCAAATATAAAATTTGTTTAAGCATATCATCAGAAATTCGTAAATCTGGTATAATATGAAGTAAATAATAATGTGGCATCTTTAATATCATCACCGCTTTCAAACTACAGTGAGCCTCAAAAGTGAGTAAACACCAAAAATTATTTGATTTTTTTTAAGATAATGAAAATCCTAAAATCTATCATCGATTCAAATTTAACAGTATCGGTTTGTTAGAGATTGAGTTGAATAATAGTCGGTTCTCAAAAAAAAAAGATTTAAGTCGGAATATAATGATTTTTATGATCTTAATCTTAAAAATAAAAAAAATCACTGGTGTGTACTCACTTCTGAGGCTGTGTGTATATAGTGATTATCTCAAGGAGTATTAACTCAATCACGCACTCACCTTGTTAATACGCCTTGGATTCTCCTTATTACGGTATTTGACATTTCCTTAAAGAACTAGCTACAAGAGTAGATACTACAATAAATTTTCTTTTGAATTAAACACTTGTTTGGTTTTGTGTATTTTTTTACATACATACGTACACCATCTTCGCAGGTCTCATCGATTTTAATAAGTAAGTTTTTAAGAAATAAATAACATTATAAATTAAAACATAAATAATTTTAGAAAAAATTTCCGATTCGTCTTCTGATAATGATGGAAACAAAGTAAAGAAATACTGCCCAAGTTGGTTGAGAAACGAGAAGATAATGGGATGGTTGGAGCCGGTCAAAGATGACGACTTTAAATGCAGATACAAGGCTTGTGTGTTAATTCCCAAATGCACCAAAAAATCTTTCAAAAACAAAAACCCAAAAAATGGATTCTTTTTTTGGCAAGCAAGTCCTGGAAAAACCAATGATGTGGCCAATTTCAAAATCCGATTAAGCCTTTTTTTGATTGAACACAACTTAGCTGTTCAAAATAGAAAAAAGTAGTGTAGGGAAAATTAAAAGTGAGTGTAGGGAGAAAAAGGGATTTTTTTTCATAAGCGTAGGGATTTCTGAAAAAATCTCCTGGCATCACTGGTGCTAAGTGAAATATTGGACCGATAGCACCCAGTTTCAATAGTTTTCGTCCTTGGGCCTTTAATCGACTGAGTAAGTAATTCTAAGTCGATCGGTATACTTTAATGTGGGCGATAGACTAAAATTCTTTTGCGTTACAAATATCTGCACAAACGCATTATAAAAAGGTAGCAAAGAGTTTTAGGAATTAAATTTAACAATAACATAGTGATAAAAAAGTGAACGAAAAAAATATAAAAAAACTTTTTTGAAATTTTCTTTATATTACAGATAGTGCATTGTAATATTATTTACGACGTTATTTCTATGATAAAGGAACAAGCTCCATTGAAAATTGTAGGAAATTTTCTTTTAAGAATATGGCTCTATGATACACAAATGCCTATAGATAGAAGTATTTTATAAAGAAACAAAAAAATCGTTGTACCGAATTTTATGAAGACCAGCCCATAATTGATCTTAGGTTCTATATAACGGCCACTTCCGAAAATCACCCTAATGCACATAAATCTCTTATAAACATTGTATAGTGGGGCAGAATCAAAATTTATTGGAAATAAATCTGAAATTTTAAAAGACGGGTCCGATCGGGATAAAATTTGACGCCAAGAAAATTGGAGTTTAAGTTATTCAAAATGGCCCTACAAATGCTCCAGGGACGAAACTATGGGACATGTCAAATTTTTAAACACGTGCCATTCTTTTCCTATCCGATTTCAAAAGAACATGCTTCCGAGTGCTCTTTATCTATTATAATTTCCGAGTTATATTCATTTTAAAATTGAAATTTTAAAATATTGCATTCCTTGGTCCAATTGTTTTTAAATATAACTCGTACTTTTGGACCGAATGGACTCGAATTTTTTTATTAGTTAGACAACAAAATTACTAATAATATACAGACGATTTCAGAGCAATATCAGTTATGGATACAAAAATAAACGATTTCCAATTTAAAAATTCAAAAATAGTAGATTATTGTATTTTTTTGTGGCAAAAGGTGACTTAAGTCTTTTTTATTCAAATAAAAACAATTTTTTTTTTTTTACGGAGAACATTTCGGTAAATAAACATGTCCTATTTTTCGAATATGTCGCCCCTTCGCCCTTCGAAATTTGACCTATAAAGCTGCTTTCAACAGAAAGCAGCTTTGGAAACCTGAGTTACCTATTTATCCCCAAAGTATTTTCCTAGTCCCGAAGGAAATGTGAACCGTATGGGCAAATTTGTAAAAAAATACCATTTTTGAGATTTTCGCACCAATTTTTAGGAATTTTTTACACTTTGTTATTTAGAGTGACAATTTTAAAAAAAATTAAAATTTAATTGTGTTCTGTTAATAAATATAGATATTACATATTTATTGAGTTTCTAAAACTAAAAATTTGAATAGGATTGCAAATATTAGGAACAATTTGATCCACATTTATTTCAGACTAATTTTTTTGTTTAGATTATTTAATTTTGGGGCTTACACAAAAAATTTCAAGTCAATATCTCAATTAGATTCTAAAATATGCCAATTTAAAATTACGTCCTTCAAGATATTGCACAATACTCCTTGGCCACTCCCACGTCAAATTTTATACCGACCGGACCAGCTGTTTATAAATGCCAGATTTATTTCCAAAAACTTTTGCCCCACTGTGCATTTGTAGACCGATTCATGAATGATTATGCCAATTTCGAATACTCTTTTTATGAAGTGAAGTGTATCAAAGAGAGAGCAATCTGCATCGATCGAAACAAATAGTAGTTGGACGAGTGAAGGTCTGGACTATAACGCGGGTGAGGAAAAACTTCCCAACCACTTTATTCTATATACTTTTTAGCAGGTATTGCAACATGTGGCCTAGCGTTGTCATGATAGAATATTACGGTTTCATCTCTGACCGTATATTCTGGGAGTTTTTCGACCAATTCTCCCTTCAAATGAATCAGTTGCATTCGACACAGGTTCCGTGTTATGGTCTGGCCAGATCTCTGCAACTCATACTAGATAGGACCCTGTTGGTCAGACCAAATGCAGAGCATTACCTTATTGTCATGTTTATTTGGCTTTGGTGTCGATTCGGTTGGTTGGCCAGGCTTCAGATACGATTTCTTATGCTTCGGGTTATCATAATGGATCCAGTTTTAATAGCAAGTAATGATTTGGTTCAAAAATTATTTTTTTTATAACGTTCAAGCATCACTTCGGATATACAAAATCGTATTTCAAATTCTCACAGCTTCAATTCGTATGGTACCCAAATGTTTGCTACTCGCAAACGTTTTAAAATTGCTGATTGAGTAGTTCTCAAGCTCTTTTTGAGTTTTACACCAATATTCATGGAGTAACGCCTCCGATTCTGGGTCTGCAAACTTTTTTGGCTGGCCTGGGCGATCTTTGTCTTCCGTATCAACATCACTACTTCTGAACAGCACAAACCGCCTCTCGAACGTTGAAACAGAAGCGATGAGCAATCGGCTTAAAATTTTTAAGTTAAAAACTTTTACTGGAATAAATATGTCTCTTCATATATCAATGATTTAATTCCTTCATAGCTTTACCTCATACCAATCAAAATCATCACGAGCAGACATAAATGTATGGCTCTTCATTGATGTTCAAACATACATTGAGTATTTGTACCTTCAACAATGATGTTTTTTCCAACATTTTGTTTAAAGATATATGTATCCTTGTAATCAGGATTCTAGAAAAAAATAAAATCTATAAAAATTCTTGAAAAAAAAGAAAAAATATTGAAAAGATTGTTAAAAAAATACAACAAGAAATTTGAGTTTGATGTTGGGTATTAAAAAGCAAAAAAAAAAACACACACACACTTAGACAACCAACAACTAAAACATGTTGGAGCCATGTGTAAAAAAAATATAATGTACGAGAGAGAGAAAAAAAGTAAACGAATCCTTTCACTAATGGAATGACATTAGCTGTCATGTTGACAATGAATGAACATAAAAGTTGGCAACACTTTGAAAACTAGAAAAATGAACATCAGCTTGTAGTTGTAGCAGCAACTGCAACAACGAAATATGATAAACAATAGACACAGACCATTAAAAAATTTATGGATGGTACTAAAAACTAATGGTGATGATGACAATACAATGCTGACCATTAAAAAAAAATATATATTTTCAGTTTTTTTGGTCAGTTTTTTATCTTTTAATAATAACGAAAAAAAAGCTTTTGTTGGTCTTAAAAGGCTGGTAATTGTTAAACAAAATATTTGAATAGCTTTTTAACAGTTTATTTTAGAGCAAATAATTGGGCGGAATTTTTGGTAACTCTTTTGAAGTCATTAAGTTTTTGAAGGAGAAAAAGTTTTAAACAAAGTGCTATGAAATACTTTATTAGACTTCAATATTGCCTTAAAAACACTGGTTATACATTTTTAAGACCTCAAAAATTTTATGAATCTGCAATAAGCCACCTTGGATAAAAGCAATTCGGATTATTAAAACAAGCTAGTAATAAAAAAAGTTTCCAATACGATGTCTTAATAAATTCAATATATTACATTAAATCTCTGCCAAACATTTTATCCTCCTGGGATATACAAATCATTTCATGGCTTTCATTATTCTTAACAATATTTCCAACAAAAATTCTTGTAAAACATCCTCAGGAATATCTTAAGTTAACTTAAGGTATGTTGCATGCTTAAATCTCTTTATGCTGATATGATGCAAACAAATTCTTACTTATTTTGAGTTTCTTTACAAGCAACAAAAAATAAATTTTCAATCATCCAAAAAGTATGCTTTACAAAGTTTAACATTTAATTTTCTTATACGTAACTCGGTGTAAAAGTATTTCAGTAGAAACCCACTTGACCACAGCTTTGGAAAATTATTCTCCAAAAAGAACCAATCGCGAAATTTTAGAGAAAGAATATTCTAGGACTCTTATGAGCACCATAAAATACCCGTTATGCCCGATAAGTTTTTCGAATTAAACCATGATTTTCAAAATAAATTTGAACAACTTACAAACGGTGTTCTGGCGTGAGTTTATTCCTGATAAATTGCCAAAACAAACGAATGAAAACTGTCAAATCAGCTGTCACAGAAATCGTTGCTGTCAATTTATTTGCTTCTACCTTTGTCACAGAATTCCATTCCGATCGAAACTGGAATTAATTCCGTACTTCTCTTCTTCAGGTAAAGTAAAACAAAAATGTCTTTCGGAATTAAATCACTTTCAGTTTTCAAAGTGGTATTGATTGATATTTATTAAAATCAGATATACAGAATAACTAAATATTTTTTGGAATTAATAAATAACACTGAATCTAAAACGAAATCGATCGGAATAAAAACTACTGAATTGAAATCATTCCGAACAAGATGTGTGACAGGCTCGATTTTGCGAACTATTATTTGAAACAATAATTTTCCAAAATTTAATCCGAATAATTTTATTCGAATAACTTTAATTGAATATTTATTCTTTTTAAACGAATTTCCCAAGTTTATTTGAATGTATTATTAATTAAATAATTTTAGTGTTTACATGAATTAAAATATTTTATCCGAATAATTGTATTTTTATATTTTCAAAAGATAAAAAGTTTATTTGAATAAATAATTTTCAAAATTTTATCCGAACAATTTCAATAGAATATTTAATATTTATTGTTTTTAATTCGTTTAATTTTTTATTGTTTTATTAATTAAAGATTTTAACGATTGGAATGAATTAAAACATTTTATTCGAATAAATTTATTTGAGTTTATTCGGTAAATTTTATTCGATAATTTCTGCTTGCTCCAACATTTATATTGTCAAAAAACATAAACTTTTATTATTTGTAAAACAATTTTATTTGTAGCAATAATTTTCCAAAATTTTATCCGAATAATTTTATTCGAAAAATTTTAATCGAATATTTTAAATTTATTGTTTTTAAAAAAAGTGTAAAAATTTATTTGTATTATAAATTAAATAATTTTCGAAAACTTTTATTTGAAGCAAAAAAAATACGAATAATTTTAATCGAATATTTTAAATTCAAGTAACTTTAACCGTTTAACTTTAATCGAATATTTTAGATTTATTGTTTTTAAATGAATTGTTAAAATTTATTTGTATTTTTAATTAATTAATTTTTTATTTTATTCGAATAATTGTATGTTTTTAAATTTTATTCGATAATTTTTGCTTGCTTCAACATTTATATTGTCAAAAAACATAAACTTTTATTTATTTTTAAAACAATTTTATTTGTAGCAATCATTTTTCAAAATTTTATCCGAATAATTTTATTCGAATATTTTAAATTTATTGTTTTTAAACAAAGTTTAAAAATTTATTTGTATTATTAATTAAATAACTTTCGAATGTATTAAAATATTTTATTCGAACAATATTACATAAATTTATTCGGTTAATTTTATTCGATAATTTCTGTTATTCTTTTAATATTTATATTGTCAAAAAACAAAAACTTTTATTTGAAGCAAAAATTTTCCAAAATTGTATCTGTATAGGAATAGTTTTAATCGAATATTTTTAATTTAAGTAACTTTAACCGTTTAACTTTAATCGAATATTTTAGATTTATCGTTTTTAAATGAATTGTTAAAATTTATTTGTATAATATAATAATTGTGTTTTTAAATTTTATTCGATAATTTATATTGTCAAAAAACATAAACATTTATTTATTTGTAAAACAATTTTATTTGTAACAATAATTTTCCAAAATTTTATCCGAATAATTTTATTCGAAAAATTTTAATCGAATATTTTATATTTATTGTTTTTAAACAAAGTGTAAAAATTTATTTGTATTATTAATTAAATAATTTTCGAATAATTCGAATGTAGTAAAATATTTTATTCGTACATTACATAAATTTATTCGTTTAATTTTATTCGATAATTTCTGTTTTTTTTTAACATTTATAATGTCAAAAAACAAAAACTTTTATTTGAAGCAAAAATTTTCCAATATTGTATCTGTATACGAATAATTTTAATCGAATATTTTAAATTTAAATATCTTGAACCGTTTAACTTCAATCGAATATTTTAGAGTTATTGTTTTTAAATGAATTGTTAAAATTTATTTGTATTTTTAATTAATTAATTAATTTTTTATTTTATTCGAATAATTGTATGTTTTTATCCGGTTAATTTTATTCGAATATTTGCTTCAACCTTTATATTATTTTAATCAAAATTTTTTTCGAAGAATTTTTACACATATCTTGAATCGAATATTTTAATTTAATAATTTTAATAATTAAACTAATTATTATCGATTATTTTAATTTAATAATTTGAATGATTAAACTAATTTAATCTTAACATTTTATATGAAAATTTATTCAAATATTTTTGTTAGCTTCAAAACCATGTTATTTGTAACAATAATTTTCCAAAATTTTATCCGAATAATTTTATTCGAAAAATTTTAATCGTAAAAATTTATTTGTATTATTAATTAAATAATTTTCCAATAATTCGAATGTAGTAAAATATTTTATTCGTTTATTATTACATAAATTTATTCGGTTAATTTTATTCGAATATTTGCTTCAACCTTTATATTATTTTAATCAAAATTTTATTCGAAGAACTTTTTACGAATATCTTAAATTGAATATTTTAATTTAATAATTTTAATGATTAAACTAATTTATTCTTAACATTTTATATGAAAATTTATTCGAATATTTTTATTAGCTTCAAAACTATGTTATTTGTAGCAATAATTTTACCAAACCCACCTTAAAGTATACCGATCGACTTAGAATCACTTTCTGAGTCGTTTAAACGATGCCGTCCGTACGTCTGGTTGGCTGGCTGGCTGTCCATGTAAACCATGTGCGCAGAGTACAGGTCGCAATTTTGAAGATATTTCGATCAAATTTGGTACATATTACATTTTCGGCCCAAGGACCAACAAGCCTATTGAAACTGTCTGAAATCGGTCCATTATTTCACCTAGCCCCCATACAAAGTCCCCTCGAAATTGGACTTTATCGGTCATAAATGTTTAATTTATCTATGTATCTCCACACATTCCACTCCAAATAAGTTTTATATACACAAAATTCATGTCACCAAATTTTGTTACGATCGGTCCATAATTAGTCATAGCTCCCATATAGACCCGCTTCCGAAAATCCCTTTAACGTGCATAAATCGCTGAAAAATGTTGGTATACATACAAAATTCAACACAGTTAACTTTAATATAGACATAAATTACACGACCTAATTTCATGGTGATCGGTCCATAATTGGTCATAGCTCCCATATAAGGCCCACTTCCAAAAATCACTCAAAAATATAAATTATTGAAATTTTAAAAGAAAAATGTTTTTGCTCTTTTATTTAGTGTAGGGTAAGTAGGTCAAGCCCGACCATACTTTCTTACTTGTTTTTTAATAATTTTAATGAGTAAAAAAAATTTAATCGAATAATTTTGTATGAAAATTTATTCGAATATTTTTATTAGCTTCATCTAAACTTCAAAATAATTTTATTTGAAGCTATAATTTCCAAAAAATTTTTTTGAATAATTTCAATCGAATATTTAAATTTTACTGTTTTGTATTTTTAATTAAATAATTTTAGCGTTTGCATGAAATAAAATATTTTATTCGAATAATTTTATGTCTTTATCCGGTTAATTTAATTCGAATATTTGCTTCAACCTTTATATTATTTTAAGCAATTATTTGTCAGAATTTTGTTCGAATAACTTCATACGAATAATTTTAATCGAATATTGTAAACTTATTAAAATCTAAAATTAATTTGTATTTTAAATTTTAGAATTTCAAAGAATTAAAATATTTTTTGTATTTGTTTTTGATGGTTAATTTTATTTAAAAAATTTTATTTGAAGTAATAATTATCCAATAATTTATACGAATAAGTTTATTCGAATAATTTTCAAAAACAAATTCTTTAAATTTATTTTGATTTTTATTAAATAATTGAGAATTTGATTTAATTAAAATATTTTATTAGAATATTTTTATTATGTGTTATATTATTTTTTTCCAAAAATTTTATTCGAATGAATTTTAAACGTATATTTAAATTAATTGAATTCTTTTAGCTTATTTATACATTAAAGTGAAAATTTACTTTATTTTGCATGTTTTATTCCAATAATTTTAGCGCATGTTTAGGTTTGCATAGTTTTTAACTTTTGACAATAAAAATCGTCAAAGTTCTACGCCTCTAAAAATAACCCTTGCGATCAAATCGCGAAGATTTTGATTTTTTGAAAATTTTACAAAATTTTTTTAAAATTTTACAAATTATTGTTACATTTCCATTTTGTTTATTATTTGCTTTAGGAACATTTCCTTCATTTTAAAAATTTTGGTCAATTGGTTGATGTATATTTGAAAGTATACGTATTGGTATGCGTGACATTTCCATATTTTTTCAATTTTTAACGCTCGCAGACATTAAATGTTCATTTTGATGTTGTTACATAAATGATTATGGTCGTTGTTGCTGCTGCTGTTGTTGTTGTTGTTGTTGTTGTTTAGCTGCTGTTGTTAAGTTTAATAACAAACAATTTTATAAAATATTCTTTGAAGATGAAAATAAAGTGTTGCAGTATTTGCTCGTTTTTATCGTCATCCCACTCCAAATACACTCACATCTCTGGTGTATTAATAGTGTGAAATATTTAAAATGATTATCATAAATTTGTAGTAAATTTTTATGATGAAAAGTATAATTTTATTTAAAATTGTTCAGGAATTTTATATGCATGGGGAGGAGTAATAAAAAAGAACATTTTAAAAATAAATAATTGGAGAAAATTCTTGTGAGTTTGCTGTTTTTATTTTTTTGTAAGCATTTGATTTTTGAAATTGAAATAATTAAAGATTCTTGATTTTAATGATTAGAAATTTAACATACAGGTCCTTCGATTGCATAAATGTATGTATATTTAAGCAGCAGCGTCATTGCCATAATTAATCAATGAAAATCAGCGTGAGTTTTGTATTTAGCGCTCCGAGAGTTTGGCATATCCTTCTTGTAATATAATCTAATACGTAATTTAAGATGTCATGTGGAGAGCACATGGAAATTAATTAGTATGCTATATTTGGCTATGAATCATCTGAAATACACTTCACAGGTCAACAACAAGCTAAGCTACAGCGGCAATGTTAAAAACTGTTTCGTAAAAACTTCAATGTAGCCACAAATTCTTTTTGAATTTTTGTTTTTTACTAATCCAATTTTACTTCTTCTCAATACCAAACTTTGTAGATCTGAAATAAAAATTAAACTTGAATTTTTTTTAGATTTTGGATGTCAGCATATTTTACTGAGACTTAAGTGTTTATTCAAGAATTTTTGAAAAAATCAAGGGTTGTTGGTTCCTATTAACTTTGGTGGCCAATCATATTAAACTTATAGGACGAGTTAAACATTTAAGGATTCTTAAATCAACATAGTGGAGTCAATCGCATTTGTGGCATGTAGAGCCCTCCTGTTGAAACCGTAATTTACTGGTGTCGATATAATCCAATTCAAGCTAAAATAAGTTGGAAATCATCGACCTACAGCCCTCGTCGTTAAAAGTGATCGGTCCTTATTTATTCCCAAATAAATAAGGACCGATGATACCGCCATGGAAAAATCCACACCAAACTGTCACGTTTTCAGGATGCATTGGAAGCTCTTGGATCTCATGTGGATTGGTATCGTTGCAAATTCGATAATTATACCCTACACCACTATAGTGAGGAGGGTATTATGCGTTTGTGCAGATGTTTGTAACGCCCAAAAATATTAGTCTAACACCCACCTTATAGTATACCGGCCGACTTAGAATCACTTTCTGAGTCGATTAAACGATGTCCGTCCGTCCGTCTGGTTGGCTGGCTGACTGTCCATATAAACCTTGTGCGCAGAGTACAGGTCGCAATTTTGAAGTTTTATATATACAAAATTCATGTCACCAAATTTTGTTACGATCGGTCCATAATTAGACATAGCTCCCATATAGACCCGCTTCCGAAAATCACTTTAACGTGCATAAATCGCTTAAAAATGCTGGTATACTCACAAAATTCAACATAGTACATTTTCATAGAGACATAAATCATACGACCTAATTTCATGGTGATCGGTCCATAATTGGTCATAGTCCCCATATAAGGCCCAGTTCCGAAAATCACTCAAAAATATAAATTATTGAAATTTTAAAAGAAAAATGTTTTTGCTCTTTTACTTAGTGTAGGGTATTATATGGTCGGGCTTGACTGACCATACTTTCATACTTGTTTTGTTTGTTGATGTATCCATTCATTCATTGTTTCCATTGGCCGACTGTTTTTGTCTTATGTGAAACGTAGGTATCACTTTCTATCGCATTTTAACTTCCATCGTGAATCAGTACCAATAGTCATCGGGTACGTATCACGTATAATTTAACTCTCTCTGGGTGAAGTTCAAAGTCTGGGCACAGTATTTGCACTTCGGATTTCTCTACAGAAGTCCAAACGCGGGATGGGATATTACTATATCTAGCTTTGATGCCCTTTCCGATTCCATATCGATGATTCTTGAGAGTTTTCCTAACAGTGAAATTGTTGTTGCTGGTGATTTAAATGTTCACAACTCTTTGCTTCGTTATTCAAGTCGTACAACTACAGAAGGCCAATATGTTGAGTTATTTATTCGTGGCGCACAAGAACCTTGTTCAAGTAGTGAATGAACCAACATATATTTCATGTGATATTGGGCACCAACACAACACCATCGACCATTTTCTAACTTCACACCCTGACAAGTATGAAGTAGAGTTTTTTGCACCTCTTGGTAATTTGGATCAATGTACCATTCCGCCTTTTTTGCACTCTCCGAACTTTGTAAAATTTCGAAACTAGTTATGAAACGTTCTACTTTTATTTACGAAAATACACGTTGGACTAAGCTCAACGATTTCATTAGTCATTTTAATTGGAAGCTCTGCTGCTTGCACAATAATGTCAATGGTAGAAAACATAATTATGGTGGAGATGAAAACCTTCATTCCAACAAAGAAAATTTCTATTAAACTATGGAAAAGTCCTGATTTAATCGGAAGTGTAAAATTACAATCAGATCCAGAGGGAAGAATTCAGAATCTGACATGATAACAAAAATTTCGAAACTGAATCCCAGCTTATAAGGGCGAGATCTTCGTATGCCAAAGTGCTCTATACGAGCAACTCCTCCAAGCCAAAGTTCTTGCTTCTCTCCTGGGCAGTAAAAGCTTTTTGGTCGTTCGTTAAAACAATAAAAGATAATGCTAGTTCCTCAATTCCTACTCTTTTGAAGGATGGCCAATCATTCACTAACCCGGTTGTTAAAGCTAACCTCTTGGCTGAATTATTTGCAAGTAATTTGAACTTATAGGAAAGCAATCAACCACTATCGGAGTTTGATTTCAACAGAAACAAGTCTACAGGGCCCAATGGTAGACAACATAATTATGATGGAGATGAAAACCTCCATTCCAACATAGAAAATTTCTATTAAATCTATGGAAAAGTCCTGATTTAAACGCAAGTGTAAAATTGCAATCAGATCCAGATGGAAGCATTCAGAATCTGACATGATAACAAAAATTTCGAAACTGAATCCCAGAGCAAAAGTGCGAGATCATCGTGTGCAAAAGTGCTTACACAAGAAACTCCTAGGAGCCAAAGTTCTTGCTGCTCTCGGGGACAGTAACAGCTTTTTGGTCGTTTGTTAAAACAATATAGGATAATGATAGTTCCTCAATTCCTACTCTTCTAAAGGCTGGCCAAAGCTAACCTCTTGCCTGAATTATTTACAAATAATTTGAACTTATAGGAAAGCAATCAAACACTACCGGAGTTTGAAAGATTAATATGCCGAATATATTATTTCGGGCTCGCGCAGTTAAAAGGGTTTTAGAGGATCTCAACAGAAACAAGTCTACAGGGCCTGATGGTATACTAGCACTGGTCTTCGACACTATCTCGTGCCGAAAAATTCCCTGTATGTTGGAAGGTTGCTAATGTAACGCCAATTCCTAACAAGGAAGAGACTAACAAACCTGAATATGACCGCCCAATTGCAATTTCTACTGCTCTTTCCTATCATCCTGTTAAATATGTTAAAGTGCCTCGGTTTTCCAAGACAGTGAAAGAAATATTTGACTTCATCTGATCTCCTTATTATTTACACCACTTATATCCGAACCAAAATGAAATACAACTCTCTTGTATGGGCCGGTGCTTCAAAGTTTATTTTGGAGTTACTCGAAGGCGTACAGGAGAGGGTGAAGGTTTTTATCGGTGGCAATAAGGTATCCGGCTCTATTAATTTCCTGGAACATCTTCTCAATGAGGATTTTGTTTCACTATTCTATTGATACTACAATGGAATGTGTTGCAATGAAATTAGGGAACTTATTCCCGATACCTGTAGTTTCTTACGAAATACGCGTTCATCAGAGGGGGCTCATCCATTCGTGGTCAATGGATCGCACAAACCACTACGGAGAAAATTTGTTCTTTAGCTGTAACGTCCGTATGTAGAATTAGCTGCCTGTCGAATTATTTTCTGTCCCTTTCAATGTAGGAAAATTCATGTCAAAGTATTTTCTAGGTAGTTGGTTGCTCCCAAGTTAGCAATTTCACTTGGAGGCCTTGTGGACCATTGTGGTGCCCTTAGAATTACTATTGCCTTATGCTGAGAATTCATACATAAAGAAAGAATAGTTTCCCTCCCTTATTTCGTGGACCATGTAAGTCCTGTGGTCACTGTGGGAACCAGCCGGTACTTCTAATAAATCTGATCATATTTACTAGTGACACATCTTTGAGTGACAGTCCAGATCATTGTAAAGGGCTTTACCAAGATATAGTAGCCTATGCTCTTGTAAGGCACATAGAAGGTATTGTACCGATTTCTCCACCTCCTCCTCATCCAAACAACTTCTACAATAGATATAACATGTGTAAGCCATACGTTCCGAAATGTAAACAATCATACAGTGCCCAGTGATTATAGCCGTAAGAAGCCTAATGGAATTCTTACTAAAAAACAAACGAGTCCTGGTCCTATCCTCTATCAGAATGGTCCAGAGCAATCTGGATATTCTACAAGTGATGATATTTCACCACCTGAATTACTTCTCACTCAAAGCCCATTCATCTATCAATTCTGATACGTTCACCAATGGAGTGTGAATATCCCTTTGCGCATAAGTTACGCCTAGGGACGATCCGTTGGATGTGAATTCATAAGATACTTCATTTCCCCGGATATCCTCGTGCTCTGTGACCCATATCAACACCACGTAATGCTGTGACAGTTGTGATTGGATGCAGTTGAGAAAACATTTCTACTTAATAACGTTGGAGTTAAGAGCCTTCATTAATACAAGGCTGCCGGATTCTTCTCGTGGACATATCGATGGCATACAACAAAAGTTCGAGTTCATCGGAGAAAATTCCGGAGACCGTCAAACTTTCTCTCTTTGAACCAACAGTGTAGATTGAGACCCAATCATCTCTTGTCGGTATTCTGATCCTAAAAGTCCTATCAAAATTCGGTGTAGGTACTATGTAGTCCGTTTCTTTCCCCATGATTGGCCTGCCTATCTTTTTTGTAGGATGGTGCCGTGACCAATAAGATTATGCTTCAGTCCGCTCGACTGTTTAGAAAAAATCAAAAGTATTTTGGCTGTCCTGAAAAATTACGATTTGTTACTTTCACTTGCCGAATACTAGCACAGAGCACAAAGTATTCTCAATAATGTGGCAAATAATAACCCTAATTTTTAAGCAAACCAGGAAATCTACAAAAAAACCAAACAATTGGCCAATCAGTAAAACCCTTATAAACATTACTACATGTACTTATACATAACCATTATACATACATAATTAGGCGCCTAAACATATGCTTTTTTCTAGGTTCTTATTGATGTGGGCCTTCATTAGGTCATGAGCTTATACGAAATTCTCACTAACTGTCATACATTCATATGTTTTTTCGTATACCTCTACATAAACATTAAAAACATCTACTATTCATTAATTCAGTTTTTTCCCTATCTCTCTCCTATTTATTTACATTAAGCCTTTTCTAAGCAATTTAACCTCGTTTCATTATTTTTTTTTGGTGAGCAAAAAGCAAAAAAGCTAGGTAATGAAAAAATTCCTATAAAACATTTGGCATTTTATTTATTTACTTTAAGTTGTACGTTGTAAGCTTTGCGATCCCCAGCTCAATAGCAAAACTTACCTTTTTGAACAATTTTCATCTATCAACATGAACACCGCCTCTAATCATGTGCTTCAAAGTAATTACTGCTCATTAAGTTGTCTTAAACATGTGGAATCATACAGAAAGATAAACATTACATAGAGATAAACTTGTATGTAAACTTGTACAGGCTGCAGTTGTTGGTGTTTGCTTGTAACACAAATTCAACTTTAACATTCATTATCTAAGCAGGCAGAAAAACCTACAACTTTAGCTGCATATACACAAATTCTCATGGAAAAAAATCATAAAAATTAATGTTGTGTGTGCGATTAGTTTTTCGTCTTTGAAAAGGGGTAAAACGTAAATCCTTTTTATTATTTTTGTTTGTTTTTTTTGGGGGGGGGGGTGGTGGGGAGAATATGTCGAAATTAAATAGGTCTTTAATTTCACAAATAAAGAGTTACAGTGCACAGTGGTGTAGAAACCTTTTTTTTGAAAATAATTCGGTATCTCGGGAACTATTGGAGATAGCCAAAAAATCATTTATGATCCCAATGAGCTGAAATTTAAAATATAAATGTGTAGGTTGTCTCTATTAATTGAAGAGATATTTAGGTTTATTTTAGATTTCTTTTTAATTTTGCTCGATCTTTTTATGGTTTTTTAGATATGGCTGGCCTACGCAGGGTCCAAATTTATTTCTAATATATCAACTATATTGGCAATAAAACGTTTAATAAAATAAAAATTTGGAACATGTAAAAAGGGCCGTTATTTTACGTATTATCCCAAAAAAGCTGATATATGTTATGTTTTGTAGAAACAAATTTTCTTCTGGACGATATACAACTTTTATATGATCAAAAAAGAAAACTTAATGCAAAAGTGAGTGAAGCAAAATTTAGCTCCTTTGAGCGGACAAAACAACCCACAAACTATCTAAACTTGGAAAATTTTTTAAAACAAATTTTTTGGTTTGAGTAAAAAATTCTAAAAAGGCAATGCACCAATGCTAGAGAAGGCTCCATATTTGTATGTTTCCTAAATACTTACAAAGAGTTTTTACTATTACACCGTACGACACTCAATATTAGACACGAACCGGATGATATACGTCGTTTCAATTGAGCGTTTTCAGTTTTTCATTTCGTGATGCTGTTTCCTTTTAAAAGGACTTCAAATTTTCAGGGGTGTACATTTTTTAAAAAATGTTTCAAAATACTTCTAATCATCATACTATGTCAAATTTGGTGTAAAATAATCAAGAAGAGCTGTAAAATATTTCGTATTATTTTTATTTTAGCCTATAAGGATCAAAAGATGTCCAAAATGTCCTTTCAAATTTTTATCCTTGAATATCCTTTTAGATTTCCATTAATTTTTTTTTAAAAAAATAGTGAGTTAAAGATCCAAATATTGAATACCACATGCCAAAATTTCATCTTTCTATCTTAACTACTTAAGTGTTAAAAAATATTTTAAATTTGAATTATTTGATTTTTTATATTTTATTTTAATATTTCATTCGAAAAAATATAGCAAAATCCGTTGTGAAGTAAAATGGTATAGTCGGGTAAGCCCGATCTTATGATACCCTACACCAGGTATATGATTATAAAGAGTTTTCTTTTGATATGAAACTTATTTGTGTTGAATCTTATTTGAATACACACATTTTCGGTAGTGGGCCTTATATGGGAGCTATGACTAATTATGGACCAATCGTCACAAAATTTGGTGGGATGAATTGCGAATATATGAAACATATTTGTGTACAATTTTGTTTGGATACTGACATATTTCAGAGATTTATGTATATTAATGACATGAATATTGTTGACCGATCTTCAAGAAATTTGCTCGTGAGAGTTCGGCTTATATAAAACTTAATTGTGCTGAATTTGGTTTGAATATGTTTATAATTAAGATATTTATGAGAGCTTAACTATTTTCAAATAGGCCAATTGTATGGGGGCTAGGATAAATATTGGGCTAATTCTAACCAAATTCAATAGCGTTTGCCCTTGGGGCAATATAAAGGTTTGTGCCAAATTTTGTCGAATTATCTTTAAACCTGCGACCTGTAGTTTGATTACAAGGTTTACATGGATGGACGGACAGACGGACGGACATCGCTTAGTCGACGCAGAAAGTGATCCTGAGCAGATTGGTATACTTTAAGTTGGGTGTTGGGACAATGTTTTTGTATGTTACAAACAACAGCCGTAACCCATTATACCTCCCTCACTATGGTGGTGTAGTTTACAAACATGCACTTTTCTTAATAATACTTTTTTGTATACTAATAATTTTTTTTATATATTAATTTGACCTTTATATATATAAAGGATGAAATTTTGACATTCAGTATAGAATATTTGTGACTTTAACGTACTATTTTTTTAAAAGGAATTTATTGGCAATCTTAAAGGATATTAAAGGATAAACATTTTAAAGGGCATTTTTGACATCTTTTGATCCTTATAGGATAAAATAAAGATAATACAAAATATTTTACAACTCTTCTTGTTCTTTTGACATACAATTTGTCATTGTTGGAATAGCAGGAGTATTTTTATATATTTTTTGAAAAATGTACTTCTTTGAAACTCTGAAGTCCTTAAAAAAGGACACAGGATCACGAAATGAAAAACTAAAAACATAGTTTTTCTCCATTAAATTTATAGTTTCTGACGTATATCATCCGGTTCTTGTCTAACGAATTTTTTCTCTATTTGTCGGACGGTGTTACTCAATAAATAACGTCACAGTAGACACTTTTATAAGAAAACTCAGTTTTTGGAACACATTTTCCCCGTTTTAGGAATTTCGGTATTTGAAAATAAAAGATGTTAAAAATTATAATGTCATTAATTTTAGGATATTTGAGTCTATATTTATTCCAAATTGTGTTATGATATCTGTAACCGTTAAAATTTTACATTAATTAAAATTTTATATTTGCCTCATGTAAAATCACCATATTATAAAATTTTTAGTAAATGACATCCAAAAAATTTATAAAATTATTTAATTTTATTAAAATATTAATCTTCAAGTCCTAAGATTTTCACAAGTACCAAATATTTATATAAAACGCCTTTATTTGCTCCTTAGAAATTCCACAAATCTTGGCCCCGTTAAAAATTTTTTTAGGTTTTTTCATACATGCATATTCATACATATTCTAAAACTGCAGTATTAGGACAATGGCTTTATGTTTGGTGGTTGTAAAAGATATTTTTGACAAAATACCTCCAACATTTTTGAATTTCTTCATACTAGTATTTTGCCTTCAACCTTCCCGTATTTAAATCAAGACAATTTAGAAGCGATTTTGAAGCAGTTTTCTTAATATCATTCTGGTGCTTGTCTCGATCTATGTATACATATAGTAAAGAATATTTAATGATGTTCGTCTCATCAAACATCTGTCTGTTAAAAACTGAATTTCAAAGTCTTCTAAATATCCTAGTGATATTACTGATCTATTCGAAATACTTTCTACAATATGATTAAATGGAGCATTCCAAGATGAGATGGAGTACTAATACCTGTTTCACCCTCGATTTTATCCAACTTTTCGTTACTTTCGTCCCATTGCCTGAACCCCCCACCCTTCTTAAACAATTTCTTGTTAAGAGAAAAGTAAATTTTGTTTTTGTAGTTTTTATTTCAAAAAACACACACACACTCACAAACTGAAAGTGATTAATGTTATGGAGAAAGGATTTTTTGGTGAGGTTTTTTTTAATGAATCAAAGTATTTGCTACTTGTGATATTTTATTCTCAGTATAATTTAGGAGACCATAAAAATTGCAAAGTATTTCAATGATAAAAAAAATCCGTAGCCACAAAAAACATATATAAATAGCTTCAACAAATAAAATATATGAGGCTTTATACAGCAACATTAAAGCAAAGCCAAGGTAATATAAACGTGCTGTGGCAATGTAAATGCAGTAAAAAGTAGGCAAATGTTAATGACCTTTTTAAAAAATATGATATTAATCATATTTTCATACATTTTTTTGGGGTAAATTGTTTATGCAAAGCACATTTTCGTTGAAGAATTTATGCATCAGTACGTATGATTAATATTTTTAAGAAAATAATAATCATACGCCCAGGTTTATGATGAAGTATTCAGTTATATTACTCATACGTCACAAATGGAATATATTTCTTAAGACTTGTTAATAAAAATCTCATTTTGTATTGGGGGTAAGACATAAAAATGCGGAATTTTTTAAATTTTTAGTTTTTCCCAACCTTCTGGCAACATATGGATTCCGAGTGAAAAGAACTGCTCATCGTTTGAGGCCAAGAACGAATCAAATTAATATCGGATACTCTTTTCGAAAGTCGGTCTTTTCTTACTCTTCGAGTTATCGTAATGGTTATTCGTACAAATATTATTTTATGAATTTTAATTTTGCTATATTTTTCATTATCTACATTTATAATTATAAACTTTCTGCTTTTAATTCTCCCTTCAACCCCTTCTAATTAATTTAATATGTTTCTATTAAATTCCCTTTTAATACATTTGGCTACAAACAAACAAAAAATATATCTTTCTAATTTTGCAATTAAACTTACAGCTTTAAACTTGTTTTTATATTTGCATACAAATAAAAGTAGTTTTGCAACATTTAGAAAAAAACTACTTCGTAACTAGTTACTCAAATACAGACATCCTTATTCTGCCCCTGTAGTTTCATATAATTTCATTTATACATTCATTCTTCTCCAATATTAGACACCCCAAAATAAATACGTAAACTTGTAAATAGTTTTTTATTTGTTAAAGTCTGCTACTATAATTTTGTTTAATTCTTTTTTTTTTTTTGCTATACAAATAAAACTTTTCTAAAAATTTATATCGTTTGCAACACTAAGTTATTGCTGGAGTTTGAAAAAAGTAGTGTAGATAACAGCAAGGCTACGATGAAAGAGAATATTTGAATAATCTGTTGAAAAGTCCAAATAAAAATAGTTAAAAGGAGCTTATATTTATAAAAGTATTGAGCTTAGATATAGGTTTAAATGCTTAAATTGGTATCTTTAATACAAAATAGAAACAAGATTTGTTTGGCCAGCTGTGTGACTGAGGTTAGAGAAGAGAATAGCCTTTAAAAAATTAAATTCATGACTATCCAGTTAGAGTAGAAGGTGAGGTATAGGGTGTCAAAGTAAATAAAATTCCGGTGCTCTATCGTGGAAGGTTTCACAGATATTTATGATGCCGAAAGCTGGAATTGTGACGTCATATCTCCCAATCAGTGTGTTGTAAATTTTCTCTAAATTATTTGAAAATTTGACCTTGAAAGCCTGATACAACTGATAGCACTATTCCTGACCATCAATTTTGTTTTAGAAGAAGAAAGAGTTCTATTAATCAGGTCCGTCAAATAATACTGTCATCAGGAAATCCTTCAAGAACAAACAAAATTGCTCTGCATTATTTATAGATATTATAGATTCAAAAATATGCCACTTTAAAACTCTGTCCTTCAAAACTATAGCATTTCTTCATACAAATTTTGGTTCTGAATTAGTCACATTAAAATATGAAAAAGTGTAATAATTTTCAAGGACGGAGTTTTAAAAAGTGGCATATTTTTTTAATATAATTGCGATATTAACTTGAATTTCTTTTCGGAATAAATGTGGATAAAATTGTTTCTAATATTTGCAATCCTATTAAAATTTTGATACAAATTTTAGTTTTAGAGACTCAATAAATACATAATAAAATCTTTATTTATTACCACAACTCAATGAAATTTTCAACGTTTTTTTAAATTTGTCATTCTAAATACCGAAAATAAAATAACCTTGTCAAAAGGTCAAAGGGAATTCCGAAATTCCTAAAAATTGGACCGAAATGGTATTTTTACAATTTTGCTCATGGGGTCCACATTTTTTTCAGGGCTGAGAAAATACTTTGGTAATAAATAGGGAACATATTAAGGTTTCAAAAGCTGCTTTCCGTTTTCTGAATTTTAGAACATGTGACTCAAATTTGAAATTTTTATAAAAAATTGGTCCAATTTCGAAGGGTTTTGGGGCGACATATTCGAAAAATAGTACATGTTTTTTATACCAAAATGTTCTTCCTAAAGATACGTACAGAAAAACATAAAATTGTTATATGTTTTTAAAGAAAGTTTTTTTTTTAATAACAAAAGAGTTAAGTCACATTTTCGCTCAATAAACAGCAAAAATCAAATATTTTTTGAATTTTTAAATTGAAAATCGTTTATTTTTGAATCCACAATCGATATTGCTCTGAAAAGTAAAAAAATCGAGTCTATTCGGTTGAAAAGTACGACCTATATTTTAAAAAAAGCGGACCAAAGAATGGCAAAATTTTAAAATTTTCACTTTGAAATGCCTATACATCGGAAATTATAAGAGATAAATAGCACATGCAAGTATGTTTTCTCAAGACCTGGCCGAGCGCTTTCGAAAAATTAAAAGTCTTTGAAATCGGATGGGAAACACAAAATGACACGAGTTTAAAAGTGTTACATTTCGCAGGTACCCTACTTTGAGCCCCATAGCGCCGCTCCTGGAGCATTTGTAGGGTCCATTCAAATAACTTAAACTCGAATACTCCTTATCTTTGTCCGTGTTAATGTTTTTAAGTCAATGGCATCACCAGTGTTGCCATTCTTTGTTTTCAAACACCAAAATTCTTAAAACGGGGAAAATGTGTTCCAAAAACTGAGTTTATTTTAGAAAGATGCCCACCTTCACGTTATTTACAGTGTGATAGTAAACAAATTTTGTATGTAAATAAAAACAAGTAAAAAAGTATGGTCAGTCAAGCCCGACCATATAATACCCTACATTAAGTAAAAGAGCAAAAACATTTTTCTTTTAAAATTACAATAATTTATATTTTTCAGTGATTTTCGGAAGTGGGCCTTATATGGGAGCTATGACCAATTATGCACCGATCACCATGAAGTTAGGTAGTGTGATTTATGTCTATATGAAAGTTTACTATGTTGAATTTTGTGAGTATACCAACATTTTTAAGTGATTTATGCACGTTAAAGTGATTTTCTGAAGCAGGTCTATATGGGAGCTATGACTAATTATGGACCGATCGTAACAGAATTTGGTGACATGAATTTTGTATATATAAAACTTATTTGGAGCGCAATTTGTGGAGATACATTTATAAATTAAACATTTATGACCGATAAAGTCCAATTTCGTAAGGACATTTGTATGGGGTCTAGGTGAAATAATAAACCGATTTCAGCCAGTTTCAATATGCTTGGTCCATGGGCCGAAAAGGTTTACATGGACAGCCAACCAGACGTACGGACGGACGGACATCGTTAAATCGACTCAGAAGATGATTCTAAGTCGATCGGTATACTTTAAGTTGGGTGTTAGACTAATATTTTTGGGAGTTACAAACATCTGCACAAACGCATAATACCCTCCCCACTATGGTGGTGTAGGGTATAAATATATGCAGCTACACAAAAACGAAGAGTGTTTGAGGATCGGTGCTTTGTGTTTTAAGATTTTTTTTACTCAAACCTACAATTTTGTTTCAAAATTGGCCAAGTTTGGATAGATCTGGGGGAACAATGTCCGCTTAACTTAGCCAAATTTTACTTTATACGTTTTAAGTTCTCTTTCCAGATCATAAAGAAATTGTATTTAGTCCCGAAGAAAATTTTTTTTCTATAAAAGAAAAAATATACAAGATGCTTTAACTTTGGTGTGTAACTTTTTATAGGGACGAGATAATTATTATCAGGTTGTTTTATTTTCTTTAGAATTTTATCGCAAATATACATTATATTTTAAAAAAAAAATTCGACCTTCCGTAGGCACATCCTATATAAAATACGAAACAAAGATCAAAATTTAAAAACTAAATAAATAAACATAAATAATAATTATATCTATCTGTATTTTAAATTGCAGCTCATTCGGATCATAAATGGATTTTTGGCGATTTTTTTTAAATGTGGGAATTTGAGGGTCCACCCTCTGAACCCCATTCCGCCTACGAATCTGAGCAACTGTAAATCAACATGAAAGAACCTCAGCAGAGTAAATAATACAGCACAAAATAGAGAAGTGGACTTGATCATACTAGTTTAATAAAAAATCTTTGTTTAAGCGTCAAAAAATAGTTAAACCGAAAATTTGTAAGGTACAAAGTGATTTTTGTGAGTTATTTAGAGTACCTAGACGTTCAGAATGCATTGATATGATCACAAGATTTGTTCAGCTTTATTGTAGCTACAACTTTGCTAAATATTATTAGTGAAAAATTAGGAGTCCCTGGAAGTTATTCTAAAATAAGTAAAAAGAAAATTTTTCTTCCTGTATTTTTTAAAAAAAAGTCCACGAAAAACCTATTTTTTTTGAAAAAATTTTAACGAAATTAATTTGGCGGACTCTTAGCTATATTAGCATCATATAAAGTTAAGCGGTATCACCAAATCTGAATTAGCTGTTGGCTAAAAACTGATGACACCATTTTTTTAGGGACCACAGATTTTCAGAATCTTTGGGGGCCCATAAAAAAAATTGGTCACCAAAATGGACAAACTGAGTATAGGGCTTTACTACCCTTTGGTAGTAAAGTCGAACCTATACTTTCATGATCGCGTGTGGAGGTGATGTGAAATTGTCAACGATATCGTGTGAGTTGTTCCAGTTAGAATTTTTATTGACGGGTTTTCTTAAGTCGCATGTCTAAGCCAAAAACTCGCTAACCCCAGCTCCCCTCCAATTCAATTTCGATAAAATTCAGCCTGATTTATGAGCTAGAGTCATGGAAATTGTCATGAAAATATAATAAGGGTCCTCATGTAAACGCTTAAATGCCTCGCAAACTGTGCAATCTGTGCATTTTTACACTCTCGCAAATGAACTGTCAAAAAATATATGGAAATTCGTTTGCACAACCCCGATAAGTTTGCGCGACAATTTAGACTCGCAAACTTGAATTTATTGTGCATTTGATGAATCAGCTGCTTTTGTTTACTTTTATTAATAAGAAATAAAAATCAAATAAAATATAAATATGTTGTGCATGTGAAAATTGTGTAACTTTGGAACAGAATGATTGTATTAAATGGCATTGTGTATGAAAACATTAACCAACAGCTAGAATATAAACAAAATCTTGCAAACTCTGTATATCACCGTTTGTTCCAAAGATTTAACTTTCATTCAACATTTTTAAAATTAAAATTTATACAATTTGAAAAATTTGTTAAGGCTTTTGTTGAATTTATTTTTATTTGACATTTATATCAAATAGAGAGAAATTTAATGTATAAACTTGCACAACATTGATAAGGTGGGTTCATGAAACACGTCGCGCAAATTTGCACAATTGAACAAATGGCAAACATAAGCGTTTAAATGAGTACCCTTAATATTTTGAATTTATTTCAAAATATTTATTTAACTACAAAAATGTCTATACATTATTTACTGTTAAATACTTACACTTATGTAGAAAAGTTTCTTTAAATAAAATCTAAAGTCTTTACAAAAAAAATATTCCTTTCACTTGTCTTACTTTAGAAGTTTTGTATACTTATTACTCATACTCATACACGGAGAAAGAATTTTTGTTTAAATACTCGCACTTATAACATATTTTTGTAGTTACACATTTCTCGTAACGAACATGCAGCAGCTAGAGTTCAACAAAATATTTTCTCAAAACTTCGCCAGCAAAAAAAGAAAAAAAACTGAAACTTTTACCAAAAGATTTGTTTAAGTCAAAAGTTTTTAACGTATATTATTTTCTACGTTTATGTAGTTCTTTTTTCGGAACTCAAAGAATGCGAAAAAAAATTGTTATTTTCGCAAGTAATTTTTTCCAGTTACTTTTTTTTCTCAAGCTTCTTCAGAAGTGTTCAAGAAAAAAATAAGAAAAGTTGTATTAAAATGAAACGTACAGTTTAGGGAAATATTTCTGTGTTTATTTTTTTTTTTCTTCTACTTTTGTAGCATCTAGATTTTGTGCTGTGTAATGGAAGGGTACTTTATTCTTGCTACATAAATACAACATTTCGTTTCGTTTTTGTAGACTACACCAAGAGTGGCAAGGGTATAGAAGTTTGTCATTCCATTTGTAATTTCTACATTTTTTCATTTCTCTATAAATTATATTGTAGTTTGTCTGTTGAAATCAACTTTGAGAAACTTCCAAATAATGTTTATAAATGATTGATACATCAATATATCCGCTATAGTCCCAATTCGGTTGCTATTTAAAATCGATAAAATCGGCCCACAAATAACTGAGATATAAGCATAAAACCTCGACTACCTCGATTTGCAAACCCTTCAACATGATCGGCCAGGGTTTATATAAGTTTGTAATTCCGTTATTCTGGATCATTATAGATAACGAAGTCGATGTAACCTTGTCCGTCTGTCCTTCGGTCCGTCTGTATGTTGAAATCAACTTTACGTAGCCCCCAAACAATCAACATACATGATTAATACATCAATATTTCCACTATGGTCATGGTTCTGTTGCTATTTAAAATCGAGAAAATCGGCCTACAAATGGCTGAGATACCAGCCAAAAATGACGGCTACCTCGATTTTAAACTTATTTTTGATTTATATCTGGATTAATAAGTCATTATATAGACAATATGGATATCGAATGTTAAATATTTCAAAGACATTTCCAACGACTTATAAAACGCTTTAGTAGTTTGCACCTACAATGGATCAAAATCGGGAAAACAACAAAAACCCGAATTTTTTTTTACGAAAAATTTGTTTCCCAAATTTTTTCGCACCTAAAATAGTTTTTAATATTTAGCTTAAAATATTCTTTAGTGAAGGGTATATAAGATTCTGCACTACCGAATATAGCACTTGTTTTTCTGCAATTTCTTTTATTTTCTCATCAGCAGAAATTGTTACCATGGCAGCAAAAGTTGAGGCAAAGTGTGTGTTAATTCGCAAATAAGGAAGGCATTTTTAGACAAGTCAAGAGTATTACTTTTTCTCGTTCTTTCTTTCGTTCGTTTTCAGGAAATAAGTATTTAAAAGGAAGTATGTAGTGTAGTGTAGTTTTTTTTTGTATTTTGTTAGTTATAGTAGTATTTCATTAAGTTATTTCTTAACATATTTTTACGGAAGTTCGTTTTTCTTTATAAAGCGTGTGTATTGTATGAGGAAGTTGTTTTTTAGATTTTGATTTTCAAGAATATTTGTTAAGTTTAAACAATAGTTGTTGTTCAAAGATTGCAATTAATTAGTAAGTAAGTTATGTAAATTATTTTGATTTTGTAATAATAACCAAGTATGTAGCAGAAAAACTACAATTGAATGTTTATCACAAGAAATTTAAAATTTAATTTTCTTCTAATAAATTAATTCTCTATAAATAATCTTCCCTTTCAAAACATATTTAAACAATAGCTTGCAAAAGCTTTCAGTTTATTACATTTTCATTTATTTAAAAGATTAGCTAACTAAACATCATCTGAACCTTATTTATTTAACTTCTATTAGAGTCTGTTGTTGCCCCATATTCATTTGCTGTAGTCGTGTTGTTACAACAAAAGATTTCATTGAATAGGTGCTTTGGTTTGGTTGTTCGTTTACTTCTCTACATTTTACTATGGTTTTATAATCCCTAAATTAATTTAATTCTGTTTTATAATACCAATAACATTATAATGTTTATTTCTACTCTATGCTGTTATATATTTATTTTGGTTTATTTTTTTCTTTTATTTTTTGCATGTCACAGCAAGTCCTTAAGTTAATCCCTTGTTTATTAATATAATAATGTTTTTTTTTTGTAACTTTATTAATTTTTTGTTCTATCTATGTTGTAACTCATAATGGGTTTAAGGCTTTATTCTGTGATTTCTAGGTTTTTTGCTTGTTTGGAAATGTTTGATTAAAACGATGATGTTTTAGGATCAGCTACTAATGTTAGATAGAACGTAGACAAAAATAAGACGATATAACCTCAGGAAATGCTAATCCGATCAGATATATACATTATATCTCTTATACTATAAGAAAAGCTGGAGTATCTCGTATAGTTTGTCTGTACTTTCGAATAGCATGTTGTCACAGGAACTAATATAATCATCGCTTAGGACCTATCGTGATTTAAAAGGACAAACATACGAACGGACATAGCTTGGAATATTATGAGGACCCAGGATATACACACAGTTACTAAAGTACACGTACGATCGACTTTTTGGGCCTTTTTATTTAAAAAATCTATATATTTAAAAACATAGAGAATATACATAGAGCGGAAACTCTCTTGTCAAAAACCTAAGTGGTGAGAATGTATTAGTAGAAAAAACTATGTGAAAATATGTGTGATTATTTTGAGTAAATTTTTTGTTTGAGTTTTTTCTAGTTTCCGCTCTATGTTTCTCTATGTTTAAAAATACAAGGCCTAACTCATGCATTCACTTACTCATTCACTGACTCATCAGTCATGAGTGAGTGAATGAATAAGTCACCTTGTATTTTTATATATATAGATTTTTTAAAAACGGTCCAAAAAGTCGATCGTACGTATACTTTAGTAATTGTGTGTATATACTTTTTGGTTCTACGGCCAATATTTCGATATGGTATAATTTTTTGATGTTGGGTATAAAAATAAAAAAAACCATTAACGAATAACAACACTTCAGTCTCCACCAAAACAATAAGGTATAACTCTGCCACACTTATCGCCTCTAAAAACGAACAACTTGAACTCTGTGCTACACACTTCTATAAATTGTTCTCCTTATGTTCGCAGATAAATTCGGCTAATGCGATTGTAGTGCTCATAATACACTTTCTAATATCAACATTACTCCTCCAGTTATTGCTTAAAACAACAAAAGCCCAGGCAGAGACAATATTTCTTCTACTGAAGACAAATACTAGAACGACGACAGTACTGATTCTTATAGAACTGATATTATAGAAGAAATATGGACAACAGAAAGAATTCTTGATGATCTAAGACCTAAGAATGGCGACTTAACAAATGTCAACAACTGGCGGGGAAACACTTTACTAAGCATGCTGAATAAAGTTGTAACATAGAAATAGGAACTAAGATACCAATTTCTTATACATATTTACTTTTTAAGTTACTTTTATATAATTATTATTTCTCATTTACATGAACACGCCACGGTACATTATTGAACCATATATAATTCCCAAACGGTTTAGATGAAAATAAGTATAAGTAAGCAAAGGTTGAGCTACAGTCGGGGCGGTTCACTCAAGTTTTGGAAATTGTAATATTATAATTGAAGAGCCGACAGACTTTACGAAAGTAAAGCCTGTTGTAAATTTTTTGGAACAATACGACCCTTTGGTGGAGTACTGGATAAATTAGCTACACAGTGGCTTCGGTTTTCTGTTCTCAGTGACTTCGCTTGTCTGTTCCCACAGTGGTTTCGACTATCTGTTCTCCCAGTAACTTCGGTTATCTGTTCTCACAGTGGCTTCGGCTGTCTGTTCTCACAGTAGAATAAACGCATAGAACGGAAGGAGAGAGTAAAAATTTACTCCTTTATCACACATACGGGATCAGTTACCTACCTAGTTGTTGTATATGTTTCTCGTAGCATAAGCAATTGTATTATTTAGAATTTAGATACTATGAATTAAACATTATAGTATTTTAAAGTTTAATTCCGATCAAAAAGCAGCCGAATGCAGAACGAGGAACCTGCGTTAAGCTGATCCTGATATAAACCAGAACCTGTTAGCAACGATCCCGATTGTACTACCCGAACCTGCATTAAGCCGATCCTGATATAAAGCCGAACCTGTTAGCAAAATTTCCGATTATACTACCCGAACCAGCGTTAAGCCGATCCTGAATCTAAAATTGATCCTATTAACAGCGATCTAGATTACACAGCCTGATCCTGAACTTAAACCGAATCCAACAGTAGCCGATACTAACCCGTAATTTATTTAATATGTATTGATTATATTTAAAATTAAGAAAGTTTTCAATAAAGTACTATTTTAATTAAATCCAAAAAGGGTAAATAGTAATCGTCTTGTTACTTAAGGATTGTGGACCAGTAAGTAAGCCTTGGACACGACTAAGTTACCTCAGCCGACTACAAAACCACGTTACTAAGTCTTATCCCACATTATAACCAAAAGGTTAACTCACGAATTAATGCCAAATTTAAGAAACCAATAGGCTGGTTTTTTTCCTAACAATTCGTGCGTGGACCTTACAAACTCATTAAGAGTAATGGTAGAGCAGTCAGTTGTATGGAGGTCTCCTCTGTAACTTATATTTATTGATTTCGAGAAGGTATTTGACAAACTGGCCCATAAAGTTATCTGAAATGCCCTCGAATGTAAAGGGTACCACTTAAATTCATCCAATTATTATAAAGTACGTACACCGGGGCAAGCTGCCGAATTCTACATGATGGCACGCTTCGTCGAAATATGGAGGTTGGAGTTCGTCAAGGGTATGCGATGTCTCCAATGCTGTTTAATATAGTGATAATGCTGGATAGTGTGATGCACCAGGCAATGATGGAAAACCGCGGGATCATATGGCGGCTGAACGAAAGGTTGACCTCGAATATGCTGACGATATATGCCATCTCTCTTAATAACGTGGGTCTTTTATAAAGAAAATTTTAGCTAGAAATCCTACTTCTTTATATCTGAAAACGTGGGTTTTTTATAAAGAAAATTTTAGCTAGAAATCCTGCTTCTTTTTATCAGAAAAGGTGGGTCTTTTATAAAGAAAATTTTAGCTAGTAATCCTGCTTCTTTTTGTAAGAAAATGTGGGTCTCTTATAAAGAAAATTTTAGCTGGAAATCCTGCTTCTTTTTATCAGAAAACATGGGTCTTTTATAAAGAAAATTTTAAGCTAGAAATATATATATATAGTGATAGTGCTGGATAGTGTGATGCACCAGGCAATGATGGAAAACCGCGGGATCGTATGGCGGCTGAACGAAAGGTTGACCTCGAATATGCAGACGATATATGCCATCTCTCTTGATAACGTGGGTCTCTTATAAAGAAAATTTTAGCTACAAATCCTGCTTTTTTTTATCAAAAAACATGGGTCTTTTATAAAGAAAATTTTAAGCTAGAAATCCAGCTTCTTTTAACTTGAAAATTTCGGTCTTTTATAAATTTTCGAATTGTTTTTTTATTTTTCTTTTTTAAATTAAAATTTTTTTTTTTTTAAAAAAAATTTTTTTTTTGGTTTTTAATTTTTTTTTAAAATTTAGCGAAAAAAAACTTTTGGTGAAAAAAAAATTCAGGTTAAAAAATATTTTTTTCTTATTTTGATCCATTGTAGGTCAAAATTACTATGGTCTTATATACATCTTTCAAAGGACTTTGAAATATCTATCATTAGATATCAATATTGTCTATATTAATGACTTAGTAATCCAGATATAGATCAAAAATAGGGCAAAAATCGAGATTGTCCTGGTTTTTTCCTTATAACTCAGCCGTTTGTGGACCGATTTTCTCGATTTTAAATAGCAACCGAGCCGGAAGAATTCGTGTATGTAAGTTATATGGGGGCATCGGAAAGTTGATTTCAACAGACAGATTGACATGGCTTAATCGACTCTGTTATCTATAATACTTTATAGGGTCGGAAAATTATATTGTGCAAATTAAAAACGGAATGACAAACTCATATGTATATACCCTTCTCACGAAGGTGAAGGGTATAAAAACAAGGTAATGCAAATAAATTCTGGAAACTTGAATCCCTTTCTACTAAATAATGAAATATTAGAAGAATTTAGAACATTCTGTTACATAGGAGCTGTTATAACCCAAACTGGTGGATCTAGTGAAGACATTGTAAGTCAAATAAAAATATACACAATATTTTGGCCAGCTCAGTAAAGTATGGAAATCGTCTTCAATATCACGCCGTGTTAAAATCAACATTTCAACACCAACGTAAAATCAACTCTGATATGTGGCTGTGAAACTTGGAACGTTGCCTCCCGAGATATTGACAATTTGCAAGTTTTCGTAAAAAAAAATGTATCCAAAGGGTTCTACGAATCTTCGAGAAATAGAGAGAAGAAAATTGAACTGGGGCCAAATCACGGCATTCGAAATCGAGTGCACGTTCGTGTAGAAAAAATTTTCGATGGCCGCAATGTTTTGGATCACGGTAGTCGATCGTAATTTATATTACCTACTACTATTTTTTACATTGCTGAAGCATAAGACAATAAGAAAAACAAAACAAAAAAGGAAAACAAAATAAATAAATTTGTGATAAATTGTTAAATTGTGAAAAAAATGCAGAAACCTTGGATCCAAATGTTTTTTTTGTATTCCTCATCATCGGCCAGTGACAAATTGCAGAATGTTTTTTACTTTGATTAGCACAAAGTACCATGTGCAAAGTTGCGAAAAACGTAAACAAAATACAAAACAAATTGTGGCCCAAAATTTTACAATTTTATAATAAAATATGTATATTTTTTACACATATTTTGAGAAAATATCAGAAAAATACGTATATTTTTATTTATTTATTATTTTACTTCATTGTTTTGGTTGATTTGTTTAGTTTTACCACAAAACGGCAGTGTTTGTTTCTTTTCGATAAGAGATTACCAATCGAGTATAACTTCGAGTAAATACGTTTCGATAACGACTGCCGTGATCCACGTTAACTACATTTCGATGACAAAGTACACGATTTCGAATGCGGTTTTGGACACACACTCCGTAAGGCAAAATAAATTCGAACCCTCAGGGGAGTCGAAAAAGATGCAGACCAGTACATGCATGGCTAAGGCAAGGCTAGAAAAATGCATAAAAGTTGGAGTGAAATAAAAACTATTGCGATGAACAGATCTGACTTTAAGACTTAAGAACCAACTTTTGAAATCGACGTCTTCCGATCGATTCGAAATTTTCACGAAAATTTTGAAATTTTTTTCCAAAATTAAAAACTTTTTTTTTAATTTTTATTAAAAATGGGCACTTTTTTCTCAAAATAAAGCATAGGAATTTTTCTTAAGAGTTTTTTGGTCATAAATGTTTTGTAACTCAAAACATTAAAAATGGACACAATGTTTTTTAATTTTTTTTTGAAGGAAAAACTGTTTTAAAAACTATTTCTGTTCGATTCAAAGATTTGTGACCTCGGTGTCATTTTTGCAAATAGTGATAATTTTCTCAGGCTCATATCTTGCAAAGAGTTCGGAATTTAGATTTACTCTCTGAGGCAAAGTTGCAGCCCTTGTCATAAGGAATAAAACTTGTGAACATATAAAATATTATATGTTCACTTCATATTAAAGATCAAAATCGCCCCAAATCGTTGGGGGCCATAAAAAAGTGCATGACTTTGGCCAAAACTGGGAGACACGGATCTTTTTTTTTGTCTTTTATCACGTAGTGGTGTCCGTATATGGTTATATTTCCATGACTCAAAAAATTACACAGTGTTACTCAAGTAACTTTTAAGGGCTTTTTAAAATCAAAAAATTGGTTTTACACATAAGTAAACATAGTCACCTTTATCGTGGTCGGCGTAAACGTCATACGCCTACGACTGTTTCGTACTAGATTAAAGAAACAGTTTGCATTTTATCTTTAATCTGGTACGAAACAGTCGTAGGCGTAAGACATTTGCGCCAACCACGACAAGGGTAAGTGTTTTATAATTTTGTAAAAAACTTACCCCCATATGCATAAACAGTTTATAAATTTATCAAAGGTTTATCAAACAAAATTTTCATATAAAATTTGTTCTATAAACCTTTAGTTTATAGAAGTTAGTTTCTTTATAATATACAGCGTAAAAACATTTCCAAATTCGGGAAATTGTGAAGAAATTAAAAGAAAAGTTTGCAGGGAAAATACTCATAGTTTTCTTAAGGTTACCTCAATGTGTATATACCGTTTG